>NW_026294584.1:89083282-90291407 GCF_007827085.1 Peromyscus californicus insignis | reverse complement strand
ATTTTATTTTGTTTTTACATCCCAATTGCAATTTCTCCACCTTTCTCTCCTACCAGTCCTTCCCCCTCAACTCTTCCTCCTCTGTTTCTCTTCAGAAATGGGCAACCCTCCCATGGATATCCACCAGCCATGACATATCAAGTTACAGTGAGTCCAGACACCTCCTCTCTAGTGATCCATTTTGTATCCTATTAAAATTTACCTGAAGATGAGTGGACAGAAAAAGCCACTAGATTAGACATAGAGGCCAGTAAGTGGTGGCACACACCTTTAATCCTAGCACTTGGGAGGCAGAGTTCTGTCTGGATTTCTGTGAGTTCAAAGTCACCCTGAACTACATGAGATTGACTCAATCTGGGAGAGAAAACAGAACCAGGCAGTGGTGGTACACACCTTTATTCCCAGTACTGGGAAGCACACATGCCTTTAATCCCAGGAAGTGATGACTGGGAGGAGAAAGCTATATAAGGCATGAGGAGACAGGAACGAAAAGCTTTTCAGCAGAAGCATCCCTTTCAGCTAGAGGCTTTTTTGCCTGGAGCCTTTTGGGTGAGGACTCATGGAGTTGGTGAGGTGAGACATGACAGTGGCTTGTTCCTTTGTCTCTTTGATCTTTCAGCATTTACCACAAAATCTGGCTCTAGGTTTTTGTTTGTTTGTTTGTTTGTTTGTTTTGTTTTGTTTTATTTTGTTTTGTTGTGTTTTGTTTTTTATTACTGAAAGACCAATTTAGAATCTGCATTATACTCTTCTAATATTAAGGTTGAGTGAGGCAATCGAATAGAGTCAAAGTGTCACAAAACCAGGCATCAGAGTCAGAGGTAGCCCCTGCTCACACTGGTAGGAATCCCACAAGGAGGCCAAGCTACACAGCTGTAACACATATGCAGAGGACCTAGGTCAGTCCTGTACAGGCTTGGAGCCCCTGTGAACCCAAGTTAGTTGATTATGTGGGTTTTGCTTTGGTGACCTTGATCCCTCTCGATTCTACAATCCTTCATCCTCCTCGTCCAGGAGATTCCCTTAGCTATGCTTAAATTTTGGCTGTGGGTCTCTGCATCTGTTTAAATCAGCTGCTGGGTTAAGTTTCTCTGATGACAATTAGGCTAGGTACCAATCTATGAGTATAGCAGAATATCATTATGAATCATTTCACTGACATTTTATTTTTATTTGTTTGTCTTGCCAGTCCTGTTTGGTTTTATCCTGGGTCTCTGAACTAGGCCTCTGGGTCCTGGCCTTCCAGGCTGTGTCAGGAGTGGGCTCCTTCTCATGGTGTGGGAATCAGGCTGGACCAATCGTTGATTGGCCACTCCCACAATTTCTGCACCACCTTTACTCCAGTATATCTTGTAGGCAGGACAAATTGTAGGTAGAAGGTTTTGTGGCTAGGTTGATGTTCCAATCCCTCCGGTGGAAATATTTCCTTGTTGGAGAAGATGTCTGGTTAAAGTTCCACAAACTGGTGTAGCTATCCTGATAGCTAAGAAAATAATCTTCAAATGAAAATTAATCAAATGGAGGGGAGGATTTTTCATGCTCATCAAAAGACAAATCCACCAAGATGGTGTCTCAATTTTGAACATCTATGCCACAAATACAAGGGCACTCACATTTGTAAAAGAAACATTATTAACCTTAAATCACACATTAGACCCAACTGCTGTGGGATGTTCTGTATGGCAAATGTGTTGCTGATTAGTCAATAATTAAAACACTGATTGGCCATTGGCTAGGCAGGAAGTGTAGGCGGGACAAGGAGGAGAATAAAGCTGGGAAGTGGAAGGCTGAGTCAGAGAGACACTGCCAGCCGCCATCAGGATAAGGAAGATGTAAAGTACCGGTAAGCCACAAGCCACGTGGCAAGGTATAGATTAATAGAAATGGATTAATTTAAGCTGTAAGAACAGTTAGCAAGAAGCCTGCCACGGCCATACAGTTTGTAACCAATATAAGTCTCTGTGTTTACTTGATTGGGTTTGAGTGGCTTGGGACTGGCGGGTGAGAGAGATTTGTCCTGACTGTGGGCCAGGCAGGAAAACTCTAGCAACACCCAACACATAAATAGTGGGAGATTTCACTACCTATTCTTACCAGTGGACAGGTCATCTAGACAGAAACTAAACAGAAATAATGGAACAGACATTATTATTCAAATGGATGTAACAGATATTTACCGACATTTTACCGAAACAATTAATATATCTTCTTCTCAGCATCTCATGGACGCTCATGAAAAATTAACCATATATTCATACACAAAGCAAGTCTAGACAGATACAAAATAATTGAAATACCCCCCTGTGGATTAAAGCTGGATTTCAACAACATAAATAGCAGAAAGTCTACAAACTCATAGGAACTGAACAACTCTACTGAATTACCAATGGGTCAAGGAAAAAAAGTAAAGAAATAAATTAAAAACTAATTTGAATTCAATGACAATGAATGCACACCATACCTAAACTTACAGGATGTAAGGAGCTGTACTAAAAGGAAAGTTCATAGAACTAAGTGCCTTCTTAAGGAAATTGCAGAGATCTCATAGTACCGACTTAACAGTATACCTGAAAGCACTAGAAAAATAAAAGAAGCAAACACTCACAAGAGGAATAGATAGCATGGAATAATCAAACTGAGGGATGAAATCAATAAAATAGAAACAAAGGAACAATACAAAGAATCAGTGAAACAAAGAGTTAGTGCTTTGTGAAAAACAACAAGCTAGACAAATCCTTATCCAAACTGACTAAAAGACAGAGGGAGATTATCCAAATTAGCAAGATCTTAAATGGAAAAGTGTATATAAGAACAGATACAAAGGAAATCAGAAGACTCATCAGGCCATTCTTCTAAAACCTGTACTCCACAAAATTGGAAAATAAAAAAGAAGTGGACAAATTTCTTGATTGATACAACTTACCAAAATTAAATCAAGATCAGATAAAAAATTTACATAGACATGTAATTGCCAAGCAAATAGAAGTAAAAAGTCTCCCTACCCAATAAAACCCAGGGCTAGAATGGTTTCAGCACAGAATTCTACCAGACTATCAAAGAACAGATAATATGAATAGTCCTCAAATTATTTCACGAAATTGAAACAGAAGGTGTTCTGTATGGCAAATGTGTTGCTCTGATTGGTCAATAAGTAAAACACTGATTGGCCAGTGGCTAGGCAGGAAGTATAGGCGGGACTAACAGAGAGGAGAAAAGAAAGAACAGGAAGGCAGAAGGAGTCACTGCCAACCACCACCAGGACAAGCAACATGTGAAGATGCCGGTATGCCACGAGCCACTTGGCAAGGTATAGCTTTATGGAAATGGATTAATTTAAGATATAAGAAACGTTAGCAAGAAGCCTGCCACAGCCATACAGTTTATAAGCAATATAAGTCTCTGTGTTTACTTGGTTGGGTCTGAGAGGCTGTGGGACTGGCAGGTGAGAGAGATTTGTCCTGACTGTGGGCCAGGCAGGAAAACTCTAACTACAAGAAGGAACATTGACAACTTCATTTTATGAAGCCACAGTCAGTCACTCTGATACCTATACCACACAAAGACTCAACAAAGAAAATTTCAGACCAATCTCCCTCATGAACATTGATGCAAATATACTCAATAAAACACTCACAAACTTAATCCAAGAACACATCAAAAAGATCATACACCATGATCAAGGAGACTTCATCTCAGACATGCAGGGAGGGTTCAACATATGAAAACCAGTCAATGTAATCCCCCATATAAACAAACAAAGATAAAAATTACATGATCATCTCATTAGATGCTGAAAAAGCCTTTGAAAAACCCAAAACTCTTTCATGATAAAAGTCTTGGAGAAATTAGGGATACAAGGAACATACCTAAATATAATAAGGCAGTTTATAGCAAGCCTATATCCAACATCATATTAAATGGTGAAAAACTAAAAGTAATTCCCCTAAAAACAAGAACAAACCAAGGCTGTCCTCTCTATATATAACTATACAGTAAAGTACTTGAAGTCTTTAGCACTAAAACAACTAAAAGATATCAAGATATAAAACTTGGCAAGGAAGACAAAGAATCATTATTTGCAGATGATATGAGAGTATACATACATGGCCCCAAATTTCTACCAGGGAGTGCTACAGCTAATAAACACCTTTAGTGAAGTGGATGGATACCAAATTAACTAAAAATAAAAATCAATATGCTTCCTATATACAAATGATAAACAAACTGAGAAAGAAATCATAGAAACAACACCATTCACAATAGCCACAGATAATATAAAATATCTTGGTGTAACACTAACCAAGCAAGTGAAAGACCTGTGTGACAAGAACTTCACGTCTTAGAAGAAATAAATTAAAACAGATATCAGAAGATGGAAAGACCTTCCATGCTCATGGATTGGTAGGATTAACATAGTAAAAATGGCAATCTTACCAAAAGGAATTTACATGCAAGGAACTATTTAGTAGAGACTAGTGCTCACCTCTTGATACTATGGCAATGACTGCCCCCCTCCAAAACAAAACAAAAACCACAAATCAGTTATTAATAGTTAGTCAAGGAGATAATTTTAGGTTTATTTATTGAATGTATACTTTTACTGTTGCATAGTGCATTTTAAAGTTTTATTATTTTTCATTGTATATTGCATAAACTTTTGATTCAAGTTTATTTTCAAAACAACACACATTAATAATACTGTATAATAATCTCAAAAAATATAATATATATCCATTAGATAATAATAATATTTAAGCATCATAAAACTATCAATTTAATGTCATTACCTTAGGCGTATTCCATGACACAGCTATTCTTGATATTAATATACATCTCTCATTCATGTCCCTCAAAGAAAGTTTCCTGTGTAAATACCACAAGATATCACTTACTTAGCATATACATCCATGGTCACTAAATGTTGACTGATGGTACAGGGCTTAGATAGAATCAATACCCATGTAGGATTGTTCTGCAAGTTCACAACTCCTGTATAGTGCAGAAGGTTCCTAAAATCATTCTAATTCATACTTTGAACAAGGGATGAGTAAATAACATCTCAATTAGAGGAAAACAGTCCAGTCCCACACTGGAGAGCTTAAAACCAGGACATCTAATCTAGTAACTTGGCACTGATGTCTGCATGTGTGTTTGATTTTTCCAAACTGTTTACTATAGGTTTTTCCCTGTAGTATAGGAGGCAGGTTGTTGTACCAGTCTTTGTTTTGCGGGGGTGTCACCAACCAGCTCCTGAATCATGACACAGAGAATTCTTGTTGGTTTTGGATGCTTGATCTAGTTTATCCTCATTTCTGGCTAGCTTTTTTTGAACTTAAATTAACCTGTTTCTGTTTATCTACCCTTAGCTTTAGTGCTCTTTATTTTTCTTTCTTTCTGTATATCTTAATTTCACTGCTTCTCCTGTCTGGCTGGTGGCTGCCTGGCTTCTGGCCCCAACTGTGTCCCTCTCCTTCTTCTAGTTTCCTTGTTTTGTTTCTTCCTTCTTTCCTTCCTTCCTTCCTTTTCTTTCTTTCTTTCTTTCTTTCTTTCTTTCTTTCTTTCTTTCTTTCTTTCTTTCTTTCTTTCTTTCTTTTCTTTCTCTCTCTCTCTCTCTCTCTCTCTCTCTCTCTCTCTCTCTCTCTCTCTTCTCTCTTCTCTTCTCTTTCTTCCTCCTATTTATTCTCTCTGCCTGCCAGCCCTGCCTGTCCTTTCTCTGCCTAACTATTGGCTGTTCAGCTCTTTATTAGACCAATCAGATGCTTTAGTCAGGCAAGGTGAAAGAAATGCAACACATCTTTACATAATTAAACAAATGGTGTATACATGAAAGAAATATATATTTTTACATAGTTAAAGTAATATTCTTCAGTATAAACAAATGTAACACAACTTTGCCCAGTTAAAATAATATTCCACAGCAGGATGCAAATATTATCCTATCACCATATTATCTATAGATGGATAAAATGTATTTACATTATTGGTGAAAACACAAACCTTTCAATTGAAAGGTAATAAGAGAAAATTCATTCTGTAGCCAATGTGTAGTGGTTACCCCAAATATCATATACCAGCATGCTAACAGTCTCATGATATTTTTATAGTCATAGAAAAAAGAAAGTGACAAAACAAGACATATTCAAACATATTTTTAGGACATCATATGGGTGAGTTGCAATAAAGTAAGACAATCTCTTCTGCAGTCTTCATATACTGTCTGATGTGATTTCTAGCTTTGAAGTTGATAGAAGCATGGAGTCTGATAATATATTTCAAATGGACTGATAAAGTTGTCAAAAAGATATTAGGTCATACAGAGAGTTTGGCAATGTTTGGCTAGTAAGGACTTACAGCCCAAGATAATCCTTATTACTCTCCACAAACTCATTAAATTCTAGTTAACAAACCCTACACAATCTTTAAATTCTTTCTGGCTTTTCTCAGGGAACTTAAATTCACAATATACTCAGCAGTTGTATATAATTTATTATACAATATGATATTTTATCTCATGACATGAAATCCTCATTGTATTTAATTTTACACTAACTGATCGCTATATCTTGAGTTTAAAACTTAAATCATATTTTTTGAAAATTTATGACATGACCTGCTTTATGGTTCAGCAATAATGAAATAATTTAAAGAGACAAATTGGTAAATTTTCATTATATTTAATCATGATGATCATGTAGGCACCTGTGACAAATAAAAAAAAATGTTTGTGCTGTACTTGCTCTTGATTTAAATGAATTGATCTTAAATGAATTTTTTTCCACAGAGATATAGCTCAGATTTGAAGGAGTAAAAAACATACAAAAACATATTGTGTAATCCAATATCCTTGTTGATTTTCCTTTTAAGTGAGTTTGCAACCTGAGAAAACATATTTATGGCCAATATATAGAATACTAATCCAAGTGAAATTATTTCTACCCTACAGCATGAAGGATTCTGAATATAACTTTCCGGAGTGTATATAGTTCAAGAATTAGATGTTGACAGCATTAAGTGTCAGTAGATCTTAAATCAATTAATGTAACAGTTATATATTGATAATTTCATTTAAAATATTATGCAATGGGCTGAGGATCTAGCTTACATGGTAGAGTGCTTGTCTGGTATTCACAAAGCCCTGGATGCAAACCTCATCACCATAGAGCCATGATAGGTTCCAACTGTAATCTTAGAACTAAGGTAGAGCAGAAGATCAAGGGCTTTGCAGATTCATAACAAGATTTCACCAGCTTGGAATACTTAAAATCCTGTCTCTTTAGTTCTATGCTGAGACTACCAGGCTAGGCTGACTCCCCAGGGGAGACCTCGCCTTGGAAGAGGTGGAAATGGGGGGTGAATTGGGGGGTGGGAGGAGGGAAGATGGGGGAATCCGTGGCTGATATGTGAAATTAAGTTAATTATAATATATATATATATATATATATATATATATAAATCCTGTCTCTTAAAATAAAAATTATATAAAAAAGGACAATTTCTACAGCTCCAGTTTTTCCAGAAAAAAAAATTAGTTTCTGATGTTTTGCTAGTTAACTGAGGGCTTAATATTCGTCAGAATTAATGATAAAGTAAAAATTTAGAGATATGCCCTGAAATAATGATTGTCTGATAATCCCAACTGACAAGTCTGTCAGAAACATATTATATTCAGAAATTCACAGTGATCCTACATTACAGATTATATTCATTAACATCTACTTTTCTTGCAATGTAAATCATGAAATTATTAAAATAAATTATGCACATTGGTAGCATCTGCCAATAGTGAATTATTTATCAACATATTTTCATTTTATATTTAATTTAAATTTCTTACATACATTGACATGGTTTCTAAAATCCGTGTCATGTTTTAAGACATTAAAATAAATGGGACCTCCTGAAACTGAGAAGCTTATGCAAGACAAAGGACATGGTAAATAAGACAAAATGACAGTGTACAGAATAGAATAAGGTCTTCACCAACCCCACATCTGACCGAAGGCTGATATCCAAACTATATAAAGAACTCAAGAAACTAGACATCAAAATACAAACAATCCAATTAAAAAATGTGCTACATGCCATAGTATTATGCCATCGAATATTACATGTGCAATAAATAGAATATTATTATTGTTATTTCAATCAATTGACATATCATAAGATGCTTTATTAATAGTACAATATATTGACTAAAATTATATAATTTATATATGTAATTTGGTAAGTTAGGCATTGTATACATTTGTGTAACCATTAACCATACCACCCATAAAAGATATAAAACATGAGTGCTAGATGGAAGGTTTCACAACTAAATGTACTTGATGATGCTCTTACAGAAGAACCAGGTTTCACCCTGCGCATCTACTTAGTGGTTCAAAACCTATAATTCTAGGAACTCTAATAGCACCAGACATTCACCTGGCACACATACACACACGAAGTCAAAGCACTCATAAATATAAAATGAGAAAAATCTAAAATGTATAGAGAGAATTGCTTTCACACTGTTTCCTCATTTTAATCAATTTTTAATTTGGAATAATTTTTAAAATTAAAATATTTTAATATTAATCTTCTTCTCTCCCAAGTCCTTCCAGATCCCCTCACCCTCCCTAGCCACCTAACTTTAAATTATTTCTAAAAAACAAATTAAAACTCAAATCTCTCAAAACAAAGGAAACAAAATAAAACAACATCCAAAAAGAAAAAGAAAACAGCAACAAAAAGACCATCACCAGTAACAACAACAAAACTCACCAAACCATAACAAAATAAAAGAACACCAAAAAATGTGGAGTACATTTTATGTTCGTTAACTACTCCTGAACAGGAGGCTGGACTGGAGTGGTTGATATACCCAGTGACACTATATTGGAGAAAACTGATTTTTCTTCTAACAGCAGATATAAAGACAGTTTGGTTGTTATCATTTAATCTAGTGGCTAGGTTTTCATCTACTCATTCATTTTTAAAACATAACAAAATAAAATCTAATAAGAAAAACCATAAATCATCACATCAATGTTGAACAAAACATACCACCAAAGGAAATGAGCTCAATAGAAAGAACTATAATCAGAGACCCCCCTCACTCCATTCGCCCACACACTAATTCCATAAAAACACTAAATTAGAAGACTGCAATTCAACAGTCAGCTTCTACCCATCAAACATCTAATCTGATTATTATCACGATAACTTAAAATTCAGCTCTGAATCAAGTTGTATTATAAATAGTTTCTGAAGATTAGCTGATATTATAATTTGGTTTTTTATTCAGACCATATGGCTAATGTATTTTTTTTTTACTTTAAAGAAAACTACTAAATGCTTTCCAAAATGTGTATATGATGCTCAGTACCACAAGAACTCAATCTGTTTACATTTGGTGCTGCTTGTTTTTCTATCTCATCAAAGACTTGCTATGATTTGTTTTTATTCTTTTGCTGATCTTTCAGTTCCTCCTACACGTCAGGAGAAGACATCTAGGGTCTTGCTTAGGTCTCTTTTTTCTCTAAATTTTTCTGTAACTGTAATCACTATTCAACAGATTTTTGACATAAATTTCAGTTAATCCAAGTTTGACTAATCACTGCTTAGCATGTCTAGTTAAAGATTTTAAATAACTAACCAGATTTCCAATTTTTAGTTAAGGTCTGCTCATTGGTTTTTGTTTTGAATCCATATCTAGTTCTAACTTAAACTTCAGGTACTAAAATTATTTTTGGGGATCCCTTTACATAGGTTAGCAATTATTTTGAGATATTTACAACAGAAAGTAGTTCTGAAGTCTAAACACTTTATTAAAAACGTGTATGAGCATTTGGTCTACATGTAATTGCACCAAATGTATTCCAGGAATACAAAGGCACTGACTTGACTTGGAGTTGATGTTACAGATGGTTGTAAGCTGTCATGTGGATGCTAAGAACTCAGCTCCAGACCTCTGCAAGAGCATTACATGCTCTTAATTAGTGAGCCATCACTCCAGCCCTTACCATCTTAATTTAGAAATCAACTCATAACTATTTTGTTATCTTTTCCTGGGCATCCTTATTTCCTGAGTTTGGTCACTAAACAGATATACAAAAATTACTTGTATAAAAAAAAATATGTTACCATTGCAGGCAGATATCTCCGTTAAAAAAGTACTTGCCCCTTAAATAGTAAACCCAAGTTCAGTCCCCAGAAACCATGTAAAAGTGCCAGGCATTTTGTTGCACACTTATAATCCCATTGCTGCTAAGGAGGTAAAAGAAGTCAGTCAGTCTAGTGTGACTATTGTGCCAAACCAATGAATCTGGCTCAAAGAAGATGGACAGCTTTCCTTAATAAGATACCTAAGAGTGCAGTCTAGCCTTTATGTGTTTCTATGCATATATACACTGATGTGTATTTTTATTACATGTTATATATGTGTATTGAATTGATATTACTCACTTTTTGTGAAGTGCTACATATGAGTATGTAAAATATATTAAATACCCATGTACATGCATGCATATTAACAAATATTCTAATTATAAATGTACACGAAATATTCACACATTGTAAATGAATATGTCAATTACAAACACTTTAATACAATGTTGAGAGTCCATTATATTATGCATAGCATAGATTCAATGACTACATTATGTATACACCTTACTCAGTGAAGTTGTATATGTAATTATAGCTATAGATTGTTCAGTCCTTTGAAGACAACATCTGTTATGCTACTAACTGCCTTGAGTTATTACAACATAATTACATCAACCAATCTGACGCATATGTCAATCAAATTCTTGATTATATTGCTTTAACTTAATGTTGTGATCAATGAATTTGTGATAAATCATGTGTCCATCTTAACTGACTGGACAGATGGATAGGTGGCTTAAAATATCTCTGCTATATCATCTGGTAATCTTAACCAATGACCAGAAACAGCCACAATCATAATTTTTAAAATATTTTCATTCTTAATTAAATAGAGAAATTTTGAACTCTGTAAATCCAATTTGCATGTAGGAATAATATTCATTCATATACTTTAATACTGTTTTGCAGTTGTCTTGCTTGATTCTAAAACTATGAGATCTATTTTCTTCAAAATAAATATTTATTAAGTTGTTTGAAAATATTTCAAGGAATGTTCTTTCAAAGTTTGAGTATTTTGTTTACAATGTTTTTTGTTGTCTAGTTAAATATAGATTCATCATTTACAATTTCAAGCCAACAAAGTAAACCAATAAAACTTATTTTCATGAAGTGAAATAGAATATTATTGAAAATAAAGGAAATGCAATCCTTTTCTTTTGAAAATGATAATATCAGAGTATCTATCATGTAGTACATAACTTCTTCAACAGAGAAGCCGAAAAGATAAGTGTTTGTTTTTATTAAAACAAGGCAGCCGGGCAATGATGGCCCATGCCATTAATCCCAGCACTCAGGAGGCAGAGCCAGGCGGATCTCTGTGAGTTTGAGGCCAGCCTGGTCCACAGAGCAAGATTCAGGACAGGCACCAAAACTACACAGAGAAACCTTGTCTCGAAAAAACAAAAACAAAACAAAATAGAAAAACAACAACAAAAAAGACAACACAGACCTCAAAAATCTTATGTAATGCTGGATTCACAAGGAAAAACAAAACTTATTTTTCTTTAAATATTAATATATTTTTAAATTACGGAAGCCATGAATGATTAAATATTTGTAAATTCACCAATGATGAGACTGAAGCAGATTTATGAATTCAAGACCAGCCAGGGATCCATACTGAGCCATTGTTCTTTGAAAATCAACTGATTTTTTAAAATTATATTACTAAACTAACATAAAGAAATAAATGTGAGTTTCAAAAGAGATAGATGAGTACAAAAGACGTTAAAACTTCTTCTTTCCAGGGTCATTAACTTGAGATACTCTAACCTATAATTCCATCATTCTGATTGCCAAAGTAATAGGGATATGCCCAAGGGGAGCTGACAAATTTTCAGAACACATTCTTTGTATGACTGAAAACTGAAGGTTAGACTGGTGTTGGGGTCAGAATATGCCAACATAAAGGAAAAGATTTAGACTTTTCTTTCTGTATCTGTGGACTGTAGGATGCAAGTTATGTAGACTATTTTCCTGTTTAATAATTTCTCCCATCTTTTAAAGGTTTATAATATTTTTTGTGTTCTTCCCCAGAAGAAAATAATTATACTTGTATGTTTTGATTATAAATATATCTTCTAGATGTTACCTTTCCTCAGGATTTGAAGAAAAATTGTAATGAATGAATGAATGGATTTTGGGTGATCAACATGGGAGTAATTTTGTGAATTAATAACTAAAAACAGAATTATTCTCTGATCAACACAATAGTTATTAATAAGATGGAAGGTATGAATGCTAATAAGAAAATGATTATTTCACTGCTGTAATGTGCAAACTCTTCTCATAATTTTAGGACAGAAAAGAGTAAAGACTTCAAACAACTGTCCAAATGTTGAATAAATATCATTTAATATTGACTGATAAGTTTAAAAAATATTCTCATAACTGAAGAATGTTTCAGCAGTTAAGAGAATTTCTTAGTATTCCTGAGGATGTAAGTTAGGTTTAAAACACCTACATCAGGCAGCTCACTACTGCCAACATGTTCTTCAGGGCTCTGTGGCTATCTACATATCCATGGAACACACACACACACACACACATACACTCACCACTAAAATATTTTTTTGAAGAGTTCAAGTATTTATCAGATGGAAAACATCGATTTGGGGACACAGAATTCCTGAAACAGAACAGGTATGTAAACTCCTCAAGAAGAAAATGAATATAAATTACGTTGCCTTTAAAATAGAATATTACCATTCCACTTATGTAATTGTTATCAGTGCTGTATTTCCAGCAAAATGATATCTAGAGAATCTCCTAAAGCCTTAATTACAGACTTTATAGCCTCTAGAATAGTGCACCAGTGAAGTTTATCATTGTACCAGTAAACTCTAGGTACTGAAATATGGTGATAGAAGATTTATACCAAAGAATTGATTTACTGTGAATTTGGATGAACAATAGTACATGTATAAAATATTTGATCTTATATAAAACTGTATTAATGTCCAGATCATTCTATCAGTTCAAAATGAAGCACTAGCAGAGATATGAATACCTGATGTAGCTTATTGTCTTAATGAAAAAAACATGAAGGAAATTTAATATACATGGTTTCATCAAGAAAGTTCCAGTGATATTAAAGCATATGAAAGCGTTGCTATTGAAACTCTGATGACAATAGTCCTCTAGTATTTTCAAAGTACCCAATATAGCAATGTGTATACATTACTTATTTTGATATTCCTTTTTAACCACATATTTCTTTTACCCTAACTATGCTTAGCAGTTTGTGATCTGGAATTATTTCGTTATTCAAGTATACTTGCTCTTTTTTTTATTTGGTCTCTGGCCTTACCATCTCATTCTCCCATTCAGAGATATTTTCATCCAAGGGCATGCAATAGTATCAAGATTTTCTGAGCTATGGTTGTTTTGTCTGCATTACAATCTAGTACAACTCTTTCTTCTGCAAAGGCTCCAGAGTGATAAATAGTTTAGATGCCTATATCCAGGACACTGAGGTAAAAAATAAATTGCTCCCTCCTTAGAGATTTTCAGATACTTGTGAAAAGTCCCCAAATGACCAAGGTCAAAATTGGGATTTAACCAGTTCTTTGTGAAGAAAAAATATTCAACTAAGAATTTTTTTGTGACAAAATAAATTTCCTAACTGTTATTGTGGGTGCATTTCTGAACTTCCTTTAATTATGATAGTCTGTGTTTGCTTGCAGAATACTTGGACTCACTATGTCCCAAATGTGCAAAACATAGCAACAAAGATTTCAGGTAAATACTAAAATAGCTTCTTAAGTATGGTGAATAACTGCAGAAGAGACAGACTTAGATGTTTGAAATATATCAGAAACCTAGGTGTTTACTATGTACATCTGGTTTCCAAAAATAAGTAGATAATTAATGATGATTAACAGATAATTGATATAAAGTAGGAAATAATGAATATTTATGTTATCTCACCATACTCTGCTCTTACTCATCTACACAGTGGTGTCATTTTAAGAAATTACAGGTGATAGGAGAAAATTTTTATTACATATTTGAAGCACTTGTTTAAAGAACAAAAATCATCAGTGTTTTAAAGGAACACTTGTAAGTGCCAGAGAGGATATATGATTCCGAGGAAAGAGTGTCTTCTAGGAACCACAGGATGGATGCACATATAAACTCACAGAAATGGTAGCAACATGGAGAGGGACTGACTATCCAGGTGAATGCCAATAGGGTCCCAGCACGGAGAAGGAGGAGTAGACACAGCTTCCCACCCCTAACCAAAAAGCTAACTTAAATTGAAACTTGCTTGCAATGCAAAACATAAAATGGTTTTGTTCCAGTGAAATATCATGCGATATATTAAGCACACTTAAGAGTAAACCTCGCTCTTCCTGAGACTCAGAGGCCGGCCCCCAGCTCCCATCTTGCTCCGGACGTGTCTTTTGGAATACTGACCCCATCCCTGGGCACCAGCCACTCCAGGGAAGACCTGCCCAACTCGGCCCCAGGTTCTGGCCACCGGACAGGTTCCCTGCTAGCCCCACCGGGAAGGATCCCCTTCTCCAAGACCCCTGGCAGACCCTGCAGTCTCCACGCCCTGCCACCACGCCCATCCGCCTGAGCCCCAAGCCTCTTCCTGAGACTTAGAGGCCGGCCCCCAGCTCCCATCTCGCTCCGGACTTCCCTTTTGGAACACTGACTTCCCTTTTGGAACACTGGTCTGTCTGAACCAAGTGTGCGGATAAGGCCAAGAACGAACCACAAGGAGATGGGCAGACGTCAAGGCAGAAACATATACAACAAAATGAATAGCAATACAGCATCACCAAGCCCTAGCCCTCCTCCAACACCTAGACCTGAACATCAGAAATTGGAAGAAGCAGAAGAAAACAGCCTTATGAATGACATCATGAAGAAGCTAGAGGCTTGCGTAGAGGAAAAGACAAAAAAATGTGAAGAACGCTGTAAACAACTAGAGGAAAGGGCAAACAAATTAGAAGAAATCAATAAAGTCCTGGAAGAAAACAATAAAATACTGAGAGAAAATCAAGAAAAATCAATGAAACAAATGAAGGAAACAGTCCAAGACCTGAAAAGGGAAATAGAAAAAATGAAGAAGACACAAACAGAGGGAATGCTGGAAATAGAAAATCTGAGAAAACGATTGGGAACTTCAGATGCAAGTATAATCAACAGAATGCAAGAGATGGAAGAGAGGATCTCTAGCGTTGAAGATACAGTAGAAGAAATACATTCATCAGTCAAAGAAAACACTAAAGCCAACAAAGTCATGAACCAAAATGTCCAAGAAATTTGGGACACCATGAAAAGACCAAACCTAAGAATAATAGGGGTCGAAGAAGGAGAAGAATACCAACTCAAGGGCACAGAAAATATATTCAACAAGATCATAGAAGAAAACTTTCCCAACTTAAAGAAGGAAATGCCTATGAAGATACAAGAAGCTTATAGAACACCAAACAGACTAGACCCCCAAAAAAAGTCCCCTCGCCACATAATAGTTAAACAACTAAACGTACAGAATAAAGAAAGAATATTAAGAGCAGCAAAGGAAAAAGGCCAAGTGACATATAAAGGCAAACCCATCAGAATAACACCCGATTTCTCAATGGAGACTTTGAAAGCCAGAAGAACCTGGACAGATGTAATGCAGACACTAAGAGACCATGGATGTCAACCTAGACTAATATACCCAGCAAAACTTTCAATCACCATAGATGGAGTAAACAAGACATTCCATGACAAAGCCAGATTTAAACAATACTTATCCACAAACCCAGCCCTACAGAAAGCACTAGAAGGAAAATTCCAACCTAAGGAAGTCAGATACACCCTCGAAAACACAGGCAACAGATAAAGCCACAGCAGTAAACCCCAACGTATAGAAGTACCCACACATCACCACCAAAAAATAACAGGAATGAACAATCACTGGTCATTAATTTCCCTCAATATCAATGGACTTAATTCACCTATAAAAAGACATAGGCTTACAGAATGGATACGAAAGCAGGACCCATCTTTCTGCTGCATACAAGAAACACATCTCAAATTCGAAGATAGACACTACCTAAAAATAAAAGGCTGGGAAAAGACTTTCCAATCAAACGGTCTTAAGAAACAAGCGGGTGTAGCCATCCTGATATCCAGCAAAATAGACTTCAAACTAAAATCAATCAAAAGAGATCAAGAAGGGCATTACATACTCATCACAGGAAAGATCCACCAAGATGAAGTCTCAATTCTGAATATTTATGCCCCAAACACAAGGGCACCCACATATGTAAAAGAAACATTACTAAAGCTTAAATCACATATAAAACCCCACACATTAATAGTGGGAGACCTCAACACCCCACTTTCACCACTGGACAGATCTCCCAAATTGAAACTTAACAGAGAAATAAAGGACTTAACTGATGTCATGACTCAAATGGACTTAATCGATATCTACAGAACATTCCATCCTAACAAAAAAGAATATACCTTCTTCTCAGCACCCCATGGAACCTTCTCTAAAATTGACCACATACTTGGCCACAAAACAAATCTAAACAGATACAAAAGAATTGGAATAACCTCCTGTGTTCTATCAGACCACCATGGTCTAAAGTTGGATTTCAACAACAACAAAAACTACAGAAAACCTACAATCTCATGGAAACTGAATAATACGAAACTGAATCACCAATGGGTTAAGGAAGAAATAAAGAAAGAAATTAAAGACTTCCTAGAGATCAATGAAAATGAAGACACCACATATCCAAATTTATGGGACACTATGAAAGCAGTACTAAGAGGGAAATTCATAGCACTAAATGCCCACATAAATAAGTTGGAGAAATCTCACACTAGAGACTTAACAGCATACCTGAAAGCTCTAGAACAAGAAGAAGCACAGTCTCCCAGGAAAAATAGACGCCAGGAAATTATCAAAGTGAGAGCTGAAATCAATAAAATAGAAACAAAGAGAACAATACAAAAAATTAATGAAACAAAGAGTTGGTTCTTTGAGAAAATCAACAAGATAGACAAGCCCTTATCCAAACTAACCAAAAGACAGAGAGAGAGCATCCAAATCAACAAAATCAGAAATGAAAAGGGGGACATAACAACAGACATTGAGGAAATCCAGAGAATCATCAGGTCATACTTCAAAAACCTCTATTCGACAAAACTGGAAAACCTAAAAGAAATGGATAACTTTCTGGATAGGTACCACATACCTAAGTAAAATCAAGACCAGATAAACTATTTAAATAGTCCAATAACCCCTAATGAAATACAAACAGTCATTAAAAGTCTCCCAACCAAAAAAAGCCCAGGACCAGATGGTTTCAGCGCAGAATTCTACCAGATCTTCAAAGAAGAGTTAATACCAATACTCTCTAAATTGTTCCACACAATAGAAACAGAAGGAACATTACCAAACTCCTTCTACGAGGCTACAATTACCCTAATTCCTAAACCAAACAAGGATACAACAAAGAAAGAGAACTACAGACCGATCTCCCTCATGAACATTGATGCAAAAATACTCAATAAAATACTGGCAAACAGACTCCAAGAACACATCAAAACAATTATCCACCATGATCAAGTAGGATTCATTCCAGGGATGCAAGGGTGGTTCAACATACGAAAGTCCGTCAACGTAATACACCATATAAACAAACTCAAAGAAAAAAACCATATGATCATCTCACTGGATGCAGAAAAGGCATTTGACAAAATCCAACACCCCTTCATGATAAAGGTATTGGAGCGATCAGGAATACAGGGAACATACCTAAACCTAATAAAGGCAATTTACAGCAAGCCAACAGCCAACATCAAATTAAATGGAGAGAAACTCAAAGCAATTGCACTAAAATCAGGAACGAGGCAAGGCTGTCCACTCTCCCCATACTTATTCAATATAGTACTTGAAGTTCTAGCCAGAGCAATAAGACAACATAAGGAGATTAAGGGGATACAAATTGGAAAGGAAGAAGTCAAGCTTTCCCTATTTGCAGATGACATGATAGTATACTTGAGCGACCCCAAAGATTCCACCAAGGAACTGATACAGCTTATAAACACCTTCAGCAACATAGCAGGATACAAGATCAACTCAAAAAAATCAGTAGCCCTCCTATATACAATGGACAAAGAAGCGGAGAAGGAAATCAGAGATACATCACCCTTTACTATAGCCACAAACGACATAAAATACGTTGGGGGTAACACTAACCAAGCAAGTGAAGGACCTATATGACAAGAACTTTAAGTCCCTGAAAAAAGAAATTGAAGAAGATGTCAGAAAATGGAAAGATCTCCCATGCTCATGGATAGGCAGGACTAACATAGTAAAAATGGCAATCTTACCAAAAGCAATCTACAGATTCAATGCAATCCCCATCAAAATACCAACACAATTCTTCACAGACCTGGAAAAAATAATACTCAACTTCATATGGAAAAACAAAAAACCCAGGATAGCCAAAGGAATCCTGTACAATAACACAACTTCTGGAGGCATCACGATCCCTGACTTCAAGCTCTACTATAGAGCTACAGTAATAAAAACAGCTTGGTACTGGCATAAAAACCGACATGTGGACCAATGGAATCGAATTGAAGACCCTGACATTAATCCGCACACCTATGAACATATAATTTTTGACAAAGAAGCCAAAAGCGCACAATGGAAAAAAGAAAGCATCTTCAACAAATGGTGCTGGCAAAACTGGATATCAACATGTAGAAGGCTGCAAATAGATCCATATCTATCACCGTGCACAAAACTTAAGTCCAAGTGGATCAAGGACCTCAACATAAATCCAGCTACTCTGAACCTGCTAGAAGAGAAAGTAGGAAGTAGTCTTGAACGCATTGGCATAGGAGACTACGTCCTAAATAGAACACCAGTAGCACAGACTCTGAGACAAACAATCAATCAATGGGACCTCTTGAAACTGAGAAGCTTTTGTAGAGCAAAGGATACGGTCAAGAAGGCAAAGCGACAGCCTACAGAATGGGAAAAGATCTTCACCAACCCCACATCTGACAGAGGACTGATATCCAGAATATATAGGGAATTCAAGAAATTAGACATCAAAATGCCCAACAGTCCAATTAAGAAATGGGCTATAGAACTAAACAGAGAATTCTCAACAGAGGAATCTCAAATGGCCGAAAGACATTTAAGGAACTGCTCAACATCCCTAATCATCAGGGAAATGCAAATCAAAACAACTCTGAGATACCACCTTACGCCTGTCAGAATGGCTAAGATCAAAAACACTGAAGACACCTTATGCTGGAGAGGATGTGGAGCTAGGGGAACTCTCCTCCACTGCTGGTGGGAATGCAAGCTTGTACAACCTCTTTGGAAATCAATATGGCGCTTTCTTAGAAAATTGGGAATCAATCTCCCCCAAGATCCAGCTATACCACTCTTGGGCATATACCCAAGAAATGCTCAACCACACCATAAGAGCACTTGTTCAGTTATGTTCATATCAGCATTGTTTGTAATAGCCAGAACATGGAAACAACCCAGATGCCCTTCAACTGAAGAATGGATAAACAAAATGTGGTACATATACACAATGGAATACTACTCAGCAGAGAAAAACAATGGCATCATGAGGTTTGCAGACAAATGGATGGATCTAGAAAAAATCATCCTGAGTGAGGTAACCCAGACTCAGAAAGACAAACATGGTATGTACTCACTCATAGCAGGATACTAGACATGAAACAAGGATGACTTGTCTGCTACTCACATCACCAGGGAGGCTACCTGGAAAACAGGACCCCAAGAAAGACACAGGGATCACCCAATGACAGAGAAATGGAATGAGATCTACATGAACAGCCTGGACATGAGTGGGGGTAATGAAAGGCGAGGGTTGAGGGAAAGAGAGCTTGGGGGAGCGGGAGATCCCAGCTGGATCAACAACAGAGAGGGAGAACAAGGAATAGGAGACCATGGTAAATAAAGACCACATGAGAATAGGAAGAAGCAAAGTGCTAGAGAGGCCCACAGAAATCCACAAAGATACCCACACAACAGACTGCTGGCAGAGGTCGAGAGACAGCCTGAACTGACCTACTCTGGTGATGGGATGGCCAAACACCCTAATTGTTGTGCTAGAAACCTCATCCAACTACTGAGGGATCTGGATGCAGAGATCCATGACTAGGCCCCGGGTGGAGCTCTGGGAGTCCAATTAGCGAGAATGAGGAGGGTTTATATGAGCGAGAATTGTTGAGACCAAGGTTGGATAAAGCACAGGGACAAATAGCCAAATGAATGGAAACACATGAACTATGAACCAATGGCTGAGGGGTCCCCACTGGATCAGGCCCTCTGAATGGGTGAGACAGTTGATTGGCTTGATCTGTTTGGGAGGCATCCAGGCAGTGGGACCAGATCTTGTGCTCATTGCATGAGTTGGCTGTTTGAAACCTGGGGCCTATGCAGGATTGCTTGGCTCGGCCTGGGAGGAGGGGACTGGACCTACCTGAACTGAGTCTACCAGGTTGACCTCAGTCTGTGGGGAAGGCTTTGCCCTGGAGGAGATGGGAATGGGGGGGGTTGGGGGGAAGGTGAGGGGGACGGGAGGGGGGAGAACAAGGGAATCCGTGGCTGATATGTAGAACTGAATTGTATTGCAAAATAAATTAATAAAAAAAAAAAAAGAAAAAAAAAAGAATGAGAAATGGAGAAAGTAGACAAGATGAAATTAGAGTGAGGAACTTTGGAGAAGGTTAGGTTAAACACTCACTTAATACTCTCTTTAACCTGGGCTCTGTGCTTCTAGCTACAGGATCTCTCCTTGGAAGTAAAGCTTCCAAGACTTGGTAGAAATTATTGACTTAAAACATCTCTCCCAAAGAACAGTTGGACATGAGATGAAGGGCATTTGTCTACTGGATTTTCTAATGTGTAGTCTTTCAGGATAGTGGTGTTGTGTAACAGCTTCCTCTGGGATTGAAACATTCCATCCTGCAGAGAAGCTCTTTAGGCAGGAAGGTAAACAGCTCAAAATAGCTTCAGCAAGTCCCTGAAACTGACTAGATTCACTAGGGCACTCCCTGCTAGAGTAACCAATAAAAGCTGAGGGTACCTCTCAGACTAGTAGAGACAAACTACAAAGAAGACTCTCAGAGGGCAAAATCTGCAAAGAGGGCTCTAAGACCAGACCAGCTGCCTGGAAGAAGCAGAAACCAGCTGAATTGCCTACAAGAGGTTTAGACTAATTGAGATACCTGGAAAGGACATTCTCCAACATATCGAGCTGCCTGCAGGCTGTGCAGTGTGCTCCAGGTTTCCCAGATTTTGTGAGCTGTCACCCATGCTGGAATGGGCATAGGTGGTGCAGTTGTCTTTGAGTCATTCTTGTTCCTCTAAGTAACCCCTCACTCATATTACTGTAAGTAACCCTAATAAAACTCATTGGTTTACCAAAAAAAAAAAAAAAAAAAAAGAGTAAACCTCATGTTTAGCCATAGATGCCCAACATAAATAAATTCAATGATATTTACTTTAGATTTTTTTGACTCATATTACTTTCTTTGGCCAGTTTTGTCTTACGGGTCTTTTGTTTGTCTGTTATGGTTTCAGGTTTTGTTTTATGGTGTTTATGTATGTGTGTGTTTCTTGCATTTTTCTGCTTTTCTAACTCTGAATTTTTGTTTGTTGCTTGGTTGGGTTTTGGTGCTGTATGTTTTCTAATGAGAAAGAAAAAACAGAATGGAGTTGGGTGAGTGGTGACTTAGGAATGATATAGGAGGAGTTGGCAGAGGGAAACCATTATCAGAATATACTGTTAATATATTCTATCAATCTGAAAAAAATGCCAATAAAAGTCTATAGAGAAGAAAAGAAATATTTATGGGTAAAATGAAAAGTTTGTATAAACTCACATTCTACATTTTGCTGTGATATATATGTATACAGGAAGTATCAGAGGAAAGAGCGTCATTGCAGGTCTTACAATCTCTCCACATCACAAAGTGTCAACATAAAATTAAAAAAAAAATCTGTTGCTATGCTGAGATAGTAGTATTGAATGAAGTATCAAAGGATGATCTTTATTGATATTCTGCATCTCTGCATCACCGACTGAAAGAGAAAAGTCTTAGCAGCCTTTAACTTTCAATTATTACTTAACAAAGACATATATTCAAGATATACAAACTCTCAGAAACTTTCAGCTTAATTTTTATCTTTGACTTTTTTCCTCAAATATTACATTATAGCGTGAAATATGTTTTAATTTTTACCAGTAACAAAGGATATAATTATTTAACGTTGTGCAAATATGCATACTATTTATATGTGTATGCTTATTGTAATCTATTTAAAAGATATATTACTATTGTATTATGAATTATATTAAAATGTATTCATTGTTACAGGTTTTAAGCTACTACATGAAAGATCTAAGTAATAGAAAAAAAACAACATAATTAAAATTTAAATACTTATGAATTTAGGTAGGAACAATCAACATCTAAATGCAGTGTATGACTTAAAATGTAAGACCATTGAACTTCGAAATCCACAAAATCAATGATATTTAGAGTGGTGAAAGCATACTGTTTTCATAGGCTGGTGGATGGATTGACACAAGACTGGCTAACATCAACCCTTTTGGAAGACACAATAGGCTTCCCTGGAAATAACTATTTTCATGGAGACTCTCTCCCAAAGCTGTTTATTTTCTACTCAATTGAAATGAGTTTGCATATCATATCAGATTTTTGCATGGCTTGAAATCATTTTTTTTTCTGCATTTACACATCTAAAACAGGGTGAGGAGATGGCTCTGTGGGTAGAAGATTTGCTAGAGAAGCATGAAGATCTACATTCCAATATTCAGAAAAAACTAGACAGGGCTGTGTAGTACTTATCTCAGTGTTGATACAGTGAGGTGGTAGGAGGAACAACAAAAGATTGTGTTTCAAACCAGGTAGAAGATGAGGATTAATGTTTGATTGCACCTTGACCTCCCTTGGCCTCAATATCTGTGCTATGGCATGTACTTGGGGACACTCAGGCCCTGCCCTCACCCACAGTAAGTAGCAGAAGAAATAGAATCTCCTCCAAATCTCACAATTTCTCTAAATTGCCAATGTTTCCTGAGGTATAAAAATAAAAATAAAACACTTCTATCACACTTCTGAGATATTTTTATTAAATCAAGTATAAAAATGTATACATATATAGTGTGTGAGTGTGTGTGTTTGTGTGTTTTGTGTGTGTATGTACACAACACATCTTACAAAACTGTTTTTTAACTTATGATTTTACAGAATCTATCATGTTCCAAGAGGGAAGGATGACTAGATGTGTCGATAGTTGGGCTGATGAATTAAGGGCTCGAGTCTAAGCTCTATAAAGGTTATGATTCAAAGTATTTTTATTGATACATCATCACCAAGTGAACAGTGGACAGTTACTAGATATTTACTGAAAGCTTTTTATTGACTATGAACTGTTTTCACTACAAAATAGTATTTTGAATGCCAGGGCATCACAATCACATCATTCAGGGTCTTACATTCTCCTTGAAATAACAGTCAATGTGAAAGATATGTACGTATACCATATATTGTGGGTAATAATACGAGTTAAGGCAATGGAAAAGGTAAAGTAAGTCATCCTTATAACAGAATGAACTCTACTTTAACACAAGTATAAAAGTTCCCATTTTAAAACATATTTTCATAAAGCATGAAAAAAGAACACATGAGCTATTAAAATAAGGATGACATCCAGACCAAATCTCTGAGGTGGACTCATGCCAATAATTTTGAAGTTAAAAAGGGGACAGTGCTGCAGCAGCTGAGTTGAAAAAGAATATAAGGAGAGATATGACATGAGGACTGGTGAGGAACAGGTAATGAAGGCTATTCTTGTCATAAAAGAAATGCCTTGAAGAAGTCAACACAAGATCTAAGTAAGCAGCTGAGTTAATGCAAAGCAAAGATAAAGGCATGAAAGATGATGCCCTCATTGTGACAGTTCTATACTTCAGATGATGTCTCATTGGAAAGTAGACATCATCTATCCTTGTGAGATGGAGACAGCTTGATGAAAGCTTATGCATTGCTTCTTTAGAATATGACCAGATTATGAAGTAGATAGAAAAATCAAAAAGCAGGATAGGAAACTGCTGTCATTGTGAGAATAGGGCATCATATCATGACATCCTGAATATCAATTGGAAAGACTTTTATCCAGAATGAGGAAGGAATGGCCACCCAGGGCCTCTGCTTATAGTTGAAAGAGGGTAGAATCTGAAACTCATCATAGCATTTACTCTAGGTGTAAGTTCTCTTCCTGGAAATAACAATTTTCTACAGTAACAGCAGTGAAAAATTAATTAGTAAAGTTTAAAGGTAGAGTAAAGAGAATGGGTCTAGGCAATCTTCAAGAAGTTTCACGAGGAAAAAAAGAGAAAAGGAAAAAGAGGCCATGTGGAAAATTACAGTGAAGTGTTTTAATTTTTTCCTTTTTAGTATATAAGAAAAATATCTTATTTCCCCCTGTGATGGCTAATCTTACTTGTCAGATTCACTAGATTAAGAAGTATATCTGAAGGTCTAGACAAGCATCATGTCTATATATTCTTGATAATGTGTCTAGAGGAGATTTTTATGTGGTTGTATAGACTTAGAGAAGATCCTCACTCAATATGAAGGGGCAGTATTGAATCACCTGGAGATCTATACAAAACACAAATTGAAGACCATCGTATTTACTAGCATGCCTGTTTCTAAGGCTTTTGGACTTGTACTGAGCCAGAATTCTGGCGTTCTTGGGCCTCCAGTTTGCAGAGGGCTTCTTGTGGGGCTGCAGAATTTCCATCACTAATCATTCATCTGTTTATCCCTTGTTGATTTATCTGTTAACTGTAGGTCTGTCATCTATCTATCTGTTATCAGTCAGTCATTCTATCTACCATTTATTTAATTTATCTACTTTATCATATATATTAGGTATCTACCATATGTCATCTATTCATATATCATCTATCAATTATCTACCAATAAATATACCATAAATATACCATACATTTATCAAATTTATTATGTCTAACAATACTCAATCTGCCATTTATCTATCTACCTATCTATCATCTATCTATCTATCTATCTATCTATCTATCTATCTATCTAAGTATTATCTATTATCCATCACCTATATATCTATCATCTATCTAGAAATGTATCTATTTATTATATATCTATATATAATCTATCATATTTATCTCATTTATGTCTCTACCATCCATGACAAAAATATCCATTATCTATGAACACATTGCTAGCTGTCTACTTATTCTCTATATATCTATTATTTAATCTATAATATCCATCATCAATCTACCTATCCTCTATAGATTTACTACCAACTATATCTTTACTCACCTGTCTACCTCTATACATTAATTCATTCTGTTTCTAATACTTTTCTAATACTTTCTTTAAAAATCTTCCTCCATTATAACCAGTACGTACTTTGCAAAACTTAGTGAGCTGATTATTTGTTCCAAGTAAAAACATCAAAGTATGAACCCATGCAAACTGATACCTTATACATTTCAGAATGGCCAATTAACATAATTTTAATTTATTTTTCATTTATTTATTTATTTTGTGTTTGTGTGTGTGTGTGTGTGAGTATGTGTGTGTGTGTGTGTTCAAGCAGAGGAAGGGATTTTTGGATGCCACATTATACACAGGGAAGCCATAGGACAACTTATGCTAGTAGGTTTTCTCCTTCCACTATGTAGGTCCTGGTGATTGAACTCATGTCGTTAAATTTGGTGGCATACACCTTTCCCTATTAAGCCATCTCAGCACATTGTTATCAGTATTTTTGTTATGAAAAGAATTAAAAATAAAACATCTCTGGTTGTATTTCCTAACCTTGAAATTATAGAATAATATTGACAGACAGTATTTCTATATGAGTATCATCAACTCAGAACCTGATCACCTTTAGTTTCAAAGTCTATATTCCTCACAGAAACTCATAGAACCTTTGAATATATGATTGGTTCCAATGGGAATAAGAAGGGAATGATAAATTTGATGCGATTTATATATTACTCTTACAATTGACATAAAATAAATATTTTTATTCTGTCAAATAAGATTTCTTTCAAGAACCTTGAGTGGCTATTAAGACAAATCTCAATAATTGATTACCCTTGCTCTCCCTTAACTACAGCTACAGTTTTCAACTTTATGAAGGTCTGGAGATGCTTGTTAAACAGACATTGAGAAGGCAACTCAGGAGCTGCTAATTAGTAACAAATGAATTATTTATGGATGCTTACAATATTATTTAAATAATCTTTAAGTTAGCAATGTGGTATAATTAAATTTTAACTGGATGCAGTCATGGTTTTGAGATTTAATGGAGATTTTTATATTATACTTTGTAAATAGAGAAATAACTTTTCACTGATTTTTTTGCTTTTGTATTTTATGATACTTTTATAAAGTAGCTATATGTTTTCTAACACATGTAATGAAACTATGAATATTTAGGTGTACATGCTTTGATTTCCAAAAAAAAAAACGTAAGTTACATAATCATATAGTAGGTTTGTTTGCATAATGTGAGTTAGGTGCCAAAAAACAGGGCTTTTTTCTTCTTTTCTTAAAATTTTAAATATTTTTAAACACATACAAAAGAAAACATTTTAAAATTAAAACTCATGAAAAGTCAGATTTAAATGGAGCAATCTAAAAGAAGTAAGATTATGGGTGCATATATAGCTAATTTGAAATGGCAGAATCAATTCATGCATGTCTCAGAAATGGCATCCTTTTTCAGAAAACACATTGTTTAAATTATCTTGACATCATAAGCTATCATTAATTCTTAAGAGCCATTGTAGTAAACATCTTGTTTACTACATCTGCTGCTTATTATTTTATTTATTTTTATTTTTAATCTGTTGTCTTTGCTTGAATCAATCAAACTGTGATATTAAAACTTATTTCCAATATATCATTTTTGAAAACCTCACTCCAGTATCCAGGCACTCAGTATAGTAACTGCTGGTCTCAGCTTTTCTTCAATAATCTTGTTCTTCCATCTTTTAAATGATCTATACTCTCTTCACATTAGTGAGTGTGCCCAGCCACCTGGTTACAAATTCTAATTCATATTTGTCTCCTCAAACAATATTGTTGCTATTAGTTTCCTGCTCATGGTTGTGCCATTCCTTTTCTGCTACCTATTGCAGACGGATGGAGGCCCTGTGCATGCTGCCTGACTTTCTGTGGGTTCATTTGTATGTTTTCATGTTGATTTTTAGGACCTTGTTTTTTGGTATGTGCCATCCCTTCCGGCTCTTACACCCTTTCTGCCTCCTCTATCATGGGTTACCTGAGCCCTGAAGGGAGGGAATTGATGGAGACCTCCCTTTTACAGGTGAGTGTTCCAAGGTCTCTCATTCTCTTCGTAATGTCTGGCTATGGATTTCCGTATTTACCCCTGATCTCCTGCAGAAGGAATGTTCTCGGATAATGGGTGAGCAAAGCACTGCTTGTATTTATGAGCTATATGTCAATAAAGCAGGGGTATTTTCAACAAACACTCACCAAGTTATAGAGAATACACCAAGCATATAAATATGCAAAGTGTCCTCCTTCATTTTCCACTACCACACTGTAGTTTTGTCAAAATAGAATTGATCTTGCATCTGGCATTCAATGCAGATAAAACAGAATTTACTTGCCCTTTACAAAAGAAATGATGAGATTCAGTCAACCAAGGACCCACAACAAAGAGAAGAAGGAAGTTCCGAGGCTCTCCTTAAATGAACAAAGGGCTGTTGGTGATCAGGATGAAGGCTGCAATATGTGCATGGTACATGGGACTTGAAAGAGTGGAACACAAAGGGTAATTGTGCTCCCATTTCTTTGTTCATGCTTTCTTCATTTAAAAGCCTGTAGACACTGCCTTCAATTGAAACATGCCGCTATTGATTCAAAACATTTAAATTTTAGCTTATTTTACATTTATGGGTAAAGTAACATGACAACATAATTCAATGAAAAAGAAAGTCGTTTAAATCTGTTTTTTTCAATCTCAGTATAATTGATTTGTAAAACTAATGTCTAATATTCATAAATAGATATGTCCTTGTAACTATACAGATACACACATAATCAAGTGTATATATTAATGTTTAATTATTAAAATACTATTTAAATATATATCAATAATCATTAATTCTTCTCTCTATGTAAGTGTAGGTATATTTTTCAGAAAAATACTTGGCACAGGTCATACCTTTTTCAGGGTATACATTATTATTTTCCACAAAGCTTCTAAAATGAAAATTTACTAGTGTGACTCTCTTAACAATCTGGTATAAACATGTGCCTACCTCAGTGTCGTTTTCATCGCAATTTTTTCTCCTGGGAAGAGGGCCATAAAAATGGGCAAGCCTCCATGTGTATTTGCTCTGTTTCACTGAAGAGTTCCCATTAATTCAGTCTGCTCTGTTTCAGGGCATAAGACAGATATAATTATACATATTTTTATTCAGAGCACAGAATGCCCTAATTAGGAGAATAGACACACAAATGCAACTGGTTTATCAACTATGCATCAAACTATCTTTTCCAGTTCTTGTTTTGGTCAAAAATGAGTTTGTTCTGTTTCCAGTGCACTGGCCTCCAAATACAGGAACTTTTTCTTTACCATTAGTTAGAGTTTTTTTACCATTAGTTAGAGGTCTAAGAACTTACTTATTCTCTCTGGGCCTGTGGATTGTGGCATAATTATCCTTTACTTACGGGCTAATGTCCACTTATAAGTAAGTACATATCATGTTTGATTTTCTGGGTCTGAGTTGCCTCAAAGAGCTCTTGTAATGGAGGGTGAGGCCGACACAAATGGTTCTCCCTGGGAAGGGGAAGGGGAAATAGAATAGACTATGCAGGCAGACCTGAGGTGGGTGAAGATGGGAACATTCAGAATCAGTTTGGGAAAGGAGGAGTGGAACAAGAGAGCATAGGGAGAGACTACTGGAAATGGAGGGCACTTAGGGGTCCATGGGAAACAGTACAGGCTAAGTATTAAGAACAGTGAAGGAAAGAGTACTAGGAGCTTGAGGAAACCTGGGACAACCAAATGTGAGGATGGTTCCTTGTAATTTCAGTACTTGGTGCAGCTCTTTCCTAGCACAACAAAACTCTCAGAGAAAAAGGAGGTTAAGGGAAAGTTTCTTATGAATAATAATTTTCCTTGGGTTATTTTGCTTGGTAATTTCAATTTTTGTACCCTGAGTGATCTTAATGCCATATACCCATCTAAAAATACATTCTTTCTATAATTAATTTTTATTTTAAAACTTTCATGTAATATATTTTTATCATATTCTCTTTTTAGAGAAAAATATGCTAAGGTTTTAAAAGCACTAATTATATAAGAAGTACAAATGATTTTAATGTGAGCTAAAAACAAATAGTTAACTTTTGATAGATTGTGTTAATTTGTTTTCATAATGAATAGGACACATAATCAAAGGCCATTCACTTTGTGAGCAGCAGACATCTATTTATCACCATTTTGGAAGTCTGAGATTAGGATGGCAATATGGGAGTGATAAAGTTGAAAACCCCTTCTTTAAAATAAATTACATTAATGTATTTATGCATGTATGTGTGTTTGTATGAGTGTATGAATGTATGTATGTATGATATGTGCCTGGAAAATAAGCACCCTCATAATATTTGCCAAGTATGTATCATATTTTTTAAGGGTTTTACCTTTATGACTTTATCTGGTTTTTTTTATCTCTCATGTCTTTTTTTTTTTTTTTTTTGGTTTTTTGAGACAGGGTTTCTCTGTGTAGCTTTGTGCTGTGCCTTTCCTGGAACTCACTCTGTAGCCCAGGCTGGCCTCAAACTCACAGAAATTCGCCTGGCACTACCTCCTGAGTGCTGGCATTAAAGGCATGTGCCACCACCGCCTGGCTATATCTCTCATGTCTTAATAGGAACAGGAACAGAATAAGAGGTAGAGTTTTAAGTTATGGATTTATTTTTTAGAAATAATGCAATAATCCATAGAATATCTATCTATGATAGTTTTATTGGATAAAAGTAAACAGGTATATATATGAAGTTTCTTTAATCCTTCAAAGCATATCTTTGAACAGTCAAATTAATTGTAATACTAAGTAAACATTTTTGTAAAAAAGAAAAAAGACAAATAGTTACTTTAAAAACAAAACTTGCCGGTGGTGGTATAATCCCAGCACTCGTGAGGCAGAGGCAGGCAGATCTCTGTGAGTTCGAGGCCAGCCTGGTCTACAAAGCAAGTTCCAGAAAAGGCACAAGGCTACACAGAGAAACACTGTCTCGAAAAACCAAACCAAAACAAACAAACAAAAAACTTACATTATAGGAAAATAATTTTCCATGTGCATGTAGACAATATAGTTATAGTGAAATTTTGGAAATTTGTATTTCCTTTTTAAAAAATTAATCAAATAAATACTCAAAGACTGGCTTCATTGAATGTAGAGTGTCAAGGGTATTATACCTTCTGCTTTCTGGTCTGCTTTGATCAATTAATGGTTCTGTCAGTTTAATAAGGTTAACCTAATATTTTTCTTAGACAACTAAAGCCCACACAGTTACAAAGACTCATATTAAGAGAGTACCAACTTTTTAGTCTAAAGATTCATGTCATATGTGATAAGGATAAAAAGTTAGAGAGCTCTATTCAGCTTTCCTAGGACCTGGGGAAGAAAGAAATTGCCACTCATTCAAAAAATATCCTCTGCATTCTAGCACAGGTATGAATATGTCTGAGATTTTATGTCACAATATAGAGAGGGCACATTCACTACTGCATCAGTCTTTGATGCTCACTTACTTATATCAAAGCTTACTTCTGTAAATATTTACTTTATTTGTAATTTTGTATCTGTGTGTGTCTCCATGAGTGTGCACATGTTGCTACAGCTGCCTTCAGAGACCAGAGGGACTGGGGATCCTGGAGCTGGAGTTAAAAATGTTGGTGAGCTGCCTGATGTGAGTGCTCAGAAGCAAAGGAAGGTCCTCTACAATAATAGTGCACATTCTGAAATGCTGAGTTTTCTCTCAAGCTCATCATTGCTTCATTTTTCATCAGAAAATTCTCCACTATGATGTATAAATATATACAAAATATACTTTGATGACTTGAACAAGATTGTTTTGAAAAAAAATTAAAGAAATCTTAATGAAAAAATTACTGTTGATTGGGGACCTGATGAACAAGTGTAGATTAAAAATGTTGGAAATAAGAGGACAGCTTTCTTGAGAAAGAAATCATCAACATAAATCCATATGTAACCTAGAACTATGGATGGGAGAAAAACTCAAAGGTACTTAAGGACCAGATGTTAGAAGATGATACAGGAATGTTTTAAGCTTGTTTAGGATGTTTCTTTAACACGAATGAACATAATCTATATCATCAATCCAAAAGTGAGGCAAGCTCTGAGTTGGAAAATGAAGACTAAGGAGAGAGTTTTTGAAAAAATTGAGGACACAGCTTTTTTTATTTTATTTTATTTTTTTTTTTTTTTTGGTAAGTAACCCTTGAAACTCTCTGGTTTGAACTTCTTGCATTTTTCTGGTAATGAATCTAGAGGCTTTCTATGGAACCAGATTCCCAGATGGTATCTTATGGTCAAAGTCTTAATGTAGCATTAGTAGACAGCAAAATTTTCCTTAGCAGCAACAGACTGATGTATATTTTCTTAAAGACAATTATGAATAGCCTATGCCTGAATGTGTGGGAAAATTTAGACAGTCTTTCTTCCTTTCTGGTTTGGAGTGGAATGGCCAAGAGCCAGGAGATCATTGTAGTCTTTAAGAGGCCAACTTTAATCTTGCACAAGACATTTAGTGGGAATTTGGGGTAAATTGAGTATGCAAATTAAGTATCTAAGAGATTTTTATGAGATAATGTTATATCCTGAGGATGAACATGATATCCAGCCAATGGGCAAACAATGGAAATGTAGTTGGAGGAAATGTTTAAATTATGATCCTGGGCATAATTGTAATTGTTTTCTGTATGTATGTGCACTCATAAACTTATGTGCAAACACATCATAGCATTTAAGAGCTAATGGGTAGTATTTTTAACAGAATTTGATGTTCAAAACTAAAATGTGACTTGAGGGTATGAAATACAAATAAAGCATTTAATTAGTCTGATAATTTTAGCATAAGTAGTGAGATTCCTCCAGATAATTTTCTTCATTATTGTAAAATAGCACTTACGGTACTTATTGGATGTGTTTCCTCAGTTGCTTAAGACTTCCCTGCACATCAGGATTCTCTCTCTTTCTCTCTCTTTCTCTCTCTCTCTCTCTCTCTCTCTCTCTCTCTCTCTCTCTCTCTCTCTCTCTCTCTTCACTCGAACATCAATCCAGAGAAAGTTGAACAAACAAAAGCCATCGCTGAGTTCTGACATGTGTGGTATTTTTACATGATCAAACAGTCTTGTTCTTGACCACGTCCAGTAATTCTCTGACCACTTCTATGTTAAATAAGCTAAATATTTCAGATTTTAGAAACAAAAAACCCAACAAATTAAAGCACTAGGTAACTTAAACTTAATATTAGTTTCATACTCTTCTTGGCTATTCTAAGGACAGACTGATCTAAATTCTAGTCACCATAATATTGCCTGACAGAGACAGTATTGAAATAGATTCTTACTTTAAAAAAAAACATAGAAAAAAGTTTAAAGTTCATATGAGGAAAGGTAGACAGAAATAGAGAGTGAGAGAGAGAGAAAAAGAGAGAGAGAGAGAGAGAGAGAGAGAGAGAGAGAGAGAGAAATCAAAGCAAATATTGATCCATAATAACAATGCTGGAAGTATTATTCTACCAAATTTGAAAATATACTACAAAGCTCTAGTATTTCAAACAGCATTGGAATAGAATTTGAAAAGGTTGTGTGTGTGTGTGTGTGTGTGTGTGTGTGTGTGTGTGTGTGTGTGTGTGTGGTGCAGTGTGGTGTATGGTCTTTAGAAATCTGGATGTTGGTGGTTGGGGATTTAGCTCAGTGGTAGAGTTCTTGCCTAGCAAGCACAAGGCCCTGGGTTCTATCCTCAGCTTCAGGAAAAAAAGAAAAAAAGAAATCAGGATATCAACCTTATCCACATGCAGAAGAATAAAAACTGACCTTATATCACATTATATTAAAACTCAATTGATTAATTAAGTGGTTAAGCAATAGATTAAAATACAAATTGTCTGAGGAAAATCCAGGAGGTTTTCTTGAAACTATTTGAAAGAGACCACTTTAGATGTTAAAATGTAGAATCAGTTGTATATATTATTTATCAACAAGCAAATATTTGAACATTGTGAATCTTGAAGTCAAAGACATGAAATAAAATGAGGATAAATAGATCATATACATAATCTAGAATTATAATTTTATCTCATGATTGAAATATGTTTAAAGCATAGAAATTAATGCTTCCTAAAAGTTAGTTGAACAGATGAATGCTAAAACACATGTAGCATCCAGGAACTTTGATTCCACAGTTGTGTTTTAGTCCATTGTCAGCTTCTAATGCAGATATGAGGTAGACATAAGCAAATTTCACTAACAGTAACCTTTGAAGATGAGAAACAGTACTTTGGGTCTCAAGGCTATTATTTCTTCTATCTACTACAGTCAATTGGAAGTGGCATGTATGTACGAACTGGATAATTGCATTTCTTATATTTTTGGTTGTGAGCCTAGCCTTTAACGGCTGAGCTATCCCTCCAGCCCAGGATAATTGCATTTCTGATCTCTGATTACCAAAGCCAGGGATGGAGTTGCTGCTTTGCTAAGGCCATATCTATAATGAAATCGCTAATTGAATCAATTGCATATACTTATTTTCTTCATGTACAAAACCAACATTTAGCCACTTCTAACGACACTTACACATTCTGAAAAAATAAAAATGTGGTAAAGATTTAACACTTTAAACAACTAAGTACAATTATCTTGCAGTGTATGATAGAGGAAATTGCTACTCACATTCTTCAAAGAAACACCTGCATTTGTTTAGTGTTAATTAGTACAATTTCTTTTAGAAACTTTGCAACAAGATTTCAAAGTATTTTTCTTAAGTAGTGAGTTATGCTTACCATACACATTTCTCAAAATGTGATGAGACAAGAAAATGGGTGCAAGTGTCTCAGAAGGGAAGTAATTTTAGGAAACTCATGAGAACATCAAAGAGGAGGAGCAAGTAGAAAACATGTAAAGTAAATCAAAAGTTAATGCTTAGAAACTTATCACTACAAAGCTGTGGGATTTAACTCTGCTAGAAATCTCCAGGGAGATAGTGAAAACATGCCTTGATAACAACCAACCAAAGGATGATGTGTCAGAATGTTTATCTGGGATTCTTGCCCCTCATTGGCCCTCTTATAAGCATTAATTCTTCCACCATCAGAATGTCTTATGTCACTGAGTAAATTCTGATGTCATCAGAAAAATAGTGTGCATAAGAAGCATCTGAGATACTCTGATACTAGAACAGAAGACAAAGCATCCCAAACAACTCTCCTCAAGCCATATTCCTGAGGGTGAGTACAGAAGTATACTGAGGAAAATAGAGTAAAGTTTGAGTTGTGCCTGATACAACCAGCATCCCTTCTCTCTACATTGGATCTCCAGTCACATTCCTACATTCCAAATGTTCTTGTTTCCTTTCTGGTGCTTCCATAGAACATTCTGACCAGAAGTAACTTACAGGAGAAAAAAAATTGGCTTGCAGGTCTCAATCCATCTTTGACAGAAGGAGAAGAAAATTCAGGTAGAAAGTATGGAGGACATTATGTGTTTCCTCATTCTCAGGCTTTTGCTTATCTGGCATTCTTACATGCTGAGGGCCACAAGCTCAGGGAATAGGAACAGACACAACTGGCTGAGCCCTCTACATTGATTAGCAATCAAGACAATTTCATATATGTATGCATAGACCAATCATGTCTGGGAAATCCCTCACTGGAGGAATGACTCCTGGCTATCTCTTTAGTTGAGAGTTAAGGCATCAGTCATCCAATTTCCAACTTTTAAATTTTCTTTTTCTCTCACTTTTTTTGTTGTTTTTGTTTGTTGTTATTATCAGATTTCCTGGGTGGCCACAGCAAACGGCAGGATAAGGGAAAATTTAGATGAATGATCCCTCTTTTATTCAGTTGTCAGAAAGAAAGAGGGGGGCGGAGGGACAGAGGGAGGGAGGGAGGAAGGGAGGAAGGAATGAAGCAAACTATAGGAAAATGGGTGCATATAGCGATCACTATACTGAACAAAGTAAGAAAGAAGTAGAAGATAATTATGGCATGATTCCTCTGTATCAGAATCTAGCTTTAAAAACAAAACAGAAATTTGCAAAGGGGAGTGTTTGTAGAGGAAAAAAATTAATGGGAAATAAAGAGAGGAAAAGAGAGGGTAATTAATGAGGACAATGAATGTGATTAAAATAGTTGACAGAAAAAAGCACCTGATAGTCTATGCTTTCTGACTATCTGCATTGTGTGTGTGCTGGTACCTACATGTATTCACATACCATACTCACACACATACATCAAACATGCAAAAAGGTTATCTCGTTACTATTATGTAACTGTTTAGTAAATTTCACTGTTGTCAACAGATGAGTAAAAGATCTATCTTACACCTGAGAATGAGGAAAACTTACACCAATATCTCTAGGAGACTTCAACAAAACTTTGATGTATTATCAGACAGTCTGACTACCTTCAGGATGATTCAAGGTGCGTGCGCGCACACACACACACACACACACACACACACACACACACACACACACACACAAACACCTTAATTCCAGCAAGGGTCAGAGTACAGATGAAGACAGTTACAACAGAAAAACAAAATGATTAATGTCCTCTTGTATCTCATGTCCAACCCAATTTAATATTAAAACCTGTGATGATGCTCTCTGTGCATTTCAGCATGAGTATCTATACCCAACACTGCCAGCAATATATGTATTTCTTAACTAATCTACACCATGACATCCTAAAGACTCTAATGCTCAAATGTGTTCAGAGGTTTTTTTTGCTTTGTATAAGACACCTTAGTATTGGTTTTTTTTTCATTTGTTTGTTTTCTGTTTTGTTTGCATGTGTGTATCTATTTATAGGTTGGTTGGTTTGTTAGTTTGTAAAAATCTTATCAATAGTTTTAACTATTCTTTGAAGAATGTGTTGCTACTCCTGCATATTCTGAATTTAACATCATTTAAAATGTAGCATCATTACTTTGTGGCCTCAAGAGATGACTAAATAGTTAGGAGTGCTTGCTGCTCTTCCAAAGGACTGGAGTTTGATTCCCAGAAACAACATAGGGAAAAATGTCAAACCCACAACCATGTCTTACTCCAACTTCAGGGGGCCCAGTGCCCTTTTTGGCCTCCCCAGGCACCTATGCACAAGTATGCATACCCACCCACAGGCACACACACACAGAGACAATAATCATAATAATGATGATAATAATAACAAATATGACTTTGTATAAATATTAGAAATTCATCAATATTCTAGATTTTGCAATTTGGTGGAACATAAGTATTAAAATGTTGTTCAATGGTTTCCTGGGTTTCAATGTTTTCTGTTGAAATGTTCCCTTTAGACATATATCATGTTTTTGACCTGAGTCATTCATTCTTTTAAAGAACCAAATATTTAATTACTTGACTTCATGTAACTCTATGTATTGTTTATTTTCATTTCATTGCTTTGAGCTCTGATTTTTATTATTTTTTCCTTCTATGGATTTTGATACGTATAATTAAATTTTTCTAATATCTTGTATTAGAAAATGTATCCTTATTTTATTTTGATAATTCTGAGCTTTTTTTTTTCATGTTGCTTTTAAAACACTGGCACATCCCTCTTAAGAATTCTCAATTGTTCCAGGTTTCAGGTAGCACCAATAAATATATATTTTCAAGCTAACCTATTAATCCTTCAAAAAACTATTTGATATATGTTTTCAGATATTCCCTGCTGTCTTGTACACCTCTGTTTTCACAGGCACACTAGGGTTGCCTTCTTGGCAGGACCCAAGGGTTTTTCAGTAAAACTTGCACAGAATTTCATAGCAACTTTCTTTGTATCTGAACTGTTATTTATAAAATCTTACCTGGTGGCAAAAGATGTGACTTGGAGATTAAATTAAGTATGCTTCCTGATCTTCTAGAGGATGTGAGGTCTATTCCTTATTCCTAAATTGGGTGGTCCTCAACCACTTGTAATCCCAGCTCCAGTGGATCTGATACCTTCTTTTGTACTTGATGGACATGTATCCATTCAAGGCAAATAAACACTTAAAAATTTTACAAATAATTGCAATATATGTCATATTAACTGTTACTTATAAGTGCAAGGAACTAACAAATGCATAATTTATTTTCTATTCAATTATAATCTGCAAAATGACAAGATCTACAATATTTGGTTACTTTGCTATATTTTTGATGTCTGTAATAAAGAAAGGATTGACATCTCACATATCAAGAGGCAAACTAATTTAAAGATTTAAGGAAAATAAAATGCAGATGTGGTGATATTGTGTTGCCCAATATTTTGTGCACCCTAATAAACTTATCTGGGGTCAGAAAACAGAACAGCCACTGAATTAGTCATAGGCCAGAAAATGGTGGCACACACGCCTTTAATCCTAGCATTCTGGAGGTCGACATGCATCTGGATCTCTGGAGTCCAAAGCCACACTGGATATAGCCAGGCATGATGACACATACCTTTTATCCCAGGAAGTGACGGTAGGAAGCAGCAGAAAGGCATGAGGACCAGAAACAAGATTCCTTTCAAGCTTTTAGCTTTTTAGCAGCAGTTCAGCTGAGATCCATTCGAATGAGGACACAGAGACATCCAGTTTGAGGAAAACAAGATCAGCTGAGGAATTGGCAAGGTGAGATTAGCTGTGGCTTGTTCTGTTTCTTTGATCTTCAGCATTCACCCCAATACCTGGCCCTGGATTTGATTTTGTTTATGAGACCTTCTAGCAATTCATGTTGCATACAGACAACAATACAAACTTATGAACTAAATTTATATGTTACAGCATGAGGGCAGTACTTCCCAGACATTTCAAAATGACTTGTTTTTGCTGACGGGCTGTTAGCTCTCAGTTTTCAGAAGACAAGGTTCTTTTTAGATAAATGGTATGTGGCGCTAATTGGTGGCCTATCACTATACTTGGCAACAAAAAAAAAATGTTTACTATAGAGAACATAGGTACAGAAAAAATTGAAGAGACACATGTCCAATGTGACATAAATATGTCAAGTTAAATATAGGGGCCAACTAAGCATAAAAAAAAAAAAAAGAAGAAAGCCATTTCCAAGTTAAAATGCATGACTTTGTAGACACGTTTAGCAAGCAGTTTTTCTTATTTGTTCTGCTACTAAATCTGGGGGAAAGGATCTCATTTGGGATGAGGATAAATTCTTCCTACTTCTCAGTATTCACTAAACTTGAAGCTCTGCATCCATCTATTTATGAGGCTGGCCCTAAGGGACCACAAGTGAAAGAACAAGGAAAAGTAATTTGTCACCTACTACGCTGATCACCATGGACTATTGACTCCCTCATTATCTCTCCATGCAAGTTATACACGTGCTCAGATGAATGCATTTGTCACAGGACCCTGTGGGGAGCACAACAGTCGTTCTATTGGATTTTGAAATTTCTCAGGCCCTTAATTACACTTAAAACAATCTACAGTTATTAATCTCCCTCTTTCTTTCCTGAAGGTTCTACCCAGTATGAGGCTGTGCTTGCTTTAAGAAGATAACACTTTTGTGAGGATGAAATGTACACCATTTTCTAATCAAGAAAGAGGAGTCACAATCTACCAAGTCCATATAAAACAAGTACTTCCAGTACTTTCTTTTTTCTCTCCTTGCTCTAAGGTCTTTGTACTTATTTTAATCATGAGTTTGTATACTTTATTATAATTATTTCACACCAGTATAGCAGACAACATACACAAAGTGAGTTATTTATTAGATCTTTATTTTTTTTCTCTGAGACATGGTCTCACTATGTAGCTTGTGTTGTCCTGGAACACACTGTGTAGACCAAGATATCCTTGGACTCACAAAGATCTGTTTGCATCTGCTTCCCAAGTGTTGGGATTAAAGGCATGCTAATCAATACCCAGCCTGATCAATTTGTTCTCATGATTGCTCTTTTACACAATGTTAATATTCATAAGAAATTTATAAGCTCATTGAAAGATTGTGTTTAGCTACTTTGGTTGCCCTGAATATACTGGCTATTACCTACTTCTGTCTCTAGTTTCCAAGGGTAGCAGAGAATGGAGTGTGCAAGAGAGAAGAATCAGGACTAGGATGCTATGGTGGATTTCTAGCACTTTATTTGTTAAAATGGACCCACCATGTACACACATAACTAAGGATCACTGCTTCTTTGAGGTCTATCTAGAAGAGTATAAGGGTATACAAGCAGAGAGAACCAGTAATGTCATGTTGGAATAAAAGTCTATGCATGTAACTGGTGGAAGTTAGCCATCCTGAGAGATCATAATATCATCTGAAAAAAGTGGGTAAGTATATAAGAATCGAATCCATAATCATAAATTGAATAACAAAGATGAGAAAAAAGTTTTAGTTTGGTAAAAATCCATTCGACTTAGTGGAGTAATGAACATTTTGGTAAAAGATCCTGATTCCAAGTTATGAACTGCCTCCTTAAGAAATTCTTCAAGGCAGCTAAAGTTTATGAGTGGGTAAACATGCATGCCCACAAGCCTGGAAACCTGAGGTCTATTTGAATACGTAGAAGGTAGGAAGAGAAAACATACCTGCCCACTTCTCCTTTTCCTCACTAAGAGTTGAGGCTTAGGCAATGCCTTGTAGCACACAATAAAAGTGTCTAAGAAGCTAAACCTCCATAGACAGCAAATCATTGTTCTCCTTGATATTAGTAATTTACATCTTCAGAACTGTAAGAGACCTAGGTATTTGGTTTTGACCCACCAAGTTCATAGTGTTTTGTAATATCATACTGAAAAATGTAAAGAAATTGGGCTTGGGAGAACACAGAGCAGGTAGTTGGAAGATGTATCTCCTTCACTCACTACTATCTTAGTATTTTGAATTAACTTCTGTGTTTCATGCATTATCATATACAGAAAGTTTGTGACAGTAAAATGTTATGATAATATTAAAGGCATATTTAAACCATGTATAAAACTATATTTAAAGAAGGATAAGGAGTGGGGAGATGGCTCAATGGGTTCAGGCAATAGTCACTCAGGGTTAGTGACTGAAGTTCGATCAAAGGAACACATAAAAATTCAAATACTGTGGCCAGCAAGATGGCTTGGTGGCTAAAGGCATCTACACCAAACTTCACACTCAGAATTTGATCCCAGAGAAGCACATAGTAGAGGGAAAAAACCAACTCATGCAAGTTATCCTCTGGCTCCCACAAATATGCAATGGCACATACACACAAACATGCATACATACATACATACACAAATACACACACAGAGTCACACAAATACAAAGTAAAAATAAAATGAAAAAAAAAAGCAAGTCAGATTTAATGGTGTATGTTTATAATACCAGCTCTCCTACAATGAGATGGAAAGTGGAGATAAGAGAATTGCTTTCATCCAAGTAGCAGAGTATGCAGTGAACATCACAGGCACAGAAAAGTTCCTTCTTCAATACAGTAGAAGGCAGAACAGATTTGCAAATGTTTTCCTCCGACCTACACACACACACACACACACACACACACACACACACACACACACACAATCCCATATGCACTCACACACTCATCAAATATTTTGCTTTCAAAAGTTGACAGAAAAATAAATAAAGGCATTTAAAAATATGATTTGAACACTCCTAAACAATAATACAAAATTAAAGTGTGAGTACATCCAAATGTACTGCCAGAACTACTATAATAAAAATGAAATAAATATAACCCGTATTTTGAATGATGGCTCCCAGTTTTCTCCATATGGTTTTTTCTTCTGTTTTTATTAGAAAATGTATATATGAGTACAATGGCTATGGAAAAATTTCATTGCATGGGGGGCCAGCCTCCAGCAGCACAGGGCACAAAGGCAAGCCACAGAATCAGCACATCCTAAACTTTTTACATGGGGGGTAAAGGAAAAGACACTAACAATCTCTCTCCTTCTTTATTCTTCTACATTATTCATTATGTGCTCTATATTTTCTTTTTTATCTCTAGCAGGTAATATCCCTTCTGTCTCTTTGATGTTTTCCATCTACTTCTACCTCTCTTGATGTTTTTCTTCTAACTCTCTCACTTTTAATATTTTCTTCGTAACGTTCTCATTCTTGATGTTTTCCTTCTAGACCATTTTAACTCTATCATATTATTTTGCTTATAGCTTATATACCCCAGCAAAATCTTTCAGACAATATAAAAATTACAATGTGGTTACATCCTGTTTTTCTAGTAAATGAGTATAATTATTAAAAATGAACTGTAAAATCAGCATGTTTTCCATATCTCTTAAATGAGTAAACATTTTACATATTACAGATGAAAATCAAATTCTTCCAAGAACCCACATACATTCAAACCCAAGCAACCTGCTGTAGATTAACCATGTGGGCAAGTAAGATATTTTTCTCAGTCAGGTCTTTTACTGGCAGGCTGTGTTTTGCAGTTACAAAGGAAGAACTAATTACTTTATTTCTTATCTTGAAAGGTAATCATATAAGGAATATTAAAGGAATCACAAATATAAACTTTTAAATATGAAAAATAATCAGTCATCTCTACTTTAAATCTTTAGGGTGCATACACACTCATCAATATTTTTTATCCCAGGAGACTGCGTGCAAAAACGGGTATAAGGAATTTATCATCACCTTTGATCACCAAGCAATCCTAGCAAAAACATATGTCAGCCAATGATAATTGGGCTTCTTTGTTCTTGTTTCCTGACCTTAAGGAGTTCCTTGTTAAACTATGTGCCTTTCTATAACTTTAGATTATCTTCTTGTGTTTTTCACCTCAAAGCAATTTGAAAAAAAAAATCTTAGTCTAACTTTAAGTTATTTTCAAAGCTTTATTTTGACTATAATGCACTCCAAAACTTATGAACACATCTCCCAACATTAAGATTAGAAGAATTTAAACTAGCTGGGCTACTGGGACTAAACTGTTTTTCTTAATCAATAACCTAAGCTACAGTCTATATAACTCTTCAATAGAAACTTACATGTTCTGGCTGTGTGACACTTCCTTGTTTATATTTTTAATCATTAAAACTCTATTTAAACTAACATTACTATTATCAATTGGACAGAATTAGACAATACCACTTAGGAAGATATCATCTTCATAATAGTCCACAGGTAAAAATGCCTAATACAAAAGGATATATTCATGAGATAAACACACTACATTATAGGCAGTGGGGATCACCCAGCACTTATCCACATCATACCAGATACCAGAGAAAGATGACAGCAGCAAACCTGTGAATGCACAACAGAAGCAAAAGACTTTCTGGAGTCTGTGGTCTCAGGGCCTTGCCTATCCAAGATTCACCCATCAGAGATTCGCCTTCTGGTGGGCTGAGACACTAAAGTCAACTGCTATCTGCTGCTCCTCTGACATGGCCATTGGCATTAAAAAAAAAGTCATAAATTACTAAAAATCTCTCTCTCTCTCTCTCTCTCTCTGGGTGTGTGTGTGTGTGTATGCACATGTGTGTAGATGGGTGTACGTACCTGTGTTCAGATGTGGAGGTAAGAAGATACTTGATGTCTTGTTATATCACTTTTCTCTATTCTTTTGAGAATGTGCTTCACTGATCCTCGAGCTTACCTTGTGGCCATCAAATCCCCCGAATCCTCTGGTTTCTTTCAACCACACTTTTGAGGTGGTAGCTGAATGCCTGACCATACCCCATCTGTTTACTTCTACTTGGATACTGTATACAAATACAGGTCTTCATGCTTGTGCAGCAAGTACCCTTATCTGTGCAGCCATCTCTCTAGCCTCTTGATAAGTGTTTACTAGAATATCTCTGAAATATAAATGTTTGTGTCTTTTACATGACAATATTTTAAATATTATTTTGTCCCTTATTTAAATCTTCAGTTTTAAAATCTAAAGTGTTTCCCTTTCATATTTTAATGACTTAAAATAAGCTTAAAAGCTGTATTAAATATTTTGTAAGTTACCTGGACTCCTGTTTTCAAATAATAACCCCCCAATGTAATACTGAGCTTCAGTACTTCTTAGACTCCCACAACCATTGTTTTGAGACATTGGGAATAAAATGTAAGGAAATACAGTACCTGGTATAATATATTTCAATAGACAAATCCAATTATTTTTTCATAAATGACTAGTTAATCACAAATGATACCCTACTTTATTTAATTATAGTCCTCCATGTAATTTTTTAGAAACATCTCAGAGTTTCAGATCATATGCTGCTATTGCAGAGGACCTGTGTTCAGTTCTGAGCACCAAAATCAAGCAGCTCAAAAAAGCCCATGTCACTTCATATACAGGTGATCTGATGCCCACTTCTTGCCTATAAACACACACACACACACACACACACACACACACACACACAATCTGAGAGAGAGACTGAGAGAGAGAGAGAGAGAGAGAGAAAATCTGAGAGAGAGACTCTAAGAGAAAGAATCTGAGAGACAAAAAGTCCATGAGGAGAGCATGTGCTTTCTTGATAGAGTTCTACATCACAGTCTATCAACAATCTTACTTAAATGATAGTGTTATCTTAATGTTGTCATACATTTGTATTTTAAATTATTACCATCATGTAAGAACATTCTATAAGAGTAATGTTTATCTGCTTTAATAGAGTAATATAGAAAATTCGAAAATTATAAATTCATATATTCAAAGTCCTATTTCAATCCTATCTTAATAGTTCTTCCAGGTGACTATTTACTTTTCATTCAGTAAATATTATATGTATATTATATACATATAAATAATATATGTATATAGTATAAGTTATATAATATATATATATATACAGAATATATATGGTGGTATTTTATTTGTATTGAAATGTGATTTTAACTGTATGTTAATGAATAAAGTTGCCTGGGGGTCAGAGCTATTAGAGCCATAGCAAGAGCGTGGCAGTGGTGGCGCATGCCTTTAATCCCAGCACTTGGTAGACAGAGCTAGGTAGATCTCTGTGTGTTCAAGGTTACAGCCAACATTGAAGACACATGCCTTTAATCTTAATACCATAGAGGACCTGATTCTTTAAATTTTTCTTAAAGTATAAATTTTATACCAAAATTTATGAGATTAATATATATATTAATTTTATATATTATATATATATATATATACATTTTAAACTTCGTTAAGATATGAATGGTCATATAGAGTACTAACTAATTCTAGAAAAAAGGCTTCAATTAGCTGCATATATATGTCTTTGTGTTCGAGTCTCTTATCAGTTTTCTGCAGGAATTCACGGCCAGGCCTAACATCAACTGAAGTCTCCAGGAAGAAGATGGGGCCCCACAACAACAACATTTCCACGTGGACAATAATAATATCACTAAGCTGTCAAACATCATCTACAGATCAGCTTTGAACTACAAGATGCTCAGAGCAATTTTGAGATGACTAGCTGAGATGATCCAGTCTCAAAGACTACTTGAATAAGGACTTGAGATAAACCCTGAACTTTGGCATTATACACAGACTGGATAATGAAGGATATAGTTACCTTTCCTAGAATTTGACAATTAACCTAAAATTTTTCTTTCAGGATAAAGATAACTTCACCCATACCCAGCAGGAAGCAATTTTAAGAATACGACGCCGGGTGGTATGGGATAATTTTCATTGTTTAGGGAGGTTGGTTACAAGTTGTTGTCAAGGGTTAGGGAAAAGGCTAAGCAAAGGAGATTAGATTTAAGGTTCTTGTTTAAAAAAAAAAGATAAAGAAAGAAAAGAAAAGAAGAAAAAGACAATTACTAGTTTTAAATACTTTCCATTGGATTGGATTGTTTTATATTGTATACAAATTATATATATTGAAATTGATATTGTTAGAAAATGCTATATGTATATTTCTAATTGTACTTATACCGTTCATTTAACAATGCAATTTTCTGATCCTTGAATGTTATTATTACCAATTATTAGGATATAAAGAAATGAAAGTTAGTAGTTAGACATTATAATAGAACTTGTAGTTATATTAGATATGTTTTAAAAATTGAGCAGATATATTTTAGACAGGTCATCTTCAAACCCTTCAGAGATCTATAGAATATGGCATTTAAAATGTTTTAATAACTTAGAAAATTTTTCTTTTTTGAGACATGTCGGCTCCTGGCAGTACCAATATACTTCAGAGAAAATATGGGCATTGAAGAAACTGCATATGGAATTAACTTTCATTGTGGCAAAAGTTAGCCACTGGACAACAAAGTATCCTCGAATCAACAAGACAAAATGGACAGACAGGACATGAAACAAAGGACTACCAATTCTTGCCAAAACAAGTGTGGTTATGGCTTTATCAAAAGGCACCTTCTGAGGCCAGGACAATATGGCACCATCCCTGAAGTGGCCTTTGCAACTCGGAAAAGGTACAGTGCCCTTTTCTTTGAAGGCAGCTGAACAGGCAGTGGGCCGATGGCTTCTGATATGCAATGGAACAGCAGCTGAAACAGTTATTCTTAAAGAGTAAATAAGCTCACGCCTCTCAATAGTAGACTGGCATTTGATAGAGGGATGTGGAGAAGAACGGGATGCTGAGATGAAGCCATATATACACAGCCAAGAAGAATGGACAGCTGAATTAAAAAACCATCAACAATTTCCAGAATTTAAAATCCTGAGTCATGACATGACACTAGTGGAATTCAGGTGTTTCTGGTACATGGACTGCTCTCACCCAATGTGAGGTTGAACTGTTGACTTTGTGTATATCCTACTTCACAAATGAGTCTGTCAGATATGCTAAGCCTATAGGCTGAAGATGATGCCCCAACACTGTGGAGAAACCTCAGGTGACTGTCCAGGCAGCTGGCTGTTTCTGTCAACTCACAAATTTTTTGGAAGTTGCTTGCATGCACTTCCTGCTTTTATTTTTGTTAGCTAATATTATTTCCTTCTTGAGTCTCTGAGGGAGCTGAAGATTAGTTAGTTATAGTTGAAGGTTAGTTGTTATAGTTGAAGATTAATTAGGATAGAAAGTGAATTAGATAAATTTTGGACTTACCAAAATAGGATAGATAATGAAATTATTTTCTCTGAATTTGTCAAATAAAAATGGACTAGATATTGTTTAGGTATTTATTACTTGTATATATTGTATATAGTTATTGTACTTTTGTATATAGTTTTTCTTTTGTTAGTTATAACCTTTTTCTTTTTTTCTTTTTATTAAAATAGAAAAGGGGAAATATGGTGGTATTTTATTTGTACTGAAAAGTGATTTTAATTGTATGTTAATAAATAAAGTTGCCTGGGGGTCAGAGCTATTAGAGCCAAGAGCGTGGCGGTGGTGGCACATGCCTTTAATCCCAGCACTTGGTAGACAGAGCTAGGTAGATCTCTGTGTGTTCAAGGTTACAGCCAACATTGGAGACACACGCCTTTAATCTCAATACCATAGAGGACCTGGAGGACTGGACATACAGGCAGTGATGAAACAGTCATGTGTTTGGGTTTATAACCAATAAGAAGGCAGAACAGATAGTCTATAAAAAGACGAACAGACAGGAAGTAGCCCTTTTCGGAGAGCTCTCTTGGCTGAAGCAGGAAGGGTGAGGATCTTAGCTCTGACCTCTTGGCTTTCTTCTCTGAATCGGCTCTGTGTTTCTTATTTAATAAGACGGTTGGTTACATCTACAAATATATCTCAAAAATTGCAGGGATTTATATAGGTCCTGATGTCTCCCATCTCCAGCAAGACTGAACTGCATGTGCTTCCAAATATATTGGAGGTCCTGAACAGTAAACACTATGAGGCAACTTCCATATCATTATTGAAACCTCACTATTCACATGCAAGACAAATTCACTTACCTGTGACACCTAGGCTGCTCAAGGTTGACTTTCAGTTGCTTCAATTAAGTTGCTCACGAAAGTCTTTCAGTTTTGTCATTGACTTCTTAGAGAAGTCAAAAACTCCTTCACATAATACTTCACATAATGTCCTTTTCAGTCATTTAATATTCAGTTTATAAGAGAGGTAAACAGTAAGGCTATCTTGATTATTCTAAAAACAATGAAATTATCCCTTAATGGCTGGTCATGGGCCTGGAAAATAGGTAGGACATCCAATCAAAGATGTCCTTTCATCATAGTATTTTCCCTTCACAGTAATCTTTTGCCTTTCCCAAGATACGTTCCTCTGATCTCAGGTGCTATGAGGTCATGTTATCCTGTGAGTTAACCATTCCTTTTCTCTGTAGGAAATTGCTCTGTTTCAAAAATCATCCAAAAATAGCCCTTTTGTTTATTTATTTAACACCACACTGATACTCTTTTAGCAATTAGTTTCCAATGCAATTTTAGGAACTACTTCATTGAAAAGAAAAAAAAATCTTATAATGTAAAGAAAGTTATTAAAATTTTAAATATTGTAGATGGAACAACCCTTAATGAAAAAGAAGCCATAAATTTGTAAGAGATCAAAGTGGGGGAGAATTTATGGAAGAGTTTAGAGGGATATAAAAGGAAAGGGTGAAATGATTTAATTATATTGTAATGTCAAAAATTAAATAAGTAATAAAATATTTTAGCTATTTCATGCAGATATGTAAATTTTAAAATTTTTATTAAAGAAAAAGCATTGTAATTTTATTACTCATGCAAATACATGTAATCATTTATTTTAATAGAATTTATAATATTTGGATTAAAAACATGATTGTCAATGACTAGCTAAATAGATGATAGTGCAAATGTAGCAGGAACAGTTATGCAAACATATGCGGAATTATGCAGCAATTATCAATTATGTTTATTCATAGTTCATGCACCCTCTAAATGTTCGCATTTCATCTTTAGGACTATAATATGTACTAACTCTCAAAGGTTATATAGAGATAAACTTTCATGTGGATGATTATAAGGTATACAGAATATATAATTCTGTAAGTAGCAGTAATTGATATTACCTCCAAGTGTGTGGACAAAATTTAACACTGATGGTAAATTTGCTTTCCCAGTTTTCTTTGCGGATAAAAGATGTATTCATATTAAGAACTTTGTTAGTATATTATTTACAAAAGATAAACACATTCTATTCTAGAAATTAAATACAAGAATGTAGGATTAGGGCCTACAGAGATTACTCAGTAATAGGAATGTTCCCTGTTCTTCCAGAGAACCTGAGTTCGATTGACAGGATCTCAGCAGCCATGTTGGGCAGCTCATAACTGCCTGCAAACCCAGATCCAGGGAATCTTCTGCCCTCTTACAGTTGCTATGAGCAACTGCACTCATGTGTACACACACACACATGCATGCATGCACAGACACATACAAACTCACAGTTAAAATAAAAATAAATATTTAAAAAGAATATATAAATGATTATATGTACCTACATATAATGCCAAATATTTTAAACAGGTAAGTTTTTAGATAGTATTTCACTTACTTTTGGAATTCTTCTCATTTATTTTTATTTTGTGTCTGTGGATTCTTTTTCATTCTTTATGTTTGTGTACCAGGTCAGTGTAGTGCCCACAAAGGCCAGATTAGAGCATCTGATACCTGAGACTGGAGTTACAGACAATTGTGTGCTGTTATGTGGGTTACAGGAATGGAATATAAGCCCATGATTTTACACAGTATTAAAATGCCTTCATCTGTAAATTTTAACAAAACAAGAAAGAAGAGTGCTGTTTCATGGCCACCATTATTAGAGGTTTAGTAGAAATTTTGCATAGTATGAATACCGTTCTCCAACATTGAGCTAAAAGAACTAGTACTCAAATATGTTTTTCCACAATTGGAATTTCCATACACTGAGGTTTAAAAACCACTTGATGACAATGGTTTCAATAAACATTAAATCTAAACATGAATTCCTTTATAGAGAAACTCACAAAGTGGCCAATTAATCATGTAACCTGCTTCCTCTAAGGGTTATTGTTTTCTTTGAATGTTAAGACAGGGTCTTTGTATGTTCTCTGTGTGCTTCCCCTGATTTCCCTATGTAGTACTTAGGGGTGTGTCCTGTGCCACAGTGCCCATCTACTGAACCAGAAACTTGAAGCTATGGCTGTGCCGGCTGCATCTGAAGTTCCAGGCACAACTGACCAAGTAGAGCATTAGCATCAAATGCCTGTATAAAGAAAAGATCCAGTGGTCATGGTGGCATATTTGGCATGGATGTTAAGTAATCATTCTTTCAAATTATACTTATTTTGTTACTTGTAAATAACTAAAGAAAGTGTTATCTTTCTTCTCTGTATATTTATTCATATCCGTTTACATTTTCTCCTTTAGAGAAACAATCACTGAACATATTAGAGGTTTGAAATTATGGTCCAGTTCCTTGATAAAAATAAAAAAATTATGCTGGAAATTGTGGGCTTTGTTTGTCCTTTCCCACATATCTATTCAATTACAGGTTTATATTACTAGATTTGCAAATGATAATATTTATATTTTCTATTATAATTCAGAAATTGTCTACCTGTTTTATTATTTATATTATTGCAAGCTGTGGAAGCGAGAAATTCCTTCAGCTGAATATAGTGAGCCGTTGAGCAGGCCCGGTGCCTTCAGGACTGTGTTTGTTTGTGGGTGGGATTAATACATCCCTACTTTTTGGTGTGGTAAATTACACTATATGTGTTCTGCAAATTTCTGGACTATACCTGGACTAACCTAAAGAATGTTGTGTTGTCCTTGGAGAACACTATTAGAAAGTAGCGTGTAGGAATTCAAAGACCTTTTTTCACTTGCTCCAGCATCCTGTATCCTAACCCTCCCTTACTTGCTCTCCTCTGCTATCTTCTGTTTCCTTTGGTTACTTGTTATTGATCTGAGATTGTGATTTTGCAATATGTTTTCATTGATATCTTGGAGAATCTTCATGAGATCAAATTACAATAGCAGGCGATATTTTCTTTATCGCAAAGGTAAGTTATGTTAGAGATTACTTATTGATATCTCTTCAGCTGTGTGCTGTGTTTCTTTTAAAGCCATTTGTAAACATGTTATCTATACATTTTTCTTAGAAACTATGGAAAGAAACAGCCATCATTGTTAAAGCTAAATTAAACATGGCAGACCATTTTTATTCTTGGCAATGTTTACAAGTAATGCTATAAAGTGACAGGTAAAAGTATTGAAGAAAAATATTAAAATTCTCATTACAAATCTGTTACAGTCTTTTGGTCTTCAGAAAACAAAATATCACCTTGTCAGTGTAGCAGAATTTTTAAAATTATTTTGTAGCTCATTGTGATATATGTTTTGATGATAGATGAGACTATGTGTTACATGTTTAAATGCATCATCTTCAGAAGAGTTCAAGTTAATTTCAGAATCAACTTCTTATTTGACAGAACTTCTTTATTCACTGAGAACTATGCATGTGTCTTTGAGACATTAGGGGAATCTCACTTGTCTTACTATCTTATCATAGTATTAAGTATGTGTGAGTCTTTCTGTTTAAGCCTCTTGTTTGCTGTTTACCTTGTTCCCCTCCTGAAGCCAAAGCGATCTGCTTGATCTGTGGCTTACTGCTGCTGAACTCTGACACATAATAAAACTGAGGACAGTGTAGTAAAATAAAACATTCATCACCACCTTGTGAGCAGAATTTCCCTTTGCCTTACTCCATTAACTCAAAATCCAATTATTTTTTCTATTATTAAAAATGTATTTTCAAACTACATATTCTGATTTACTCTGCCCCAGTTCCTCCAAGATCTTACCCAAATACCCTGGCAAGTGAATCCATACCTTTCTCTCTCTCTCCTTTTGGAACAAATGGGCATCCAATGAACAATAAAATACAATGAGACAAAACAAAAACAAGCAAATCAGAATATGGCAAGACAAATGAATAAACAGAAGAAAAAGAGCCAAAGAAAAAGCATACAAAACACATATAGATACAGCAACACACACGTCTGCACACAGAAATCCCATAAATTCTCAAAACTAGAAACCATAATATGTACACATAGGACCTGAAACATTAAAAAAAAGGAAAAAAATAAAATCCTCTAACAAAGCATTATGAGACAAAGAACCTCAAAAATAATGCTACGGAGTTAACCTTTTGTTAGCCATCTATTATTAGTCGTGTGACCTGCTTTTAAGAGTGGTTTGTATACACAGTGATATTTCATTGGAGAAAACTAATTTGTCATTTATGAGTGGTTATCATTTGGAGGAAGCTTCTGGGTTAAGGGTGGAGACTTGTGTCCACTTCTCTTTTCAGCACTGTGACCCCAACTGTTGCAAACCCACACAGATTCTGTGCCTACTGCCACAGACATAGTGAGTTGACTTGTGCATAGGTGCTACTATGTTCAGATTCTACTGTGTTAGAAGGTCTTGTTTCTTTGGTGTCCTCCATTCCCTCTGTCTCTTTGCTCCTCATATGTAAGTTTCTGTGTGCCCTGAGTGTAGAGAATATACCTTTCAGGACTGAAACTTCCAGGGTCTTCATTCTTTTACACATTTTGAGGAAACGAAAGTTATTTTTGGATATAAATATGACCTTATGTTGTAGCAACAATTTCCTCTAAGGTAAAATCCTCAATGTTGCAGGGAATCTTCTTGTGATGCAGGGTATTCTAAATGGAGGTGAAACATTCCATCCTCCTAAAGTATGCAAACCAATAGATTCAGGACATTCCTGTAACTGACCATAATCTCTAGTCTGTTACTCACTAGATCTGTCACTCTCCAAGCTTATATAAGCAGCAGACTACTGAGAGACAATATCAGACAAGCTTATCTTCCTAGACAAAGCTCAGCCAGCTGAACTAGCAAGAAAAGAGGCAGATGAACTAAACTGCCTGGAAAAAACACTGTCCAACCTGTTAAGCGGTCTATAGCTTGTACAATGTAAATCCGATTTCCATCTTTCATGACATGTCACCCATGTTGAGTGAAGCAGCTGTCTGTGAGTTATTTCTGCTCCTGTAAGTAACTCTTCATTCATATTCTTGTAAGTAAACTCAATGAAACTCATTGGTTCACAAAGTTAGAATTTGGTAGAATCCATAGTTAGGTCTATCATTGGTAGAAATTTGTCTTTGTCTCTCCAGAAATACTTCCATATAACCACAACACCTCAAAGGCAAACATGTCATAGAAAAATGTTTTCTAAGAAAAAACAGATGTGTGTTTTTGCGAGATTAACATTACAAATTCAGAGAAAAAGATGTTCTCTATCATAGGTACTTCTGAATTCTGTTCATCCTGCCATAAACCCTGCAGTACTAGCCCTCCCCTTAGAGGAGGTATTAATGAATGTAAACCTTTGATGTATTTATATTTATGTCCTCTCTCTTTGCTGCACTGGAGATGCTGAAGGCCAAAAGTCAGAAAATAAGCTATGGCCCTGGAAGAGTAACTATCTCTAAGACACACAAGTAATCTGCATGGCCCAAGAGTACTGACAGAGGGTCAGAGGGTATAAACTCACAATGAACAGATGAGATACTCTCTGTCTTCTGCCACTACTCTTAGAGTGCTCTGACTGCTTCTTGAGACAATGCTACAGTCATGGGATGTCAATTCAAAGACAAGAATAGCAGTTTCATGCAGATAGAGCTTCAGTCTTGGCCACGGTGTGAGGATAGCCCAACCTTAGTCTGGGGATGTTCGTACAGTTTTTCTTATTATTTGTCAAGAATGCTATCATGAAATTGCTAACTGAAGTTACTAGTGTGATTTGGCATCTAGTAAGAAAAAAAATGATAAACTAAACCATGACAACACAGAAATCAGTAGGTATTAGATGAAGAGAAGCATTTACTTTCTACCCACTACATGGTGGAGGTATGTGCACACCGGAAATCATAATATGTGAATAAGAAATGAACCAAAATTGCCATTCTTAAAGTATGTATTCCTTTGTATATACCATTACCTCATATAAAAACGGTCCTGAAAAGTTTGTAGCATCTTCTTTATGGCAGCTATAATGCCTAAGTGCTCTGATGCATAAATACCTTTGGAAAACCGTGAGCTCCAGAGCTTCTGCTGTCAGTGTTACCACAGCAGTGCAAAGTTATTCTCAGAAAGGGAAACTGAAATAAAACATGACACTGATAATGTTATGTTTAATTCATGGTAATTTGATGTTTGTATTTTTTATGATTGGAGTAAAATAGCTGCCCTAAGACAGTACATTTGATTCATTTTATGCCAAGTCTTTATTATGAGACCTATAAAGGCATCAAATAATTACACCATACAATTTAGTTACGACTTACTACAACAAATATCTTCTAAATTGTAATGTTAGCTCGAATAATTTCAGAAAAACAGCAACAACAACAAATGGAAGGCTATTGCAGACTGCTCCATAGGGTAAGCAACATTTTGACAATGTACTAGAAAAGATTTCTCCAGATGTCCAGTAAACATTGGGAGGTGCAGATTCATCTCACTACTATAGCTCTCTTTCTGCATTTTGCCAGTCTTATGTAGTTGGCCTCATGAGTGGTTTCATAAATGCAAAGGGACATTTAAATGTAAAACACTTGCATGTAATATTGATTATGTAGCTTCTCAGACATCAGAATATTTAAATGAATTCTTGTATGTGGAGTTTTTACCTGAAAGTTTATTTGGGGAAGGAGAGTTCAAGGGAGATGGAATATAATGTCCCAAATTCTAAGTGAACAGAGTAAATTATAAACAAAAAATAAAAAAAAATCACTCTCAAAAGTAAAAATCCAGTATCATTAACAATTAAATGTTATTTAATCTTTGTAAAGCAAATAAAGTTAAAAACGGAATAAGTTCTTATCTTCCCAAAAGTTAGAATTTTAATATATAGTTTCTATATTACCTTCATCCAGTTCCCTCCCCTTACCTTTGTATGCTTTAAGTCCAAGATTTTTCTTCACTTTTTCATTAACAAAAGAACCTGTCAGAGAGTTATATGAATAATTTTGGAGTGATGAAAATATGCTTTTGTATATAAAAAGTTTTTGAAGATCAATGCAAATCATTACACAGAATTAAATTGCAGTTGAGAGGTCAACTGGGTACTCTTGCCATAGCCATGTTGTCTTTGGGTCAGTTATGCGAAAAAAAAACTATGAGAAACTTTTAAATGGAGTTAAGTAATTGAGGTGGAAATTACACACACACACACACACACACACACACACACACACACACACAGAGAGAGAGGTTGAGAGAAAGATGATTTTGTGTGTGTGTGTGTGTGTGTGTGTGTGTGTGTGTGTGTTTAACCTTAATTGCACCATTAATCAATGTTAAAGTGGTAAAGTTGGTTGTTTTGAAAACAACAGACTTCCAACTTCCAGCAGATTTTATTCTGTTAAACAGATGTTGCTAGAGACTGATTCTAATGTATTTCAGAACTGAAGAATCAATATATAGGTATGATTTAATTTGTATTGCTATGAAAGAGAGTTTTATATGGCACAAGCTGGTCTTGAACTCCTGGTCATCCTTCCTTCACCTCCCAAGTTCTCGACAAGAATATGCAACTGTGCTAGGCTTACAGATATAAAATTTTATCACATGTTTTCTATACATGTTATCAAACAAATTTCTAAGATTTCTTGACTCATTTCTCAGTAACCAAATATGTTATACTTACTAAAAATATATTTGGAAATGTTTTGATCATAATTTTGATGTTCTCCTGTATTCTTTAGTAAAATGCATTGAGAAAATAACTAAATATGAAGAAGATATAAATAGAAAATGCTGGATAAACATACAGGAACTACAATGCTAACCACTGTTTATGTAAATAAAATTAAATAAAAAAGATTTCTTGTCTATACAGAAATAAATCCTTACAGTATAACAGAAACCTTTTTTTTTTTTGTTTTTTTTGTTTTTTGGTTTTTTTGGAGACAGGGTTTCTTTGTGTAGTTTTGTGCCTTTCCTGGAACTCACTTTGTAGACCAGACTGGCCTCAAACTCACAGAGATCTGCCTGCCTCTGCCTCCAGAGTGCTGGGATTAAAGTCGTGTGCCACCACCACCCTTAATGATATGTTCAAATGTCAACACACAGTTGGAAATATAAATATAATATAAATATATAATATTTATAATATAAATATATATTTATAATATAAATAGAAATATAAACTTATAAGATCAGATTTTATACTTCAAGATGATAGAGACTTCTATAATGTTATTAGTATTTTTAATACTGATTGAGAAAAAGAGAAAATAAGCATTGTTTTTATAACGATGCTCAGTGACATTCATGAGAATGACAAGAAAAAAGAATATTAAGCATTTGAGTAAAAGGAGAAAGAGATGGCTATTTTTATGAAGATTTTCTATTTTTTAGGATAAATAAAAATAAGTTATAGGTAGGAAGCTTTCAGTATTCCAGAACAGTTAGGAATTCAGATGAGAGGTAGAGGGAAATTACATGAAAATATATGCCCACATGGGTTAAATATGCTAACAGATATTTTGCTGTGGGATGGTCTGTATGTCAAATGTGTTGCTGATTGGTCAATGAATAAATCACTGATTGGCAGTGGCCAGGCAGGAAGTACAGGCGGGACTAACAGAGAGGAGAAAAAAGAGAACAGGAAGCTGGTTGAGGGAGACACTGCCAGCCGCCATCAGGACAAGGAAGATGTAAAGTACCGGTAAGCCACAAGCCACGTGGCAAAGTATAGATTAATAGAAATGGATTAATTTAAGCTGTAAGAACAGTTAGCAAGAAGCCTGCCACGGCCATACAGTTTGAAACCAATATAAGTGTCTGTGTTTACTTGATCGGGTTTGAGCGGCTTGGGACTGGCGGGTGAGAGAGATTTGTCCTGACTGTGGGCCAGGCAGGAAAACTCTACAAATGGCGCCCAACGTGGGGCCAAGAGTTTCCACCTAAAAACTGAGAAAAAGGATTCTAAAACGGAGCTAAAAACAGTTCCTAATTGTCTCTCTCAAATGAGCGGCAGCTGCCGGTTTGAGCTACTGGCGGGTTCCTAGCGTGCGTGCTTGCTCTACCTGCCATATGGCGGGAATGAGGCCTCTACAAATGGCACATTAAGCTGCTTGGTGAATTTAGCCTTTGCTAGTACAAAACAAAAAAAGAGGTTTCTGGGCTACACGCTGCTTGGATAAAAACATAGACCCACAATAGCTCCCAGAGCTGGCGGAAAACTACAGTACCGCCGCCATGTTGGGAAGCTGAGGTGGGCGGAGCCAGCAGTCACAGCTGCTGCAGCTTAAAACAATAGATTCACAATAAGACAGATTCAGATGTAATAGTTTAAAATGTGTATAAAATATACGTAGGCTTGAAAGAGACAAAAAAAAGGTGATATATACAGTATAGAAACAAATACATAGTTTTAAAAAATAAAGTCTTTAAAGAAACAGTAAAATTAATATAAAAAATAAGCCACGTAAAGATAAATATTACACAGAGAATCTAGATTATGTTGTCTTTGGGATTCTTAACTACAGAGAGATATTTGATTGTAAAGGAAGCTGAGTTAAACCAATATGTATATTTTAAAGATACTTTGACTTCAAAATTTGGATGTAAGGATATGTTGCTTTGGAAAAGAATCTCTTTTGTTTCCACAGAAAGCAAGAGGCTATGGATTTGTTCCAGATTAAGACACATCAGGTTTGACCAGCCAAGACCACCTGAAAGGTCTCCGATGACACCATGGCCCAGATGATCCAACATCCAGAACCGTTTCAAGGCAACTGGCTCAGATGATACAGCCTCACGGACTACTCCATGATCCTAAAATTTTCTTTGTTTCCCCAGAAGATACAGCGCCCCCCTCCAGCAGGAAGTAGTAAGAAAAGCTACGCCCAAATTACCAAATATACCAAGCTGACTTTGGAGATGTGTAAAGGTTAAAACCTTCCTTTTTAAGAAAAGAAAAGGGGAGGTGCTGTGGGATGGTCTGTATGTCAAATGTGTTGCTGATTGGTCAATGAATAAATCACTGATTGGCAGTGGCCAGGCAGGAAGTACAGGCGGGACTAACAGAGAGGAGAAAAAAGAGAACAGGAAGCTGGTTGAGGGAGACACTGCCAGCCGCCATCAGGACAAGGAAGATGTAAAGTACCGGTAAGCCACAAGCCACGTGGCAAAGTATAGATTAATAGAAATGGATTAATTTAAGCTGTAAGAACAGTTAGCAAGAAGCCTGCCACGGCCATACAGTTTGAAACCAATATAAGTGTCTGTGTTTACTTGATCGGGTTTGAGCGGCTTGGGACTGGCGGGTGAGAGAGATTTGTCCTGACTGTGGGCCAGGCAGGAAAACTCTACAATATTTGCTTTTAAATACTCATTTCATTGATAAACTAGGATCTCTATTTTATCTTAATATAAAATAATCTCTGTATTTTCATTGAAATAATGATACAAATTCAATCTGTATCAAAAACTAAATATGTATCTGGGAGTACCAGATAGTGAATAGATAAATAAAGGGTAATGTAGCTAGAGTTTTCCTGCCTGGCCCACAGTCAGGACAAATCTCTGACACCCACCAGTCCCACAGCCACTCAGACCCAACCAGATAAACACAGAGACTTATATTGGTTACAAACTGTATGGCCGTGGCAGGCTTCTTGCTAACTGTTCTCACAGCTTAAATTAATCCATTTCTATTAATCTATACCTTGCCACGTGGCTTGTGGCTTACCGGTACTTTACATCTTCCTTGTCCTGATGGCGGCTGGCAGTGTCTCCCTCACCCAGCTACCTGTTCTCTCAATTCACCTCTCTGTTAGTCCCGCCTTACTTCCTGCCTGGCCACTGACCAATCAGTGATTTATTCATTGACCAATCAGCAACACATTTGACATACAGACCATCCCACAGCAGGGTAATATCATTAGTAAAAATTAAGGGCAGATCCAAATTCTGTGTTGATGATAAGTAGTGTTAAGTCTTATCTAGATATATTTAGTAGTATGAATTTAGTCACAGACTAAATGTGAATTCAAACATTATGTTATTTTTTGTGATGGAAGGAAGAAGGACAACTAGAAAAAAGAAGTATTTTGCATTTATATACTGAATCCAATGTTGTCTACAGGAACAATTTGGTTGTAAATGAAAGTGTAAGCAAAGGACAGGAAGGCAAAATTTTGCAAATTTAGTTATTATAATCCATTTAAAATTTAAGAGTCTGTGTGTTAAGGCTCATACCTTTCATCCCTGGAGGTGAGAGAGTGAGGACAGGGGATTAATACAAATCTGAGCAAAGCCTAGGGTACATAGTGAGGTCTAGACCAACCTGTACTTCAGATTAAGCCTGCATGAAAGAACAATGCAACATAAAGAAAACATCATTATAAATAAAACACCACTGGAAAAAAAAATGATACCCACAGAAAGAAACTTTGAAACTGAAATGGTTTAAAATGTTCTGTTGAAGTGTTGATAAATTTGTAGTGTGGCCACATTGTAAACAGAAGTTTTCCTGTCCCCACTGCCCAATCCCAAATACCTGGCAGTTGCTTTCCAAATTACCATACAGAGGCTTAAATTAATTATAAATGCTTGCCTGATACCTCAGGCTTGTCATTATCTAGATCCTATAACTTACATTAACCCATAATTCTTATCTATGTTTAACCACATGGCTTGTTAGTTTTTTTCAGTATGGTATTCTCATCTTGCTTCTCTGCATTTGCCTACTATTCTCTGATTCTGCCTTTCCTCCTGCCAAAATTCTTCTACTCTGGCTGTAGCACTCATTCTCTTCCTGTCCAGCTATCAGCCAATCAGACTTTTATTAGCCAATGAGAGTAATACATATTCTGGGTGTACAAAAAGGTTGTTCCACAGCAACTTACTCATTATAGGTGAAAATAGACTGAAAAACAGTATTGAGGGAAAAGTTAGTGAACAAAAAACTAAGGCTATTGGAAATATTGTACCTGTAGGGAAAATTATTAGTATTATGTAAAATTTGAAAAAAAATTATAGTATATTAGGTGATAGAAACACCCTGGGATTAATTGATAAATTAGATGATCGATACAATTTCAAAGTCTTCTGAGTTTAAATGTCATGTAGCACATGTAGTACGTATCATGTAAACCAAAAAAAGTATACATATGGTAATGTGTTAACAATGTCAACAAATTAAAAAGAATTATTTCATTTGAAACAGTAATAGCCAGTGGTAGGAAGCAGATGAAGGAATCTGAAACACTTATGGATATCTCCCTTTCAGAAATCAAACTCTTGCTTCTTATAAAAATCTTCCCTTAAAATTGTTTCTATTGTAGAAATTTTGTTTTATAGTAATAATATTCAGAATAAAACACATTAATTGTGAAGGTGAATAATTAATAATACCTGGAAATGAAGAATAGCAAAATTAGTGCAGTTAAAATATTATACTTAAAAATCCAATATTATGGCTACTGACCTAAATATCTAAATAAACATTATCAAAGTTATACTTTATAACAAAATTGTTTTGCCTTCATATATAAATGATAAATGCTGTGGGTATCTTTCTATGTGCTGTGAATATGTGTTGCTCTGACTGGTTGATAAATAAAGCCATTTGGCCTATGGCAAGGCAGCTTAGAGGAAGGCAGGAAATTCAAAGAGAGAGAGCCAGGAAGAAGGAGAGGGGAGATATCAGCAAGCCACCCAAGGAGCAACATGTAATGGGACACAGGTAAATCCATGGATCATGTGGTGATACATAGATTAATAGTTATGGGCTAACTTAAGATATATAACTAGCTAGTTAAAATCTTGAGCCATGGGATTGCAGTTATAATTAATATACGCCTCTGTGTGTTTACTTGGGTTTGAGCAGCTGTGGACCAGGTGGGATGCAGGAAAACTTTTAGCTACAAATGGCACCCAATGTGGGGCTTGAACCCATGGCCCTGGGATTAAGAGTCCCATGCTCTACAGACTGAGCTAGCCAGGCAAACATTTGAAGGTGTCATCGGCAGGAGGAAGCTGACGGGGTTGGTTGTGATCTGATAAATGCATGCATCCCCCCATGAGGGGTGGGGGAGGTCAGCACCTGTCAGCATGTATTAGCTCTAGAATTACCACAGTTATCCAAGTAGGAGAAGAGCAAGCGACCAAAGGAACCATAACTGATTTAATGAGCCATTCACAGTTTCACTGTACCAGGCATGCATACTTAGACATGCACAGCTTAAACCAATAGTGTCTATTAAAATTGCTGCAGATTCCCGCCACAGTACACAGAGGTGTTTCCAAGTAGAACACTGTGGTGTATGTTGGATTTAGCTCTTGCTACTACAAAAAAAAAAGGAAAGAAATAAAATGTTTTGGGGTTATATGCTGCTGGATGGAAGCATAGACCCATTGATTCTCATAGCCAGCCATGAGCCTGGTTCCCAGAGCTGGCAGTAAAGATAGTTCTGCCATGTTGGGAAACTCAGGTGGACAGAGCTAGCAGCTGAAGCTGCCATTTCAGACCTAGTAATGCTGCAATTTAAATCAATAGATCCACAATAAGGCAGATTCAGATGGAACAAGACTTTAAATGGTTTACAGTGTGTGCAAAAATGTACATAGGCTTGGAAGAGAGAAGAACAGGAATATAGACAGATATATAAAGAAAGAGTTTTAAAAAATAAAGTCTTTAAAGAGACAGTAAGGTACTATAAAAATAAGCCATGTAAAGATGAATGTTACACAGAGAATCTGGATTGTGTTATCTTTGTTACTTTTAACTGCAGAAAGACATTTGATTGTAAAGGCTGCTCAATTAAACCAATATGTATATTTTAAAGGTATTTTGACTTCAAAATTTGGATCTAGGGACATGTTGCTTTAGAAAGGAGGCTCTCTTTTTGTTTCCACAGGAAGCAAGAGGCTGTGGATTTGTTCCAGATTAACATACATCAGGTTTGACTAGCCAGGACCCCCTGAGAGGCCTAGATGAACCAAAATCCAAAAATAACTTCAAGGCAACTGACTCAGACAATACAGCCTCACAGACTGCTCCAGTCAGGACTCAATCATAATTCTTAATTTCCTCAGGTTCCCCATAAGACTACCAGCACCCCCTATCAGCAGGAAGGTTAGAGAACAATGCCCATATTCCCCCAAAAAATGGATTATCAATGCTTGTCTTTGTTTAGGTTGTTGGTTACAGATTGTTATTGGTCATAGTCAATATCTTTCTAAGAGAAGAAAGAGGTGTATGATACAGATATATAGGATATAGATATGATAGTGTAAAAGGGTAGATTATTGAAATTACTTTTAAAGAGTAACAACTTGTTTGAAATGTTTTACATTGCTATGGATTTTAGCTTATTGATACAAATTTAAAATTAATTTTGTTGTACTGTATATATATTTCTACTCTTGTTTTTAAGTATTATGTTTGTGCAGCTCATTTGAAATTATAATGGATAATTAAGAAATGTAGATTATTAATTAGCCTTCTATGATAGTCAAATTTATAGTCATTTTAAGTTTTCTAGGTATACATAGTTATACTTCAATTAGGTAGATAATCTTTAAATACTTCAAAGACCTATAGAATATGACATTCAAAATGCTTTAAGAACTTTGACTTTATGGGCATTGAGATATGGCTGTTCCTGGCAACACCAATCTACTTCAGAGAAGATAACTGTCATTGAAGAAACTCATTATGGAGTTTGCTTTCTTTGTGGAAAATATTAGCCACTGGGGAAAAAAAAAGTGCCCTTGTGACAACTGCTTAAGAGTATGTTGTATAAAGTGGACATGTAGGACCCTTAGGAAAGTAACCACTGAGCTTTGCAAGATGAGGTGGTTCTTCAGGTTCCTGCTTCATGGAGGAGACTGGCAAACATTGTACAGGACACAGAGCGAAGCAACTGAGAGACTCTAAGCCTGTAGGCTGAAGATGGATGCCCCAACATTGCAGAGGAACTTTGGGTGACTGTCCAGGCAGTCAGCTGCCTCTGTCATTCTAGATTTTTGGAAGTTGCTTACAATGCACTTCCTGTTTACTTAGATAATATTTTATCCTTCTGAGGTCTTTGATGTAGTTGAAGACTAGGTAGTTATAATCATAATTTTCCTTGGTTATGATAAAAAATAAATTAGATATGAAATCTTAGACTCACAAATATAGAATAGATAAAATTTTCCTTAATTTTACAAAATACAAATAGACTAGATATCATAACTGTAATTCTTGCTTGATAACTGTTTTATTATATGTAATTTTACTATGTTAAAGTAAAAACTTCCTTTTTGAAAAAAAAAGAAAAGGGAAAGTGCTGTGGGTATCTTTCTATACGCTGTAAATATGTGTTGTTCTCAGTGATACATAAAGCCATTTGGCCTACAGCAAGGCAGCCTAGAGGCAGGCAAGGATTTCAAAGAGAGAGACAGGAAGGAGAAAGGAGACATCAACAAGCTGCCCAAGGAGCATCATGTAATGAGGCACAGGTAAAGCCATGGAACATGTGGCGATACATAGATTAATAGTTATGGGCTAATTTAAAATATTGAGCTAGCTAGCTAAAAGCTTGAGCCATGGCCATGCATTTATAATTAATACAAGCCTCTGTGTGTTTACTTGGGTCTAAATGCCTGTGAACTGGGTAGGACACAGGAAAACTTTCAGCTACAGATTAACATATTTATTGGATTATAATTTCAAAGCACATGCATTTATTTTTCCTCTGTTCTAGGATTCTTGAGTATGGCATTGATATTATTCGTATAGTACCCTCAAAAACAGAAAACCTTGGGACCACTACACTGGTTAAAAGCTGTTCCAACCTCATGTCATATTTAAATCATTGACTCTATAATTGAAACAAATAGCACCAGAATACATTTGTCAAAGGAGATAAATGTAAAATATTGGTGAAATCTTTATTTAGTTCCATTCTTTTCAGAAGTGATGATAATTTTTCATGTTTTCTCTTTTTAAGTAGGAAAGAACAAATTAAAATTAAATGATGCTAAATATGGAAAACATGTTACCTCATTTTATTTCATAGTCCAACTATAATGAATGATCTAATACGCAAGTACAAAATTTAATTAGAAAACAAATGAAGCTCTATGATGTAATTGCTCTGTATCTATTTTAATTATACATGGATTGACAACTATAATACTGGACATTGTAATGTAGTTCAGTTTACTGAAATAGAACTCAATCATGGGTTCCTTTGACCTACATTTTTTACCTATTCTAAAAGCTTACTTTTTTGTGTGAAAACTAAGTGATGAAATTGAATTAGTTCACAATCTGCTTTTCCTGGATGTATATAAATGGGTCATTTTCATCTATCTGTCTGCTAAAATGCGTATTTCTTGCCATATTAGTTGATCTTCAAGACAGAAATTTTCTCATAAATTATTCATTCTTGTTTATATGTTCATCTTTAGAACATGATTTTGTGTTTCTGTTCTTTATATTGCCCATTTAATTTTATAACTAATCCATTGTTCATAGTTTCTTTTTTATTAAATTAATTAATTTAGTTTTTTTGCAGCCCAATCATAGTTTCCCCTCCCTCCCTCCTCTCCCCACATTCCCTTCACCAACTTCTGCTACCCCCACATCCACTCCTTCTCTTTTCTATTCAGAAAAGGGCAGGGCTCCTATGTGTATCAGTCAGCCATGGCATGTCAAGTTGTTGTAAGGTTAGGCACTTCCTCTCCTATTAAGGCTGCAGGAAGGAGCACAGTAGGAGGGCTGGGGCCCAACAGCAGATAACTGAGTCAGAGAGAACTCCTGCTCCCACTGTTAGGAATAAAACCAAGCTATAAAATTAAAACCATCCATTTCACTGTTATGCATGACTTCTCATACTAGAATAAGACAAAGTAGTTCTAGACACCAAGCTCCAAACATGATTATTTGGATAAAAACTCATAATTTCTAAATTCTAAATTTTATTCTTTTTTTTTTTTTTTTTTTTTTTTTTTTGGTTTTTCGAGACAGGGTTTCTCTGTGTAGCTTTGCACCTTTCCTGGAACTCACTTTGGAGACCAGGCTGGCCTTGAACTCACAGAGATCCACCTGCCTCTGCCTCCCGAGTGCTGGGATTAAAGGCGTGGGCCACCACCGCCCGGCCAAATTTTATTCTCTTAATCCTAGTTAAAAACAAATGGATGAGTTATATGTGATATATATTTATGTGTGGCACATAGATTTATGAAAATAAGTAGCCTAAATACATTGAATGGATTATTTTATTCAATCGTCACAACAGGGTTAAGATATAATCAATCTTTCTGTACAACATGAGAACTATCTGTTTAAATAAATTAAATATTTTGCCTGTGATCACATAACAAGGTGAACTTCAAGCCAAAATCAATGCAGATTTTGAGACTGTGTAATTAAACACAATTTATTCTAATCGCTGAATTATTGATAGGAGATAGAAAGCAGCTGTGTGGGCAGCTGTGATAGGATATCAAAATAAGAAAAAATATCTCCCATCATTTTAGGCCACACTTTTAGTATTCATGTTTGCTTGTATTGCTCAATTTTTATCCACGAATAATTTTAGCATGATGGCATTATTTTAGTATTGAGTACATTTTTTCTGTTATTGATAAAATCTTAACCATCTGTGTCTGTGTGCAACTGATTAAGAATTTAAGTCAGAAAGCACAACTGAGTGGTGTAAGGAAGTATTGAAGAGTACTAGCAGCACTCTTCAAAATGATCATGGCTGGCCATTACATTATTTTTAGTCAAAGCAGAATTTACTCTTTGGATAGATCTGACAATTTAATTTTTCTCCTTCTGGTAAAGATGCTTCAAAAAATCTATCATTCTGTCAGTCTCCAGTGTCTCTGGAACAGTTTTGCATGGACTTATTATACTTTTCAGAATTATAGTGCTTTCTAGTCAATATTCTTCCCTCTTCAGAATATATATATATATATATATATATATATATATATATATATATATGTTAGAGTTTCGAATTATATTTGACTAATCTGCTGATTTGTATGAGATACTGTGTTTAGCAGTCAGAAGTCTCAGCCATAGACCCTCAAGAGATCAGAGTTTTCACTGCCAACACGAAGGATTTCAGATAATTTTTGCTATAAGCTGGGAGTCTGAATCACTGACCTCATGAATTTCAATCATATTTCTTCTACACAGAGAGGGTGAACAGCTACTCTCATTATGTGGCCATATTCTGCACATCTTCCTTAACACATCCAAATGCATATGTGGAGTACAAAACTTTCTATCAAAAATGAGATAACTGGAACCTTTAAAACTCATGAATTAGAAAACCAAGACAAGAAACTCTGGCTCAAATTATACTTCTCCTCAAAATTCTGTTCTTTCATAACTTCTTTCAGTTCTAAAGTCACATTCACTGGAAATACAGAAGCATCAGGAATGTGTGTTTCCCATGTTTTAGCGTTACAGAAATCTCAGTGTTGGCACTGAAAATTTTTATAAAAAGGCATAAGAAATGTCCTTCACAACAATAGTAACGTTTAAAATGAAGCCATCTATAAAAGTAGCTGTACTACTGAATATAAAAGAGCAAAAATAATGTTGTGCAATTAATATTTCTTGCAGTGCTTGATTTTGGGGATGAAGAATGTATAAGAAAATGACCTCCTATCCATCTCATGTTGCCCACACTCCATGACAGTTACCTCAGAGTTACATAGATATGGCAGAAGGCAGGGCGGTGGTACCACCACACAGGCATGGGGCAGCACTTTTCACACAACTCTGGAGCCAGAGCTTCATTCTTCAGTGCCGCACACTTCACACTGGATAGTTATGACACTCATCACAGCACAACTGCACAATAGTGTTGATAAAACTCTGGGTTCATCAATGCGTTTGTTATTTGTGGATTTTGTCTTTGAAGATTCGGGAAATTTGTCTTCCCTTCCTGCTTCTCCTCTAGATCTTAGACCAGTCAAAAGTGGGTAGCAAATAGACAAATATACAATACATACAGAAGGTGTGTGTTTTTCATGTTATTTAAAAGTCATCTAGAATTCAACCTTCCCATTTTTAACTGTTATTTTGAGTGCTTTGTGAAGATATCTGTTTAGTTAATGAGACTCTGAATTAAAACTAAATTAAATGTATGCCCTCTATCCCCACATTTAAATGTATCAGCATAGTAAAGTAGAAACATTCCATTTGTTTTTTCTGTAGTCTCTCTGTTTTACTATTAGGATTCGACAGCAGAATTCTTCTTTAATGTGGAACATACATAGGTTGTACACAACCCTACACTGTCCATTCCATTGGCAGACTTAAATGTTTGATATGGTTTTGACAGTTAACTGCTGCTCAGAATTGCAAATACCCAGCATCATTTCAATATCTTTAAATGATTTTCTCCTTTCAGAGAATGTCTCTGTTCCTTTAGGGAGGATAAAATAAATAAGACTCATTAGAGTAAGTAACTAAATATAAAAACAAGCAACAACTTAAAAAAAAACTGTAAAAGGCCAAATTGATCTATTCTTAAACAAAATTAAAGAGATTACTTTTAAGAAATATCTTAGGAAAAAAATCTTGGAAACCCAGCTGAATCAGAAATAAACTTGATGCGGCCTGATTTCTCTTGGTTACCGTCCATGTTACCATGGACACTGATTACATCACAGGCGAGGTACAATGCAATGCTTCCAAAGTGAACAGTACTAGTTGAAATTTAGGCATTGATATCTTGCCATGCATTTCAAACTACATTTGAAAATATAGTTCTATGCTGTTTTTGAAAGTAAACAGATGCTTTTTAAAAGAAATGCTTTCTTTGAAATTTTATAAATAAAATGAATAGAAAGGCTAGATACATTGAAAGGATTTTACTGAGTGAATTTGAGATAACTAGGCACTGGGCATGCAGGCTGATTTCAATCTGTTGCTAAGCTACAAATGTGTGCCCACAGAGAGGCCTTCCTATTAATCACCCTTTTGACCAAAATTCCTCTTCAGAGTGGTAGAGTGAGTGACTAGAGTACATGAACTAGACACCTATTGTTTTTCACAGTATATTACATGGTTGATGCCATACAAATAAGAGGAAAATATCCACCTTCACTTGAGTCACGTGATCTCCCACCTGGACCCTAATTGGTAAATCCTAAAAGGTGGCTCAAGTGCAGTGTATGATGAGCTTCCACCAAGGGTGTGGCCTGTTTACTTAAATTTTATAGTATACAGGAAGAAAATAAATCAATGATCATAAACTAATAAACTTCATCTACAAAATGAGGGAAGTTATGCTGTTTGCAAATCATTAATGCTTTTTAATTCCCTATCTGTTGGAACTTGTGCTAGTTGAGTTTTTTTGTTGTTGTTGTTGTTTTGGTTTGGTTAGTTTGGTTTTGTTTTTGTTTGTTTGTTTGTTTTGGTTTTTTTTTTCGAGACAGGGTTTCTCTGTGTAGCTTTGCGCCTTTCCTGGATCTCGCACTGTAGACCAGGCTGGCCTCGAACTCACAGAGATCCTCCTGCCTCTGCCTCCCGAGTGCTGGGATTAAAGGCGTGCGCCACCACCGCCCGGCCTGTTTGTTTGTTTTTTGAGATAGGGTTTCTCTGTGTAGTTTTGGTGCCTGTCCTGGATCTTGCTCTGTAGACCAGGCTGGCCTCGAAATCACAGAGATACGCCTGGCTCTGCCTCCCGAGTTCTGGGATTAAAGGCATGTGCGACCACCGCCTGGCCGGCTAGTTGTTTTTATACAGCATTGTTAATAGACATCATGGAAGTGACATAGAGAAATCATTTCATAGATACAGAACTATATGTAATAAAATGTTAGGAGAAGTCTCATCTAATAAGAGAAAAACTGAGAGAAGGAAACAAAACAACCTCTCCCCAAACAAATATGATGCATAAAAATGTAATAGATGATTATAAGTCTATTATTTGCAGCATTATTGACTTAGCATTATTGAATGGTTATTAAAGCAACCTTGACCTTGATATTCTCCCTATGATATCCAGATTCCCTGGAGATGGAGTTACAGGTTGTAGTGAATTGCCTGATATAGATGGGTGCTGGGAACCAAACTTGAGTCCTCTGGAAGAGCAGCAAATAGCCTTAATCTCTGATCCATCTCTCCATCCCTTAGTTATCTTTTTTAAAACACTCAGTCACAGCTAACAGGCTGAGAAGTGATGCCTTGGAATTTTTGGATTGCCTAGGACCTTATGTAAAATCTGGGGTCATTACACAGGTCTGATGGGGACTGGTTATCTGTATTTTTTTTTACAGTTTTGCTGAAGTATAACTGACACATGATAAAATTTGTACATGTAGCAAAATAAATAAATAAATAAAAGAGTAATTGAACAGAATAGCATTACAAAAAAATGTAACAGATGATTATAATTCTGTTATTTGCAACATTATTGACTTAGCATTTTATTGAATGGTTATTAAAGTACAGTTGCTTTAATTTACCCATCCCCTGTGTCTACTTATTAGATCTAGTATGTTTAGTGTTCTTTGATTTCTAAAGTTGAACTGAATGCAGTGTTGATCCTTTGTATTTGAGACAGTAACAATGGCAAATACTTAATGGAACAGTTCAATTAGTTAGTATTGTCTTTTTAAAAGGAATTTGTACTGGATTTTGTGTATTTATCAGAAGATTATATTAGGAGAAATAGTATAGATTTCATGGTGGACTGGGGCCAGTTGGGGTTGGGAACAGGAAAGATCAGGTGCAGGGCTGAGGGAGAGATAGGGAGAAAATACTGGGAGAAACAACTGGAATCGGGTGGGAGTGGAGCATTTCAGCGGTGAGGTGGAAACCTAGTGCAATGAAAACATGAAATCTCTGAGAGTAACCTTAGCAAAGACTCCTAGTATGGGGGACACAAAACCTGAACCAGCCATCTTCTGTAACCAGGCAAGGCCTCAGCTGGAGGGATTGGGACACCAACCCAGCCACAAAACCTTAGACCGGCTATTTGTCCTAGCTTCAGTGATCTGAGACTGGAACCTAGCAGAATCCACATTAAAGAGACCAGAGACAGTTCATCCAACTACTGATGGGAGCAGATGTAGAGTCTTCTGTCAAATATTAGGCAGAAATTTGGGGGTGGGGACCCTGTGGAGGAGGGGGAAGAAGGATTGAAAGAAACAGAAGGGACAGGAACACCACCAGTGAAGGGCCCACAGAATTAAATGCCCAGGACTCATGGGGACTCACAGAGATCAGGGAGCCTATAAGTGTCTGACCTAGATCCTCTGCATATATATTAGGGCTGAGTAGCTTGGTGTTTGGGGGAGATTCCTAGCAGTGGGATCAGGCGCTGTCTCTGCCTTCGTTGCCCACTTGTGGGATCCCTTTCTTACTACTTGGTTGCCTCCTATTGTAGCATATTATGCTGTGTTTAGCTGAAGTCCCTGGGAGGCCTGCTCTTTTCTGAGGGTAGGCTAGGCAGAAGTGGGTGGATCTGGGGGAGGGAAGTGTGGGCGAGGTACTAGAGGGAGGGGAGGAAGGAGACTGTGGTTGAAATAAAGTACATTGGAAAAGAATATTTTTTAAAAGAATACAATGGTGTTTATCTGCAAAGATGCTGGAAAAATTATATTCATCTATACTACTCTTTTTTGTTTGTAGGTTATCTTTTTTCTTTTTCTAATAACTGAATATTTGAATTTTTAAAAGCACTTCTTACTTTGAATATACATAATTTTTATTTTTATTCATTTATTTATTTTTTGGGTGGCCAGTCATTTGACATTTGTTTCAGACATTAAAGCTTCATCATGAATGATTAGTCTGTGACCACTGTCTTGGTCAACTTGATTGGACTAAGAATTCCCAGCACTTGGGAAGAAGAAATGGGTGAGCACTGAGTCTACAGAGTGGTCTACAGAGCTAGTTCCAGAACAGCTAGAGCTGCACAGAAAGACCATGTTTTGAGAATTTTAATTAAAAACAAAACCAAGATAATTCTAGAGTCTTAGTACACACTTTTGAATGTTTATGCGAGGGTCTTTCCAGAGAGTATTAACTGTCAAGGATGACTTTTCTTGCTTACCTTTCATAGCAATCAATGGTCCGAGGTCCTGTATTAGATTTTTTTAAAAAGGGGGGGGAAGGAGATGAAAAGAGAAAGCCTTCTCTCTGCTTCCTGATTCACCTAGATGTGATCCAGCAACCTCATGCTCTTACAGCTTTGCCTTCCCCTCAATGATAAACCAGACCTTCTCAGACTTCACAAATGGACAGAGATAAGAAGGAAGTTTACTAGGTTGACAAGCAAAAGTCAGTTTCCCTTTGTGTACGTGCATGTGACGTGTGTGCGTGCGTGCGTGCGTGCCTGCGCGCGCGTGTGTGTGTGTGTGTGTGTGTGTGTGTGTGTGTGTGTGTGTGTGTGTGTGTGTCTGCGTGTGTACATGCAAACATTTTGGGCATGCATGCCCGCACATGTGAGAGTCAACAATGGCTAAGAAAGCATGTCAGATATCGTGGAGTTGGAATTAGAGGTGTTTCTGAGCCTGACATAGGCACTGGGATCCAAACACTGATCCTCTAACAAAGCAGCCTCCTATAGTACCTAATTCTAAGAGAGTGATGTCAGCCACATTGAATGTTAGAATTGCCTGATTGGAGTAATTAGTATCAGTGGCTTCTATGACTGGAGGGTTAAAAGAAAATCAAATACACATCATCAAATATTCTACTCTGTGTATAGCTGGCAATGTGATCCCTTGAAAGGATTGGTCACAGCATTAGACATCTAAAGGTAGAGATGATAATCAAATCTACATGGAGGTTAATGATGAGCAAAACTGTCTGGTCTGATTACAAGAAAACTGTAGGAATCCCACAGTTGTTTTGAAGAGCTAATATACTCTAATACTACCGTTCTGAAGGATGGGAGATATTTTGTATCTGTTCAATATTTATCTTCAGAGACCAGTAAAGAAGAAGGAATTCAGTTTCTGAGAAACAAACATAATCTGCTTATTAAATGCTTAAAAACAAATCACTATAACAGTGATTATACCATATTTTATTTTTGACAAACGAATCCTAACTTTCTTATCTTCCACTTTTGCATATATGTATGATATGTATTACAGTCCCTTGATTGAGCTGATGGAGACCTAGAAAACAGCAGTGCAAATGCAAGAGAATGAGGCTGACTTAGAGCAGGTTTCTATGAGAAAATAGTAGAGGGGAGATAAGCTGGGGCTGAAGCTAATTGGGTAGAGTGCTTGTCTAATTTACAGGAAGCTTTACTTTCTCATTCCAGAACCATCAAGTTTGGAAGCGCACACATGTAACAATGACACTCAGGAGACTGAGAGAGGAGCAACAGTTCAAGATCATCCTCATGTAAAGAGCATATTTGAGGCCAGCTTGCAATATGTAAAATCCTGTTTCAAACAAACCACAGAATCCAGAGATAGGAGGACAGTAGTGAAAAAGAATGAAGATGCATCATCTCCCAAGTGCTAACTCTGATATATAACTGGGTTTTTTTTTTTTATGTAAGCGTAAGTTTGCCAGTTTTGAGTTATCAGAAGAAAGAAACAATATTAAATAAGTTACGTACAGGTGGATACCTACAGACTATCTTAGATACATTCATCTCTATCCAGAATAGAGATCACTGTTTTCAACTCCTGATATAAATGACACCACTCTGGAGATCCCCAGTTATAAGGCTTTTCAGAAATTAGGAGGGAGACTCTAGTATCCAGATTAGCACCATATCCAGGGAAGATAGCATTGTATATTTCAAATTCCTGCTCTTAGTAATTCATTTTCCTGGTTGACATCCTCAGGAACATCTGCACCCTGCATACATATATGCAGATCTTGCTAAAAGGGATCCTTTTACCCTCTACTGCAAGATATACAGAAGTTACTCCATAAAAACACTGCAGTCTTTTTTAATGTTAAGTGAAGGTGACGCATACCTGCTACCTTGATAGAAAATACTTTTCTAGGAAAAGTTTGCTTCATTGTGATAGTCTATTAAAGGGGATTGCATTACAGTGATTATGTACTAATCTATGACATACCTCATAACTGTTGTATTATTAGCATGGTTTCTTTTAAAAATATATATGGTCAAAGTTACATATTTGTCTGTAAGATGTTGTAAATCTCCTCACACATATTATACACAGTACATAATAATATTTACCAAAATATGCTGCACTAGCCTTCTTGTGACAGTGAGGGTTTCTTACAGCCCCATTCTAGTAAGATTCTCCTATAATACCTATTTACGGGGCTTTAGAACATTAAAGAAACATTGAACACAGGCATATTTTGTGATGTGTTTTTCTAGAAAGCTTTCTAAGTACCTGTAAGAGGGCCTGCACCAAGTATTATGCTAACAAATGTGTGGTGATGTTGTTTTCCCCAATATGTCGTGCACCCTAACAAATTTATCTGGGGTCAGAGAACAGAACAGCCACGAGACAGACATAGAGGCCAGAAAATGGTGGCACTCATACCTTTAATTCTAGCCTTCTGGTGGCAGAGATCCATCCGGATGTCTGTGACTTTAAAGTCACACTGGAAACAGCCAGACATGGTGACACAAGCCTTTAATCCCAGGAAATGATGGCAGGAAGCAGAAAGGTATATAAGACATGAGGATCAGCAACTAGAGATGTTTAAGCTTTTAGGCTTCTAGCAGCAGTTCAGCTGAGACCCATTCAGATGAGGACTCAGAGGTTTCCAGTCTGAGGAAACAGGATCAGCTGAGGAATTGGCGAGGTGAGGTGGCTGTGGCTTGTTCTGCTTCTCTGATCTTCCAGCATTCACCTTAATACCTGGCTCCAGGTTTGTTTTCATTAATAAGACTCTTTAAGATTCACGTTACACAAATTGATGTAATCTTACATCTCTCTAATAATAGTTTAGCTCTTAGTCTGATATATTTAATTACCACAAGGAGATAATATATTTATTTGTGCAATTGTATATATATATATATATATATATATATATATATATATATATATATATTCTGTCCATACTGTTAAATTATTCTACACACAAAAATTGAATGTGTCCTTTTTCTATCACTCCACACATTGATTAACATGTTAGATATTAAAGTAGTATCTGATGCTATCTACCTTCTCCTGTGGCTTTCTGTGGTAACATGGGTGGTGAGATTGCTGCTGCTGCTGCTGCTACTGATAATGATGATGATGATGATGATGGTGGTTGAGGTGATGATGATTTTGCTTAATCACCTTTTTGGTGAAAGATGCAAATATCATTGCCCATTCCTTCATATCAATCTCCTTCCACTGAAATTTCAACATTAATTTTGTCAGAGTTACTACAAAGTTAGTCTCTCTGTGTATCATTTGCCCTGTACTTGAATCATAATGCTGGTTATTTCCATTTTTCTGGTTCTAAAGTCCTCAAACCTGCTGGAAAGAATTCTTTTGCATTTCTTAACTATAGTAAATTAGGTCTGCAAACTTTTCAAAAATTCCCCAGATTGTTGGCAGCCTGAAAAACTTCAGTCTAATATTTATTTTCCTCTTCAAATTATAACAACAACAACAAAAAAAAAAACAGCCTTCCAGGATTTGTTTTTAATTTAAAGGTTTTTTTGAGAATCTTACACATTAGTACTACATTTACATATCTCCACTCCCACCCCTACAACTCTAGGACCCACCTATTCCCTCTCAAGCACACATGCATGCATGTATGCATGCTTTTAAAAAAAACTAGAGTGCCTTTTCTTTGCCATGGGTACCTGATAATTTGAAATGTATATGTCCTGAATTAAAAGGAATTAACCTGGACTTTAGAGACTCTATCCCTGAGGAACATATGTAAGACTGTGACTATATGAAAGACACTTCAGGTTATAATATTTGAGATATTATGCAAACCATTACCCTAAGGGCTTAAAGGAGTGGAGACTTTCAGACCAGAGCTCAACACCATCAAAAAAGTCAGCTCAATCTGAACAAGTCACTCCTTTCATTAGAAAAGGGTTTCCTTAACTGTAAAACTAAAAGCTTGCATTAGAAATTGAAGATACCCTTCTGTTACATCTCCTAAATGTTAATATTTAGTTCACAAATATAATTTAACTGAATAATGATCATTTAAATTTAGGCATTGTATACAATAAAGCTTTCTCTCCTTTAGAATAGGTGTCCACAGATTTTTAAACATATTTGAAACATTCCTGATATAGTTATTTTCAACTGCCAATTTTGGAAGGGTTGTGATAAATATTAAATTCATATCCTATGTTAACCCTTATGGAATAGGTTTAGCAAATAATAGTTTTACTTTATATTGTGCTACATAAACTTCTCACAGGTTAGGGACTAAGCATACAACTGGAGAATAAACATGCCTGGGGAAATATTTTTAAATGTTTACTAGATATTTGAAAATCCTGTGCAATGTATTTTGATCATATTTACCCCTTCCCCCAATTCTTCCAAGACATACAAACCTTTCCAAATTTATCCAACTTTGTACATGGTGTGTGTGTATGTGTTTCTCAACAAGACCAATTTGTTCAACCCCCAAATATTCTTGGATATGTGTCCTTTCATGGGACATGATTGACTTAACAAGGACAGTTCTCTTCAAGAAAACTGACTCTCCTACAAGCACTGAACCTTTTAAAGATAGGCAATCTATGGACTGGAAATTGAATGTAGGTTTCTACATAGATGTTTGGATTCTGTTGAGGATTCTATCGAAATAGTACATATACGGAAAAGCCTGGATAGTTAGTGGAATATGTGTGTCTTTCTGTTTCATTAGAGAGAAAATAAAGTCAGATTGTGTTCCTAGATTTTGAGAAATTCCACATTATAAATTGTAGCCTTGGATAAGATAAGATGCAAGGAATAAACAAAATTGAAGTAGATTATAGCATGAAAATTCAAATCACATTTAATCATCAGGGTAGCTGGAAACTTTAGCTGTTTGTGAGATGTCAGATCTGTGTCACAACGTGTATACTTCCCGGGCACAAAGCTTCTTATCCAAGGGATCAACATACGGTCCGAAAGCTTTATCCCTTTTCAGACTAAAATCCCCTTACTATTGACAGATGGTGAGTTATCCAATTTCATCCTGTGCTTAAGGAACATCCAATCATATAGTTCCAAATAAAAATTCATGGACACCAAACTTTTTTGTTTAAATCCCCAAATCAAAAATCTCTTTCTTACAGTTTTAAATCTCTCCACTGCATGACTTGCTAGAACAGCTCTAGAAGAATGAACCACAACTCTGTAAATGAGTTCATTTTGGCTCACTGCCACACGAACTAAATAACTGTGGTTCATTTCATTATTAACTGGATTAGTTTATGGTGAATATTTAATTAATATAATATCTACATTCTTAATATTTCTTCACATGTGTATTTAGTTATGGGACCATAAAAAACTTAGGAACAAAGGTGCCTCTGATTCATGATTTTATATAAAAAGCAAAGATAAAGACTTTCAATTCAACCCAATGTTTTTAAATAGATCTTTGAAAAACAATTTATCAATTCTAATGGTTTTTCAAGGCTTATGCTACTTAACTAAAAGAATGTTTATGATGAAATATCTACTTTTGTTGACATTATACCATTATGCAATGCAATTGATACTTCCTGTAAACCCATTAAAGATAAAAGTAAACACATTTTGTATAAGTCTTTAGAACTTCAAAATGATGGTTGACATTAATGTATTTTTAGTTTAAACTAGTCAATCAGAAGATATTCTTAAATATTTATATTCAATAAAATATAAACTAAGAGATGATGTTGGGAGATAGGCATAGGAGGTGTAGAAGAAGCCAGGCAAGGTATTCTGTGACTCTCAACTTTATACATTTGATTTTTGAGAATACTATTGGAAACTGCTAAGATTCTCCAAGATTTCTGCAAAGATCATAAAAAAATTACTTGTTTTCTGTGAAGCTTCTCCACAGATTGTCCCTGAAGCTCCTCCAAATCTCAAGCAGCTGGAAACCTTCCCCTCAGTTCTCTGAGCTGCAACATTTCTGCTTAGGGAAGCTCTTTGAAGCCTTAAATGCTCTTTCTTCCAGGAGCCTCCTCTGCTCCTTTTCTGCTTCAGCTTTTGCAGATTCATATCTCTGAAAGATTTTAACTTTGTACAAAAGAAAATTAAGCAATGTCCACCTACCTATATGAATCTCATCCTCTAGGCTTCCTCTAAGAAACCACAAAATCAGATTTCCAGACTATTCCTGAGACAAAACTGTGGAGGAATGAATTATTCTGATCATATATTTTAAACTGCTGATCATAGTAATATAACAAAAAACTTACACAAATATATATTAGATAAGATTCCAATATGTACACTTTTCTCACCACTGATTCTTTTCATTGCCTTTTATTTTCTAGAGATTGAATTATAGAAAAGAAAAAAGAAATTTCTTAAAAAACAAATAAATATCATTTGGTTTGTGAATTCAAAAGTGGGTGTTTTATTTTTTAACATAATCTTATGCAGCCCAGATGTGCCTTGATTTTGAATTAGCTGTGTATTCAAGGATGACCTTGAAATCTGGATCCCCTACTCAAACCTTCCAAGAGCTAGAATTAAAAGGTATATACTACAATACCAGAGTCCATGATAGTTTCTGTTTAACTTTTTCCTTTCTCAATTTAGAATGAATGACTTATGATTATCTGACAGGAAAATCCAGAGACTGGTATCTAAGGTAATTTGATTGTTCCATGGATATTCTAATTTCCATAGGATGACAGAAGTTAATAGTTTCTAATATAATATGCTCTCCCTGTTTCATACAGCAACTGAAGAAGACATATGGTATATGACTAAATTCTATGAATATTGTTCACTTGGGTGTACATAGCCTTTGCCTGAAATTGATTCAAAAGCTGTGAAAACTTGGTTGAGATAGAAGCACAGGTGACTTGAGGGATAAGATGTTGAATCTTTTAGAAATGCCCTATGAGGTCACATGAGGTGTCACAAATAATCTGTTAGGGTTAAATTCTATGGAGACTGATTAAATATGTCTTCCTCTTCACAGAATTTTAACTCTTAAGGCAGAATATCATAGGTCTGGCAAAGAATACCATGAGTGGGAACAGTCACATGGGTTTGCTAATGCTCAGGATACTGAACCTCAATGATTAATTCATCCCAGATTTGTACCGACTAAATAGTGTTAATGTCAGTTATTTGTAGCTGAGTCATTCCCAAAGAAGACATTAGAAAGACATGGCAGATGTGAATGTTCATGTGACTTTCCTAAAAATAAGCTCAGGCAGTCAGCAACAATAGTCTCCCTATCTTAATTTGTTTCATGTGCTCCAGTATTTAACAGTAATTGTTTGTCTAAAATAAGGATAGTGAGAGTCATGCCATTTACCCCTGATTTCAACATAGTACAATGAGCAAAATGATGGTTTGGAATGAGAACTGTCATAGTGTTTGGGAAGAGTAAACCTCTGGTACTATAATAATGCTATGGTAAAGTACTCAGTCTTAACATTCCTCCACGGAGGAATGTGTTCTTGGATTTTACTACCAAACACTTTTTCCTTTTGAACCTACAAATTTAAAGAAAAGAAAGGAAAATGCAAAAGAAAATTAATAAAAGAGGAAAATAATGCTATTTGTAGAAAATATATAATCTCTAAACATTAGGCTAGTGTGGTAGAAGCAACCTGATTTTTCCTTCTTAGTAACTTAACATAAGCATATTTTGAAACTTTATGTAACACTCTTTCAAATAATATTAAGTAGATAATATCTAAAAATATCTTATAAGCTTTACAGACATTAAGCAAGATTAATAATTATATTTATATTTTTGAATAGTCAAGTTTTCAATGTCTTAGAATTGATCCATTCTTTGTTTCACTTTTAATTTGCAAAAGTAAATGAATAGGGGCTAAGGAGAGGCCTAACCATTAAAAGCTTGCATTGTTCCTGCAGAGGATGCAAGTTCAGTTCCCAACAGTCATGTTCGGAGACTCATGAGTACCTGTAACTCAAATTCCAGGGGATCTGCTGAGTCCATCCCAACTTTCAAACAGTCCTTGAAGGTAGGAGTGAAGATTAAGAAATGATAGATATGAAAAACTGAGATGTAAAAGAAAAAGACAGAGACACAGAACAGCATCAGGAGGGCCCTGGGTCATTACCACAGTTCCCCTGAGTTTATTTTTCATGGGATTTTTATACACCAGCAAGGGGAGAGACAAGAGACCTCCCCTTCTCAAGGACACTCGAGAAGTTCAAGGTACAAAGTACAAACAAGTATAAACACTTCTTAATTCTATAATTAGGCCTTAAAGTATAAGACACACATAACCATGCCTTTGGCAAAAACATCCTATTATGCAGCCTTGTGGGGCAAAACAAGCTCTGACTCTGACCTTGAGTCAAGATGGAATAAGACCTCACTATGGAGTCTCTGTGCCCCCCCCAAGGGATCCAATTCCCTCTTCTTGCCTCCATGTGCACTACCTTCACATATACAAAACCACACTCAGACAAGCACATATGTAATGAAAAATAAAATATTTTATAAGGGAATGAATGAAATAAAACATGTAACTAGATCATGTGACAGTTTTATTTTTCATTTTCTCAGGAACCTGAATACTGTTTATCTCATTCATTCTTATTGCTATTGCCATTCTGTTCACAATTGCCAAGATATGCAGCCATTGATTTGTTCCTAATATAATGAATGGCCAGAGAAAATGTGGTAGACATATACAAGTTAATAGTACACAGTCATAAAAATAGATTTTTTTGTCATTGGCACCAACAAATCAGCAACAAAACAGACTGAGACTACATGAATCTGTGCATCCTTCTCAATGGGCTTAGATCCCAGAGAAATGGCTCAAGTTGGATTCACAGAAACTCCAAGGTATGAATTTGGCAAAATGCCTTACAACAATTATTTAACTCTTCCTGAAGGTATGCACATGTGAAAACTCCTCTGCTCCCATAAATATGAGTATTGTTCTGCAGACCTGTGGCTATCTATCACAACGGTATTTTGTGTTCAATGGTTTTCCCACACCATCATGCAGAACAGAATAAACACAAACTGTCTGTCCATTGATGCAAGGAGTGTTAAAGCTTACAAGTTGCTTTTATTTTCCTTGACAGTTGATTCTAGTTGTATCTAGAATGTGCTTAATGAGACATCTTTTCTATCTGGTTTTTAGCTGGTCTTAGGGCCATTAAGTTCTTGCTACCTTTCTAATACCATTCTAGTAATAATTGTCATACCATTTTTCAGTGACTACCTGGGCTCCAGGTTCTGCTGCCTACTCTTTCAATCTGCAGACTTTAAGAGGAACTTTGCAGTCTTCATTGCATCATCACTACTCTTTCATCTACCTTCTCACATGAGCTGCAGTTTTGATCTGCTGTGTTGGTCATTCTCTTTTCATGCTTTGAACATGATCATCTCTCTGTCTTAACTTCCTTTGTTGAGTTTATTTATAGACTTCTTTTCTTAGTATCTTATGAATTTTCAAAAAGACCAGTTTTTTTCAACCGAGAAGCTGCACAGCAAATACATGTTGAGCTGAACTAATTAATTGCTAAGCATTTATAAACTGAAGTTGATATGCTTCCCAAAATCATATGCAAACTAAGCTATGCTAATTAGTTTACTGATAGCAAACACGTTTCAACTCATGGCTTTTCCTATTTGCATATCAGCCAAATTCAGAATCACAATGAGAAAGATCTCAGATATGACAAGTAATTGATCTGAAAAAATATGCCACTCTCAGATGCTTTTATATATATATATATATATATATATAGATAGATAGATAGATAGATAGATAGATATAGATATAGATATTGATATTGATATTGATATATATACACTGGGGAGAAAAGCCCACTTGATTTTTCATTTTTGTTGAATATTATTTCTCTGGTAACCTCTTGCCTGAACCATTTTGCTATTTATTACATAATTTAAGTTTTTCATCTATATTTATTAAATGTTCCTTCTTTTCTGAGCATGGTTTCCTCAGATCTGACAGTAGAGTATTAGATGAAACAGCAAGATCTAATAATAACTGTGTTTAATGGATTTGTGCTTACATTTTAGTCAGAGATATAAACTGAAGAAACACCCAAGGAGAATAGGTAAATAAAAAAATAATAATTCCTTATGGCTTTTGAAAACATCTTTAATGTTATAGTACCCTGATTCCCCCTCTTCTCTGTATTGACCACCTTACACCTTCCCCAGTTAAATGTAAAGCTTTTCCTGTAACCTACCTTAAGTATATGTTTGCTTGCACATTTATAAACAGCATACATTCAGTTGATGCCTTTTTAAATAGAAAAGCTCATGGTATTAAATATTTTTCACCAAGAACTATTTTAATTAATGAATATTCTTTGCTAGTTTTGAAAAGGTACATTTTCTGGGTTTTTTAATTCTTTTGACATAATGCCTAATTTTACTGTAAGGCATTGATTCATTATAGCGTAATTTGTTTAGTAATAACTTTAACAGATACGACATTATGAGAGCTGATGTCGAGTTCTTCCATTTTTCTTTTCTATTGTTTCTCTCTCTCTCTCTCTCTCTCTCTCTCTCTCTCTCTCTCTGCCTCTCTCTTATATTTTTGAGACAGAGTTTCTTCATGTAGCTCTGGCTGTCCTGATACCTACTCTGTAAACCAGGCCTCAAACTCAGATTTACCTTCCTCTGTCTACTGAGTGTTAGGATTAAAGACATGTGCCACCACTCTCAACTATATTATTCTCATTAAAAACTCAATTTGGATTCAGCACCTTAATTGTACAATACAGTGCTTAGATCAATGTGTGGCCAACAGTTTGTAATTTCTGTTTCCTATTGCTATTTCTTCTCAACATTCATAGTGTACTCTCATTTATGATTGCTATTTTGTTCTGATAGTGGTCATGGCACAGCACATTTGGTGTGAATGTTTGTTTTTCTTTCTTCCCTTACCTTCCCTCATTTTCCTTCTCATTACTTCCCTTCCATTTCCTTCCTCCTTTCATCTTATGTTTTTCTTTTCCTAGGACTATTTAATTCCTGGTGTTTTTCCTATAGCAATCTGCACTGTGTCTGTGGATTTGAATGTGTAAGTTTGGTTGAGGCCAGTTTCCCATAACTTTGTTTATGAAACCCCAGTAAGTTCATATATTTTCTGGGTTTAACTAGATGCTATATTAAAATGACAATATTCATACTGGATGCACCCATTTTTTGCTCCCAGCAGCTTTCCAAACATCTACACCAGTATTTGTAATCATTTTTCTTTAAATTTTTTTTTTTTTTTTTTTTTTTTTTTTTTTTTTTTTTTTTTTTTTTTTTGGTTTTTCGAGACAGGGTTTCTCTGTGTAGCTTTGCGCCTTTCCTGGGACTCACTTGGTAGCCCAGGCTGGCCTCGAACTCACAGAGATCCGCCTGGCTCTGCCTCCCGAGTGCTGGGATTAAAGGCGTGCGCCACCACCGCCCGGCCCTTAAATTTTTAAAAAGACTACATTCTGGATCATGTTCTTTCCCTCCCCAAACTTTTCCTAGATACTTCCCACATCCCTTCCCACTTTGTGTGTGTGTGTGAAAATGTGTATGTGTGTGTTTCTCTCTTCAAAACAAAAAAAGAAAAGCAAAAATCTAAACAATCAAAAAGCCAGTAAGACAAATAAATAAATAAACCAAAACAAAGAAATAAACAAACAAAAAACACCTGAACAAAATAAAACCATGGAGTTTGTTTTACATTGGCCACCTACTCTTGGGCATAGAGCCCGCCTTGGAGTGTGATATTAATAGACCACGTGACACTTCATTGGAGAAAACTGATTTTTCCTTTTCTCAGCAGGTATCAATTTCAAGCAGTTCCTTGATTAGGGGTAGAATCCAACGTCCATTTATCTTTTTCAGTTCTGGCAATTTTTGTCTAGTTTGAGCCTTGTGTGAAGGGTACCCAAGTTTCCATGTGTCCATTTATGTATCAGACCATTGGGTCTGAAAAATGCTGTTTCCTTGGAGTCACCCCCACCTTTGGCTCATGTAATATTTCTGACTCCTTGTAGGCATCGCTCCCTCATCCTTTAAGGGAGGTGTTTGAAAATATGAAAATATCTCATGTAGGACTGAGTTTTCCAAGCCTCTCAGTCTGTAAACATGTCCAGTTGTGGGTTTCTGTGTTAATTCCCATCTTCTGCAAGAAGAAGGTACTCTGATATGGATTGGGTGAAGCATTGATCTATGCATATTCTAGTATGTCATTATGAGCAATTATATTGCTTTAGCAGAATAATTTTACTAGATTTTCCCCTAGGCCCATGATCTATCTAGTCATGATTTTGACTACTTTAGCAGTGTCAGGTACACGTTTCATCTCATAGAGTGGGCCGTGAGTCCAAACAAACAAACAAACAAAAAAATGGTTAGTTACTTGCATAATATTTCTGCCACTATTGCATAAGTACATCTTGTAGGCAGTTGACTATTATACATTACGAGGTTTGTAGCTTAATTTTATTGACAATGATTTTTCTCTTCTAATAGCATCCAGAGTATAGATCCAAAATCATGAATATTAGTCACTAGGGGTGAAGCTTCTAGCTGGGTACCAGCTTGACTTCTCCGTGTTTGAAAGCATAAGTAATTATACTCTTCACAAGTCAGGCTTTACCATCAGATTGTGGAGTGTGACCAATAGGACTGGCAATAGACCCTGATATTTTGGATTTTCCGTGGTACCCCCACTGTCCAAAGACTCAACAATAGTTAACTCATTTCTGGCATTGTGATTTAACTCGGTACAAGATCTCTAGTTGGGACATTGTCTCCCCCATTATATAGTGACTCTTTTTATATTTCATCCTCATATATGTGTAATTTAAAAAGTGTATCAAGTGGTAGGGTTCTATATGGTTTTCAGAAGTCCTTTATTATTAGTTGTTTCTCCCCATATTCCCTCCTTGGCCTCCTTTGCCAATCTCCTTTTTCATTTAAATTTCCTGTTCTAATTTTGCCTTATCTTTTCATAACACTATATTCTTTTTCCACTTTCTTTGGAGATACTCTCCTCATCTCTGGTCACTTACCAGTAACTTAACCTCTATGGGTATTCTGAATTAAGCACCCATGTCTAAAGCTTAAAAGCTAACACCTATATATAAGAGAAAACATACAATATTTGTCCTTTGAGGCCTGATTTGCCTCACTTAGCATGATTGCTTTCAGCGACATCCATTTACTTGCAAATTTAATAATTCTATTTCCCATAACATTTGAAAATATTCGTTGTGTAAATGTACCATACTTTCATTATCCATTCATCAGTTGATGGACATCTAGGCTGATACCAGTATCCAACTATTATGAATGGAGCAGCAGTGAACATGGATTAGCACCCTCTGTAGTTAGGTCCTTTGAGTATTTGCCGAAGAATGGCATAGCATGATCTAGAAGTAGACAGGATGATTCTCAGCTTCCTGTGGAGTCACCACACTGATTTCCATGGTGGCTGAACTAATTTGTACTCCCGCCAGCACTGAATAAGTGCTAAACCTTTCCTCACATCCTTGTCAGCATGAGCTTTCATTTGTTTTACTAACTTGAGTAAGATGAAATTTCAGTTCTTTGAAGGTACATTTACCTAATTTATGATGTTTCATGTTTTTAGTCTTTCTGTCACATTTGTGTTTCATCTTTAGAGAACTTTCTATTTAACTTTGTACCCCAATTTTAATTGACTTGTTTTCTTGACATTCAACTATTTTAGTTCTTTATATATATATTCTAGATCTCAGTCCTCTATCATATGTGTAATCGGTAATTCTAGTTTCCATTCTCTAGGCTGCTTATTTGCTTGGATGGTGGTATCCTTTGCTATACAGAAGCATTTTAGCTTCATGAAGTCCTGTTATTTATTGTTGGTCTTAATGCATGTGTGTCCTATTCTGAAAGTCCTTCCATTGCTAATAAATTTTAGCTAACACCCTATGATCTTTTCTACCAGATTCTGGCTTTCTGATAATATGTTAATGTCCTTAATACATTTATAATTGAGTTTCATGCAAGTAATAGACAGCCATTCAGTCTAGGGTGAGATGAAATTACAAAATTGTCTTAATTTTGATTTCTCTAACGCCTACAGACTATAAAATTATTTTAAAGTGTTAATCTGGCATTTGTATTTCATCATTAGAGAACTAGGTTTCCCACCATCATTAATAGCTCGTCTTTTGCTCTACAGGCACTAATCCAATAAAAAATTGATTAGTAGCAATGTATATATGCCTTAGAGTTGATGATTATTCTGCCCCACTGGTTATTGTTGTGTTTCATATGCATCATAGCTTGGTATGAATTTTATTTTTTCCCTCCCTCAAAAGCTTCTATTACACCATCTGGTACCATAAAAGCTTCCCCAAAGAGAGGAGGCTTTCAGGATATATGCATGATTGGTCCTCTGGACCTGTTCATGAAGTGTTTGGTGCCTTCAGTAACAGGGATTGACCGTCCAGCTCTGGGAGTTAACTGAGGGCAACAAAAATAGTAAATAATCTTTATAGAGTCTTGGGACAATTTTGATCAACTATTCAGAAGAGGGTTTCTCATGCCTGCATTGGGATTTTGGTTATATATTCTATGATTGGGTGAGGGAGATCATCTGACAGTTTTCTTGTTTCCTGTAAGACTGATGTCATTAAGACAGTTGTTATTGGTTAATATATGTGCTTTGTATATATCCTAATTTTAGATTTTTCTCTTAGTGTACTTCAAATCAGGGAAGCCTGTTGATTGATACACATCCCAATAGACAAGTTAGACAAAAGGTATCAATTTATTCTAATGTTGTGGTTCACTGATAACAAATTCATCTTACCATCTGTTTGGGTATTTGATTAAAACACTCCATCAGCCCATCTGTTTTGAGCTGATGGGGAATTTTCTGGAAGGGGACATGTTGAAGAGATTGCACACCTCATTTAACACACTAGACATATAACTGGAGCCTTGCTGTTGGATTTTCAGAGGGTGAATCCACAAATTGATTAGCAGTACTAATCAATTTATTAGCAATTTCTTGTGAAAATCTAAGTTTACACTGACACTCCATACATTCAAATTAAAGGCTTTTAAGTGTAGTGAAGGAACACAAGAGATATTAACTGTTTAACAGGACACCATGACCTTCTGTTTAAGACATTTTGAATTTAAATCACATTCAGGAAATCTGCAACTGTATGACTTCCTAGTTTCTACAATGTGCTTTTCTATTAGAGGACAGTGCTCTATTCCTGGTGTCTTATACAGTATTTTCCACAGACACTTATGGCACTTCTCACATTCTCTATTCTACCAGTAACATTTATTTTTATTTGTTTGTTTGTTTTTAACACCAGTGGAAAATTTTACTGGCTTCATTAGACACTTTAATAAAAATATAAGCCGGGCAGTGGTGGCACACGCCTTTAATCCCAGTACTCGGGAGGCAGAGCCAGGCAGATCTCTGTGCATTCAAGGCCAGCTTGGGCTACCAAGTGAGTTCCAGGAAAAGGCGCAAAGCTACCCAGAGAAACCCTGTCTCAAAAAACCAAAAATTAAATAAAAATATAAATGTACAGCTTTTCTTAATTTTCAAATAAATGCTTGGTATACATATGAGAGTTAATATTTTGACATTTCAATTAATTTATTAAAATACCAGCCTTAAAAATAATTACATTAAAATCATTGCAAACAGAGACACAAATAAGATAATTTCATCTCTGGAATACAAGTCACCAACAGACTTATGTTGCTAGAGTTTTCCTGCCTGGCCCACAGTCAGGATAAATCTCTCTCACCTGCCAGCCCCACAGCCGCTCAAACCCAACCAAGTAAACACAGAGACTTATATTGGTTACAAACTGTATGGCCGTGGCAGGCTTCTTGCTAACTGTTCTTACAGCTTAAATTAATCCATTTCTATTAATCTATACCTTGCCACGTGGCTTGTGGCTTACCGGTACTTTACATCTTCCTTGTCCTGATGGCGGCTGGCAGTGTCTCTCTGACTCAGCCTTCCACTTCCCAGCTTTATTCTCCTCCTTGTCCCGCCTACACTTCCTGCCTAGCCAATGGCCAATCAGTGTTTTAATTATTGACTAATCAGCAACACATTTGACATACAGAACATCCCACAGCACTTCCCCCCTTTTTTTTTTAAAAAAAAGGAAGGTTTTAACCTTAACAAAGTAAAATTACATATAATTTGGGAATTTGGGCGTAGCTTCTCTTACTACTTCCTGCTGGAGGGGGGCGCTGTATCTTATGGGGATACAAAGAAAATTTTAGGATCATGGAAAAGTCCATGAGGGTGTATCGTCTGAGCCAGTTGCCTTCAAACCATTCTGGATGTTGGATCATCTGGGCCATGGTGTCATCGGAGACCTTTCAGGGGGTCTTGGCTGATCAAACCTGATGTATCTTAATCTTGAACAAATCCATAGCCTCTGGCTTTCTGTGGAAACAAAAGAGACTCTTTTCCAAAGCAACATATCCTTATATCCAAATTTTGAAGTCAAGGTACCTTTAAAGTATACATTTTGACATAACTCAGCAGCTTTTACAATCAAATGTTTTTCTGCAGTTAAAAGTCCCAAAGACAACACAATCCAGATTCTCTGTGTAATACTCATCTTTACGTGGCTTATTTTTTATATTAATATTACTGTCTCTTTAAAGACTTTATTTTTTTAAAACTATGTATTTGTTTCTATAACTCTATATATCACCTTTTTTGTCTCTTTCAAGCCTACGTATCTTTTACACACATTGTAAACTATTACATCTGAATCTGTCTTATTGTGAATCTATTGCCTTAAACTGCAGCAGCTGTGGCTGCTGGCTCCGCCCACCTCAGCTTTCCAACATGGCGGTGGTTTACCACCAGCTCTGGGAGCTATCGTGGGTCTATGCTTTTAGCCAAGCAGCGTGTAGCCCAGAAACCTCTTTTTTGTTTTGTACTAGCAAAGTCTAAATCCACCATGCAGCTTAATGTGCCACTTGCAGAGGTCTTATTCCCTCCATACTGCAGGTTGAGCGCACACTCCAGGAACCCACCAGTAGCTCAAACTGGCAGCTGCCGCTCATTTGAGAGAGACAATTAGGAAGCTGTGTTTAGCTCCATTTTAGAATCTTTTCTCAGGTTTTAGGTGGAAACTCTTGCCCCACGTTGGACGCCAATTGTTGCTAGAGTTTTCCTGCCTGGCCCACAGTCAGGATAAATCTCTCTCACCTGCCAGCCCCACAGCCGCTCAAACCCAACCAAGTAAACACAGAGACTTATATTGGTTACAAACTGTATGGCCGTGGCAGGCTTCTTGCTAACTGTTCTTACAGCTTAAATTAATCCATTTCTATTAATCTATACCTTGCCACGTGGCTTGTGGCTTACCGGTACTTTACATCTTCCTTGTCCTGATGGCAGCTGGCAGTGTCTCTCTGACTCAGCCTTCCACTTCCCAGCTTTATTCTCCTCCTTGTCCCGCCTACACTTCCTGCCTAGCCAATGGCCAATCAGTGTTTTATTTATTGACTAATCAGCAACACATTTGACATACAGAACATCCCACAGCAGACTTATTCAGGTGTGAACCCTGTGAGTTAAAACAACTACCATGACAGGATATGCTTATTGATTCAAAATATCATGAATGATAGGGGAGCAACCAGCAACTTTCTAACTGGATTAAAATCCCAATCCCCAGGAGGAAACTCATGCCTGTTAGGAGAAACCCAGTGCAAGAACCTGTGGCTCAGAGATCATAGGACCTGAGGTAAACACTACTATTATTTTGCTAAATGAATATATCAACCTGTATTTTATATACATATCCTTATACCCATATATTAGTTAAACTTTTACTCATAATATCCACTCCTATCTGTAATAGATGGCATTTAACACAAGGGTGAAAATTGGTCAAAGTGCATAGAATTAGTGAATGTGGAATATTTACTCATAAATTAAGAATTATGTCATTGTACTGGTGAGGTTTATTGTCACCTTGATACAACCAAATGTCACCTGGGAAAAGGATAACTTAACTGAAGAATTGCCTTAATCAAATTGGTTTGGGAAAATATCTGTGAGGGACCATATCTGTTTATGTTAGAACAACAGATAAAGAAACTATGTTACATTTATACAATGGAGTATTACTCAGCTGTTAAAAAGAAAATATCATCCTGAGTGAGATAACCCAGAACCAGAAAGAAAAATATTTTATATATTCACTTAAATGTGAATATTAGCCACTAAATAAATGATACCCAACCTACAGTCTTAGACCCAAAGAGGTTAGCTACAGAGGAAGGGTCTAGGGGAAACAAATGAATCTCTCTGGGAGGGGGAAATAGAGTAGTTATTATGGATGGACTGGGCATGGGTTTCAATGATGTGAATGAGAGGATCAGGTTGGGAGGAAGAAGTGATAGGATTAGGAAAGGAATGCATGGAGAGACAGCTAGAATTGAGGCATATTTAAAGGATGGTATAGAACCCTTATGCAGTGGGAACTCCATAAAATATGAAGGCTATCTTAATGAGATTTCCAAATAATGGGGGAGACAGAGTTCCGACAGGCCATCTCTTGTCACCAAATGAGACTTCCAATACTGGCACTGGGTTGCATGCAATTGAGTTCTTGGGAAAGGGTTCCATGGAAATCCCAAAATAACCCAGGATGTTAGCAAAACAATGGATTGCTCTCCTCAAACTGACTGCCAGTCCTCATTGCTGAGGACAACGCCAAAACAACTCACTGGATGTGGAGAAGTCATTTTGGAGACTACATGAAGCGCACACCTGTATTCTATGCTTTCAGCTCCTGAATAAATACACACAGACAGAGGCTTATAATTACTTATCAGTGCCCAGCCTTAGCTTGGCTTGTTGCTTACCAGCTTTTCTTAAATTATCCTATCTATCTTTTGCCTCTGGGCTTTTTCCTTTTCTTACATCCGTAATCTTATTTCACTCTCACTCCATGGCTGGCTGTGTGGCTGTGTGGCTGGGTAGCTGTGTGGCTGTGTGGCTGGGTGGCTGGCCTGCTGTGAGATGTCTTTCTGTATGCTGTGAAGGTGTTGTTCTGATTGGTTAATAAATAAAGCTGTTTGATCTATGGCAAGGCAGCTTAGAGGCAGGTGGGAAATCCAGACAGATATATGGAGAGAAGAAAGGCAGAGAGAAGACAGATGCCAGCTATCGCTAAGGAGAAGTAAGATGCCAGCAGACTGGTAAAGCCATGAAATAGGTGGCAACACAAAGATTAATAGAAATGGGTTAATTTAAGATATAAAAGCTAGCTAGCAAGATGCCTGAACCATAGGCCATAGAGTTTGCAAATAATATAAGCCTCTGTGTGTTTACTTGGGATCAAGCGCTGCAGGATGCAGGAGGGAGGGATTCATCCAGACTGCAGGACCTGGCAGGAAGAGAGAAACCATCCAATTACAGGCTACAAAAAGAGAAACATAAATATCAGCACAACAACAAAAGGCTTTAATCTGCAATATGTCCTGCTTGCAAGATATGCCACTGAAATGGTGGCACAGAACTTGTAGGAGTAGCCAAGGAACAGCTGACTTGACTTAAAGCCTACTCCATGAGACTGAAACCATACCTGACACTGTTTGACCAAGCATCAGAGAATAGATAGCCCTGTAGGGTAAAACCAATACTATTGAAGTTAAAAAAAAAAAAAGTAACAATGAAATGACTCCTAATGATATTCTGCTATTCTCATAAATAGAGCCTTATTCAGACACCAATTAGAGATGCTTCTTGCTTTAGCAGTTGGAAACAAATACAGAGACCCACAGCTAAACACTATAAAGAGATAGAGACCTTGAAGTACATGGCTCAAAATGGGATTTCTCCATCAAATTTTTCCCTTCACAAATCAGGAAACCCCACAGAAGAGAGGGCAGAAAGAGTTTAAGAGCCAGAGAGGTTGGAGGACCAGGAGAAGAAGACCCTCAGAATCAACTGAGGAAAGTTCAGATAAATTCACAGAGACCAAAGCAGCAAAAACAGTGCCTACATGGGCCTGCACCAGGTCCTCTGTGTACATATTATAGTTTTCAGCTTAGTATTTTTAATGGATCCCTGAGTGTGTGAAAGGGTGGTTCTCTGATTCTTGTGTCTGCACTTGGGGCTCTTTTCCTTTTGTTGGGTTTCCTTATCCAGCCTTGATGTGACATCTTTTATTTTATCTTATTTCATTTTATTTTGTCATGTTTGGTTGTTATCACATAGAAGCGTGATCTTTTCTAATGAGAGGCTGAAAAGAAGTGGATGAGGGGGAGGGAAGGTGGAGGAATTGGGAGGAGAAGAGCAAGAGGAGAATGTAATCAGTGTATTTTATATGAGAAAAGAACCTATTTTCAATAAAAAGAAAAAAAAGAAAATTTTTAAATAAAGAATTGACGTGTTCTCCAGTTCTATGTGATCCGACACCCTCACAGCCAAAACACCAGTACACATTTAAAAGAATTTGTCTTGTAATTCGCCATGTTGAAAGTGCACTGTCTATTTTCAATAAACAAAAACATTCAAAAAACAAAATAAAATGAGAAAATAATTGAGATCCTGAGATAAGTAACACAAAATGAAAGTTTTAAGCTTTGTCTGCAATCCTGAAAGTGAAATAGAAGAAAAAAATTAACCAAAATAGATTTATATTGGGATATATAACTATAAAAATGACATCTAGAACTTGGAATTATAGAATGGAAATTCAGAGAAGGAATGCCCTCAGAGAATATCAAGTTCTCATTCGTGAGACATGTGTGAAAATTTATGTGTGTTATCAAAAGGATTATGAGGGTCACGTCAGTGTCAGAATAAAATAATAATGTTTTTAAAATATTTTGAAATTCAATTATTCTGCAAGAATGGAACCTTTGCCATTTTCTGTGAATATGTTAGAGAAAAATGACTCAGCATAGACTATCAGGAATAACATAAAGGATATTTGTGAAATCCAGAATTTGTAGCATCCTCTAATTTATCCAAAATGAAATGCTCCCTTATTTTTGATAAATTGAGACAATTAGAAGAAAACTTTGGTGACTCTTTTGCTCATAATATGTTCATTTTTTCTTTTGTCCTTTAAATATTTTATTACTACTGCCTGTCATTAACTTGGTTATTTGACAACTTTGCATTTTTGGTTATATAATAATATTAAGTCAGAATGTTCATTTTGTGCTAAACAGATAAATATGTTGGTTACTTAATTCATGTTTCAGCCCAGGGCACTCTTAATATAGGCTTATATTTTCTAAGATGGAAAAATGAAATATTAATCACACTTTCAGAATCCTCTTTTTTTACAGTTAAAAAACCATAGCCACATTTCTTCTGTCCTTGCCTGGAGGAAGTATATTTACAAGTGCAGCTTGCTTTAATTATAAATCAAGGGGCAAATATTACAGTGTACTGCAATATTCAAAGTGGCTTTAGATTTCAGAAAGCAACATAGATTGAGGTTTCCATATTAATTAGCATACAGAACATAGAAGACACAGGGGTGATTGTGGTTTACTAGAGGGTATTTTAACATTAACAAAGAGGAAAAAAGTGCATAATAACCAAATTCACATTAAAACACTTAGAAGAATATATTTTTAAAAAGCTATAGCAGCATTTGGCAAAGGAAAAAAATCACACTTCTAAAAAGTTCTACAGTTCATTTTCTCAAAGGCTGTTTTGCTCTGGAAGTACTAGACATTGAACACAAGGCTGCATGCATATAAGGGAAGTGCCCTATCATTGGCTAAAGTCCCATTCCCTCTCCTATAACTTTGATGGAAGAAAATTAAAACACAGCTCCAATACAAAAGACTTCAAAATAACCTTGTTTCTTTATATAGTTCATATGAAAGGAAATCTAAAAACCTTCCTTTCCACAACATGTTTACTGCATATATTCCCTTAATCCCAGCTCAGAGGTGAGGGCAGAGTTCTGTACTAAGGAAAATAAATTAGAAAATGGAGATGAAATTAGTGATTAAGTGTGATCCCTCATACCTGAGGTTCATCTGTGTTTATGGGTAACACAGATGTCTCTCTCTGCTGTTATCCAATCTTCACAGTCACCCTTTTCCCGCCTTCACCATCACGTTTGTGTTTTGAGCCCTGACATTCAGTTTAGGTCAAAGTGGGTACTGAAGATCTCAACTCCAAGTTTTCTTCCTAGAGCATGAAGGTGCTGAATTCCTTACATTGTTCGGTGCTAGTTAAGAAAATACAGACTCTGAAAACAGCACCTCATCTGCCTGAAAAACTTCCCACCAAAAAGACGTGAGTTTGAAGTAGACTTCCCTTGGCATATACCCAGGTAAAAGACAACAGTATTTTTTTCAGCTAGTAGCTAGCACTGTTCTTCACTGTATAAGGCATTTGGACAGGTTTTTTTGTTATTTGGTTGGTTGGTTTCATTTTTTAAGTGTTCATTTATTAAAATGGAGAGTGGCTGTGTTTGGTGGTTTTGTGAAGTGCTTACTTAACATTTGGTGCCAAAATCCTGGACAAATGCCTGGATCCTCCTTTGGGAAACTAGTCCTCCTTTAACTGAATGTAAAACTGATGACTCGGCCCTCCCGTGATTGTGGATCCTTTGCTTTTACTAGCTCTTGCCCACCACCATATTTGACCCCAAATCTAGACTTTCTTCAGCTGTTTCTCTCTTCCAACTACTACCCACTAGTCTCTCCTACTGGGTGTCTTCTCTAAGTTGTCTGTTCTGTCTCACTGGATCTTGGATCCTGCTACATAAAAGCTGACAGGTATATCAGGCAGCCTCCCTACTCCTCTTTGAACACTGCATCTCATGGATGAGGGATGCTTATTCACTATGCTCTTGGGTATCTCTGTGATACATCTTGGTCTCTTGAAGACATATAGTAATTGGATTGAGATTCTGTCTTATGACACTTAGCTGTTACTGTAACACCCTCCCCATGTCTCCATTCCTATACTATTTGAATCCTTCTAGCAGAACTTCTAAGGCCCATTTAAAATCGCTACAAGGACATCTCCCTTCCTACTTGCTCTATCTCTTTCTTGGCTAACCAGAGCTTGTTCTTTTTTTTTGTAGTCAATTTTTTTATTTCATTTTATAATTTAATTTTACATATCAGCCACGGATTCCCTTGTTCTCCCCCCTCCTGCCCCCCCACCTTCCCCCCAGCCTACCCCCCATTCCCATCTCCTCCAGGGCACAGACTCCCCTGAGGATTGAGTTCAACCTGGTAGACTCAGTCCAGGCAGGTCCAGTCCCCTCCTCCCAGGCTGAGCCAAGTGTCCCTGTATAAGCCCCAGGTTTCAAAAAGCCAGCTCATGCACTGAGGACAGGACCCGGTCCCACTGCCTGGGTGCCTCCCAAACAGATCAAGGTAATCAACTGTCTCACTTATCCAGGGGGACTTATCCAGTTGGGGGCTCCTCAGCTATTGGCTCATAGTTCATGTGTTTCCATTCGTTTGGCTATTTGTCCCTGTGCTTTATCCAACCTTGGTCTCAACAGTTCTCACTCATATAAACCCTCCAACAAATAATAAGAGACCATGATAAATGAAGACCACATGAGAACAGGAAGAAGCAAAGTGCTAGAGAGGCCCACAGAAATCCACAAAGATACCCCCACAACAGACTGCTGGCAATGGTCGAGAGACAGCCCGAACTGACCTACTCTGGTGATAAGATGGCCAAACACCTTAATTGTCATGCTAGAAACCCAGTCCAATGACTGAGGGAACCGAATGCAGAGATCCACAGCCCGGCCCCAGGTGGAGCTCCAGGAGACCAATTGGCGAGAAAGAGGAGGGTTTATATGAGTGACAACTGTTCAGAGCTTGTTCTTTATTTTCTAATTGTTGTTGGTTATTTTTTTACTTTTTTGGGGGGGTCTTTGGTCTTTAAGGGCCTGATACCCAGTTCCCAAATAAATCACAAAAGGAAGCTTATTGTTAACTATAAATGCCTGGCCTTAGCTTGGCTTGTTTCTTGCTATCTTTTCTTAACTTGAAATTATCCCATCTATCTTTAGCCTCTGGGCTTTTGCCTTTTTTTATTCTATATACCTTTCTTTCCTACTCCATTGCTAGTTCTGTAGCTGGGTGGCTGGCCCCTTGAGTCTTCCTCCTTCTCTTGCTCCTTCTACTTTTCTCTTTGATCTTTCTTCCTACCAGATTTCTCTTTCTATTTATTTATTTCTATTTATTCTATTTATTTATTCCTATTTTTTTTTTTTTTTTTTTTTTTTTTTTTGGTTTTTCGAGACAGGGTTTCTCTGTGTAGCTTTGCGCCTTTCCTGGGACTCACTTGGTAGTCCAGGCTGGCCTCGAACTCACAGAGATCCGCCTGGCTCTGCCTCCCGAGTGCTGGGATTAAAGGCGTGCGCCACCACCGCCCGGCCCTATTCCTATTTATTATTCTATTTATTCTCTCTGGCTGACAGCCCTGCCTATCCTTTCTCCTGCCTCACTATTGGCCATCCAGCTCTTTATTAAACCATTGGGTGTTTTAGACAGGCACAGTAACGCAGCTTCATAGAGTTAAACAAATGCAGCACACTTTTGCATCATTAAACAAATGTGACACAGCATAAACAAATGTAACACATCTTAAAATAATATTCTATAACAACTAATTTATTCTTTCCTTTCATATGCCTTCTCAAATCTATTCCACCGTGTTGAACTTAGAGATACCATTAAGCCTTACCAGATTATTTTTACTGCATACTAGATAATCAGTCTCAATGGCAAGAAAATGGTGAATTCAATTTCCAAATTCACCCAAACTCTAAAAACTTCTGCCATCAAAGGGATAATTGAGCCAAAATATTCTCTAAGAGTTCTCTACTGTCCACTCACAAAAATCTCTTACCAGTAATCCTACCTTGCTCTTCACTCTCTTTCTTCTCTCTAATTACTGTGCTCAGTCTTATAGAAATTCAAACGTCTTTTGGATATGGACAATGTTAAAATATAGTTTGATGCTGTTCTATTCTACTGAAAAGCTGAGAAGGGATTTGAACTGCCTGCTCTAGACCCAGGTATAGTAGTTTAAAACTTTCCTCCAATGCCTCTGTCCAAGGTCAGACTAGCCACCAGATGGGATAGGAGCTCCAAACCAAACAACCCAGGAAAAGACACTATGTGCTTTAGAACAGCTAAGAGGTAATCTATTTCCAAAAGAGGGTGTGAATAGCAAACTGTAATTGCAGATGTTTACCTTTCTGATGTTCCCCTCCATTCCTCCCTTGGTTTTGATTACTTTATTTGTGCTTATGCTAGAATATAAACCTTATCTCAGGATTTGTATGTTCGTTAGGGTGTATCTTTAAAAATAGTCCAGAAAATCTGTAACAAAGAGTTAACTTAAAATCTATAACATTAATTTTTGATAGTTGAAATCTTTGTATAGTTAATCTTGATTTACTACATCATAGTAAAATATATTTGCTGTGGTATACCATACCTGTAAATTGTATTCAACTCTCATTTATGGAAAATGGAACTTGCTAACAATGTATGTTTGGTGATTAAGTTTTATGAATTCCTAAGGTTATAAAAGTCTATTCAGGCTAACAAAAACTATCTTACAGACATATATGTATGTGTAAAACTTACATTTTTGAGAACTTTGTTAAAATTTAGCTATTGGAAAAACTGAATCATAAAAAAAACTATGATAGCCTATAAAAGTCCAGTATAAAAGAGTAAGAAAATTATGTTCATAGTCTCTCTGTGGACTGTATGTATGTTTTAAAGATTGTTTTGATACGTAAGGTTTTTCAGTTCAAAATTTATACATGTTTAGACTCAAGCTTTAATCTTACAAAAGGTACCAATTTATTGTAAACTTTTTAAGATAATTAAGATATGCAAGTTAATAGTTTGTTCAATGTAAAATAATAGTCAATTTTAGATAGTAGATATTGATACTCAAGCCCCTAAGAAAAATCTGATGAATACAGCATTTAAGGTGTTTAATACAAAGTAGGAACAGGAAAAGGCTTCCAGTGATAGGCAGAAACACCAGCTTCACAGCTGCCCATAGGCCACCTCAAAAAAAGACAAAACCAGAACACCAACAAAATCCACCTGGGCCCTGCTCCAAGTATGGTAACACTGGCTACTGGGATAAGGGTTGACCCCACGTGTTGCCTGCTACCAAGGCCCTCCCCCCCGAAGTGAGTACAGGCAGGGCACAGGACAGTTGTCTGCCCTATTATGCCTCATAAACATGTCCTTCCCCCAAGTTCTTCCTTCACAGAAAATCTCATGGATTTTCTGAAAGTGGTGGCTGAAGATTGAACTACCCTGGGACCTTGGCCCCCAATAACATTATCAAGATTATCATGGAGGATCTCAGGATAACTATCCATATAGCTAGAAAGTCTCTCATTTTTAATCAATTCAATGGATACTTGGTTGATACTTTCTGCTTACTCTGGTAAAACTTATCCTACTCAGATCCCTGCAGTGGGTGTTGATGTCTGTCCTCTCAAGCCTAGGGCTACAGGTCCTCTCCTCCATTCCCTCTGGAGTCACCTGACCACTTATTGCTACCTTGTTGTGCCTTGTTGTCCAATCCCAGTATTGGGAAGAGATATCATAGCTAAATTATGCTTTCTCTTTTCTTTCCTCCAACTACTTCCTGAATTTTCCTTTTTCTTTTAGTTTCTGAGGACCAAGAGCCTCTGGTTTAGCTTTCTTTTAAACACAAATTGAGTATATTTTCCCATTTCTTATCAAAAAATTATTAGTCATAAAAACACAAATACTTTGACAAATACAATATGTTTGTGCTTCATCTGTTCAAAGTTAAAAATTCTGCTTTCACCTTAGAAACATTCTAGTTTTATACTTTGAGTGAAAAGGATTGAAAGTTGCTTAAGGGTGGTACATATTTGAAAACTTTAAAAAGTTTAATTTTCTGAGTTTCTTAAATCAAAAAGAAAGAAAGAAACAAAAGAAAAAGAAAAAGAAAAAAGAAAAACTTTGAAAATGAGGCTCAATTACCTGCCAGGCTAAAGTTGGTTGACTTTAACTGTAAATGTAGAACAGGCTCCTTGCTGAGATAGCTAAACTCACAAATAGGTTTCAGAAAAACAACAAAACAAAACCCTCAAAACTACCATTCTGTTACTACTAATTCAAAAATATCAATGTTCCTTTATGCTTCAATAATAATTTAAAAACACTTGCTTTTACAATGACTATTCTCAACAATCAAGCATCTTTGTAACACAGCAAAATAATATACTGAAAATATAATGAGACAGCATTAAAATTTGAAATTTATTTAATTTAGTCATAATTTACACATGGAAACAGTTATAAGTACTGAAATGACTAAAATTATCATAGTCACAGGAACAACTATTTTCTTTTAATTTCATTCGTTTTGTTTTAAATGTATTCAAGTTTATGTTGTTATCTTTGGGGGCTTTATTTTTGCTGTGGTTCAAGCACCTTAGGCTTCTCAAGCTTTTTATGAATGCCTATTAACTGCTTTCTCTGCAATGAGGATTTCAACACAGATTAGAACAGACAATAGTTCTACTGAAATATTTAAAACTTTTATCTCTCTTTGTTTTATCAAATTAAAAAAAAAATGTTGTAAGGCTTAGGGAGCTGTGACTTGGATCCATTCCTCACAGCTCAGAAGGACTCTGGATCTCCTTCGATAATCACTCCTTTCAGTGAAAGGAGCCACTAAGACTTATTCTTTCTGTCCTACTCCCGAGTTCTAAGAAACTGAAAGACCATGTACTTGCCACAGAAAGCGGACACTTGACTCTTTCTCAACAAAAATACTGTTACTCTGTAAACCACCAGTCTCGTATGGTGAGCAGCAGTTTAAGCCTATATTAGCTGGCACACAGAATCTAACCCCTTGGAGCAGACTCTAATGCAGGATTCACTGTGATGTCCTGTGGGATGTTGGCTCATGTCTTAGTTAGGGTTATTATTTCTGTGATGAAACATCATGACCAAGAGAAAGTTGAAGAGGAAATGGTGTATTTGGCTTACCTTTCCACATCATAGTCCATCATTAAAGCAAATCAAGACAGGAACTCAAATATGTCAGGAACCTGGAGGCAGGAGCTGTAGCCGAGGCCATGGAAGAGTGTTACTGACTTGCTTCCCCTGGTTTGCTCAGCTGGCAATCTTATAGACTCCAGGACCACAGGACCAGGTGCGGCCTCATTGGCTATGGGCTCTGCTCTCTCACATACATCAGTAATGAAGAAAATGTCCTAAAGGCTTGCTTATAGCCTGATCTTATGGAGACGTTTTCTCAATTGATGGTCCCTCCTGTGATGACTCTAGCTTGGGCCAAGTTGACATAAACTAGCCAGCATAGCTCAACTCTCCTTGACTGGCTGACCTCTATCCTCCTCACAGTCAAGAATGCCCTCATCTCTTCAGATATTTTTAGGACAAAAATTAATGAACTGACCTGATGCTCAGTGAGCCACAATATTCTAATAGAATTAACTTGAGTCTCCTCTGTTGCCTGCCAATTTGACCCCTTCATTGGTCCAACATTCCATACTTCCTTTTTCCAATGTCCCTACTCAGCAATAAGTAAACAGAGGGCCACCATTACTCTTTATTATCAACAAAAGTCTGGAATGTTAGGTCACAAAACGAGGCCCCAAAGTGGCAGTACTGAAAACAATGAATCCACTCCTCATGTGAGTTGGATTTTGCTAGGGAATAGAAAACTAACACGTTTCTCAGAAGTCCTTAAAGATTCTCTGAATGCTCCTACCCACAACTGTCAGCATCTCACGTGTCCACATAGTAACCACTTGATTGTTCCAGATTTCAAACAGACTCCCTCAGCATATATCCACATAAATGCCAACAAGGTTTTGCAGCTGGGTGCTGTCCTCCACTGTCCAAGAAGGATAGGCAGTTTTTTTGCTTGTTTGGTTGGTTTTTCTGTTTGTATCTTTCTTTGTTTGTTTTAATTGAATTGTTCTTTCTCTCCATAGAGAGTGGCTGTGTTCAGTAATTTCTTGGAGCATCTACTTACAGTGTCCAGAAGATGGATTATGGGGTCATAAGTTACTTCTATTTATGTTTCTAGAATCCTCTGTACAAGAGATTGGATAACTACAAACCTCTGTATGATAAGCCTCTATTACTGTCTCCCAAAGGTCATACCATTCCTTCTCACTATTTCTTCATAAGAATTCTCTTTTCCTCAATAAACAACTTAATTGAGGTAGATTCTGGGGTTAAAATAATGTAGATGAAGTACTTGTGTGAATTTCTCAAAAAAAAAAAAGAATAAAATAGCAAATTGAACTAGAATCAAGTGTCACAAACAGAATCCCTAAATGGTCTTTGAATTTGGTTAAAATTAAATTCCGAGTTTAAATGTCTCTGGAATATTAGAAGAGAGTACAGCATGACAGAAATACAGTAAAAGAAAAGCTTAGTCTCAAGCCCTTTGAAGATGAATTCTTTAGACATATTCTTTGAAATAAATATTTAGAAACATTGTAAGAGGTCATTCTTGGAGGTCCAACGAGTTATAAGAACAATTAAATAGAAAATTTAAATGAGTAACATAAAAAAAAACTAACAAATGATTTGTCAATTTATATATTCTCCATGTTTTGTGTGTATAATATTCTTAGATAAAATCCTTCCTTTTATTCTGTCTTAAACCAACCCACACCTACCAAACCCCTTCTTATCCCAATTTACTCACCCATTAAAGAAGTAGCAAATTATTGAAATACACATTCCAAGCCACCACAAATTTGAGGAAAGATGCAATATTATGGAAAATATTTCTAGGACAGTCCAGGTGAAGTGACAAACACAAATGGAAGGAAACATCCCCATGTTATGCAAAGAAAGAAAACAGAAGATGTGATTGCACTTAAATAGTAAAGCTCTTAGCCGAACTCTCTTGAGGAAAACAAAATGTTATACAGAAGAAGAAAAGATAAAAATGTGTGGTTAAACAAATAAAGGATGAAATACATGACTGTAGAGCTCTATATTCAGTCAACAAACACGCCAAACTGAAAGTAAAGACAAATTAACTAACTAAACATCAGACATGGTAACAGTCTGTAATCACAACTTCTTGGAAGTTTGAGGCAGAACAAAAAAGCACAAATAGCCACAGAAGGGATCTACCATAGTGAAAAGATAAAATTTGGAGTTTGAAAGCTTTAGTAATACAAGTATTTTACTAAGAGAGAAGTTAAGTTAATATTTTATGGTAATTTCCATAATTTATAGAAGAAACAACAAAGCAAAAGATAAATAAAAACTTTAAAAGCCTTGTATATCCATCTGGAATACTCAACAAGTGCTTTCAAGAGGCATAGAACCCTGAGATGGTTAAGACTGAATTCCAAGGACTATCACCAGAGAAAACTTTCTAAAAATTCGTGACTTTTAACAGACAAAATGCCTGGAGACAATGCTCTACTATCAGGATGTTTGACTCAGAAATTGAACAAGCATTAAAACGAGAGAAAAACACTCTGGTTTAAGCTCACTGGCTCATATGGCCTTCAAGAGGTAAGTAAATAACATTTTCTTACAAAAATAGTTGTTATTTGACAAAAATTATAATTTAAAAGGAAAGGATACATCTAACAAACAGGCATAGCAGGAAAACAAAACAAAACAATCAAGAACAGAATTCAGCCCTCACATAACTTCAGTGAATTCAAATTCGGCTATAAGTTGTAAAAATGGACCATTTAACTAGTGATTTGAGTATACACAAACACACACACACATTATAACAATATCCTAGAAATACTTTTATAATATCAGAAATTATACTATGAACATGACAATAATAAATGGAACAAAACTGATCCAGAGATTAGAGAAACTGGTTATGACTAAATAACATGATTGAGGTAAAAGCTGTCAAGGCAGGCAACATGAAGAACATGAGAAAGAAACGAACTGACTGTGACAGAGTTCTTACCTAAGGGAAGGATTCACAGAAAGGGAAAAATTTAAGCAAACAGTAATTCTTAAAGAAGGTGTGACTAGGAAACCTACAAAACTGAAAGATGAAGTTAAAACCAAAAATGAAGAGGCTGAGAGAAGGCTCAGAGGATACAAGCACTTGTTGCTCTTGCAGAGAACACAGGTTCAGTTTACACATCTCACATGGTCCACAACGATCTCTAAATCCAGTTTCAGGGAATCTGAAGCCTTCTTCTGGCTTCTGTGAGCACTGCACATGGTAAACATACATTCAGTCAAAACACTTATACATATAAAAAATGTACCTAAATAAATAAATAATAAACAAAACCTTGAGGGATATAAAATGTAACTCTAATGATCGTTGTAGAAGAGAGAGCAGAAAAATCACAAGACCCAGAGGATCAGGGCATTTGCTGTGAGATTGTTTCTTCTGGTAATGTTAGAATATACACACATAAACTGTCACCAATATGAGTGCCTTAACAAGAAGCAAACAAGGACAAGAAAAATAGACAAGCCAAAGTGGATGGGGAAAGCCCACAAGACCTCAACCCTATCAAAGAACTATAGGCAATGCTGAAAATCTGAGAGCTGGGGAAACAATCTTCTCACTAGGAAGCATCATCGAGAAGCACAAAAACTGAGCACATTATACTTAGGAATACATCCAAACAGACAGACACATATACATTTATATATATATATATACATACATACATACATACATACATACATACATTGCCATGTATACACATATACATATATGCATGCAATAACAATTAGTAAAAAAGAGGCCATGAATTCAAAAGAGAGCTATATAAAAGGTTTTTGAAGGAGGAAAGGGAAGGGGAGAAAGGTATATTTATAATTTTAAAAATAAAGGAAATAATTAAAAAATTATCACCCTTGGCACATACTATTCAAATCACTAGAATGAAATACAAGGACTAACTGGATAAAAAATATACATACTACCTATGAAACTTCAAGATGAAAATAAAGCTATTATAGAAGAGACTATAGGGAGAGAGTTTAGGGAAAGATAAATTGACATTCAGCATGTCATGACACCTCAGTTTCTACTGTCATGAGAATATTTGTAAAAATTAAAATAGGATAAATGCACACATTTTACATCTTGTCACCCTCCATCCAAGTAAACTTTATTATATGAAAGTCATTATACCAATGCTAAAATAAATTATACATCAACTAATTCAGAAATACGTGTGTGTGTGTGTGTGTGTGTGTGTGTGTGTGTGTGTGTGTGTGTATGTGTGTAGAAAATTATTCAGGAATGAAGATAATGGGGACATATGTGATTCAATAACATTAGATAATAACAGAATAAAATAATACTTCATATGGCCTGAACTATATTTAAATGCAAAACACTTAAGTGTGATATCAGTAAGACAGAAGGCATTAACCATATGATATTCTAAGATGAATCATTTTATAAACAATAAACATTTCATTTGCATTAAGCTAATAACTCAACAATTATCATTTCAAACATAAGTTGTGAAAGAAAGCCCATATCATTTGAAAATTATTATAGGATATAAGAAATCCTGAAAATGCTTGAAAAATAAGAAAAGAGAAAAAATGTTACATAAAACAAATGGGTAAGCTCAATATATGTGACAAAATGGCAGTTATTGTAGTCTCAAAGCAAGTGATAAAAATGTAATCATTTTTAGAAAGTAAAATATAAAACTTCACAGTGAAACTCAGGAAATTTAAAACTTACTATCTTATCACTTGGAAAATGAGACAAATGAAACAGACAAAACAAAAGAATTGAAAACTGTACAAAAATATAATACAGGAGAAACATGGCAAATATAGAATAATTGACCCCAATTTTCTGGATGTTATATTTTCCAAAGTGCGTGTGAGACATATGTCAACATTGATTATAGGCTGGAGAATACAGAGAGCCTAACAAAATTATAAGGCTAGAGTCGTACAGTGTTTGCTTGGCCTTTTACCAATGAAATACAGAACAGACGATTAAAAATAATTGTTTCTTATTTTTTATTTGTTCACAATGTCATGCTTATATACAATGGACTGATTATATTCACTCTCATCACACTCCATTGTCACCCTACCTTTCTTCTAACATAATCCTTCTTTCTACCTAGCCCTGCAGTGGCTGTCTCATTGAATGCACCATTATTTTTTAATATGTCCTCAGGATAGAATGGGATCTTAGAGGTACTTCTTCTATCCATGACAGAATTTGGAAGTTATTTTGTCTGGTTATCAAAGTAGTAACTTTTCAAACTGAATAGTAACAATTTTAGTACTATATTACAGTACTATCTTTAGTACTATATCAATAATGTTAAAGGAACACCAAATATTATTATAAAGACTTGGTGATTTTTAAAACGTAATTCAATAAGTGTGGCAGAAATATTTAATTATTGATTGCAATCTTGACTGATGAAAAAATAAACTATGAGCAAAATGTCAACAAAAAGAAATGTTTTTAATCCAATAAATCTATCTTCTTAAAATGTTGTTAGAGTGTCTTTTTTTTTGGTAAATACAACAAAATATTTAATGAGCAAATTCATTCTAGCAAATATGAAGCTACCACAGAGAGGAGGAGCTCGACAGAGACCATGGGCTGAAGGTCAGGAAAAGACTAAAAAGAAGAACCAACAACTTATGAAACCAGGGTAGAGAACAGAGAGGACCAGAAGCCAGAGGACGGGAGCTGTGGTCCTGCAAATGGAAAGGGTAGGGCACTAAGAGCTGGACAATGAAATTCAACATATTTAGGCCGTAAATGGTAAACATGCTTTGTTCCTACCCTGGCAGAAGGAAGGAGGAAAGAGGTGTAAGGCTGTGGGGTGTAGCTAAAGTTTTCCTGCCTGGCCCACAGTCAGGACAAATCTCTGTCACCCGCTAGTCCCACAGCCACTCAGACCCGACCAAGTAAACACAGAGACTTATATTGGTTGCAAACTGTATGGCCGTGGCAGGCTTCTTGCTAACTGTTCTTACAGCTTAAATTAATCCATTTCCATTAATCTATACCTTGCCACATGGCTCGTGGCTTACCGGCATCTTCACATGCTGTTTGTCATCATGGCGGCTGGCAGTGTCTCTCTGACTCAGCCTTCCACTTCCCAGCTTTATTCTCCTCCTTGTCCCGCCTATACTTCCTGCCTGGCCACTGGCCAATCAGTGATTTATTTATTGACCAATCAGAGCAACACATTTGCCATACAGAACATCCCACAGCAGTGGGGTCCTACCTGTCCAGCTGTGCACACAGTCCCCACCCCAAGCCCTTCTCTCTGTGTCAGTGTGACTGCGTGTGTCTGGGTAGGCCTGTGTGCACTTGGCCTTACTGCCCTAATCAAAGACCATATTAAATGACGAAAAACTGAGAATATCTTAGCGGTTTCCTTTGTATGCATGTGTGTCTCAATATGTATATGTTTTTCTCAAAATTTTCTTTTATTTTTTGTTTTATTATTTATGTATTTGTTTGTTTATTTATTTAGCCTGTTTTTTTCTAAAGAGAGGGTGCAGAAGTGGGGAGGATGTAGGAAGTAATGAGAGAAGGGAAATCATGATTAGAAGAGATTCTATAATAATATTTTTAACAAGTAAAAGATACTATAAGATACCACTATCTGTGAACAATATTATTATACATGAAACTGTATTAAAGTCTGGTTAGATGATTTTAAGTGAAAAACTATGAATTAATTAATTTTTTCTAAGAGTAAATATAAAAACAAATTTTATTTCATTACATAAGCAAAACTATTACAATAGTAATATGTAAAATATAATAAAAACTTCTAAATAACTTTAAGTGAATCAGACAATTATGTTTATGAAGGTTAACTGTATTAGATAACTTTAGAAATAACAGCAACTTGTCAGGACAACAAAGGTTAAAAAAAAAACAGCAGAAATATACTCAAAATATCAATTAACAAGTCCAGGAATGGACTCACTATGCACAATCAGAGTGGACAGAAATAGCTCAATTCTGTAGTCAGGAAAAGAAGAAAATTCTAGCTTATCAAATGATTATTTATCAATAAATTTAATTTTGATTCTTACCTATAATAGGCAAATAAAATTCCAATATTTATTGATAGCTGCAGATGGTGGTTATAACTCTAATGGAGATAGTTAAAACTAATACCACTTGACAAAGACAAATAATAGCACAGTTGGGCAGTGATTCGAGTGTTCTTAATATGAAATATAAGGTTAATTGTGATATGCAAACCATGAATTTTGGCTTTGTAAGGTGCCATTATGTCAGTGAAAAGGCAGAGAAAAGACAAGGTGTTTAAAGAATAGATCCATTAATAATTGTAAATTTTAAAGTATCTTAAATTTTATAGATGACTGAATCACATACAAACCACAAAAGTAGAATTCTTTAACATATTACTAAAATAAATATGAGAATTAATAGTGAAATTGTTTTAGGCTTCATTTGTCTTCCAAGTTATTAAGATTATATACATACTCAAATATAAGCTTATCCCCTACCAGAATGTCCCATACTTAAAGAACTGACATAAGAATCAGACAGAAGGATTAGAAAGCACCATGCTGTTATACATGCTGATATCAGTAATATTACTGGAAATAACTGTAAAGTACTTTAGAATTCTGGCAATTACCACTATAGAAAATATATATATAGGCATATATGCATACATACATGTGTGCATGCATACACTTATATGTGTGTGCATGCATATATATATATATATATATATATATATATATATATGCACGTGTGTATACATACACACACATATAGAAAGAGAAAGAGAATAACAGAGAGGGAAGCAAATCACACACATATATGTCTATGGACAATCTCAAACCAACAATTTTAACACTAGGTATTAATAAACTGATTTGTGTGCTTAAATGTCTATAGTAATAGTAATCTCTACAGTCAAATGTAGAATTATCCTGAATATACTACAATAATAGAAGGGATACATAGAGTGTGGAACTGCACAAATTACCATAATTCATTTGAATATAATGTGGAAAATTAGCCATACTGTGTCACTCCATTTATATGACTTTCACAAACAGACAAAGGCACACTATGTGTTCTGTGTAGAAATCATGCTTATCTCTGCAGAAAATGATAAGAAGGATACACAGATGTGTTTCTCCTGAGCTATCAATGCGCCTTCACTTCCATAGGCACACAGGTGTTCTCATTAAACCTTTCTCCCAAGGTCATGTAGTCTCTCTCTGCTGTCTTGTATTAAATGTATTTAAAAGTCTTTTCCTCTATAATTCTGTACATCATTGTGGCAATCTTCCCTTCAAGTGTTTCCACAGAAAACCATGTACAACATATAATTTAAAACTCTGATAGAAACAGGGCAGCTCATACTAAAGTTGGACTCACTTGTTCAGTACACCTTCAAGTTAACATTTGCCATTCTTGAAGAAGCTAGCACACTGTGGCTGCAGAGATGGCTCAGTGTTTAAGAACTCTTACTGCCTTTGCTGAGGACACAGGTTCCATTCCCAACATGCTCATGATGGCCTGCAATCATCTGTAACTCCATTTCTAGGGGATTCAAGCTCAACTTCTGACATTGGCTTACACTACAGGCACATGATACAGTGGCATAAACAAGAGAGAGATTTAAAAAAAAGAAAGAAAAAGAACTAGGACATTCTATAGAGATTTTTCTAATAACTAATACTCTAGAGTGAGTCACTTTAACACTGAGAACATTTTTTTTAAGCATATGCAATTCTGCTTTGGGAAAGTAAAGCAAAATCATACTTTAGTGATAGATATTTCTATTTATAAGTAACAAACCTTAATATTTTAATTATATTGACAATGCTCAAATTAACCTTGGGATGTGTTTAACCATAATCTATGAATTCATATTTTTATTTCATAAGCATTCAATTATGAAAAATAAAAGTGAATGAAAATCTGTATTATAAAATTTCACAATAATTTGAAGATGTGGCCACATTTAAAAGTATACAGATTGATATATCTATATGTGATAACACTTGCAATTACAATGTGCAATACTCTGACCCAAATTGATTTGAAACTGAGCATGTGGGTGAAGATATCTGTTCAAGACACTGGCTTCGAGATTTTTCATTGTAGCAAGCAGTGTGATGGACGAACCTTGCAGTTGTTGGGGTGGTTTGCTTAGAAATACTCAGATTCTTTTCACAGCATGGCTGCACCGTTTTTACTTTAACCTAGAGCAGCAAATGTCCAGGGGTTCCAAATTCTCACCACAAGTCATGTTGTTGATCTGCTGTCTAACCGTCATTGATGTGATGTTTGCTCTGTCTTAGTGCCTACTGCTATAATTGCTACGACCTTTGTAATGTGAGTTAGCTCTACTCACAGAGTTAAATGATGGAAACAAGCCGAACTACCACAAATGATGAAAAGACTAAGGAAACTTGTCATATACATACCAGGGAATAATATTCAGGTTTAGAAAATATTGCCATTTGTGGCAATAGTGATGAACCTGAAGGAAATCAGAATAAAGAAAATAAGGCAGTCAAAGATATGTAAGTACTTTACAATTTTATTTATTTTTTTTTTTTTTTTTTTTTTTATTTTTATGAAATACCAAAAGATAAAAAATAAGAATCAGAGAAGAGGGGTCTCCAGAGATTGTTTAAGCAGGACAATGGTGACTACAAGTAGTTAAAAGTGAAAATCATTGAGGAGGATGTAGTTATGTGTAGCAGGTTCAACAGTCAACAACACTGTATGAAGCATTTTAAACTGATGATATCAAAAGTTCTCACAACAAACAGCAACACAAGAGCAGAAGTAGAGCAGAAGGAGATTTCTGTAGGGGAAGGGTTTGGCTAGTTGCTTAATTGAAGTAAAAGATTTTTCAGGCATATGAACTTGCTGACATTCATTAAAGTATATAAATTAAATATGTGAAAACTTTAATATATCAGTTGTTTCTACATGATGCTATTTTAGAAAATTATTTTGAATAGGCATAGTGAACACTTAGGGCCAGAAATCAAGAGGCAGAAATCTGAAAATAGTGAATCCTTGGCCATATATGGCCCCATAGTGAGACAATGTCACAACATATACACAAAAACACAAATAGTAATAATAATAATAATAATAATAATAATAATAATTTGATAATAGATCCTCCGCATATATCAATAATGGTCTGAACTGATTTCTGCCCCATTTAACAAAACTAATATCTTATTATTTATTTTAAGAGGGATATCGAGTTTGTGTTTGGAAGATCTTTAGCCAGAATAACATACAGATCCTTGGGGACAATGAAAAGGAGAAAGTGATACAGGTTTTTAACCCAGAGATTTATTGAAATTAATTGTGAGATATAATCATCACTCCAAAAGAGCATTTCAGAAAAATCTTACACCAGGCACTTCCTAATCTATCAAAATCAGTGCCCCATAATTTCTATGGTATGAAAATGTAATACTTTCCACTTTTCAAAATGTATTTCAAAAGGATACAATATAGTTTCGCCTCTGCAATATGGAATGAGGAGATTAATATGAAATAAGATGAAGTCCTTATATTCAGGAGAGAGTGGAAGAGTGAACATCATTTCAGGTTTAATATGCACATGTAAAACTTGTTTGCAAATATTTGAAACTATTATATGATTACATGTGGAAAAGAAGGGAATGGATTTCTTGAACAAAAAGAAGTGTTTGATGATATCACAGACGTTGAGTCTGAAATCATAGCTTTCCAATCTGCATCTTAATAGGAAAGTTATTTCTTCACTTCAACAGATGAACTCTATAATGTATTATGTTCCTGGCAAAAGAGCTTATAAAAGTAAGGAATCATGAGTGAATCACTGTCTATATAAACAAGGTGAAGACTAATATGAGTGCACAGTCAAGATGTTGAAATTCTTTCTTAACCTTTTAATCCAAAAGGCAGAATTTACACTAAAACTTTGATATTGCAAGGGCCAAAAGGAGAGGTCATCAGATAATTTTAATATTAAAACCCATTTTCTATGGCAGCCATCAGTCAATCATAATGTACAAAGATGCATATTTCAGACAAACTAGAGAACAAGGACAGAATGAATGAGCCAAGGCATATCATATGGTATAAACACACACACACACACACACACACACACACACACACACACACACACACACATACACACACACACCACATCTTCAAGTGAAATCTGCCTTTAATCTATAGAAGCTGTTAGCAGGGAGGGCATCTGATTATTGGGAGGAGTCCACTCTGACAACAGGTCCAAAGCAAATGAACATCCTGACCCATAGCTTCCAAGTCAGAGACACAGGATTCTTCAGTCAGTCATCTGTCCTCAGATCACTGATTTTGGTCATTGTAACTGTTTTTGTTCTGCCTGTATTGAAATTGATCAACTATGCAAAAACATTTCTTTGTGTTACTATTACAGTAATAAATAGAGTATGTGTGTGTGATGTGTGTGTGCCTGTGTGTGTGTGTGTGTGTGTGTGAATGTGTGTGTGTGTGTGTGTTTGTGTGAGTGAGTGCAGTCATGGATGTCAGAAGACAATTATCATGAGTTGGCTCACTCCTTCCACCATGGGTCCTAGCAAGTATTTCAGGACTGTCATGATAAGTCCTTTTACTTACTGTTCCCCCTCACAATGAACACTTTGAAAAGGCTCTCCCTCAGTAGAACTTACAAATAGACTAGGCTAGAACAAGGTTCAGTGGTTAAAAGTGTTTATTTTCCTAGCAAAAGATATGGGCTCAGTTCCTGGCACTCAAACTGTGTCTTATGAAGATGAATGAAAAAACAAATTTAAAAAGGGAAGAACATAGTTTTAATGAGAAAACATGGTAATTTTGGAAACATCATGATAGAGTTATGAGAGGTTAAGAGCCATTTAACTTTATAGTAATTATTTAGATTATATGAGGAAACAGTGGGAATGAACTAAAGACAAATAAGATACAGATCAAATACAGCCTCTTATGTGGTAATGGTCATAGGGAATTCCAGAATATTTATTAATAAGAGAAGCAGCTATGATTATATATAAATAAGATGGTGAGGATCAAGAAATGCTCCAGGTAAGTAAAGGTTGGGATTTAAGTCCCACCTATTATCACATTCTGATAGACTGGTATAATTGGTCTTTCTTTGGACTGCCAGTTTTCAAATAATATCACTGAGATGCCTTATTAATTATGAAGTCTTGGCCTTATTTTAGGCTTGTACCCAACAACTACCTCTTATAACTTAAATTAAGCATTTTATATTAATCTATGTTCTGCCACATGGCTTGATACCTCTCCTCCATACTGAATGTCCGACTCCCTCCACATGTCACTTGCTTACTCCCATGCACCTCAGATTCTTCTCAAGTTCTTCTCTCTCCCTGTAAGTTCTTCCTATTCTCTCATGCTTAGCTATTGGCCATCCAGCTCTTTATTGAACTGATCAGAAGTCATCTTAGGCAGAGATACATCTTAACAGTGTACAAAAGATTATCCCACAACACTGGTATTGCAAAGATATCTTTCCAGGGAGAGACATAAGAAACCCTTCTCATATGGTCACAATAACAAACCATGAAACCAAGACGCTAGTCAGCCAAAGATCACTGTGGGGAACAAATGAATTAATTGGGCTTCCTTACAGAACATAGGTGAGTGGTTACTTATCTCTCCTCCCTCCAACAGGCCACATCTGAAAAAAAAAAAAAAAAACCTTACCCAGCATGATTAAGAATTTCCTCATGGGTATATAGATGAAGGCCCCACCTACACTAGTCATCCTAGGCCAATACACTCTAGCCTCTCTCCACCAGGGAGCATAAAATCATGGCAATTATCTATAGCACCTGACAGGGAGTAGCTGGATTCTGGGGTAAGGGTCTCTTGACATCCATTCTTCTTTGTTGGAATGTAAACTCTAGCAAGGAAGATCTTTTTTCACAAGAGACTATAGCTGAAACACTCATGATGGCAAAGCTCTGGAGAAAAACTCTGCAATCCCTATGACTATTACGTCATACATTTGCATTCTACGTGTCACTTAAGGGTGCATATCGAAGAGTACCTCACATATTCTTCATGTGATATTCAGACAAAGGTCTGTAGGTGCACAAATGGATAAGGAAAAGTGAAAAAGAAGAAGAGAGGCCATATTTTATGCTGTTCTGTACCATCTGTCATCTTCTCCCAAAATGCTTTCTGATAACTAAGCATAATGACCATTGAGGAGAAGACAAAGTCCTTCCCTGATAACTTAGCTGGAATATAGAAGACACATAATTAGTAACAAAATAAGGTGAAATTTAAAAGGTTGAATTAAATTAACTAGGTGTTAAATTTCTTTACTTATTGTGTTAGTCAGCTTTCTTTCACTGTAAAATTACTTGGAATAGTTAGAAAAATACTTGGGATAATCAGATTATTAAGGGGAATGGTTTTTTTCCTTACAGTTTTGAAGATTTCAATCCAAGACTAGTTGATGCCCTGGCTATTGTACTGGTGGAACTGGTAGAATAGCATGGTGGCAACATGGAACAAGACTATTCAATTCATAGGTAGGGTATGAAAGACAGAGGAATAGGAAAATGCTGGTGTTTCCTAATTCCTCGCATTGGCGCACCTCTGAAGACCAGAATATTGTTATAGGACCATGGGCTTATTATCAGGCATTTAATGTCTAGGACTTTGGAAATAGTAACCCAAATTATATCAGTTCATCCCTTGTCCTCAAAGTTCCATTTATGCCTCACAATTCAATATGCATTTTAGCCATTTTCTGGAGTTACAAATGACTTAACTATTTCAGTACTTATCAAAAGTTGGAATAAAAAGCTCTCTTAAGATTCAAGACTGACAAAGTGTTTGTCTGCTATTAAATAAAAAGAAAGTTCTGAAATAGACAACATGGGATTCCCATTTCTAACCCCAAATTAATTTTAAAAATAAATTAAGAATAATTAAAACAAAGAAAGGTAAGTCCCAGCAGATCAAACTTCTAAGTTAATTTTCTATTGACTGACACTGTGTTGTTTAGTAATGGCATATGAATATGAAAACCAAAGTCTTAGAAAGTCCTAGACAAGTGACTTTGCTATCACCCACATGAAAACTCTGCTCACCTGCTTTCACTGTCTGCAATTTCTCCCAGCAGGTATTCAGTACTCCTAGCATCTCTAACTTTCTGACACCTGTCTTGTTACCTTGACTTCACTTAAAAACTGATCACATCACCCAACAAGTGACTGCCTGCAGTGACTCTAAACTTGCTATGTACAGTGCCTGGCCGTACCTGATTAGCTTTGAACTCTTAGTGGAGTCTTATATAACCACACGACACTTACACATACATTCTATCTGGTTTAAATATTGAAAACCCCACTACGTTCCAATTATTTGGCAGTAAAGAATGTTTGAGATAAAAGTTATTTTTACAAATAGAGTCCTGTAAAGAGCATGGTAGACTTTGGAATCATTCAACAAATACTCAGTGAATTATTAATGAACCTCAAGTTCTAGTTGTTTGTTCAATTTGTAAAGAAAAGTTCTATGAAAAACCTGTATTTGACATGGGTTAATATGATTGAGGTAAGTCACAGTTCAACCCACACTTCTTCTTGGGAAAAAAAAAAACTGATACCCTAAGGCACATCTTTAGTATGAAGTCACATATAAATTTTGTATCAATAAAAGTACAATTCCATCCATCATATGTACAAATCCAAATATAGGAAAATAAATATGAATGAAATAAGGTAATAAAATCCTAATGTAAATCTCAATTCTCTAGTAACATATTCCAAAGATACAGAAGTATAAGAAATACCTGATAAGGAACTAGTGGTGTGTAAAATGCTTGATGAGATCCAAGAGGGTGTAGACAAGTAAAATGAAAGCACTAAAGCAATGCACATTATTAGACATAAAAAGGAAGAGCTAAATAAGTGAGACCTCCAATTATGGAGTTCAATAATCTTATTCTTCTACAATGGAGAAAGCATAACTTTCATGGAAATCAAAAAATAAGGTAATTCATAATCATCACATGAGCCTTACCAGTGCAGCTTACAGGATCCCTACAACCAGAAATGGAATAAAGATAACTCCTACCAAGATGGATGGTCATACATGTATATATTTCACTGAATGAGAGGATAAATAGATAATCAAACATCAAAGCAGCAAACCATTCAAGTGTAAAGTAAATTAGAGGAAGAAATAATATTTGAAATACCCAGAAATACTCAGCAAAATAGCAAATACAACTCTGTTCTTATTATTGGTAATTCTAAATACAAATACAGACTTGAAGCTAAAACTTGCAACCTAGTGTAATACATTTACAAAGAAGATGTAACCATATTTTGATGAAAAGAAACTTGCCACACCAAATTGAAAGACACAGACTCAAAGAATGAAAAAGAGTCTCCCAAGCAAATGGAATCTGAAAATAAGCAATATATATATTTATATCAGACAAAACATATATATATATGTGTGTGTGTGTGTGTATATATATGTGTATATATATATATATATACATATACATATATACACAAAATCCCATAGATATGAAAAGGTCAATTATTATAATATATACTCATAAAGTTATATAAAAGGATCCTATACCTATGAAATATTGAATCACCCTGCTGCATATAAGCAATGCCATTACATTTACAGATAGCCATAAATTCCAACAAATATGAGGTATTTCACCAGATCCCCAGTCTAAAATCAACTAAGTGACAACAGATTTAAGCACTGTAGATTAAAAAGGATCATCATTCAGAAATCACACCATCTAAGAGCCGTGGAATGCACATTATTTTCTACTGCATAAAACTTCCTGAAGAATATAGCATATTTTAGTTAAAATAAGGAAATCACATTGTAAATCCTATACTGTATTTCTTTCTGATCACAATGTAATATGCATAAAAACAATGGCAGTAAAATTTAGAAAATAAGCAAATATATAAACAGTGCACATGATATATTTGAACTGTGAGATTATTGTGGAAGTTAGAATGAAAATGTAGTGTCTCCAAAAGAAAAGAAAATGCAAACATGACATTCTAAACCTAGAGGGTAGAGGAAGGGCAGGAAAAAGATGGAACTTGAGAGCAATCAATCAGTGGCTACATCAAAAAAGAAAGATCTCAAGTAAACAGCATAATGAGACATCTCATTATCTTAGAAAAGCAAGCACAAATTATCCACAAAGTAACAAAAATAAAGAATAACAATTAAGAGCAGAACTAAGTAAAAAGTCTAAAGGGACAATTCAAGAGGTCAATTAAACAGACTTGTTTCTCTGAAAAAACCAACCAACAAACAACTACATTAGCAATCCTTTCCTGATTACAAATAAAGGGTTGGTGGGAAAGTCAAAATAAATAGAGATATAAACAAAAAGAAATGTTACAACTGGTATAACAGAGATTCAATTGATAAGTAAGGGAGTATTTTGAAATATTCTGACTCTATAGAAGAAATGCATTAATTGCAGGATATATAGCGCATATCAAGTTGGATCTAGAGGATATGATCAAAGTATATTGCAGGAAAAAATTTCAATAAAAATCTTAAATTAGCCAATAATAATTGTCTTGACTGCTGATGACTACATCAATAATAGACAATACCCCAGCCACGTGAATATTCACTTCACAATTTTACTTAACTTTGAAATAACACCTAACCTTAATGATTCTCAAACTAATCTATAGAATATAAGAGAGTTGAGCCCTTCTTAACTCACCCTGAAGCCAGAATTATTATTTCTCTAAAGCCTGAAAAAAAAAAAACACTACTGAAGGAGGATGGAGAGGAAGTTATGCCATTGTTCTTGATGAATGGGAATTTTAAAGTGTCAACTTAAAGCTATGGAAACGAGGTTAAAAATATCTAAAAACCTCACGAGGGAACACATGCAACAGAGAATAGGCAGGTGAAAGAAGTGAAGGTGGTTCCATAAAAAATACCTTATGAACAAAATTTAAAACTATTAGGTGAATATTAGAAATTAAAATTCAATAACATCAATGATATTGCACTTATGACCAAAGTAGTTTCTCCTCAGATATGTAAGGAATGGTTTTAACATAATATCACATAGGAAAAAGAAAATTCACTCTTTTTATTTTATTTATTATCATTATTGTTAGGATGATTTTGGTGTCTCCAGTCAGGGTTTGTCAGTGTGTACCTCTGCCTGTCCTGGAACTCACTTTGTAGACAAGGCTGCCTAGAACTCACAGAGATCCACGGCATTTGCCTCCTGAGTGCTGGGATGAAAGGTGGGCTTGCCACTGCTCAGCCCACTCTTCTTTATCAAACCCCTGTAGTTGGTACTTTCTTTGGGCTGCCAAACAGATCCCAAATAAAGACACAGAGATTTATTATTAATATTGAATGCTGGACCTTAGCTTAGGCTTGTCCCACTAGCTCTTTTAACATCTGTTCATCTATGTTTTGCCTTGGGGCTTTATTAGCTTTTTTTCATTCTGTATGTCCTACTTTCCTTCTTCCTCTGTTTCTGGATGACTGGCCCCTGGCATCTATCCGTTGCCTCCTTCTCTTTATTCTTTACATAATTTTAAAAAAATGCAAAACATCTTTACATAGTTAAACAAATAAATACTCCACAACATCAACAAATTCAACACATCTTTGTGGAGTTAAACAAATATTCCACAATATTTCCCCCTTTTTGTCTGAATAAAAAGAAAAGTTTAACTTTGACATTGTAAAACTATGTAGAATAAGAACTATCAAGTAAGAATTATATTTGCAATATTCAGTCCATTTGCATTTGGCAAATTCAGAGAAAATACTCCATTGTCTATCCTTTCTTTGGGAGTCCAAACTTGTGTACCTAATTTACTTTCTATGCTAACTTGTATCACCAGCCTAAAATTATCTTTGTAGACCTTAAAACATTTTATAAACAATTTAAGCTTTTATATTTCTCAACCTTATAAACTTTACAACTCTTATGTAAGTTTCTTTTTTTAATTTGGTGACAAAGAAAACTAAAAGTTTTTCTGTGCCCACCCAGCTCCTGCATCCTCCTGGTCCACAGCTGCTCAGACCCAAATGAACACACAGAGGCTTATATTAATTACAAATTGTGTGGCCTATTGGCTTAGGCTTCTTGCTAGCTAGATCTTACATCTTAAATTAACCCATTTCTATAAATCTATACTTTGCCACATGGCTCGTGGCTTACCAGTATCTTTACATCTTGCTTCTCATGGTGGTGGCTGGCAGCATTCTCTCTGTTTTGCCTTTCTCCTTCCTCCTCTTTAGTTAGAATGTTCTGGCTAATCCTATTCTGCCTCACCATTGGCCAAACAGCTTTATTTATCAACCAATCAGAGCAACATATTTTGACAGCATACAAAAAGACTTTCCCCTATCAACTATTTCATCTTCAAGTACTTCAGAGCCCTGAGAAGGATATAATATTACCTGAGTAAATGGAAAGTGCAGAGCAAGCAACGACCAAAGCTATACAAATGACAGAGACAGCTGGCTGCTGGAACAGTCTCCCAAGGTTTCTTTGCAACACTGGGGCATCTATCTTCAGCCTATAGGCTGAGAATATCTGACAAACTTTTCTGTGAAGCAAGAATTTTGAAGGATGTCCCCATGAGTGCTGTCTTTTTATCTTATATTTCTATATCCCCACTAAATGATGACAAACATCCATAACCCACCGAATGACCAAAAAGTACCCACCTCATCTGTTTGGAATGTGGACATTGAGTTCTCTAGACTGCTTCCTGTTGTCTGGAGGTGAAGGCATTGAGATGATATATTGTGTAGCCTAATGAAATTTTCCTGAAGATCAGAGGACAGAACAAGTCACTAAACTAAAAATAGAGTCCAAGCAGTTGTGATACATATCTTTAATCTGAACACTCAGAAGGCAGAAATGAATCTGTATCATTGTGAGTTCAAAGCCACCCTGGACTACATAAGATTGACTTAGTCTAGGAGAGTAACAAAGCCAGGTGGTGGTGGCACACATCTTTAATTTCAATACTTGGGAGTCACATACCTTTAATCCCAGCACTTGAGATCTCACAGTTTTAATCCCAGTATTTGGGAAGCACAGGCTCTAGTAATGCCAGCACTAGGAAGGAAGTTATGGCTGTGTGGGCAGAAAAAGGTATATAAGGTGTGAGGAGACAGAAACTAGAGCTTTTCAGCTGAAGCGCTTTTTTGGCTGGAGGCCCTTTCAGCTGAAGAGTCAGAGACATTCAGTCAGAGGATTCATGGAATTGGCAAGGTGTGAGGTGTTAGTGACTTGTTGCTTTGTCTTTCTGTTCTTTCAACATTTACCTCAATATCTGGCACTGGATTTTTTATTAAAAGACCATTTAGCAATACATGTTACAAGGTATCACAAGTTGTCCCTGAGAAATCTACATTATGATCACATTCTAAGAAAACTAGCTATAACACTTGTTGTCTATTCTCTGTGTACTGGACAAGTACAAGGTTTATCTGAAGTCCTTGCTAGAATACTCTATGAGGCTGGACCATCCCACATAGCAGCCTTGAAGTTATTCTAAATTCAGAATTCTGAGGAAATTATAATAGAGGTACGCTGAAAGCCTGGAGCATGTGGGCAACCCATTTTCAATGGTTTCTGGTCTACTTGCTCTGAAAATACACAAACTTTCAAAGGTAACATACATATCTGCAGTAATACAAGTATGGAATGTGTGTTGTAGAGAAGCCAGCCGAAGATATTTTTTGCTTCATCTTTTAGAAAGTAAAAGACATTTGTCAATTTTATACATTTGTTTGTACTATATAACCAAATCTTTGTCCATGCCATATGAAAGGATGACATGTAATAATAAATCTTAAACATTCTGTAACCAACAAGACTTACGTCTCATCCAGTTTCAGAGCAGTTCCCTTGTCAAGGGATCAGCTTATATGTCACCTGTCTTGTAGTTTTTCTAGATTTATTTCTTTATGTCTGTAGTTGAGATATTCAGGGCGTCTCCCCGAATCAAATCTGGTCTCTATTAATTTTGAAGGAATCGACAGTCTTTCATTTCCTTTGGAAACAAAAGCATAACTTCTTTCCCAATGCAATACATTTTTTGAATTCCATTTTAAAGTTAATACATCCCAAAGTATCTAGACTGGATTAATTCAGAAGTTCCATTTACTATCACATGTCTCTCAGGAGCTGCTGTTCGCTCACCAGCATACAAAAAATTTAAAGTCAACAAAATACCTTACAGGATCTAGACTCACGTTATATTTCCCATCTTAATGTGGCTTACTTTTTTATATTACTCTTTACTTAATCATTTTTAAACTATTTTTTTTCCTATGATTGCCTACACTCATTTTATTTTCTTTCTTAAGCACTTAGGCACACTGTAACCTATTTAAATGTGTGTGTGTGTGTGTGTGTGTGTGTTTTCATGGAGTTGTTTTACTGAACACCTGTAGTATTCTCTGACCTCATGAGTCAAACTTTAAACTCATCAGTGGCAGCTAGGCCCTCTTCAATGCAACTCTGGCAGTTGCAACTGCTCCCATTCTAAGGTCTTTGAGAGCCAAGCCTTAAGCCCATGGGAAACTACATTTAACCAAGAGATGCATTTAGCCATCCCAGCACCAGGAAGCTGGTACCTGCACTGTGTTAGGCATTTTTACTTTGCATGCTATTTCTAGTTAGTGTTCTGGCAGCTCAAGCACTCTGCTGCACAGCAGTGGCTCTTAAAGGAGCTGTATCCACTTTTTTCAGCTTTTCCAGGCCCTAAGAAGAAATTTGGGCCCCACATTGGGCACCATTTGTAGTAGATATTTTCTTTGGGCCACCAACAAGCTCCTAAATAAAGACATGGAGACTTATTAATTATGAGTACATGGCCTTAACTTAGGCTTGTCTGACTAGCTCTTTTAACTTAATTTAACCTTTTTCTATTCATCTATGTTTTGTCTCAGGATTTTTACCTTTGTTCCATTCTGTATATCCTACTTTTCTGCTTGTTCTGTGTCTGGCCCCTGGTGTCTCCCTGTCATCTCCATTTTTTTCTTACCAAAGTTTAAATTCTTCCTCCTACTCACTTTTCCTGACCACAAGTTCTGCCTATACATTCTCTCTCAGTATTGGCTGTTAGGCTTTTTTTTTAAACCAATCAGTTGCCTTAGGCAGGCAAGGCAAAACAGCAACACATCTTTAATCATTAAACAAATGCAACACATTTACATAGTTAAACAAATATTCTTCAACAAAACCCCAAATAAATTTGTAATAGAAGGTTCATAATTTTAAAACTCAATATCATCACATAAATTTCATTTTGATAGAAAAAAGTAAAAATTAACCACTCTGCTATATTGAAACCCTAAATAAATTATGGAGAGATGGTTTATATTTGAACATATGAAAAGATACATATTTCAAATCTAAAGTCAATGTCATAATAGATGGAAAAACATGAAAGCGTCTACACAAAGATCAGGACACTAAAGAATTTCTAGTCTCACATCTGTTCTTTGATATGGCACTACACTATAACAAGAGGGATTATGCTAGAGAAAGAAAAATAGACACACAATTAGGGTGAGGAAATTAACTGTGCTTAAATGTGTCATTTATATCTCTCTCTATATAAAATCTCAAAGACTCTAGCAAGAACCTAATAGAATAGATTAATGACTTCAGGAAAAGTAGGAAAATATGAAATCAATTTACTAAAATATTGAGTTTTCCATATATAAATAAATAATTGCTGATAAATCATGAAAGCAATATCATTCACAATAGCCAGGGGTGGCTCAACTGAGCATTATCTCACCTAAGGAAACTAAATATTGCAATAATGAAAATTACAAAATACAGGTAAGTCAAGCAGTAATGGAGAAAAAACAAAAATATTGTGAATTTAAGGCTAATTTGGGATATATAGAAAGTTTGGTTTTTCTTAGCCTATGTCTTGTGTCTCCATTGAAAAAATAAATGAATTAAATGATTAAAAATGCAAATACTTATTCATTGATGGAAATTTGTAGGTTTTTTTTGACTCTTTGGGGGCCAACTACCCTGTTCCCAAATAAATACATGGATGCTTATTCTTACTTATGAATGGCTAGCCTTAGTTTGCCTTGTTTCTAGCCAGCTTCTCTTAACTTAAACTATCCCATCTACCTTTTGCCTCTGGACTTTTACCTTTCTCTATCCTACATCTCTTTCTTAACTTTTTACTCAATTACTGACTGTATGGCTTGGTGGTTGGCCCCTGGCATCCTCCTTTCCTTCTCCTTTCCTTACCCTCCCTCTCCTCCTTTTCTCCTTCTATTTATTTTCTCTTCCAGGAAGCCCTGCTTTTCCCTCTTTATTACACCATCAGGTGTTTTAGACAGGCAAAGTAACACACCTTCAAAGTTAAAAAAATGCAACATAAAAGAAGGCAACACACCTTTGCATCATTAAACAAATATTCCACAGCATAAAAGAATGTAACGCATTTTAACTGATATTCCACAACAATTTTGATGATTAATGTTTAATTTATTAATATATACTATAAATGAAATTATTACATTTAGAGGAAAATGAATGCAAGTTGAACATATTATACTGAGACAATGCAAGTTTAGAAATACCATTTGCTCTCATATGCAGAAACTAGCTTATAATTTTATATACCTGAATTTATATGGGAATGAGATATATAGAGGTCATGAAACTAGAAAGACACCCATGAGAAGAAAAAAGAATCAGTGTTCATTGGAAGGTGCATGGGGAGAGTTATAGAACATATGTGGCATGAATGTGCAAAGAATAATGGTGAGTACAGACTGTACAATCTGGAAGGAACAGCAGAGAGACTCCTGAGCAAGAACTGGGAAGAAGCAGACAAAACTATTTATGGAAATGTCATAAGGAAGCCTGTTAGTTTTTATGCTAATTATCTTATTAATAATGAATAAATAACTTCTTAAATCATCTGAATTAAAACAGAAAGACCTCCCATTTTCCTGGATTAAAAGAATAAATATTTTAAATGACCATACTTCCCAGAGTGCAATATAAACACAATGAAATCCCCATAAAAGTACCTACATCAGTCTTCACAGAACTAGAAGAAAATAATCCTATAATTCATACAGAAATACAAAATACCTTGCACTTTCACTTTATTATTTTTTTATTTTTAATTCTATTTTATATGTATGAGTGTTTTGATTGAATGTCTGTGTACCATGAGAATGCTGTGCCTCCGGGGGTTGGAAAAGAACATCAGATCCCCTGTAATTGGAGTAAAATATTTTTTAGTCACCATGTGGGTGCTGGATACTGAACCTAGGTTGTCTGCAAGAACAATATGTGTTCTTAACTGCTGAGCTATTTGTCCAGCCCCACACATTCTTTATGATATCAAAAAAGAATACATACCAAAGCTAAACAATATCTGATTGGAAGAGATAGGACAAGTCCTTAGACACAAAAACAACATGGTGATGACATAAAAATAGGCACATGCATTAATGGAGCAGAGGAGTGAACCTAGAAATAAGTAAAAATGTTATAATCAAGTCATTCACAACAAGGGCATATAAGTTTATGTTGAATCAAGACATCTTCTTCATCCCAAGATACTGTGAAAAGTGGATAACTACATGAGGATGGTTAAAATCAACCCTTACCTCTCACTCTGCATTAGAATCAATCCAAAGACTTGATTTTATAACACATGTGATGAATGTTTAACTATCTACATGAATTCCAAAAACTCCACTCATTCTAATGTCCACCCTCAGAGCTTTGTTATGCCATGGCAAGTGAAGTTGGGTCCATGACTTGTGGAAGTGATAGTAACCAGCAATCTGTCCCTGACCTTCCCATCACCGTTCTGAGAAAGGGAAGAGGAGCTGTTTCCAGTAGTTTAGGTGTTCCTGGCCATAATCCAATTACATATACCTGGGTAAGGAGAGATGACACAACATTGTTATGTTAGTTTATAGAACCTAGGAAATTCATGAGTGGGTTATTTCCTGGGTTATAAGCTACAATGCTTAGTAGATCCTGGGACTAGGACAAAAAGAGAAGGAAAATCCTATGAGAGTTATGCAGGGAAAAGTGTGATACATGCCTGCACTTCCAAGACTCACAAGTCTGAGGCTTGATTTTAATCCTATTTATGCCGGGCGGTGGTGGCGCACGCCTTTAATCCCAGCACTCGGGAGGCAGAGCCAGGCGGATCTCTGTGAGTTCGAGGCCAGCCTGGTCTCCAAAGCGAGTTCCAGGAAAGGCGCAAAGCTACACAGAGAAACCCTGTCTCGAAAAAAACCAAAAAAAAAAAAAAAATTTTAATCCTATTTATAAACAAATTAATAAGTAGTTCATAGACATAACAACCATTAAAGAGAAATAAAACCTTCAAATTTATAATTGACATTTTGAAAAAGGAAAAAAACCCAAATCCTAAGTTGTTAGTGTATTCTGTTGTTCTTAATATTAGTCAGAGGCATAGTACAATGCCCATGCAAATATATTGCAGATGCCTGGAAAAGAAAACTAACTTTATTTTTTATTTCTTTGAAGTGCACAGCACACATCCATCACCTGCAGCTGATTTCCTGTTTTATCAATTATTAAATGACTCTTTTGTGCTCATTTCTCCATCTATTTCATGCAAGACTTCACACTGAAAAGGAAAAGGGGGAAAAGTTTAGTTATTTTACTGAATGTATTAGTACATATCTGTCTCATGCTCTGTGGCAAGCAACAGCCATGCTTATTTTCAGGATTATTTGCTTGCTTCCATAAATATTTAAGAACGTGCCAGTGTGAGGATATTGTGATATTCTTTACTGCATGTACATTTCCAGGTATTCCAGACTTCTAGCTGTGACTATAATACTTCCCAGCAGGTAAAACTCTAATTTCACCTGAACAGTGCAGCAAAAGCCTGGCTGTCACATACACAGACATAATCTTCAATGCTTGCTGACTAGCACATTTTCTGAGCACAATATATCAATTTTATGATTTTCTTCTAAACTTCTAAACTTCTATATATAAGATTTTACTTTTAAATTTTTAATTATGTTTATTTATGTGTACTAGTTTGTGCACAGAACTTCTGTGTCTGTAGTGGCCACAGAGGGGGCTGGAGCAACTGTAGCTGGACTTATAGGCAGTTGTAAATCATCTAACATGGGTTTTGGAACTGAATTCCAGGACTCTGGAAGAGCAGTTCATGCTTCTAATGGGTGAATCATCTCTCCAGATCTTCCGAACTTTTTGTACATGGTACAGTTTTAGCACTTAAGACTTCCTAATTGCGTTTTATGTTCACAACAAATCTCTTTCCTTGAAAGTATTATAATCATTGGTTAAGACTAGAGTAAAAATTGCTGTAGCAGGAGTTAATAATTAATCTAATGCCAAAGAGTTAGGAAGATTGGATATACAGTTTTAAACTAAAAGTGAGACTTCACAGCTTTCAATTTAAATCTTTGTTTGTAGTCTTTCTCTATATAGGATTCACATATCGTATATATTAGTAAATATCTTCAGTAATAGTACAATCAATATGTTGTGATTTTTAAGGCTACAAATTCTATATTTGACTTTTCATAAGACTAATAGCTTATATAAATATAAACTCTGAATCAAACCTATGTTCATTCTACCAGGGTATTGTTTAATTCTAGGAGGAGTAAGTAAAATTTACTTTAGCTGAATGAACTTTTCAAATGGATGTCAAGTGTATCTAGGCATGATTTTATCATCCTTATTTCATGGAGTAGAGAGGGTTTCCACTAATAAGTAGTGCCCAAGGAAAGTCTAAGCCACAGCAGATTAGCAACTAAATAAAGAGTGAAGGTTCTCACAGTCATCTACTCTAGTTAAACAAATAAAATCAATTAATAATCTGAAAGATTAGTATAACTATGATTTAAAATTCGTAAAATATTAAGCAAGTGAATGTCATGATACTTTATTTGTATGTTAATAAATAAAGTTTGCCTGTAGATCAGACTAAATAGCAAGCCATTTTAAGTAAACACAAAAGTCAGGGAGTGGTAGCCCATGCCCTTAATCCAATCACTTGTCAGGCAGCGTCTCTGTGTGTTCAAGGCCATACTAGAAAACAGAGCCACACACCTTTAATCCCAGTACCAACCATAGAGACCTGGAGGTCTATACAGTGTGATGAGGTAAGGTTAGCTGGTAGCTATTCCTATTTCCCTGATCTCTAAGGCTTTCACCCCTATATTTGGCTCCATGAGTTTATTTAATAAGACTGCTTAGAAATTCATCTACAAGTGAACAAAATTTTGGAATCAATACAAAGTAGAACCCAAAATATCTAGAAAGCAGTTTTGCTGACTAGTTTTATATCAACTGATACAAGCTAGAGTTCTCAGAAAGGTGGGAGCCTCAATTGAGAAGATGCTTCCATAAGTTCAGGCTGTGGGCAGACCCCTAGGGTACTTTCTTAGTTATTGATTGGTACAGGAGGGCCCAGCCCATTGTAGATGGAGCCATTTCTGTGCTGGTGGTCCTGGGCTCTAACAAAGAAGTCTGAGAATAACTTGGGAAAAAAACCAAAAAGCAGCACTCTTCCACAGCTTCTGCAATGGCAGCATCTCCTCTTTCAGGTTCCTGCTTGAATTCCTGTCCTCACTTCCTTTGACAATCAACTGTGATATGAAAGTGTAAGCCAAATGAATAATGTCATTCCCAAGTTTCTTTGGCCATGGAGTTTTTATCATAGTAATAGTTACCCTATCTAAGAGAGAAATTTGTATAGGGATAGTGTGAATATCAGGAAAGGTGTGAAGAGATGTTTTTGGATGGATTGTGGAAGGTCTTTGAAACTTTTGACTAGAAAAGCCATTGAGTGTTGAGAACACAATGAACTGTTCTGTAGGAACTTGGAGGATTGAGGCCTGGCATGTGATATTTCAGAGGGAAGTTTAAAGACTCTACTAGGGCCATTTTTTTTTTAATTAGGCTTCTGTGATTCTTGTCAGTTTGCACTGAAGAGTCAGTACCATTGATATGAACTTTTTGTTTTACTGGAACATTTGATGCTGGTTAGCTAGAGCTGAGAAATCCGTAGTGATTAAGAAGAGGCCAGTATCACTGAAGTGAAATTTTCTGGGAAATGTGTCCTGAGAGTCAGCACACAGAAGCTGTGTTCCAGAGGCAACCAAGATTGTACCTCATGCTGGAAGCCAAACTTGGTGATGTAAGAGTCAACCACTGTTACTGGTTTTGAAGGCTTGAAGGGGTCATGAAAAGCAACTGAGGCTGGGTGCTTTGAGGGGTCAGTAGACGCCATTGGTGAAGATGAATCTTCAATAGCCATGGAAGGCCGATGATTAAATGGGTCATGCAGCAAAATTGGGGCTTGGCACCCAAAAGAGAGCCCAGGAGATACTACTAATGAAAGAGCAGCCCATTTGCTGCAGAGCACCCCAGAATTTTGAGATGCCAGTACCATGTGAGGATCACCAAGTACAGAAGCAGCCATGGAGCTGACCCTGTTGACAGGGGTGTACAGCCAGAAGTTTGTCCGATCTTTCCTGGCCCCTCAGTCAAGATGAATCTCTCCCACTGATGTCCTACAGCTGCTTAGTCCCAAGTAAATCCTCAGAGGCTTATATTATTTACAAATTGTGTAGCCTATGGGTCAGGTTTCTTGTTAGCTAGCACTTATAATTTAAGTCAACTCATTTCTATTAATCTGCATGTTGCCACATAGCCATGGCATTATCAGTCTGCTGGCATCTTGTTGCTCCTTGGGAGGCAGGCTTGTGTCTACCCCACTCTCCTTTCTTCTCCCCTTTCTCCAGTTGGAATGTGCTACCTAACCTTATTCTGCCTCATAACTGGCCAAACAGCTTCATTTATCAACCAATCAGAACAACTCATATTCATAGCATATAGAAAGATATCCCACATCAGGGGTATGGATGAACTGGCCCCAGAATGTGAGCTTGGAAGATCAGGTCCTACCCTTCATCTGTCACCTGGTGGATTGGGCAGGGTAGAGATGCCCCTCTCCAACTGCTTGCCTGTGGTAGGTAGAAGGACTAGCGTGGGTGTCCATAAGAGCCAAAGAGTTTTCTCTGTCCCTCACCAGCTGCAGCACTTGAAAGAGTGAACCCTTCACCTTGTCTGGGCAACACAATAATGCTGGCCCTGCTGGTACATGTGTGGGAGAGTTGATCCTGAGGGCATGAAGGCAATAAACTGTACCTGCCACTTGCACAGAGCTACAAGGGGTGAACTAGTCCTGGCAATGCCAGAGAGCTTACCCTGGCCATGAGGAGAGAGGAGAGCTGGTGAGATGACCAACCCAGTCCTGGAACTAGGGTTATGAGTTGGCCCACCCCAACATGACCTGCTAGAGTGTGTGAATGGGCAGGTCCTGCAGACCCAAAGCTGCAGGATCTCCAAGACACAGAGCAACAAGATGTCCAAGATGAGTCCTAGTGAGGGCCCAATATCGATAGTGTAACAGAAACTAGAGGCCTCAAATCAGACCAATGAATCTTTGCAATGAACCCTTGTAAGGAAAGATATATGGATAAAAGGATAAACTGTGTGACTCACTGTATCACACTACATCTTCCATTATGAGATGCTCCTTTCTTTCCTTTCTCTTAAATTTTATTTTATTTTGGGGAGGGTTTCAAGGGCAGAGGGCAGATACAAAGGGATAGGGAGATGAATGAATGGGATCCAGATGCATGTTGTGGAAGACAAAAAGAATAAATAAAAAGAAAGTAAAAATGAAAAGAATATAACAAATCAAAATACCAAACATCTTGGTCTGATACTTTGCAAGTAAGTGTGCAAAAGAATCTCCATTAGGCAAGACATTAGAGGTATACAACTTCCATGAAATAATACGTGAATAAACTAGACTTTCTAATTAATGAAATGCAATAAAGAGCATAGCACATTCTGGTGATTTTATCAAATGGCATTAAATATTTTAGTTTTAACTTCTCAACAGCAAGTGAAGTGCTTTGTTCATGTAGTTGGTATGCCAGGCAGTTCTCAGTCTCCTAAAAGGTTGAGGTTGTTGTGATGGCTTCAGGCAAGTGAGAATTTCTTAAATAGCCATGATCTGAAATTTACAACAAAGATCATGAGTTGAGTATGGATCAGCACAGTACAAGGCAATGGAAGAGAAAATCAAGAAAGGATGCAAAAATTCTGTAAGTAAAGTAGACATGATAAAGCTGTTTAGAATATTTAGAAATGTGTTTGATACCATTGTGAGATTTCTCTACTAGGTAAACTGGCAGTAGTAGTTTATGGTAGATATTTAAATTTGGGTTAACAATTTTATGGTCTCATACAGTCAAGGCCAGGAAAATGGAATCAGAGGAAATCAGTATATGGACAGAAGTAAGTTTATTGTAGGGCATGAGAAATGGCTCATAGTTAAAAGCATTTGATGCTCAAGCCTAATTACTTGAACTTTATTACTGAAATTTGTAATAGAAAGAGAGAACTGGTTCTAACAAGTTACCTTCTGACTTCACATGCGCACAGTTGCATGTATGTGCCTGCTCATGCACATGTACCATAGCAATAAATAAAATTACAATTATCATACATATAGAGAGAAAAGACTTAGTAAGAATGTAGATAGCAACCAAATATTTGAAATTCATAAGAGTGAAAAAGTAGCCTAGAAATCTGAAAACAAAAGTATCAAACAGAAACATCTAAATGATAGTAGCAATAAGTGAATATACATTATCTGAAGAAGGAACAAATGATCAGCCATCAAATGTCACTTAAACAAGTGGGACAAAGAAACAATATTTTGACTGCTAATGGTTTCAACTCAAATTTCATTGCTGATTTAAGATAAGAGACTGTGATCTCATTACATGATTTATAATTTATGAAGAAGTGAAAAGGACATCTAAATTTTTGTGAATGAGTGCTTGAGATATTGGAAAATATTCTTTGAGTGTGAGTGGTAGCACTAGAAGGACAAATGAAATTAAAGAGGCACCTTGAAGATAAATGTTTGTATTATGAGCAAAAGAAGAGGAAGCGTAAGAAAGTAGATATAGTAAAGCTGGATGCCTAAAAGAAAGGTGGGCTATTAATAAATTCATGGTTTTCAGTAATATCATTAATTCAAATCCAACAAATCTTTCTTTGGTAGAAAAAAGTGATCATAAGGGAAACTCCAGTAGTAATGAAACAAAAATATTTTTTTATAAAAGGTGATGTTTAATCATGTTTATAGAAATGCTGTCTTCTATTAATAAGTCATTAAAATTAGATGAGGATGTATGATTTCTAGACTCTGTATCCTAGCTATTGATTTATCTTAAATTAAAACTCTGGCATTTGTCCCCTCCACTGACCTATAGCGAAGCAGGAAGACCAGAAGATATTAAATAAGAACACAGTAGAAAGCCATCAATCAATGAAGTCTTAATCCTTATGGCAACAAAAGACTGCTATTGTCAAAAAGATCATGAAACTATTAGAAATGTTAACTGGTTACACCAAAATAAGCTCAAATTTAAAATATGACTGGAGAGATGGATCAAGGCTTAGAAGCACTGCTGCTCTTGCAGAGTGCAATTCCCAGCCCCAACGTGACAGCTCACAACTATCACTCACTCCAGTTCAAGGAGAAATACTGCTCTCTTCTAGCATCCATGAGCATTACAAATGCATGCATGAGGGCGTGGTGGCACATGCCTTTAATCCCAGCACTCCAGAGGCAGAGACAGGTGGATCTTTGTGAGTTAGAGGCCAGCCTGGTCTACAAAGTGAGTTCCAGGAAAGGCACAAAGCTACACAGAGAAACCCTGTCTTGAAAAACAGAAACAAAAAAACAAAAAAAAAAGGAAAACATACATCCAGGCAAGCACATATTTATATAGAAACAGAATAAAGATTTTAAATTTTGAAAGGGACAAAAAAAGTAGAATGGTGTTCTCAATGTACACTTGTAGTCATGCCACTGAGAGTGTGAAGGTGATAGTAGTACTTCCTAAAATTAAGTTGTATGTACAGTTTTTTGGCAGGACAACCTTTCTTAAATTAGAATGATTTAGTAAATGGAAATCATATTGGTTGTAAGATTAATAATTCAATTCATTGAGGAAAACAAAAATTCAGAGTGCAATTAAAACAGTGTCTGGCCAAATCCTAGTAAATTGACCTTCCTAACAGAGTATAATTAATATAAGAAAACTAGAAGACAAATTTCAACAAGCTATATAGAAAATAAAAAATTTAAAATAATATTTAATTGATTTTGATGTCACGTGTATTTTATAAACTGATATGTTACACATTTTTTATTTACTAAATGATTTTATTTTAAATGTATTTCATATATAAACTGATATGTTAAACATACATTTTTATTTATTATATACATAGATTATATTTGGGGAAAGTGACAACAATATGCCTCAGATGAAGGATCAACATTAATTAATCATTTGAGGGCATATAAACATTCACATAACTTTGAGCAATCTCTGAATAGCACAAAGGAAAATAGCACTATGCAAATTGCATCCTTTGTTGTACAAAGTTAAATACTCCAGATGAAACAATTCCCAATAATATGTATAAGTATTAGAGGTAATTTTTAGGTTTTCACAATTTCAAAGATAGACATACTACATACCTTTAAAATTAAAAGTACAATTGAGTGCTACTTTTAACATACAAAGCGATAAAACGGTAATAGTGACAAAATTTAATCAACATAGTAGTCATCAAAAATAAATAATTATTATAATTTTGAGACACTTATACTTAGAGTGATTTAAATAGCAGTAGTTAAGAAATATACAGTTGTTTTCCTAACTTAAAATTAATTCAAGAACACCTCTTAAGTCATCTAATATATTCACACATTTTTTCAAGGATTTATATCACTTCAGAGTATAAATAAGATTTTTATCTCTTTAATTCTTTGTTCAATGGCGCAGTTTTCCTCAATTCAATACTGTAAAATGTTGCATGAAAAACTCTCATAAATATATCATTACCTAATGTTGCTTTTGATTCAATAATTATTTCACAAGAGAGAAAGCTTGATATGAATAATAAGATTCAGTTGGATTAGTTCAGTGTGTTTGTATGTCTACTTTTAAAATGTGAGATGGGATCATTTAAGAAGAACAAAGGTTTCTCCCACATAATTCTAGAGAATGAGAAGTTGGAAGTTGTATTATGTCTAAGAAGATCCCTGAGTCAGGTGAGATACCTCTGCCTATAGGTGAGTCCTTGCTGCTGTAAAGAGAGGAAATTCCTGCTTTCATTCCATGAAAAAAAAGAGGAGGAAGGAAACAGCTCATTGAACCCTTTAAAAATATTTTCCAATTTATTCTTTGAAAATGCCATATGTTTATATGATGTATAGTGGTCTTCTACCACTATTTCCTCCCAGCTTCTTTTGTGCTGAGCACTCCATCTCCCTCTCAGCATCACATCCATTTAAAATTGTCATTACATACAATAATCTTGAATCTGAGTCAAGGTGTTAACAGGCAGCATCCCTTGGTGTTATGTAGTATGATGGCATGCACAGTGAAAAATACACACTTTTTTTTTTTTCAGAATCAAGGCTGCAGTGAGGTTGTGCAATACAACACAGATCATCACCGACAAACACACCGTATACAGGATATTTTTAATTTTGAGTCAGGTTTTAAGTGTTGTGTCTTCACAACCTTCTACTGTTGCAAATTTTGTTTGCAACCCAAATATTCAGTTATCTGTCTTCTGTGAAATTATGATCCGCCTATAAGAAGCTGTGCTTTAGGGTAAGGCACAGGCTGGGATCAGCAAGTTTTTCTCAACTCAGAATTGATAAACAACCTTAAGCCTGCTTAAGCCCTTCAACAAACAAAATGGTGATAGGAAAAACCTATGAAGCTGTGGATGGTACTCAAATGTATAGGTAAGAATAAAAATTATCAGTGAGACCACAGACTCATCTCTCTTGGACTGTGTGGCTCTAGCCTGTCCATATAGTCTCTCTGTGCTTCCTTTTCCTTTCACCAAGGCTATGACAACAGCTGGTGGGGTTCCTATCTGAGCCACTAGGAGGCAGAATGGTTGCTCACTATTATCACTTATTGAGCTCAAAGGACTGATTTGTTGTTGTTTAAATCAAGGTCCCTCCGATTCCTACTCCAATTCTACCTTTCTTGGATCCAGCCCATCCTGGATCTAGCTCATCCTGGACCAATCTCAGAAATCATAGGATACTTTTAGTATAATTCTGAACCCAGAGACAAATATGGGTAGAAATGACATCTTAATTAATAGTAGTGAAAGTTCCAATTCCTGAAAGATGTTTGTTTAACTAGATCAAAGTACCTTATAGTTGTGATGCTATTGTAGACTGAACAATTTGAAATTTGTTGCTAGTGTGTAAAAAATAACTCAGGTGTGTTCTAAGATACTGCTAAATCCACATCAGTTCAAGCACTTGTCTTGAAGAACTTTGTAGCTTTTGCCATGTATGTAGAGATTTCTGTTCTTCAAGAACCAACTGTTTAATTAGGGAAAACACTTTTAGTGTTTTGACTGGGCCCGCCTACATCAACTAGCAATTAAGAAAATGCCTCACAAATGTACCTGCGGGCCAATATGATGGAGGCAACTCCTTAATTGAGGTTCCCTCTTCACAGGTGTGTCTAGTTTGTGTCAGGGTGACAAAACTAACTGTGACAAAGACATTGCTTTTTGACCTGCACTGTCAAGTATTTAGCAAGATTTAATTCTTTATTTAAAAATAAAAAGCACATCTCATCAGTATATGACCCTTTTGTTTTTAACGTGTTTAATTATATGTATACCAAAGAATTGTTTTAAAATAAAATATTTTATGTTTAAAAAAATAAAATAAAATTGTCATGATAAATACTGGAGTCCAATTAGTGCTGCCAACATGGGCATGAGTATGTGACCATTCACTGGGGCACAAGCAATCTAAAGTGGCCTAGTTCCCAAAGGAGAATGATTCCTTCCCTCAGCAGCCATTCACTTCCAACAGCTCCTCCTAAAAGCACACACACACACAAAAATCCCATCAATGAGGATCAACCACCAATGCCAATCATCTTCATGGAAATCTCCAAATATATACCAATTTCTTAGAGTGAAGGCTGATTACATGATTATGAATGGACACACATTCATTGTTTATTTGCTTTCACTTGAAATCTTAAAAAATCTTATCTTTTTAATATCAATCATATTTAATATTAAAAGTTAACATATATCTACTCTATTAAAGTGTTCCATACGTATTTCAATAAAAAACTTGATTACTTATTCCCAACAATTCACACTTTATTTTTTTCCCGTGGGAGGGTTTCATTATGTAGCCCTTGTTGGCCTGAAACTCACTATACCCACACTGTAGATCAGACTGTCCTTGATTTCACACAGACACCCTTGCCTCTACTTCTACTCTTGCTTCTGCCTCTAAGCATGCTGGAATTAAACATGTGTACCCTCATGGCTGGACATTACTGAACATATTCCATATTCATGTATTTCTGTCCTTTTTATTCAACCCTGAACCATGCCTGGCTATCTTTCTTCATCTCTAACTACTCTTCTCCTTAGTATCATTAAACTTTAGTTGTTACACATGAATTTTAAGAATAATGTGTTTAATTCTGAAAACAATCACACCTTTGTGTGGGAGGTGGAGACAAGAAAATTGTCCTTAACAGTTTCAGTGAGCTAGCTCAGAATCCATAGTCCAGCAGATACAGCAAGAGGGCCCTTGCCTCAGCCAGATGGAAAGACAGAATGGCTTGGCAAAAGTTGTCTTCTACCTCACACAAATACCATGTCATGCACACATTGCCCCCCACACACATACAGAGAGAGAGAGAGAGAGAGAGAGAGAGAGAGAGAATATTTTTGCATTTTTAAAATTTATTTCTTTTAGTCTTTGAGAATATAATATAATGACAACATTTCCCATACCCTTCCTTCCTTCCAACCCTACCTCCCTTCCTTGCTCTTTTACAAATTCATGGCCTTTTTCTTTTAATTATTTATAAATATATCTGCTGTCTTAGTTATTTTTCTACTGCTGTCAAGAGACATCATAACCAAGGCAACTTATAAAAAGGAAGCATTTAATTGGGGGCTTGCTTACAGTTTTGGAGATTGATTCCATGATCATGATGGCAGTGAACTTGTCAATAGGCAAGTAGGCATGGATTGGAGCAGTAGCTGACAGTTTACATCTTGTTGACAAGCAGCAACAGTAGCAGGAGAGAGAGAGAGAGAGAGAGAGAGAGAGAGAGAGAGAGAGAGAGAGAGAGAGACAGACAGACAGACAGACAGACAGACAGACAGACAGACTAGGCCTGGCATGAGATTATGGAACCTCAAACCCAACCCTCAATTATACCTCCTAAGATAAGGCCACACTACTAATCCTTTCTAAAACAGTTCCACCAACTGAGGATCAAACATTCAAATGTTTGAGTCTATGGGAACCCATTCTCATTCATCCACTGGCTATTGACAATCCTTAGTTGCCTACAATTCTCTGGGTAGAGCTGGGACCTCCTTAGGTTTCTCCTATTCACATTATTGGCTATTATCTTTGTTTGTGTTCAGCTCATGTTTAGGCAGTTATCTTGCTGAGACATTATTTGTGTAGCTTTTGATATTCCTAGGAGGTAAAATATCACAACAAAATCCCTGTACCTCTGGCTCATAGAATCTTTCCACTCTGCTTCTTCTACAATAATCCCTGTAGCTGAAATCTTCTGTGTCCTGCCTGGTCTGCAAGTAAACACACAGAGGCTTATATTAATTAAAACTGCTTGGCCATTAGCTCAAACTTCCTTCTAATTAGCTCTTGCACTTAAACTCAGCCCATTTCTGTTAAACTATATGTCACCATATTTTCTGTGGCTTTACCTGTGTGCCATTACATGGCGATCCCTGGATTGTGGGCTGGCATTTCCTGATTCAGCCTTCCTCTTCCCAGAATTCTCCTTGTATGGTTATCCCACCTGTACTTCCTGCCTGGCTACTGGCCAATCAGCATTTTATTTATCAGCCAATCAGAGCAACATAGAATCACAGCATACAGAACATCCCACAGCAGATCCCTGATCTTGGTTGATAGAGATGTGTTGAGACTGGGCACCCCAACTTTACAGCTTTTTTGGTTATGGTTTTCTGTAATGGTCTCAATATGTTGCAAAGAGAAGTTTCTTTGAAGTGGGGTGGGGAATACACTTATGTTAAATTTCTTAAAAGACTATCAGGTAAGGCTTCATAGCTAACTTTCTTATAACTTGGAAGAGAGTCTAAGCTGAAAAATATAACTTCCAGATAATCTGACATGTGCACATGACTCCTTAACAATTCTAGAAGACATTTATTAAAAGTACTCTTCCAAGAAAGGAGAGATCACTACAGCACATAATCTTATGATTTTACTTACGATCACTTGATATAGGTGGTGGAAAGATATAAAGTTCATGATGAAAACTGATGAGGAAAAGATGAAATCAGAGGAAAAGTGAGATTAAAAACATCAAACAAGAAAAACAACTGCCAGATCAAAGAAACTGACAAATCAAATAAAACAAAAATGTAAAATCCACTATCAATTAAAAGGAAAATCACACACAGATGTGTATTCCAACAATAGTTGTATATTATTTAATTTAATTTATTCTTCTCTCATACAATACATCCTTACCCCAGCCTCCCTCTCCCCCATTCCTTCTAGTTCCCTCCACATGCCTACCTTCTTCCTGAAAAACACTGCTCCTTCATTTCCCTTGAAAATGCATAAATACTACTCTGATCTTTAATCAATGTCTCTTTTCAATGAATGACAATAAATACAGAAACACATGGCTGCACAAGGTGCTGAGAAGTAGTGGTAGTTGAATGCTCAACTATACAGAGTGCATGAAAACTACCCCTTCTGAGGCTCCACAATCACTATGGAAGAAGGGGCTGAAAGAATGCAAGAACTAGAAGCTAGAAAGAAAGGCTATAGAATGCTGTCTTCTCTGTATGACACACCCAATGAAATCAGAGTCACAAAGAAGCAGTGGCTGCCAGCAAGGTTTAGGAAAGACTGGGTCTGCCATCAATGGTAGATTTGGGATAGGGTCACTGATCCCAACCTCTTTTGTTGAATTATTGGGTACTGATGGATATAGAGAAAGGATAAACTTTGTCTTCAGTTATGTATTCATCAATGAGACATCAAGCACCAATGCAAGCCTGTGGCCACACAACTGTTCCTTGTTATGCTCAGCAACTCATGAAGCAACGCAAATGAAAACATACCTGAAAGAAAGGGACATGAAGGAATGCAGTCAGTAAAATGGTTGAAGAGGAGTGACAGTAATCAGAGTGTGATACACACATATATGAAATTTTTACAGAAAATTAATAAAACATAAAAATAGCTTTTGAAATGTTGCAAGAATGTTTGTGAGTGTAATACCTTGTGAAGTTATGTTACAGAAGTTGAATTGTGAGGCTGGACTTCCTGCTTTTTGTTACCTTAATAATAAGTCACATCACCCACAATTTTTAAGATATAAAATATTTGAAGAGAACGATTTTTTATGAAATATGACCACACACTTATGTTCATCCATCTCACATGGGTCCTTCTTCCTTTTGTGTATTTGTGCATGTGTGTGTTGTGTGTGTATGTGTGTGTGTGTGTGTGTGTGTGTGTGTGTGTGTGTGTGTGCGCTTCCCCACTGTAGGAGAACTGATTCATTTGCTTGCTGAGTTGAGGAATGATGCTGGCCTTGGCTGCTCAGCATCTTTCTTTATCCAAGGTTTGTGAACTAAAATTCATGAGAAGTACATATATATTGTCAGTTGCTCTCAGACCAAAGATACAGACTCTGGAATACTTCCTGATAGAGCATCCTGTTACATAGCTTTTTCCACCAACTTGAAACATTTTTTTTTCCTGGAAGGAGGCTTCGACTAAGGCTGCTAATAAAACTTACAGAGGAGAACATTGCAATATTCCAAAGACTCTTCTTCAAAGATGTAGAAGTAGTAACCAGTTGTTGAGTGGAGGTGGCTGGAGGAGATGACTACAAATAATGCAGAATGATAGAGATACAGCTATTATGAGTATTGATCAATGGTAGAGTGGTCGTTTTAGTGACGTAGTTGATTTCAAGTCACCCAAGCTCCTTCGAAAGTTCATTCAATGAACTCTCTGCTTCACCATGCTGGACATGGCCAGAATAGACCTGGGTGGAATCATTTGTTTGGTCTGCTGTGGATATTCTATCTAGGATAAATAGAAGTTTCTGCAAATTTACCCCAGGTAAATTCACACAGCCTATATTCACTGTGGGACATGTTAAAGACACTATGAGGTTTAAGTCATATTCTCCAATATAGATGCAGTAGTTCTATAATTATGGCATTAATTGAAAGTCTTTTGTCTTCTGAATTGCTTGCAGTCATTTCTGACCACAAACATAGTAGAGGGGGATGCATGCATCAGAATTTGAAACCTACAGAGAATGAAAGAAAGCATCACTATGTTTGACACTTATCTATGTAGACTTCTCTGAAAATATGAAAAACAACCACAGAAGAAAAGCAGTTCTCCCCATAGGCATGTCTACATATAGAGTTCATATAAGGGTGAATGAAATTCAGCTGGTCAGTCCCTCAGTGTTCTGGAGCAACAATGTAAATATCATTCTCTGAGCTCTGAGGGTCAGCCCTGCCTGAGGTCCCAGCCTCTGAGGGTTCATGCCTCTGGCTGGGTCATAGAGTTGGCAAGGTCCTCAGGGTTTCTCAGAATGAACTGAGAACTGTACAGTGTAAAAGTTATTGTTTTTTGTTTTTTCTTTGTTTCTTTTCATTATAAGTTGTGTTTTGGCATTAATGTAAGAAATTGTTTTGTTTGTATTTGAGTTGTGTGCATTTTCTTTTCGGGACAATAAATAATTGACAAATCATTTTTTAAATTTATTTATTTACTTATTTATTTAATTAATTTGGTTTTTCGAGACAGGGTTTCTCTGCGTAGTTTTGGTGTCTGTCTTGAATCTCACTCTGTAGACCAGGCTGGCCTCGAACTCCCAAAGATCCACCTGGCTCTGTCTCCCGAGTGCTAGGATTAAAGGCATGCACCACCACTGCCCAGCTCAAAATTTTTGTTTGCATATTGCTGCCCATATTTATTGCTTTTTACTTATTTTAAATTTTTGGTTTCTCTAAAGCAGTCAATGAAATTGAATAATTGATGTATCGCCTGGCATATTTGCTTCTTTAACATGATGAAAAATGTAGCGTTGCTTCTTGTAACAATGCTTATTGATAAATGGGCCCAAAAGTACCTTATCAAGTCAAATCAATTTACTACTCCAATTGGTTTGGTCCTCAGTTCAAATCATAATTGAGAATCAGTGTCAATAAGTCATATTGATTTTTGTGATGCATTTACTCTCCTAACAAGATCGTGTGGTATATTTTAGTGAAAATTCCATATTTAGCAATTCTGTAATGCTAGTAAAGGAAGAAGAATTAGTCTTTTTACAGCAACAAATCTCCTGAAAATTTACTCTGTTCCAAGTGGTCAGTTATAAGCTGGAATAACACTATTGGAATAACACTGGATGGATCCAATAGGATTTTTAAATATATTCTATGTATGTGTATGTGACAATAATAATTAAAGAAGAAGAAATGATGAATTTGAGGTGGAGCATATAGACCTTGAGAAGAAATGGATGGGGAGAGATCAAGTGGCAATGATATAAATATAGTACAGAATGAAATTCTCAAAAATTAGAAAATATATATAAAATAATAATTCTGTAATGCTATAGTAAATCTTATTTAGTTGTATTATTATTGATGTTTAAAAATGTCTATTAAAATCCATTATACCTATTTGATTTTCATATATATTACTAAAGTAAACAACCTTTCCTTTTCTTCATCATTACTCAGTGTACTGAGTTACATATTTACTAGATCAACAGAATTTTACAAACATTTATAGAACAGCATCTTTAGGCAAACACACATGTGAGATGCTGGAGACACATGCCTGAACAGAACAGAATTGCTGCCTTGGTGATACTGCATCTGGTATTACAGGTTCAGTGTCAAAGGGAATCATCACCCTTCAGCCAGGTGATGAATGTTTTCCTTGATGGCCACAAGGCAGTGAGAGCACTCATTACCTCCCTGATCATAAGCGAGGCTGCTTCCTTTCATCCTGGAGAGAAGAACTAAGAAGAGAGGTCTTCCCTCCTGATCCTCCAAACTTCCAAGGATCAGTTCCAACTTTTACTCTGTTTACAAACAGCTTCTGGACAGTTGTATTATTTTGTTGTTGTTGTTCAAAGTTCATTCTTGGACACACAGTGTTTCTGTTAAAAGTGCCAAATATTTCATTAAGTTCGTGACTCTTGTCTTCATGCTTCCAAAAATGTTGTAAGGAAATGGATCTAGAGAACAACAGGCGGGGCTAACAAACACCGTTTCCCACAGAAACTGGAGTCTCTGCTCTTGGATGATCTAGCAAAAAGAGAGGGCTTCAACCTTGATCTAAAGGTATAAAAGGGACTTTTTCTCCTAATTTGATGGGCTCTTCCAGTTTCCCATTAGAATTATTTGAATAAAAATATGCTTTGTGGGAAAAAAAAACCCCACACACTTTGGACAGGCTATATCCAAATAATGAAATAAATAAACAAGAAAATGTTGTATAACGATTTAAACTATTAAGAAAATTGCAGGATAATTCTCCTTGTGATAGTTTTTATTTATAGTTTTCCAAAGCTAATTTTTTTTTATTGTTTTGCCATACATATCACATTGGGATACAAAATGAAGATCTCAGAGGTTTGCTTAGTAAAGATACAATGCCCTAGAAAATAGAGTCTGTCTTATTTAATGAATAGTCACACTAAATATAAAGCTATCAAATCATTTGTGATTATATATGAATATAGAGAGAAATATGTGTTTATATACACATATACATGTGCATATATGTATGCATATTTATATCATATATATCTATGTGATATATGTGTATGTGTGTATAAGTGTGTGTGTATAAATACACATCTGAGGGTGTGTTGGGAATATTTCTTAGTGATTTTCATGTATAAATTCATCAAAATATTATGCTATATTAGAGAGTTCACAAATTCTTATGTTACAGGTAAGATAAAAAGAGACCAATGACATTAAGCAATTTACTTCTTATGCTAAGAATACATAAAGTGAGATTTGAACTTAGGTTATTTTCAGGTTCTCAGATTTGTATTCATTATAGTTTAATTATCATAATTTTGTTTCCATGTTAGAAGAACTATTAAATACAACATCTGGGAAATGGGTCAGACTAGATTGAACATATCCTAGCTATCAGCAGGAGCCATTGAAGAATTATTAGGAATTACAAGATGTAATTTCATTGATATTTATGAATAAAATATATTTGTTTTGGTATAAAGAACATCGGAAACACAAGTGCACAAATTTGGGAATGCTTCCTGTATTTAATACATAATTTAAACTGGAACATTAATTTGGAGTTGACTGACATGATAGAAAGGTTATGGAAATTGAAACTACACAATAGTACACTTCCTGAAGTTTCTTCAGTCTACCTAGAGAATGTTGAAAAAATTACAACACAGCAATTAGGAAAGGATAATATCCTAATACACTTTAGCATAACATAATCAGTGACTGCTGCAAATGTATTTGTTCTACCTCAAAATTAATTCCTGAAAAAATATTTTGTTTTGTATTTTTTTTAACTTTATAATTAATTTAATTTTACATATCAGCCACGGATTCCCCTGTACTCCCTCTCCTCCCCTACCCTCGATCCAATCCACCCCACACACCCACCTCCTCCAAGGCAAGGACTCCCCCTGGGGATTCAGCTCAGCCTGGTAGATTCAGTCAAGGTAGGTCCAGTCCCCTCCTCCCATCACCCAGGCTGAGCAAAGTGTCCCAGCATAGGCCCCAGGCTCCAAAAAGCCAGCTCATGCACTAAGGACAGGTCCCAGTCCCACTGCCTGGGGGCCTCTCAAACAGTTCAAGCTAATCAACTGTCTCACTTATCCAGAGGGCCTGATCCAGTTCCATGGGGGCTCCCCTCAGCTATTGGTTCATAGTTCATGTGTTTCCACTAGTTTGGCTATTTGTCCCTGTGCTTTTTCCAATCATGGTCTCAACATCTCTTGCTCATACAATCTCTCCTCTCTCTTGCCGATTGGACTCCCAGAGCTCCACCTGGGGCCTGGCCAAGGATCTCTGCATCTGCTTTTTAAGTCACCATGCAAGAGTAATGTGAGTATAATGAAGATGTGTTTTACAACCACATTCTTGAAGTTAGTTGAGGAATCTTTCCTTTAGAAAATCATGGGGGAGTATACATTTGAGAGGAATTCAATTTTAGTGTAAAGAACACCAGAAACAGACACATAATCAGGGATATGGCTTATTAATTTTTTTAAAATCATAGACTTTTTTTTCTGAGAGATAAAGTTGAATAAAAAGGTGATATCATGACATCACGCTATCTATTCTGCTACTAGGAGTTAATGAATTTCAAGTTATAGAGAGTATTTCATGTAGGAAAACTCAAAAAAAAAGATAAAAAGAGGATTAAAACAAACAGATGTAAGAACAAGTGAATGCAAAAGTTTTGTATGATACCAAATCAATGGCATGTCAAAGCTACTAGAATGACAATAATATTAGATTAACATGATAAAAAAGTTACCAGCATGGTGTGTATGTATGAGAAATCTCCATATATTACACTTAGCAATGTAAAATGATGGTACTTCTATAGACAATATTATATAATAACTTGAATTACACACAGATTTACCACAACTTACAAAATTTACACCTAAACAAATCCTCCAATAGCTAAAAAGTGTTTCTTTCATGAAATTTAACCAGAGGACCAAGTTAAATATTTAACACATAAGTAGATGAACAAACTTTCTATATCCTTACACTGGGTGGCTAGTCAGACAAAGAGGTTTGAAATGCTGGTACATGCTACTGTATAGAAAACATAGATATCATGATCCATAAAACAAGTCACATACACAAAGATGGTGTCAATGTTGTAAAATGACCAGAATAAGTAAACCTAGATTAGTTATTTCTACCAGGGCCTAAAGAACAATGGAAGGGAGACTAGCTCTTAAAGAGGAGAGAGTCTTTTGTAGTGATGAAAACGACCTAGAATGACATGGGAGAACAGGGAAGTTGGCTAGTGAACAAAGGCACTCCCTGGAGGAGCATGGGGACTGGAGTTCAGATCTTCAGAACCTAGGGGAATGTAGGCAGGTTTACCAACCTGTCTATAATACCAGAAGCTGGAAGACAGAGAAGGTCTCCACAATGCAAGCTGGCTTACTATACTATCTAGAATAGTTTATGTCCTGGTTCAATATTAGACATTGTATGAAAAGTGATGAAGAAGATATGAAATGTCAACTTGAAGCATCTGAATTAATACACACACATGCAGGCACAAGGCACATGCACATGCTAGTACACACACACACACACACACACACACACACACACACAAACACACAATCACATATAGCACATGAGCACACACAAAAAGATAAAGGGTAGGACTTTTCACACGCTGATGAATGTGTTAAAAACACATTAAACATTTTAAAACATTCTTGTACTAAATGTCTTAGTTTTCAGTAAAATTAAATATAGGCATTGCAATCATCCTTTTCAATATGATCTCTTCTAAATGCCAGTTTCTTATTTTTACACATGTAATATTGAACAAGTGTTGAAGAAGAGCGATTGTGGCCAGAGAGATCACTCAGCAAGTAAACGTGTTTGCCGCTGAGACCAACAACATGGGTTTTGTCTGGGGAGCTCACTTGTCTGAAGGAGAGAACTGATTCCTGAAAGAGTGGCTGTTTTCATACACACACACACACACACACACACACACACACACACACACACACACACACACACACAAAGAATGAAAAAGGGAATAAATAAGTAATTGTAATAAATAAATAAATAAATATTGGAATCTCAGATGAATAGTGTGGTTTTAAACTTTATAAACTAGAGTTCTAGCACAAACTGTCTAATGGTTTAAAAATAATAATAAATACATAAATATAGGATTGACAAATGACTGCTCTTGTTATAAACTAGAGATGTATCATAAATTGCCTATTTTTTTTAGCCCTCAGATTTTTTTCCTCTTCACAGTGATGACAGCTGTTATCACTAACTCCTAGATAGTTAAGCTGTGCTTAACTATCACTAACAGTCCCCATGCTCCTCCAGGGAGTTAAGCACAGCTTAACTATCTAGGAGTTAGTGAGTGTGAAAGAATTAACACAGTCACAATGGCATTTCAATTCTGCTGTTAATTTTGAGATTCATGTGATTTCGGTTTCCATATCACTACTGCTTTCTATTTCCTTTTTGTTTTATTCAGCGAAGTTGTATCTTACTTTGGGGGATGTTTATTTTCAAATAGAATAATTCAATTACTATTCATTTACCACACTATTTATACTTTTTTTCTTGCCTATTTTTAGTCATCTGCAAATTATTCTCTAAACAGACTGCGGCATGTTGTTCAATTGTCATGTCTATTGTGCTATAGTAGTAGCTTTTTGACAGTCTTAAAAATTTTTCTAAAAATCTTAATAAAGCCTGGGGAGATGACTCAGTGCTTAAGAACACTTACAGGAACTGGCTTTTTAGAGTCCATTCCCTATAGTGCGATGCCTTACTCACCTTTGATGGGGGGGTGCATCTGGGCCCCTATTTGGTATAACAGCCTGTATTGACTACCCAAAGGAGGCCTTACCCTCTATGAGGAGGGGATGGGGATAGGATGGGGGTAATTGGGGGGAACAGTAGAAGAGGAGGGAGGGCCGGGTGGTGGTGGTGCATGCCTTTAATCCCAGCACTCAGGAGAGGCAGGCGGATCTCTGTGAGTTCGAGGCCAGCCTGGTCTCCAAAGCAAGTTCCAGGAAAGGCGCAAAGCTACACAGAGAAACCCTGTCTCGAAAAAACAAAACAACAAAAAAAAAAAAAAAGAAGAGGAGGGAGGGGGAACAGGATTGGTATGTAAAAGGAAAGAAAATTTTTAATAAAAATTATATATATGTATAATTTTATATATATATATATATATATATATATATATATGTAGGTTTAGTTGTCAGCACCAAAATTGTCACTTATAGCCACTAAAACTATAATTCATTTCCAGGTCTGAGGTCCTCTCTTGGCCTCCAAGAGTATCAGGTATGCAGAGGATGCACACACATACAAGCAAGGAAAAAACAGTTTTTAAAAGTTTGCTGGGCGGTGGTGGCGCACGCCTTTAATCCCAGCACTCGGGAGGCAGAGCCAGGCGGATCTCTGTGAGTTCGAGGCCAGCCTCGACTACCAAGTGAGTTCCAGGAAAGGCGCAAAGCTACACAGAGAAACCCTGTCTCGAAAAACCAAAAAAAAAAAAAGTCATATAAAAATGTCTTGTAGGATTTTCCAGCAGTCCTGGGTATAAATATTTATGTTTACTAAAATTATAGCTTAATATTATAAAAACACTTAAAATTGGCAATAAAAAGTAAATTAAAATCAAATCCGTAGTCTCTATACAGTTTTATTCTTACAAAGATTTTCAAATATGTTCTAATTTTCAGAAAACAATCCATGTTACAATGAGCAAAATAGATGTGAATATTTGTCGGATCAAGGGATTTTAAATATGGAAAGAAATTAAGCATAAATGTTAATATTAAAGAATATTTATACCAAGCAGACTCATCAAATACTGTTTATAGAAAAGCTATATACACCCTCTTTGCTCTGGGTTCCCAGTGAATAACAGATAACACAGATTATCTTCTACAGCCTTCCTCTACCACTTCACTCCTTTGTCTCAGCCACCAACCCTCAAAGGCACTCCTTGGGAAACCACTGGCCCTTTTAGCGAGGGCATCAGGTAGGTGACTTTTACTTCCCTTCCTTCCTCCTAATTTCTATACCCCAGCCTTATCAGCAGCTTTATAACAGACCATCTGCTGTACCCTCCTTCCTGTCCCCGTTATCAGTAGATCACAAAGATCTCCTGCATCTTTTCTCCACCACTAAAATCAGGTAAGCTATTTTCATTTTTCCTTTTCTCTTCCAATTCAAATCCCAGAGTACTACCTCCAGCTTTGTAGCAGACCATCCACTGGGACCTCTCCTCCCTCTTTTTCCCCATTCTCTGTGGTCTACTTAGATTCTGATGGCACATCTAGCTTACTTCCCCTCCTGTGGACATGCACAAACTGCCCCATCCCTTCTCTATTACCCCATTCTTAAGGTCAGTTCCCAATATATAGAAACATTTTCTACATGAGATCCCCAGTTGCCATACCTGGAAGGATCAGAGAAGTATTCCCTACCACACAAAGCCACCATAGTATCCTAAGAACCAGAAAGAACATCAGAATTATAATAATCCAAACCTAGATTACCAGGCAGCAGCATAAAAACTCCATCAATAGCAGCTAGGACAGAATCTACTACAGCCCAGTAATCCTATTACAGTAGGCCCTGAGAGATATAATATAGCTGAAACACAAGACAAGGACATCACAATAGATAGTATACATATGCTCAAGGACCTCAAAGATGATATGAATAAAGCCATTAATGAAATCTTTTAAAACATAGAAACACTTGAATGAATTGAAGTAAACTGTTCAAGACATGAAAGTGGAATGAAATAAAAAAAGAAAACCTAAACTATGGGTAAACTGGAAATGAAAAATGTAGGGACTGGACAAGTAACTTCAGAGGGAAACCTCATCAACATAATATAAGAAATGGAGGAGAGAATCTCAGAACCAAAATGATATTGCAATCATAAACTAAAACATTCTGTAGTCTATAGCCAACATCAATTTAAATGGAAAGAAACTCAAAGCATTTCCACTAACATCAAGAACAATACAAGATTCCTCACTCTTTCCATTCTTATTCAGTATAGTACTTGACATCTGAGCAAGGACTCAGTAAGACAGCTGAAAGGATCAAGGGTTATAAATAGGAAGGGAAGAAGTCAAAGTATATTTGAAGATGATATGATATTCTATTGTATGACATTAAAAATCTACCAAGAAATATCTTCAACTGATAAACAGCTTCAACAAAGTAGCAGGATACAAAGTTACAGTATAAAATTTAGTAGTTTTTCTGATATACAAATTAAAAATGAACTGGAAAGAATTTTGGGAAGCAAAGCCTATCACAACAGCCTCAAAAAGTAGTGTCTTGGTGTAATTCTAACCAAACAATGAAATACTTGTATGTTTAAATCTTTAAGTCACTGAAGAAGTAAATTGAAGAAGATATCAGAAGATGAAAAGACTCCAATTCTCTTGAAATAGTACTATTAATTTAGGAAAAATGGCCATCCTGCCAGAGGCATTCTACAGATTCAATGTATTTTCCTGTCAAAATTCTAAAACAAAATTCACTGATCTTGAAAGTGTAATTTTAAACTTCATATGAAAACACACACACACACACACACACACACACACACACACACACACACACACACACACACCAAGATATTTAATCCTGAATACAAGACTATCCCCCACTTTCTCTTCTATCTGGTTAAGTGTATTGGACTATCCTGAGGTCTGTTAGCCATTTGGAGTTGTGTCACATGCAGAGAGAGAAATATGGTTGCATTTGCATTCTTCTACATGCAGCCATCCAGTTTGACCAGTACCATTTCTGGAAGATGCTGTCTTTTTCCCAGTGTGTTTTTCTGACTTCTTTATCAAATCAGGTGTCCATAGGTGTGTAGACTTATGCTTGGGTCTTCAATTTTATTTCATTGATTAATGTGTCAGTTTTTGTGCCAGTACCATGCTGGTTTTGTTTCTACAAAGTTGAGATTGGGGATAATGACATATCTAGCAGGGTTTTTTTTATTATTCAGGATCATTTTAATTTATATTTTTCCTTTTATTGAAAATAAATTATTTTCTCATATAATATATCCTGATTAGCTAATCCTCCCAGTTGCTCCCCATGTCCCTTCCCATCTGGATCCACTCCCTTTCTGTCTCTCACTAGAAAATAACATTCTCTCCATAACTATTCAGTATAGTGCTTAAAGTCTTAGCTAGAGCAATAAGACAACTGAAGAAGATCAAGACGATACAAATAAAATGAATAAAAAATTTCTTAATAAAAAATAAATAAAAAGAAGAAAAAAATGGGAAAGTAAGAAGTCAAATTATCTTTATTTGAGGATGATATGATAGTATGTATAATTGACACTAAAAATTACACTAGAGAACTCCTACAGCTGATAAAACTTTCAGCAAAGTAGTTGGATGCAAAATTAACTCACAAATGTTAGTAGCCCTTCTAAATACAAATAACAAATGGACTAAGAAAGAAATCAGGGAAACAACACCCTTTACAATAGGCTCAAATAATACAGAATATCTTGGGGTAACTTAAAACCAAGCAAGTGAAAATCTTCTATGTTAAAAACTTCAAGTCTATGTAGAAAGAAATTGAAGAAGATATCAGAAGATCAAAATATCTCCCATGCTCATGGTTCGATAGGATTAAAATAGTAAAAATGGCCATCCTACCAAAAGCAATCTACATATTCAATGCAATTCCTATCAAAATTCCAACACAATTCTTTACAAACCTTTGAAGGACAATTCTAAGCTGCATATAGAAAAACAAAAAAATTCAGGATAGCTGAAACAATCCTGAATAAGAACAGAAGTGCTGCACATCTCAGCAGTCGCAATGTCAAGTTGTAATACAGAACTCTAGTAATAAAAGCAGGATGATAGTGGCGTAAAAACAGATGCACTGGGCAATGGAATAGAGTGGAAGATTCATTGCTGCTCTATCCATAATAGCCAGAAATTAGAAACAATCTAGATGTCTGTCAAATATGATTGAAAAAACAAAACATGGTAAATTTATACAATGGAACATGTCCATCAGTGAATGAATGGATGAAGAAAATGTGATACAGATACACACTGCAATATTACTAAACTGTTTAGGAAATGAAATGATGAAATTTACAGTAATTGGATGAGGCTAGAAAAGTATCATTCTAAATGAAGTAACATGGAACCACAAAGATAAACATTGTATGTATTTGCTAATACATGGAATTTAGCTGTTATTCTTTTGATGAGCAAGCTTTAAGTTGTATAACCAAGAATTCATATATAGAGGAAGGTAAAGAGGTGAGGGATCGATCTCCCTAGGTATGGGAAGTAGAATAGATAGTTAAGGATGCATGGTAGGAGGGAAAGAAACAGGAGAGTGGAAGGCAAGAGTGAGGCAAGGGCAGAACACAGAGAAAGACTGCTAAAAGAAGGACTACTTGAGGGGTTGTATGGAAACCTAATAAAGTAGATACTTTGTGTGTGTGTGTGTGTGTGTGTGTGTGTGTGTGTGTGTGTGTGTGTGTGAAGCTGATCTAAATAAAATTTCCATTGCCAAATAACAAGAAAGATAAATCCCCAAGTAGACATCACTGATCACCAAAAGAAGCTTCCAGCATTGGGAATATATTACATCTAATGGAGTTGTTTGTCAAGAAGTCCTCCTGGAAACTCACAGACAAACCAGGGTATTGTCAAACCTACTGGGTGCTCTATAAACTGATTGTCCAGTTGCTGAAGATGATACCGATACAACCCACAGAACACAGAGAAGTCCAGCTGGTGCCTACATAGAGACACCTCTATGACTAGTGTTCATGATACAGGATGGTACTCTATACCCTCCCAAAGGAAAAAGGAAAACAACCTTGTCTAGGTTGTCTAGGTTGCTAGCAACCTTGTCTCTGTTCTACAATGAGAGACTGCCTTCAAGTTTCACTAATGCAATAGTGGCATAAATTCTGGGAGTAACCAATAAATATCTGATTGTATATAAGACCCACTGCATGAAATGAAACCCATCCCCATTGCTTCTGTGGTGACCAAGAACCTGAGACTAGATTGATCAGGAACCTCGATGAAAAGCAAATACTATCATTCTGCTAAAAGAACTTAGCCATGAAATAAATCCTAACAATATTCTTCTGTAATTATGGATCAGTACCATGCTGAACAATCATCAGGAAAGCTTCATCTTTGTAGCATGAATCTTCAAAATTCTTATTAATAAAATCAAACTTGAAGCAAGTTATTAGGGTGATTGCCGGTAGATCAGATGCAAAACAAGCCAGAGCTACCTCACCTTGCCAATTTCTCAGCTAATCTTGTTTCCTCAGACTGGAAGCCTCTGTGTCCTCATATCCGAATGGTCTCAGCTGAACTGAGGCGCTCAAAACCTAAAAACTTAACCAGCCAAAATGCTTCTAGTTTCAGGTCTCCGTGCATTATAAATCTTTCTGCTTTTGCCATCACTCCCTGGGATTAAAGGCTCACTTCTTGAGATTAAAGGCGTGTGTCACCATGCTTGGTTGTTTCCAATGTGGCCTTGAACTCACAGAGATCCCAGATGGATTTCTGCCTCTGGAATGCTAGGATTAAAGGTGCGAGTGCCACCATTTTCTAGCCTTTGTATCTAGTGGCTGTTCTGTCTCTGACCCCAGATAAGTTTATTAGGGTGCACAATATTTTGGGGAACACAATACCACCACACATCTTTCAATAGATAGAACAATTGCAGGGACCCACAGCCAGGCACTCTGCAGAGCACTAGAGACATGGGAAAATCCAATTCTACTTCTGGGATGCGTTAGCTCCATAAAATCTTTCTCTGCAGACTGTTCATGTAGATCTCTTCCATTTCTCCGTCATTGGGCGATCCCCGTGTCTTTCTTGGGGTCCTGTTTTCCAGGTAGCCTCCCTGGTGATGTGAGTAGCAGACAAGTCATCCTTTTTCCATATCTAGTATCCTCCTATGAGTGAGTGCATACCATGTTTGTCTTTCTGAGTCTGGGTTACCTCACTCAGGATGATTTTTTCTAGATCCATCCATTTATCTGCAAACCTCATGATGTCATTGTTTTTCTCTGCTGAGTAGTATTCCATTGTGTATATGTACCACATTTTGTTTATCCATTCTTCAGTTGAAGGGCATCTAGGTTGTTTCCTGGACATGAGTGGGGTTAATGAAGGGTGAGGGTTGAGGGAAAGAGAGCTTGGGGAAGGGGGAGATCCCAGCTGGATCAACAACAGAGAGGAAGACAAGGAATAGGAGACCATGGTAAATGAAGACCACATGAGAATAGGAAGAAGCAAAGTGCTAGAGAGGCCCACAGAAATCCACAATATACCCCCACAACAGACTGCTGGCAATGGTTGAGAGACAGCCTGAACTGACCTACTCTGGTGATGGGATGGCCAAACACCCTAATTGTCATGCTAGAAACCCCATCCAACTACTGAGGGATCTGGATGCAGGGATCCATGGCTAGGCCCTGGGTGGATCTCTGGGAGTCCAGTTAGCAAGAATGAGGAGGGTTTATATGAGCAAGAATTGTTGAGACCAAGGTTGGATAAAGCACAGGGACAAATAGCCAAATGAATGGAAACACATGAACTATGAACCAATGGCTGAGGGGTCACCAACTGGATCAGGCCCTCTGAATGGGTGAGACAGTTGATTGGCTTGATCTGTTTGGGAGGCATCCAGGCAGTGGGACCGGGTCCTGTGCTCAATGCATGAGTTGGCTGTTTGAAACCTGGGGCCTATGCAGGAGCGCTTGGCTTGGCTGGGAGGAGGGGACTGGACCTACCTGGACTGAGTTTACCAGGTTGATCTCAGTCTGTGGGGAAGGCTTTGCCCTGGAGGAGGTGGGAATGGGGGTGGGCTGGGGGGAAGGTGAGGGGGGTGGGAGGGGGGAGAACAAGGGAATCCGTGGTTGATATGTAGAACTGAATTGTATTGCAAAATAAAAATAAAAATTAAAAAAAAATCTTTCTCCACAGAGCTCAGAGACACTTGAAGAAGAGGAGGCAGAACCATTGTAAGAGTCAGAGGAACGTATGACACCCAGAAAAAAAATGCCTTCTAAACATAACACTGTCAACACACATGTGAACTCAAAGAGACTAAATCAGCATGTACAGTATCTGTACGAGATAGGGTACTAGAGCTGAGAAAAGTGGACACATATATGTCCCTGTCCCCAATAGAGAAGCTATCTCCAATTGATAACCTCATAAAAATAAAAATAAAAAAATTTAGCTCTCTCCAGTGGAGTCTCAGTGGGGATACAAGGATTCAAACTACTCTTAAGGGAAGGCACCAAGCCCAGCAGTAGCGGTCCAACACGAAAAGAACTCAATAGTGTCTTTGGAGATTCTTTGCCTTGAAATGCTTTGTCATGTATAAGAATGTATTTATTTTACCAGTTGTGATGATATATGCCTATAATCTCAAAATTTGGGAGGAAGAGGAAGAGAACACAGGAGATCAAGATTATCCTTAGTTATTTGAGTTTGATGATATTCTGAACCTCATGAGACCTCATGTTAAAACTTGAAGAAAAAAAGTTTTAACTTAATCCTTCAGAGGTTTTTCTCTGGAGTGAGATGGTGGTTTTCAGAAGATGATCAATAGGAAAATATAACTACATGGTGGACAAATTAGTTAAAACTCATGGATTCATGTGGAAACAGATTGGAAGATGGGAAAACACCTTCTCCCAGGACTCCTTGAAAAGCTCAATGGAAAGTTTGCTTAGTAACAAACTCTAACACTGTGTGGGGTAAAAAGGAGACTGGACTCATTGCAAGTTCTTGTCTTAGCACTCACCAATATAGAGGAAAACTACACACATGGAACGTCCTTATGAAATGTGCTGTCTGTGGAAACAGTGCATATGACTTTCCTCACTAATATTTCCACGTACAAGACACATTTGTCCTTAATCACATGTTATTTCCTTCTGGTAGAACTTAGCTGTATTTTTGCCTGGGCTGGAAATTTATATTGCTTTTCTAAAACAAATGAATCATGTCTTAGCTGCTGGCTAAACTTTGTCATTTTTAGACTGAAAGTGATATTAAGTGACTGTGATAGAACTATAGAAAAAAGAATTATCAAGATACATTTGATATTTTTCCTTATATTAAGCTGAAATTTGCCATTTTTTTAGAAAGTTGCTTTAGACATGGCTCACCAATTAAGAATACTTGTGTTTGCAGTAGACCTAGTACATATTGTGCAGTAACTGATCATACTACCCATAATCCAGGATCCCATTAGGCACTCTCTTTTCAAAGTGTACTTCTTTCTTTTCAAATGAATTTGTATTGCCTATGCTATTATGTTGGTACCCAAGAACAACTTATGAAACAAAGTAATATTATTATTAACCCAGTATACTTCAGACTGTATTCACTAGGAAGGATTCTTTTAATACTTTTTAAATTATTTTTTAAATTTTATAATTAATTTAATTTTACATATCAGCCACAGATTCCCCTGTCCTCCCTCCTCTCGCCCCCCCTTCCCCCAATCTACCCCCCATTCCCAACTCCTCCAAGGCAAGGACTCCCCTGGGGATTCAGCTCAGCCTGGTAGATTCAGTTGAGGCAGGTCCAGTCCCCTCCTCCCTTTACCTAGGCTGAGCAAAGTGTCCCAGCATAGGCCCTAGGTTCCAAAAACCCAGCTCACGCACTAAGGACAGATTCCTGTAGTGGGTAGCCATTCCAGCCTTGATCTGGAAGTTCCAACCCCCATTGAGGCTTCAGTAACTGTCACGCCTACAAGGCGGGGACAAGCGAGGACCCTGAAGACCCAAGATGCGGATGTGCCACCTCTCTTAGTTCCTGGAACCTGCATGCCGGAAGTAGACCCAGCAGAGTTCTCCAGGGAACACCACTGGACTGTGCCACGCCTATCCCAGACTTTGTAAACTATCCATTCACTTATAAGTTACCCACAAAATAAACCTCCCTTTTAACTACGTGGAGTGGCCTTAATAATTTCAACAATAGGTCCCAATCCTACTGCCTGGGGGTCTCCTAAATAGTTCACGCTAATTGACTGTCTCACTTATCCAGACGGCATGATCCAGTTCCATGGGGACTCCTCAGCTATTGGTTCATAGCTGGAGTTCCACCTGGGGCCTGGCCGTGGATCTCTGCTTCTGCTTCCATCAGTCAATGGATGAGAGTTCTATCACAACAATTAGAGTGTTCGGCCATCTTATCACCAGAGTAGGTCAGATCGGGCTGTCTCTCAACCATTGCCAGTAGTCTATTGTGGGGGTATCTTTGTGGATTTCTGTGGACCTCTCTAGCACTTTGTGTCTTCCTATTCCCACGGGGTCTTCATTTATCATGGTATCTCTTTCCTCATTCTCCCTCTCTGTTCTTGATCCAGCTGGGATCTCCTGCTCCCCTAAGCTCTCTTTCCCCCGACCCTTGCCCTTCATTACCCCCTTCATGTCCAGGTTGCTCATGTAGGTCTCCCCTCCCCTCCCCTCCCCTCCTCTCCCCTCCCCTCCCTCTCCTCGAACCCGGGTCCTCTAGAAGAACAGTCAGTGCTCTTAACCGATGAGCTATTTCTCAGAACTGAAGAGATGGTTCACCTGGTAAGGGTGCTCACTGCCACGCCTCAGGACCTGGGATTGATCTCCCAGATCCATATGGTGGAAAGAGAAAGCTGATTTCTGCAAGCTGTCCTCTGACCTCTGCATGAGTGCTGCAGTACCCCACCCCTCCAGATGAAAGTAATTTAGAAAAATTAAAGTGTTTCTCTTCCTACATTCTGGCTCCACAGCCTGGAGTTGTGATCAGGGAGTCCAGATCTTCAGCTAGCTGTCTGTGCCTAAGGCTGGGGTTGTCTAAATCATACTTTGAGAAATCCTGAACTAAAGAAATGACTCATGAAGTGATTTTATTTTTTTTTAATTTGGAGACCTTGAACTAGCTATACAGCTGAGAATGACCTTGAACTTCCAATCCTCTTGACTCTTGTGAATGCTAGGATTATAAGCGTTTGCCACCATGCCTAGAAAATGCAGTGCTGGGGGTAGAAATTCTTCCATTTCCAAACCAGGATGAATCTGCACAGCTTTGAAACTGCACAATGCTTACTCTGGTCCCACCCCACACTCTCCACACCCAGGAGGCTGGTGGGAATGTACAGGACCCACTGAAGGCCCAAACCCTAAGCCAAGTGAAACCAGATTGCCGGCCTTTGAACTGGAGCACCAGCCACTGAGCTGAGTCCTCCATGTAGGGTCCAGGCCTGGAGCGATTAGTGCAAAGTTCAAATCTATGACTACTCACAAGTGAATTTGGCAACCATTGGGTGGCCCCTGACCTCCCCAGCCTTTTAACCTGTGACCCCAGGCCACCCTTCCTGCCAGTGAGACACACACACACACACACACACACACACACACACACACACACATCCCCTGTCCTCCAAGAGAAATGAAAAACAAAACACTGCAGTTATGTATTAGGATTTAACAAGCAGGACCATTGAAAGAAAATGACTCAAAATTATCCTCAGATGAGCTATATTAGTAGAGCTAGCAGCACCACCACAGGCAGCCATGATTAGGAATTAACTTCTGAAAGTGTTAGAAGAGATAAAGCATCACAACCATAGGCATGCATAATTGGCCCTTCCTGGAAGTGGAGAAACTTTCCTTCAAATCCCATGATACAAGGAGAATTAGGACATTTCACTATTGACCGAACAGAGGACTTCTGAAGGGCAAGGCAGACCTTTCACTTCATAGAACAAAAAAGGTTCTTTACCATATAGGTTTCTAATGTAAATATAGGGGTTGCAATTTTTGTACTACAAGATATGGCCTTACCTGACCTACATGTCAGAAGTCAAGAAACCACTGTGAAGATCCAGGTTTCATTATAGCTTGTGCTTGGTCTAGGGATTAGAAGATGGGAAGTCTAGGCTTGTACACAGTTGCAAGTGGAGGGAAAGTAATATATGACACTTCCTTATCAACTTGCAGTCACTGACACAAAGCTAAAGGATACCTGGTCTTATGGTGATATTTTATTTGTGCTGAAATGTGATTTTATTTGTATGTTAATAAATAAAGTTACTTGGGGGTCAGAGCTAATAGCAAGCCATAGCAGAATTCTGGCAGTGGTAGCACATGTCCTTAATCCTGATCACATGACAGGCAGATCTCTGTGTGTTCAAGGACACCACCATCATGGAGACACATGCCTTTAATCTCAATATCAACCATAGAAGACCTGGAGGTCTGTATAGATAGGCAGTGACGAGGAGGTCATGTGGTTGGGTTTACAACCAATGAGAAGGCAGAATAGAAAGTCAATAAAATGACAGATACACAGGAAGTAGGTCTCTTTGGGAAGGGTAGGACAGCAGCGGGTGGTAAGAAGGCGGTTTTAGTCTCAGCTCTTAGATACTGCTCTGACCCCTTGGGCTTATAACTCTGCATTTGGCTCTGTGTTTCTTAGTTAATAAGACTGTTACATCTACATGGCCTAATTTCTGGGAGAGGGAAGAAGACATTGATAGGGTCTGTGATATAGCATGCAATGGTGTCATCAATGTTTTTAGGGATATCAGCATTAGTTAATCATGTGTTCATTTGGGGATTAATCTAATTATTCAGAAGACCAAAAAGGCAGATAATAAGAAATCATCTCCATTGTTACCATATATCTTAATTATCTTTCTTGAGTGAGGTATATAGGAAGATTTACCTGGTCGAGCAGGAAAACAATTACCTTCTGACACAATGAAGTAAACTTGCCATGAGCATGTCATCATTGTCTCATTTCAGAAAACTATCACTTAGCTTGCCTTTCTTGCTTTCTTTTTCATTCCCTTTGTTTGAGACAAGGTCTCACTATGTAATTCTTAGATAGATAAATAAATTAGATAGATAGACAGATAGATAGATAGATAGATAGATACATACATACATACATACATACATACATACATACATAAAAATAGGTAAAGGCATAGCTAGACAACAGGTAAACAGATAAGAGAGATCAGACATTCTGCATATAAGACCACACTTGGAATATTTTCCTTCTCCTCTGTCCTTAACCTTCCTTTTCCCTTACTCCATTGTTTAGACATTTTTCTTCCTTCATTGGAATCCGTTTTGTTACCATGTCATATGTATTTTTTTAATTCTAGATTCCACGTATGAGAGAAACCATGTCATATTTGTCTTTCTGAGCCCAGTTTAGTTTTTAGATAATATCACGACCTTACTTCCATCTCTTTTCATTATAATGCCTATCTTATGGGTCTGGGAGCCATCTATTTTAAACAAAGGCACTCAGGGACACATCACTCTGAGTCCCAGTTTCAATGGGAGAGCTAAGCTAAAGTTTGGCCAGTATTATGCTCCAACTTAAAAAAAAATTAAGTTCTCTCCTGAGGATATGGTATAAATGATAAACACTACACCAACCAAAACAAACAAACAAACAAACAAACAAAACATGGGGCATGGAACTAAACAGATCCTTTTCAAATGATGAAATCCAAAGGATTGAGATATATTTAAAAAATAATCAACATCCTCAGTCAGAATGACTATGATCATGAAACTAAATGATAATATATGCTTGCATAGATATGAGGAAAGTGGAAGACATATTCACTGCTGTGGGAGTGCAAACAAATGCAGCAACTATGGAAATCAGTGTGAAGGTTCCTGAACCATGTACGTGTACTCCTCTCCTCTCCTCTCCTCTCCTCTCCTCTCCTCTCCTCTCCTCTCCTCTCCTCTCCTCTCCTCTCCTCTCCTGCATAGCAACTATTTATATTGCAATTCATAACAGTAACAAAATTATAGTTATGAAGTAGCAGTGAAAATAATTTTATGGTTGGGGGGGTCAAAACAACATGAGAAACTTTATTAAAGGCTCACAGCATTAGTATGATTGAGAACCATTGTTCTAGGGAAATAAACAATTGAAAAGTACAAGTACACATATATAATTATACACACACACACACACACACATATATACACATATAAAATGAGAAAAATACAATTGAACATATGCATGTATAGAAATACAGAGAGAATGATTTTCTTTATATTGTGTTGCCATACTTCTCAGCTCACATCTTCACAGGATGTGGTAATATTAGGACACTCCCTAAAATATCTCCTGATTACAGTTATACTCTTCATTATACAGCAGTGGGTGGATTTCTTCTTGATGGTTTAAACAGTATAGCATTATTCAGATTTGCTTGTTGATCCAGAAGTCTGAAGTCTCAGTCAACTGGGTGGCTGTCAGAAACTCCAGGACAGCAGATTATGTCCACTACCGGAAGCATTTTTCCTTTGGAACTAGAACTTCTAGTATAGCACCCATACTATAAGAGTTACAAGATATGAAAGTTCTTTTCCTAGATTACTGGGTGTAGAGGTTTGAATGAGAATGGCCTCCATAGGTTCATATATTTAAACGTGTGGGACTCAACTGGGAAATGGTTTGGGAAAGATTAGATGTTATGGTCTTGTTGAAGGAGCTACGTCACTGGGGTAGGCCTTGAGGTTTCAAAAGCCCACACCAGGTGCAGTCTCTCTCTGCCTGCTGCCTGTGCATCAGGAAGTAAAGCTCTGAGCTAGTGCTGCAGAGCCATGCCCATTTGCTTTCTCCCGTGATGATAACTGACTAACACTTGAAAACTATAAGCAAGCCCCCAATAAAGTACTTACTTTTATTAGAGTTTCCTTGGTCACAGCACCTCTTTATAGCAATAGAATATTATCTAAGACACAGGGTAATAGTGTACACTTCTGTTCATTTCTACCCCTTGACCCTGCAATCTGTGAATCCTTGATACAAAAAGAAAAAAAAAAGATGATGGGCTGCATGATGATTCACAGGCTAAAGAACCTTGCTTCAGACCTGTAATATTGTAGCCTAGATGGTTCTATCACGGTCTTTTCAGAAGGTATTTTCCATATGCTATTAAGCCAGTCACTTCAGCAAGTAGAAAGTATGAAAGACTAGATATTCCATCCACATGGACTCAGAGTATTCCATCCACATGCACTTATATGCATTTCTGGACTTCATTAACTGTGAAGACCCTGGATCACAGGCAATGATGTTTGTGCACATGAATCATATCATTATACTTCATAAATATGTAGAAATGTAAGTCACTTAAAAAATAAACATCACGTGGAACACTTGTGTAGTGGGTACTATACTCTAAACTTCCATGGATGTTTTGGCACAGGTATTGTTGCAGTGAAGATGTATGTGTACCCAGAGCATCTAATCCCTTACACTAAAATACTGCTTCTTCCACAACTTGTCAGGTGCAAGGGATCTTTCTCAGGAGCTGTCATGAGGACAGCAATAATACATTTGGTATCAGCCACCATGACTATTTGCTTTCATTGAAAAATTCTCAGCCACCTACAATTTGATTCTGGCTTTATTTTACTTTGTTTACTTGCTTCTATAGCTTCTCTTCCAATTAATATGTTATCATTAGATAATAAATTATTATGACCTGTCATATTTCTTAGATATGGTTTATAATGTAATATATACATTATATATTTCTTCCAACTAAATTATGAGTTCCTTGAAGACAGGACACAAATCAGGTTTATATTTTTATAATAAACAGCAGACTGATTTTCATAAAGAAGTGTCACATTTAATACAGCTAACTTCCAATTATGGAAAATAGTCTTTTTCTTAATATTGTGAACTGAATGAATATGCTCTCAAAAATCTATTTCCCATTATTTTCTGTGGAAAAATAAATACTAGTTTCATGTCAACAATAAATGCCTAATTTCCTAAAACACAGAAAAATATTTATATATGAATATAAAAAGATGATGAGCTTTATTTAAGTATTTAGAACAGGTAAGTATTTAGAACAGTTATTACAGATCATGGAGTATAATTTATGTATCTGTTGAACAATATATTTACCTTGTACAACACCACCTCTTTTTCATTACTGATATGCCCCTGAAATACTCACACAATCCTGAGCTTAGAAGCAATGGAGACAGCTTAGTGATCATTTTAGTCATGAGGTTGAAATTTCCTGTGAATACATTTAAATTTGTAGGACAAACTATGATGTAATCATACTATTCTTCCTCTCCATAGATTTTTTTGCTTATGGAGAATGACTGTTTCAACATTCCACAAAAGATATGTGACCATCTGTCCATCTGTCTGGATCTCTATGAATATATTTGTGTAACCTTAAATTTTTATTTAAAACAAATGAACACACTAATACCAACATTCTACACATACAGCTGAAGAGAACTAGTTCTTTGAATTGTACTCTATTTTGAATAAACTTTGTATTTTGAATCAGATAAATAAGAGTTTACTAAACATAGCACTTGCAAGAGTTCCTCAAAATAAGAAAGACATGTTTGGATATGATTTGGCAATCAAAACATGTTGACAGAATATTTAAAGCATATTTGTAGAGAGCTGAAAATTTTTAGCTATTGGCACTGTTTTCTGGACATTTAATGCATTTTACATTTCTTATCAAAGTATATTCTTTTCAATACAATTTTTAAAACATTTGTAGCAGACATAGATAACCCCCCCCTTTTTTTTCCTTTATCAAATCCTGGCAATCATACACTTGGCATAAAATCAAGAGATACAATTTTCTGTTTTGTTCTCTTCTGCTTTTCACATGGCTGACAGGAAAGCTGAGCGACATTTTCTGGCACCTAAAGTGAGTCATCATAAACTCAGAAGTTTTGAAGTTAATAGTTTTCCTCTCTGTGGCTGAGAAATACAATGATGTACAAATACACACATTATTAATAAATGTTTAATAGGCTTAGGTTTGTGAGTAATTGAGGGTTCAGCATTATTGTAAAAACTTTACATTCTCTTATTATTAATTTGTGTGTGTGCATGATATGAACATGTTATGACCAGATCACATATTTTTGAGGTCAAAGGACAACTTGTAGTAATTGCATTTCTCTTTCCATCATGTGGGTTATAGGGACTGAACTCAATTCTTAAGGCTTGACAGCAAGTGTGTTAGCCCACCAGCTATCTCACTGGCCATCAATACCTTAACATAAAAATGTAGTTATTTGTACTCTTTTGGGTTTTGATCAATTCTTTTTGCTATAATAAGTTGTTATGAAAAACTCAAAAGTAATTGAAACACTTCATATTTGTTTATGAAATAATTCACCATATTTCTTTTATAATTGTTATTTTCCTTTCTGAAGTAGTCTAAAAAGCAACTTATTAGATACCTCATAAGAGGTATAAAAGGACTTGGAAGCCTCAAAATACACATATAAAAATAATGGTTTGAGGAGAGGGAGTGTTTACTTCCCTGGTTGATTATGTTAAACTCTATCATATGCCCCTTAGCAAACTACACCCAACTAATATAAACAGTAAAGTGTTGAATTTTAACTTAAAAATATTTTTCAGTTATACCCATAGATAAGTATAGTCTACACCACACAAAAAGGCAACTTTTTTTTTTGCAACAAATGGAGACAATTACATAAAACCACAGCCAATCAAAATGCACGGCAAACAATCCCACAGGTAAGGACCAGGGACCATTGTGGAAGAAGGGAGAGACAAATTGTAAAGAGATAGAAGACGAGGGAATTTTGCATCAGATTGTGTCTTCTAGTAATTTCAGAAGCCATACCTTTGAATTCTCACCAATGTGACTGCTCATATGTGAGCTGGAGAAGGGTGACACAAAGACACATGTCAAACTGTATGAGGAAAGCCATATGAGGCTTCAACCCAACATTAAACAAAAATACAGGGAGATGAGGAAAACTGGGAGCTGGATGTATGGTCTTCCCTGGGGAAGAGGATGTCAATTGCTGGTACAATGCCAAGTAGTAAGCTATGAAAACAAGCATACAAGCAACTTATACAGACAGAACAGGTTATATTTAGGAAATACATGTATAAACATATACATATGTGCTGCAATAACAAAGAGTGAAAAAGAGATCCTGAATTTGAGGGAGAGTGATGAGGTATATGCAAGGGTTTGTAGGGGAAAATGGAAGGGAGACATGTTATGATTGTATTATAACTCCAGCCCAAATAAGAAAAATGATAATCCGATCACTTCTTTCACTACCTCAATATTGCTACTCACTTGTCATTACCCTGAGTAAAATTTATTTGTGAGATTTTCCACTAATCTCTGCTACACATGTGATAGTTATAAAGCTTCTGTTTCTTTCTTTATTTATATAGAAACCCATCCCACAATAACGAAAACATAAAAAGCAACATTGAGACATCTAATTTGCCATAGTCTAATGGTTTTATTTAACTCTGCAGTAACATTAAGATCTAGAGAATTCCATCAGGGATGTAAATTGAGGTATCTTAGTGGGAAACGTAAGACAAGGAACCTGTGGTAGACATGTTATGCATACATTTTCCAAGCTGGGTGGCTCCATTTCATCTACTGCATCATTCACTCACTGTCTTTCCTATGTAACAGTGACAGAATATTCATGAAAGAATTATGAAGTCTATTCTCAGAAGACTTAAGACAGCTAAAATGAAATAGCAGAATAAAGGAGAATGACAGAGCCCTCCATGACACATTAAACAGAATCAAAGGATCTGTTTTCCAGCCTCATTTTTTCCAGGTATGTGATCATAGGCTAAAATAATGTCCTAGGAGACAGTTTTTCATGTGTCTTATGAGTGCAGTGACTACACAGTTTCCAAAGTCCTCACAAACATATTATTTTGTAACTCTATGAATAAAAGAAGCTCATGAATCCGTAATGGACAGCAGTCTGATGTGAAACTGTCTCTGGCCTAGAGGAACTGCCTTTGTGCTGTGGTTTTGACTTTTTCTATTCCTGGACCAGTGCTGAAGTACCTTCTCTATTCTCTTCTACTTGAAAATCCGTGCCAAACTCCACTCAGTGTAAAGACATGATCCACTCATCATAAGGACTTTCGTAGTGTGTGGCCTCTCCTACCTGGGAAGCATTTCTTTCTCTGCCACCGTATGTCCTGTTGAACTTGACAAAGCTTGTTTTTAGATCAGACATGAAAATGGCTCTTAGACCTTTGTGGCTTCTTCCCATCATGTCTGTATAGTCTCCAATGGAGAAAATTGACATTTTCCTAGTATGTGCCCTTGAACTGAAATATAAATTCTTTTTTTATATATAAGATAGAAAAGGTTAGAATTTTGAAAATTCCTCCTGTTGTTTTTATCTCTCATTCTTTGCCCCTAATTCCCAAGTCAAGACCTGAATGCCTGCGATATTGGTTTTCTTCCAGGGAAGGATTTGAACTTTGTGTTATTGATTTAAAACTAATTGTGTCTTTCCAAGTGTGTGTGTGTGTGTGTGTGTGTGTGTGTGTGTGTGTGTGTGTGTGTGTACTTATTTGTTGTAGAGCAGGGAACCTCCCCCTAAGTTATCATTATCTCTTACTATTCAGTCATTTTATCTGTGTTTCTTATCTTTCCCCTTCTAGGAGTTATACTTTATTTCCTCTCCTCTTTCTCTTCTTCCTCCTCCTACTCTTCCTCCCTCTCTTTATCTTTCACCCCAGTTCTCATCTTCCTCCAATTCTCCGTTTTCCTTTGGCAAAAAGAAAGCACAATTGCTTAAGATCCATGATCTTATGAACCACAATAAATTTTTTAGGTGTCAGTACCAGGCATGATTTCCCTCAAGTTGAGCAGGTCTTAAATCCAATGGAGAGATGTTGGTTAACAACAAAATATGAGTGTTACTATTGCACCCTTAGACATGTCTTGACATGCTAGCCATTGTTATGGATCATAGGCATCATCACAGCTGAATGGAAATATTGGTTGCCTACTTTCCTTGGAAGCATTCATATTACTTTTAGATACTATTAAAGCTAGTTCACATGGAGGAAACACTCCAGGGGAAGAATGAAAGGTTTTGGAAGTAGGAAAGAAAAGGGGATAAGAGATGTAATTATATTTTATTTTCTAAAAAGACAAAACGGAAAAATCACAACTGAAAAGTCATTATCATAATGCTTACATGAACTCATACGTATGAACATACTTTGGCTTGTGTATAACTTGGTTGTTTTATGTTTTACAAAATCCATGTAAGTATTGGGTGAAGTGGTTTACTCTGGGATTTATTGGTGTGCTCCATTTTAATCCACAGACTGGTATTCTCATCACTTTATTAAAGAACAATTGATAGAAAATTTGAGCAAAGAGAGGGAGCTTAAAATTAAACTGTAATTCATTATGGATTCATGGGCCTCTTTTATTCATAGTTACTAAACAACTTGTTTGTTCGGACTTTGGAAACTGTGCAGTCACAACATTCATCAGACACTTGAAAAAGTGTTCTCTAAGACAAAATTTTAGCCTAAGATTACAAAGCTGGCAAAGACAAGCTTAGCACCTAAATCCTTTGATTTTGTTTTTCTACTGTTTCAGTTTAGGTGTCTTAAACCTTCTAAGAACAGATCCACAAATTCTTTCATGAACATTCTGTCACTGTTATATAGGAAAGACCGTGAGAGGATGATGCAGCAGCAGATGAAGTGCAGCCACCCAGCATGGAAGATGTATGCACAACATGTCCAGTACAGACTCCCTGTCTTATCGTTCCTACTAAGATAACTCAAATTACATTCTCTAAGTTTAAATGCTGGTGCAGACTTAAATAGAACCATTACACAATGACAAATCAGATGGCCCCAGTGTTCCTGTATCGTGTTCTCATCACTGTGGGCTTGGTGTCTACATGCAATAAAGAGCGAACCGCATATTGTGCACATGGTACAGAGAGGTTGGAGCATTTCACTCGGTATAATGAGAGCTATAACATTTAAGGCAGGGAAAAATGATCTGATTTCTCTTATTTAAAAGGGAACATTTTCTTATTTTATTCATTATTCACATATCTTAAAATAAATTCAACATATAGTTGTGTATATTGTTACAGGTCATATCAGCATGTGTCATAATTAACTTGGGTTAATAAACATATCCTCTCCTCAAACAATTAATGTTGTAGGTTTGCAGGCTTTCAGGTCTGAAGGTGTTGCCAGTCTGATTTATGCTGGAATTTATCACTCCAGGTTCAATCTCTCTTACCCATCCTGCTCTTCCTCCCCTCTCACACTAATCACCACTGTTCTCTTTTCCATATATAACAGCAAAGAGCTTTTATTCAAGCTGGAGCTTGGTCTCTCTGTCTGTCTGACGCAGTAGTGAGAGCAGACAGCCCTGGGCCTGGGCAGGGTAGGGTTTTTATCATAGCAGAGGTTGGGAGGGAGGGGATTTCCAGGGTCCTGGACCCTGATTGATCGACATTTGTCTAGGAGTATCTTAGTGAAAAAGGGAAATACATCAGTGTTAAGCTCAGGGACAGCTGGTGATCTTATCTAATCTTAATGGTTGGAATGTTTGGGATGTCAGGTACTTCACCTTAGATGCTGGCCCATCCCTGGGTGGATCCTTGGGTGGTGTCAATTTATGGCTTTTCCTAGACCTGGTTTGTTCCCGGCCAGTAAGCCTGTCACAGCAGCTATGTTTTGCTTGGTAATCCCTTGAAATCTTTCGACCAAGAGAGCTATAAAAGCCTGAAATGTTTGTCTAGATGAGGGTTTCCAGAATTGGTCCTTTTGAGGGAGCCACCCACTCAGATACTGAATACCCTCTTCGTGTAATGTGGAAAAAGTGGTTGGTGAGATTTGGCTCTTCCAGCAAACACACCCCGCTTCCATGAAAGGATGAACAAACAGACATCATTATTGTACACAGAGTGAAACACACCCATTGGGGATCACGTCATCAGTTTGTTTTTTTTTTGTTTTGTTTTTTTTTTTTTTTGGTTTTTCGAGACAGGGTTTCTCTGTGTAGCTTTGCGCCTCTCCTGGAACTCACTTGGTAGCCCAGGCTGGCCTCGAACTCACAGAGATCTGCCTGGCTCTGCCTCCCAAGTGCTGGGATTAAAGGCGTGCGTCACCACCGCCCGGCACGTCATCAGTTTTTTAAGTGAATGAAAACATCTCAAGTGAACTGATGAAATGCGAAAGTGTAAACACGTTACACCCTTCCTCTTTCAGTCACAAGGCCGCTGGGCTGTCAGTTCTCCACAGTGCTCCCTCCCTGTCTAGAGAAGGACCCTACTTGGCTTGCAAACCATGTCCCTGTCTGAGCTGCAACTAATCAGGCCACTCTTCAGTCACCACCAGAAAACCCCACAGACTGGCTGCCTTCCTGTTTGTGGCGCAGGCCTGGTATTTGAAGAAAATCAATTCCTCATCATTTTTTCCCTTCTCATCTGTGTCATTTTCCGACTTCCTTGATTTTCTTTACTTCGGTTTTTAATTATCATGCTTCTCTTAGCCTATCCTCTTTAAATCTCAAGGGCTATTTTAAAAGGCCGCTTGCTCACCAGTTGCAACTCTCCAAGGTCTCATTTGGAAAAATCTAACCATCTCTCTCTGTCCCAGCGTCTGCCAAAAGCCATTATGAGTCATGTTCTTGACCCATTGACAGAAATACTTAATATGAATAGTTAGCCTTTCTCAGAGTTGTTCAGCAACTGCCTTCCAATCCTGTTGATTTCAGCTGCCTGATAGGATACAGCATTTGACCAGAGTAGCCTATCTCACCTATACCTCCTTCAAATTTCTGGTGTATCAGTTAACCCTGGCTAAAGCGATCAGATTGAGTGGTTGATATGAAACTAGTGTGAGCGGCTGTCAGGCCATTCTAGCCAGGAAGTATTCTGGTTGCAATATTTTAAAAGTTACTGCCTCTAAATTTAACTGGATTACATACAGTAGATATGGAATAAGTAAACCTATATTTAAATAATGGTAATGTTACTAATATAATTATTTAAGGCAATTCCTTAATAGTATCACTATTAAGATTTTGGTTAAGCAGAAAAAGAATTATTCCTGCTGTTCATTAGTTTTTTTTATCCAAGTTTTTAAGGATCACAAAGTTGCCTTAAACAAGGATAAAAGAAATGTCAATGACCAACATACTTCATTAAAGCAGGACCAAGGCCCTCCCCTGTGTCTAGGCTGAACAAGGTATCCCACCCTAGGGAATGTGTTCCAAAATGCCATTTCATGCACCTGAGATAGATCCTGGTCCCACTGCAAGGGGCTCCCCAAACAGATCTAGCCACATAACTGCCACCCACATTCAGAAGGCCTAGTTCAGTCCCATGCATGTTCCCCAGCTGACAGACCAGAGTCCATGAGCTCCCAGCAGACTGGGTCAGCTGTCTCTGTGGTTTTCTCCATCATGATCTTGGCCTCACTTGCTCCTGTGATCCCTCCTTCCTCTCTTCAGCTGAAGTCTAGGATCTCAGTCCAGTGCTTGGTTATGGATCTCTGCATCGGCTTCCATCAGTTACCGGATGTAGGTTCTATGATGACAATTAGGGTAGTCAGTAATCTGATTATAGGGGAAGGTAAGTTCAGGTACCCTCTCCACTATTGCTATGAGTCTTAGCTGCTGTCATCTTTGTGGATTCCTGGGGATTTCCCTAGCACCAGGTTACTCCCTAACACCCCAATGGTTCCCTCTACCAAGGCATCTTGCTGTGGGATATTCTGTATGGCAAATGTGTTGCTGATTGGTCAATAAATAAAACACTGATTGGCCATTGGCTAGGCAGGAAGTATAGGCGGTACAAGAAGGAGAATAAAGCTGGGAAGTGGAAGGCTGAGTCAGAGAGACCCAGCCGCCATGATGAGAAACAGCATGTGAAGATGCCGGTAAGCCACGAGCCATGTGGCAAGGTATAGATTAATGGAAATGGATTAATTTAAGCTGTAAGAACAGTTAGCAAGAAGCCTGCCATGGCCATACAGTTTGTAACCAATATAAGTCTCTGTGTTTACTTGGTCGGGTTTGAGCGGCTGTGGGACTGGCAGGTGAGAGAGATTTGTCCTGACTGTGGGCCAGGCAGGAAATCTCTAGCTACAGTATCTCTTTCATTGTTCTCCCCCTCTGTCCCTCCCTCCACTCAGCCATCTCAGTTCCTCCTGCTCCCATCCCCCATCCTTTCCCTTCTTACCCCCCATCCCGCCCCAATTTACTCAGGAGATCTTAACTAATGAGGGAGATGGAAACAGTAGGAGGAAATATGGAATGAAAGGTAAAGGATATTTACTATTTTTAATTTGAATTCCAGTGCTTAAAACAGCATGACATCAATGTCTTAAAAGATTGTTCAAGTACCATCCCACATCCTAGCACCATATAGACTGAGCATGGAGGCAATAGATTCAGGAGTTTAATATCAACCTCACCTTTGTAAGGACTTTGAGGCTAGTCTCACCTACTTGTCTCAATAAATAAATAAATAAATAAATAAATAAATAAATAAATAAATAAATATAAATGATTGTATTATATAGTGCACAGGTAAAATGTTTTATTGAAGATTGCTAAAAACTCTTCATTTTCCATAACTAATATTTTATACCTGCTAGTTACATCTTCATTTGCTGGCATTTCCAGACCCTGGCAATAATAATTCTATCATTTGGTTCTGTGATTTTATTATTTGAAAAATCACATTTAAGTGGAATCATGTGATAACTGCCTTGGTAGATTATTTCACTTACCCAAAATGCTCTCAAAGTTATTCATTTCTTCAAATATGCATGATTTCCCCATCACTATGGCTGGATTATATTCTATTATATGAATATACTCATTACTTGTATGTATTTTAAATATCAATCCCTATCAATATTTGCTTTCATTACATTTCTCCTATTTTCAAAGTTGCATTTTCCCTCTCAATTATAAATTTTTTTCTGAATCGTTAATGTTTTAAGATCATTTACCTAGTTTTTGTTGTTGTTTACTGTGCTTTGGGTATCCTAGCTACTAAATCATTAACATGGCTAATGTTAATTAAGTTTCCTTACAGCTTTTTCTAGAAAACTTTCCATTTGAGGACTTACATTTATATTTTAAAATAATACAGTTAATTTCTGTGAAGGTTGGGAGATATAAGTCCAATTAATTTTAATCTTTCTAATGTCACTTATTTTAAAATACAATTTCTTGAAATTATACTTACATCATTTCTCCCTCCTCTTCCCCTCTCCTACCCATCCCATGAGCCCCTTTTCCTCTCTCAATTCTATTGCCTTTTTTTCTTTAAATGCTCATATTAATAAAACTATAAATAAAATCTGTTTATTCCTTATAACATTATCTGTTTGTATATGTTAGGCATGACCAGTAGTCTTAGATAATCAACTGGGAGACTCTTCCCTGGGGAGGACCATTTCTTCTGATCTCAGCCTTCCTCAGTTGCCTATAGATTTTTTTTTTTGTCTAGGTTTGAGGCCCAACAAGATATTCCCCTTCCATATTAGCATGCCCATTGGTTTTGTCATTATTTAGGTCTTCTTTAGGCAGCCATGTTGATGACACTTCATGGATGTAGCATCTCTAACATTTCTCGGAGACATAATTGTTAGATCAGGATAGATTGATGTGACACGGATATAAAAGAAAAAGAAGACCAACCTCCACACGGAAGCAGATGTCCTTGATCAGAAAAATGACAGGCAGCAGTTGCTTCCGCAGGAGTGAAGACTTGGTGTAGAAGACTTTGTTCTACATAACAAAAAAGGGGAACTTCAGGGATGTAAGGTTCCACCTGCAGGTTGGTACATTGATCTTCCCAGAAGCATCCTGTATCCTAACATCTTGCAGAGCTGACAACATGCCAATGTTCCTGTCTGGAGTTTCTAAGCCCACCTGAAGCTTTTAGACCATGAACCCCTTCACTCACAGCAAACTTTCTGTTCCTCTGGCGCTTACAGTTTTGCTGCACATCTTCACCAATGATTCCTGAGCCTTATGTGCAGGAATGATGTGGTAGATTTATCAGTTGGGAGATGGTACCCGCTTGAGCTTATCTCTTGCTCTCTGCATTTTGATCTGTTGTAGGTTTTGGCAATGATTTCCATCTGTTGGAAAGAGAATCATCTTTGATGAAGGTGAAAACTAAAGTTTTCTGTGGGTATAGGCTAAATATTTATAATATGGTTAGGAATTATTCTAGTTTAGTAAAGTGACAGTTGTGGGTTCATCTCCAAGATCTGTGATTTCATTGGCCGGGGCAGTTGGATAAGGTTCAGTAACAGTCATGGTTTTCTTTACATTGAGTGGTCCTTTGGTCCAATTGATAAACCATTCATTTTCATCAAGGTATGCAGACAACTATTGCATCCTTAGGCTTATTGTACCATGCTGGTCATTGGTGTGGTTCATAGACATCTTAGGTGGGTAGGACCTGCTTTGCTTGTTTTTTCTTCCCTCCTTGGAAGTTTGCATGACACCTTCTGGTGCCATGAAAGGTTGTCTTCAGAAAGGATATTTTCAGGTCTGAAATAGTCCAGGTATTCCTGTGTATCAAATATCAAGATATTTTCTATATTAGGGACTTTTCTACCTCGAAGGTCCAACCAAAGACAAAATCAATAGCCTACAATGTTTTTGGATTCTCTTGGATAACACTGGCCATCAACTAAAAAAAAAGTGCTTCTCATACCTAGTGTTTTGGTTTTAGATATTCTGTAATTCTTAGGGGAGCATTGCCAGCCCAGATCAGAAATTTTTATTTAAACTCTAAATGTATATGCATTCACTGACTTATATGTATTATGTGCAATTTGAGGTCGATAGAAATCACTATTAGGATAAGAATTTGTACTGTATCAAGCTGATAATATGAAAAAATTTAAAGAAAGAAAATACTATGATGATTGATGACTTTTTCAGACATCCTTACTGTTACTTTACCTTCCTCCCTCTGTGTTTACTTCCTTCCTCCCTTCTAACTAAAGTCTCCCTCCATTTTTCCCATTTCCCTGTACATCCTTGCCACTCTGCTGTTCTCCCCTTTGTACCTCCCTCTCCCATGGTATCCTCTTATTTTCTGGTTTCTGAAGTTACTCCAGGTAATATTTTCACATCTGAAGCCTTGATAACAGGAATCACACCTCAGAGAGAACATAAAAGTTTGTCCAACTGCCTACCACCATTTCCCTTAAAGTCTATTTTTTCACTATGGTGTATGCTTGGTAACCATTATGAGCAAATAAATTCACCATATTTCAATAGATTTATTTATCATCTTTCTGTTTCATTTACCTATATTTCTACGTTTTAATGGATGTAACTTTATAGTATGCGTTCAATTAGAAGATATGGCTTCAGCTTTGCTTTTTTACTTTAAATCAGTGGTTCTTAAACATCCTAATGCTTCAACCTTTTAATACAGTTCCTCATGTTGTGGCGATTCCCAACCATAAAATTATTTTCATTGCTGCTGCATAACTGTAATTTTGCTACTGTATGAATTGTAAGGTAAATATCCCTGTTTTCCAATGGTCTTTGGTGACCCTGTGAAAGGACCAGTCAACTGCTCAATGCGATTGTGACTCACAAGTTGAGAACCACTGTTAAAAAGGTTTTTTTCTTCTTTTTTTGACAATTTGGGAGTCCTTGTTGCTTAATATGAATTTAAAGGTTTTCATTCTGTGTATATAAAAACTGAAGGAGGTTTTGGTATGAATCACATTGATTCTATAGAGAGTTTTGGCACAGAATGTGTCATAATATTCTGCTTTACATAATTGGAAAAATTAGATATTCATTTTATTATATAATATATATCCATTTCTTTCAATGTTTCATAATTTTCAAAATGAAAGATATTTTCTCCCTTAGTTACAGATTTTCCTCATTGCTTTACTCCTTCTTATGGTGTTGTAAATATTAATTTTTGCTGAAATTTTTCTTCTAAATTTTATTTATTAATGGTAAGCATAATATATTATTTTATGATTGTCTTGTGTCTTGCAATTTCATTCAGTATTTTAGTCTATTTATTATAGTCTCCAGTTTGTTGATTTTGGGCTGTTTAAATTTAAAATATTTTGTCTTAAAAAATTCCTCAACCAGCCGGGCGGTGGTGGCGCACGCCTTTAATCCCAGCACTCGGGAGGCAGAGCCAGGCGGATCTCTGTGAGTTCAAGGCCAGCCTGGGCTACCAAGTGAGTCCCTGGAAAGGCGCAAAGCTACACAGAGAAACCCTGTCTTGAAAAACCAAAAAAAAAAAAAATTCCTCAACCAGTCAGGTCACTTAGTATGTAAAAGCACTTGCTGCCAAGCCTGACTGATGATCTGAGTTTGATACATGGATCCCAGTGTGGAGGAAAAGAATTTAGTCTATTAAATGGTTCTCTGATTCCACAAGTGCAATTTTGTGTATGTGTGCCTCCCACATTGTGCTGACATGATGATAAAAATAATTAATAGTAATAATGATAATTGACAATAATAAAACTTTTGGTCAAACATTGATTTCCTCAGCTCATTGAGCATTTCCATGGTCATCATTTGGAACACTTCATCATGTAATTTGTACATTTCTACATCACTGACATTATCTTCTTGACTCCTGTCCTGTTATCTTCTGGCTTGTGTTTTTCTCTTTCTTCTTCTTCTACCTTTTCCATGATGCTATCTATATATTAGAATTTTTTCAATTTTCCTTATTCATAAATAGGTCTTATATTGAAGAACTTACCCAAGACAACCTGGACTGCAGTTTTATGAACCTCTTAAACTATTTTGTTCAAACTACTACCTTAGAATCATCAGCCAACTACAGTATATTATTAATATTATCAGATAAGCACACGAAAATCAATCCTTTAAGCAACACCTAGTTGGACTGCTGCATACTCTATTTTTTTTCCCCAAAGAAGTGCTAGGAGAGAAGGAGGGCCATGATGAATGTCTACATGTTAGTTCACTGAACCACTTTTTCCTCCTCGTTTGTCCTATAAAACTGTCTTATATTTGACAATAGAGGAGAGAAAAAAGCTAGACTACTGAACAGCATCCAAAAAATTGGGATGCTTCATGTGCAATTCAACGACTTTGTGATTATGAGAAAGGTTGAATGTTGGATGATTCTTCCAGTTGTATGATGCTGCTGTGCACATGGGAGATACTTTGGTGAGAAGATGCCTTGCTTTTTGTACTGATTCCAGAGTTGTTAATACCAAACTAATCAGATACAATAATTACTTAGCTGATGAATGGTTTTCTCAGAAAGAGAACAGGTCATCATGTTACAATTGACTTGTATGTATTGAAAGAAAGACTGTGTAAAACTTTTCTTCTGATTTCATCAGAAGACTTCATCTCAGGAACAATACCTTCTACTTTCAATTTTTCCATAAAGAACTTAAACAAAATTTATATTTAAAATAATCAGTAGCTCTTCATGATCAAAACAACAACAAATAAAACAAAGAGCAACAGCAACAACAACAACAACAAAACAACCGAATGTGTCTGTCTTTAATATATCTTAAATGCTATTAAGGTTATATTATTCTATTGAATCCACCTATTTTATTTTCAACTAATCTAAACTAATGATTCTATGTATTTTATTTGCATACCAATTCTTCATCAACTGTCCCTTTTAAGTGACATTAGAAATAACATATTTGAGGATAAATGGAAAATAAAGTATTTATTTTGCTTCACTTCCCTGAAAACATTAAGACTTAGTTACAGACTTCTTGCATTCTTTACTGAAAACTTTGAACACAATTACCTGGGAAAGGCTTCAGGTGTCATGACAATGAACAAGTTATATTATGGGTATTAATACATAGACTTATAAAACACTTGATAATGGTCAGTTCACATTGTTATGAGTCTGTTATGTAAGGAACTCACCAATATTTTTTATGCATGTACTTATGTATTTATTCACACATATATGTAAAAATAAGAAAAGAAGCCATGGAGGCCTTGAATTGGAGAGGGAGCAGAGGCAGAAGTGACTGGAGGGATGAGAAGGATGGTGAAATGATGGAATTACATTGTAATTAGAAATAAAAACATTCCTGAAATGTTTTTTAACTATTTTATTTTTATTTCTATTTAATTATGTATATGTGTTTTCCTAATGTGGTGGCATGTGTGTAGGTGGATGGGGAGAACAGAAGAGGATATCAAATCTCCTGAAGCTTGAGTTACAGGTAGCTATGACCTACCTATATGGGTGTTGGGAACTGAATTCACATCCTCTGCAAAGGAGGTAAGGACTTACAACTATCTCTAACTCCAGTTCTATGTGGATCACTAAGTCCCTGGTCTCTAAGAGAATCTACACCCAGGTAGACTGACACACACACACATAATTAAAAATATAGAACTCTAAAATGAAAGAAATTTAAACCTAGGCCACCTGTCTCTCAAATCCACTTCTCACAAGCTTTTATTTATCTCTCTCTCTGGTGCTCAGCCTAATGCTACATTCTATGACTGTCTCTTGAACGATGAGAAACAGGAGACTGGGAGAATTCAATGTATCTTTATCACCCTGGTTTTATAATGGCAGTGAAGTTCATAAATTTAATTATCAATTTTCAAAATATATATATTAACTATACTAAATAATGTATGATTGATGACATTCCTTAGCTTAGAGGATTATTAGACACCTGTTTTTTGAAACAAAAAAATAATTTATTAAAATTATAATTTTAAGAAAACACTAATCCTTATAATAAAAATTGCTCCAGAACATGAATGATTTTCTTTGAAATACATTATTATAATAGTAAGACCATAATAATGCAAAAACTATATTCTTCTTTTCTGCTAAGTTTAGTTCCAGAAGCCATTAATTTTTTTTCAGAAATAATTTTATAGGATTGATGTATGTCTTAACTTATGAGATATTTACTGTACATCTATTTTATGCAAAAATACAGCAAACATCACAGAGCATTAGTATCAAATAAATAATTGAGATACTTTAATGATACAATTGTCTGATTATTTGTTTTCAGGATTGATTTCTCTATAACCACCTAGAAAACTTGGGAGCTACAATAAAAAGAAAAAAAAAAAAGAAGTCTTTGAATCGTGTTATTTTCACACACATCATGACAGTTCTTCGAAAAATCTTTGAGAAACATTAAAAAATATATGCACTCTGTTAAATTTAAATAACTCTAGTGTGAGGCTGAAAAGTTTGCACACAATGGGAAGAATATCTTGTGCAATAAACCAATGCTCTCAGAAGCAAAGAGCCTTTATTAGCAATTTAGATGGCCAGAAATCTTTTTGCCCATTTTCACAAATCTTCCTCTCTTGCTTCCTCCTCCTAAAAACAGATCTTAAACAAGAGTCCTTGGCCCCCGGGATCAATGTCTGGCAGAAAATATGGTTCAAAACTTCCATCTGGTTCTTTACTTTTGCTATTTCTGGCTGGAATTCAGATATATATATATATATATATATATATATATATATATATATAGAGAGAGAGAGAGAGAGAGAGAGAGAGAGAGAGAGAGAGAGATGACACATGGTTATTTCAAATTCAATAGGATTAAAAACTGTTGGCTTCTGAGGAAAGACTTGTATATATGACTAGAGAATATCAAGTGTTTGGGATTTAGGAGATGTCACCTGATAACTTCTGTGTTTCACATACAAACAGGGTATTCATGAATCTGAATTGCAAAGAGGTGGACTATTAACAGGATGTTGTCCTTTAGGGGCGACTTTTGTCCTCAAATTAGTGATTGGATTTTTTTTTTTTTTTTTGCGTGTGCCTTGGACATTTGGAGATAGAGGTAGCCATTTTGGCACCTTTTATACATTAATTGTTCTAACTCAAAAACATTCATTCCTACTTTCGGGGGAAGACTCTGTCCCCTCATTTACGATCGCACAGCTGAACATGACCTGCAGTGTGGATGTTAAAATCCGTTGTTCAAGCTTGTCAGCCTCTTTCTCATACTTCTGGTTCCTCAAGAACTATAAAGTCAATTGTAATCCTTCCTCCTCCTGTTAATAAAATATTTTGGCAATTGCAACTGAGAGGAGTTAAGTTTTATTCTGGTTCACTGTCCAATCCAATTATACAGTGGATCGTGATGGAGAAGGCAAGTCAGCAGGACCTTTAAGTGATTGGTTATAATGCATCTACAATCAGGAAACAGAGAGGAAATTGCATATATGTACCAAATTTTATTTATCCATTCTTCAGGTGAAAGGCATCTAGGTTGTTTCCATGTTCTGGTTATTATAAACAATGCTGCTATGAACATAGCTGAGCATGTGCCCTTGTGGTATGATTGAGCATTCCTTGGGTATATGCCCAAGAGTGGTATAGCTATGTCTTGGGGGAGATTGATTCCCAATTTTCTAAGAAAGTGCCATATTGATTTCCAAAGTGGCTGTACAAGCTTGCATTCCCACGAAAAGTGGAGGAGTGTTCCCCTTGCTCCACATCCTCTCCAACATAAGCTCTCTTCAGTGTTTTTGATCTTAGGCATTCTTACGGGTGTAAGGTGGTATCTAAGAGTCGGTTTGATTTGTATTTCCCTGATGATTAGAGATGTCGAGCAATTCCTTAAATGTTCCTTAAATATCTTGCAGCCATTTGAGCTTCCTCTGTTGAGAATTCTCTGTTTAGTTCTATAGCCCTTTTCTTAATTGGACTGTTGGGCATGTTGATATCTAATTTCTTGAGTTCTTTATATATTCTGGATATCAGCCCTCTGTCAGATGTGGGGTTGGTGAAGATCTTTTCCCATTCTGTAGGCTGTCACTTTGTCTTGTTGACCATGTCCTTTGCCCTACAAAAGCTTCTCAGTTTCAACAGGTCCCATTTATTAATTGTTTCTCTCAGTGTCTGTGCTACTGGTGTTATATTTAAGAAGTGATCTCCAGTGCCAATGCGTTCAAGACTACTTTCTACTTTCTCTTCTATCCGGTTCAGAGTAACTGGATCTATGTTGAGGTCTTTGATCCACTTGGACTTAAGTTTTGTGCAGGGTGACAGATATGGATCTATTTGCAGCCTTCTACATGTTGACATCCAGTTACGCCAGCACCATTTGTTGAAAATGCTTTCTTTTTTCCATTGTACAGTTTTGGCTTCTTTATCAAAAATCATATGTTCATAGGTGTGTGGATTAATGTCAGGGTCTTCAGTTCAATTCCATTAGACCACATGTCAGTTTTTATCCAAGTACCAAGCTGTTTTTATTACTGTAGCTCTATAGTAGAGCTTGAAGTCAGGGATTGTAATGCCTCCAGAGGTTGTTTTATTGTACACGATTCTTTTAGCTATCCTGGGTTTTGTTTTTCCATATGAAGTTGAACATTGTTCTTTCCAGGTCTGTGAAAAATTGTGTTGGTATTTTGATGGGGATTGCATTGAATCTGTAGATTGCTTTTGGTAAGATTGCCATTTTTACTATGTTAATCCTGCCTATCCATGAGCATGGGAGATCTTTCCATTTTCTGACATCTTCTTCAATTTTTTTTTTTCAGGGACTTAAAGTTCTTGTCATACAGGTCCTTCGCTTGCTTAGTTAGAGTTACCCCAAGGTATTTTATATAATTTGTCGCTATTGTATACATATACACATACAGGATGATGTATCTCTGATTTCCTTCTCAGGTTGTTTGTCAATTATATATAAGAGGGCTACTGATTTTTTTTTGAGTTGATCTTGTATCCTGCTACATTGCTGAAGGTGTTTATAAGCTGTATCAGTTCCTTGGTTGAATTTTTGGGTCACTTATGTACACTACATGTCATCTGCAAATAGGGAAACCTTGACTTCTTCCTTTCCAATTTGTATCCACTTGATCTCCTTATTTTGTCTTATTGCTCTGGCTAGAACTTCAAGTACTATATTGAATAAGTATGGGGAGAGCGGACAGCCTTGTTCCTGATTTTAGTGGAACTGCTTTGACTTTCTTTCCATTTACTTTGATGTTGGCTGTTGGCTTGCTGTAAATTGCCTTTATTATGTTTAGGTATGTTCCCTGTATTCCTGATCTCTCCAAGACCTTTATCATGAATGGGTGTTGTATTTTGTCAAATGCTTTTTCAGCATCTAGTTAGATAATCATGTTTTTTTTTTTTCTTTCAGTTTGTTTATATGGTGTATTACATTGACGGACTTTCATATGTAGAACCACCCTTGCATTCCTGGAATGAAGCCTACTTGATCATGGTGGATAATTGTTTTGATGTGTATTTGGTGTCTGTTTGCCAGTATTTTATTGAGCATTTTTGCATCAATGTTCATGATGGAGATTGGTCTGTAGTTCTCTTTCTTTGTTGCATCTTTGTTTGGCTTGGGAATCAGAGTAATTGTAGCCTCATAGAAGGAGTTTGGTAATGTTCCTTCTGTTTCTATTGTGTGGAACAATTTAAAGAGTATTGGTATTAGCTCTTCTTTGAAGATCTACTAGAAATCTGTGCTGAGACCATCTGGTCCTGGGCTTTTTTTATTTGGGAGATTTTTAATGATTGATTCTATTTCCTTAGAGGTTATTGGACTATTTTAATAGTTTATCTGGTCTTGATTTAACTTAGGTATGTGGTACCTATCCAGAAAATTATCCATTTCTTTTAGATTTTCCAGTTTTGTGGAGTAGAGGTTTGTGAAGTATGACCTGATGATTCTCTGGATTTCCTTAGTGTTAGTTGTTATGTCTCCCTTTTCATTTCTGATTTTGCTAATTTGGATGCTCTTTCTCTGCCTTTTGGTTAGTTTGGATAAGGGCTTGTCTATCTTGTTGATTTTCTCAAAGAACCAACTTTTTGTTTCATTAAATCTTTGTATTGTTCTCTTTGTTTCTATTTTATTGATTTCAGCTCTCAATTTGATTGTTTCCTGGCGTCTATTCCTCCTGGGTGACTTTGCTTCTTCTTGTTCTAGGGCTTTCAGGTGTGCTGTTAAGTCACTAGTGTAAGATTTCCCCAACTTCTTTATGTGGCTATTGGTGAAATTATTAAGGCCACTCCACGTAGTTAAAAGGGAAGTTTATTTAGTGATATAACTTACAAATGAAGGGATAGGTAGTTTGCAGGATCTGGGAAAGATGTAGCGCAGTCTGGTGGTGTTCTCTGGAGAACTCTGCTCAGTCTACCTCCAGCATCCAGGGTCCAGGAACCAAGAGAGGCAGCACATCTGGATCTTGGGTCTTCAGGGTCCTCTCTTGGCCCTGCCTTGTAGGCGTGACAGTTACTGAAGCCTCAATGGGGGTTGGAGCTTCCAGATCAAAGCTAAAATGACTACCCACTACATCTTGGCTGGAGCTGGAGAGAAACTCTCCAGTTACATGTGGGCATTTAGTGCTTGAATTTCCCTCTTAGCACTGCTTTCATAGTGTCCCATAAGTTTGGGTATGTGGTATATTCACTTTCATTGATCTCTAGCAGTCTTTAATTTCTTTCTTTATTTCTTCCTTAACACATTGGTGATTCAGTTGAGCATTATTCAGTTTCCATGACATTGTAGATTTTCTGTAGTTTTTGTTGTTGTTGAAATCTAACTTTAAACCATGGTGGTCTGATAGAACACAGGAGGTTATTCCAATTTTTTTTGTATCTTTTGAGATTTGCTTTGTGGCCAAGTATGTGGTCAATTTTAGAGAAGGTTTCATGGGGTGCTGAGAAGAAGGTATATTCTTTTTTGTTAGGATGGAATGTTCTGTAGATATTGATTAAGTCCATTTGAGTCATAACATCAATAAAGTCCTTTATTTCTCTTTTACGTTTTGATTTGGCAGATCTGTCCAGTGTTGAGAGTAGGATGTTGAAGTCTCCCAGTATTAATGTGTGGGGATTTATATGTGATTTAAGCTTTAGTAATGTTTCTTTTACATATGTGGGTGTCCTTGTGTTTGGGGCATAAATGTCCAGAATTGAAACTTCATCTTGGTAGATATTTCCTGTGATTAGTATGTAATGTCCTTCTTGATCTCTTTTGATTGATTTTAGTTTGAAGTCTATTTTGCTGGATATTAGGATGGCTATACCAGCTTGCTTTGGGGTCCAACTGAGTCACAACTTCTATATACAAAATATTTCTAAGACATAGTCTTACTACAAAGGCCAAGAATGTTCAGTCTTCTCATTTCTGCTTTCCAGGTTCTGGATATGGATGTGGAACACTATTTTTGCTGTGGTGCTTTATATTAACACGGGAACATCTTTCAAAAGCTTCAATGCAATTCTGAATCAATTATAGTACAGCTTCCAGTCTCAGTGCCACAAACATTGAAGACATTAAAAAAAAGTAAGAACAATGAACAACCAAGAGCTTTCTAGAAGCCTTCGATTTCTAGAATCTATTTCATACTCAAATGGTGATTGCCTTTGCTTTAAACAAAAAGCTATAGAAATATGTGAGAGAAAGTAAGAATGTAACTACATGACACAGACTAAAACATGGAAAAATTCCATCCCAGAGAAAATGGGCTCAACAACAAATACATTTAGATGTTATCACTTAGTAAATAAAATTGATTAAAGAACACCTAGTTAAGTTCAAATGCAATATGGAGGCTGATATAGTATCCCTGGGAGAAAAGGTAAAGAAATACAGAAAGGATAAAAAAAAAAAAGCTTAGTAATGAAGCTAACTTGAGCATTGGGGTTTAGGCCTTGTGTTCTGAGAGCAACACAGAATAATAAGACGCTTTTAACTTCCATTGACATAAAACATGAGAAAAGTATCCAAGTCACTTAGTATGCAATCCAAAATTAACTCACACTGATGCATCAGCTCCCAGGAGAATGTATGTTTCTAACATCTCACAGCCTCTCTAATGGCACTGCTGTTCATAATTCCTACTCTGTCTGCAAGTGTGTGATAGGGATATATTTCCTTTTCCTTACACTTTTCTAAGAAGCCTTCAAAGCTTATGTTGAAACATAGTAAATATTTTTGTGACAGCAGCTGAGATGGCATTTTTTCTTCAGTGTTTTCTTTTTAAGGTTTATTTGTAATTTTAAATTATGTGCATAAATATATTTCTGTGTGGGTATGTGCACATGGGTACATGTGAGTATAGAGTCCAAAAGAGGGCATTGCATCCTCAGGAGCTAGCTTCAGGCACGTATATAAAAGAGAGGTTTATTAGTGGCATAGCTTACAAATGAAGGGATAGGTAGGTCACAGGGTCTGTGGAAGATGTAGCTCAGTTCGGTGGTGATCTCTAGAGAACTCTGCTGGGTCTACCTCTAGTGTCGAGGGTCCAGGAACTAAGAGAAGGCGGCATATCCAGATCTCAGTCTTTGGGGCCCTCTGTTGGCCCCGCCTTGTAGGTGTGATAGTTACCAAAGCCTCAATGGGGGTTGGAACTTCCAGACCAAAGCTGGAATGGCTACTCACTACAGTTTTGAGCTGCCCAAGATGGGTTCTGAGACCCAAACACAGGTCTTCTGGAAGATGTTATAGCACTCTGAAGTAGCAAGTCATCTCTCCAGTCTCTCCTGTGTTTTCTTAATCAAATAAAATACATTGATATGGTTTCAAATTTTAAATTAAACTAAAACTCTCAGAACCATCTCAATTTTATTCTTACGGCTATTTCTTTATAGAAATTAGCAAAATTGTGTTGGGTTTTTATAGTTTATCACAAGTTTTCCAAAGAAGACTGATAGGAGAAAAAAACGAAAAAAAAAAAAAAAGAACGAAGGATCTTTGACTTGCTTACATGAAGCATGTAGCCATTTTGAAAAGGTAGGACCACAATGAAGGTTAAAACTGAGAGAGAGAGAGAGAGAGAGAGAGAGAGAGAGAGAGAGAGAGAGAGAGAGAGAGAGAGAGAGACATAGAAAAGCTGGGATCAGGTGGAATGGAATCTCTGATGGGGAAGCTGAGGCACCCAGGAAGCTTAGCTTGTTTGTTTTATACAATTTAATGGGGAGGCAGGGTTTATGTTATACAGCTGAATTAAGGAAAGAGATTGCGGCAGTCCAACAGAAGCAGTCTCTGTAGAAGGACAGTCTTCAGGCTGTAAGCATCTGAGCAGTGGGAGAAAATTTCTGCAGACACTAGTGGACTATTGATAGCTGCAGTCAGACCCCTGAGTACTTTACCATCCCATGAACCCCACCTCCTAGGAAGGCTTTGCCATTACCCATTTGTCTGAGGCTCTGGGATCCTTGATATGGCACACATTCACTCAGGACTTCACTACTCAAGGATTCCTCAGCTCCTGACAGGTTTTTGTTTGTTTTGTTTTGGCTTGGGTTTTTTTTGTCTGTTGTTTATTTATTTATATATTTATTCATTCATTCATTTATTTATTATTTATTTATTTTTAGCATGGTGTTGGTGCTGATGACACACTATAGAATTTGCTAAACACATCAAATTAAACATTAACAGAATATAGCTTAGAAAACATATTGCAACAGAGATTTACAATGTTTAAAGTAAACAGATTAAATAGCTCATACTATTTTATATACAATTGTATTTTATATTAAGTGCTTCATACAACCTTGTATCATTCAAATATTTTACTAAACAAATAAAGTAATCAATGTGATGAATCTTGGGTAAAACTATGAGGTTACAATCTCAATAAAATCTTCTCTAAAGATTATTATTCTTGGTGTATATTTTCCACAAAAGGCTGAATTAAGTGTATTCTCTAAGTGAAATATGTGTTGCTATTTTTTATTTCTGAATTTTCTTGAATATTGTCTTATTAATGGAATCCTCGTGTTTTCTTTAAAAATGTCAAAACACCAAACATGTCTTTATGCTTTTGTTTGGTTTTGTTATTGTTGTTGATTCTTGAGGCAGGACATTGTTATTGTGGCTTTGGCTAGCATGGAACTCATTATAGAGACCAGACTGTCCCTGAATCTGAAGCAGTCTTCTGACTCTGCCTCTGAAGTGTTGAGATTACATATGTGCCTTGCTAGATCTCCACTTTTAACCCCACAGTGTGAAGTGTTGCATCCAAAGAAAACTTTCCTCAAATTCTTGCCAAGCCTTTAGCCCTAGAGACATCAAGGGTGCTATAGAATATATTATGACTTACTAAGAAAATGTTATGAAATATTTAAGCAACACATGGTAGTTCTTACACAATCCTGTGCCACATATTAGAAGTATGTATTTGTTCTTTATTTTTCCTGGGTATGAATATCTGACATTTCTGTATTTTCATATCTCCTGAAATTGTGTTTGAAGGAATGACTTTGACACTTTGATCTCATTTGAAACTGATTTGAAAGGTTAGAGGTTTAGCTCAGTGGTAGACTACTTGCTTAGCATTCAGGAGACCCTAGGTTTTTATACCAAGCTCTGTCAAAATAAATAATTTTCTTTTCAATTCAAAGGAAGTAACCAGACATGATGACTTTTTAAATTGAGGATCCTTTAATTATCTAAACACCTCAGAACTACACTAAGAGTTCTCTTGAAATATATGCAAGTGTTTAGAGATACCACCAGAATACTGCTGCTATTTAGTAGGTCAAATGTACAGCCTGAGGAAATTCCACAGAACTTGCCTTTCCTATAGTTATTTTTAAGAGGTATTTTATCTGTGTGATAACAAAACTGTCAGAGGAAGCCAGCTTTGATTAAAGGGAACAACACAAAGAAGGAAGAAATGTTCCTGCTTAATTCCATGCTGCTGTTATGGGGATGCAGCATTTAAAAGAAAACATCCTTTAGTGCAATGGAATATTCCTTAAAAAGATAAATATAAATTAGTCTGTGACACAGAGAAAACAAAACTAGCAGAAGACTTGTGAATGTTATATAAGGTCCCACTAGCCACAGGGGAAAATGTTATCTATGGAGCAAAGTGAAGACAGACCTACACAACCATAACCAGTTCAGAGTTTCGGATCAACAGCTGCCTATCACACCAAGTGTAAATCTGTGAACCGATGAAACAGCTGAGATTATTTACATGAGCATGGGTGAGGGGTGGACCCCAACAACTTCATAGAAATTTTCTAACATCTTGGCAGAAACAAGAGTTGCAGAAGATTGTTATTTTTGTTCCATTGTGAACTTAATCTACTGTGAAATTTATTACACTTACATAAGCAAAATATGAGGATAATGATATACCAAAGACTGGAAGAAGACAACAGGAAGAACCCATTATCAGAATAAATTGCTGGTGTGTTTCCAGGATGAAGTATTCAGTGTTGTACTATATCCATTCCTACTAACCAAAAACATTCTTTATGATGGACTCACCTAATATCTTAAAGTGCTCAATATTCATGCAGTTGATTATTATTATATAACAATAAAACTTATTATCTTATACCTCATCATTTAAATATATTTTAAGCATTGGAAAATAATAATAAGTAAAGGAAATGTAAGACTTGAAATACATAAATTAGAATTACAATTAGTGCATATGTATAGAATTAATTTCATTAATATTTTTGTTTTTATGAGTTTCAATTCTCTGCATCTTTTATAATATACATAGGCTTCTTTTTAACTAGTTTACATTTATCTTAAAATGAATTCAGTTTTATTATGTATCTTTTAAAATGAGAATTAGCATGGGCTGGAAGATGGTGTCTCCCACAGAGGCCAGAGAGATAACAAGGGGAACATTCCTCACAGCTCCTGCTTCCTTTAATAGAGTGGAGGCTGACCTTCCCAGACTGCCATTCTTCCTTGCTTCTGGTAACTTGTGCCTCAGAGGACAGTGAGGAGCAAGCGAAGAATCTGTTCTACCCAAAGATCATTGCTGTTTACTGAGTCAGCATGGTAGCTTGGGATATTGGTATTGCCAGAGGTCCTTTCACCTTGAAAGGACATTTCCAGAAGTGGCTGAGGAGCCCCAGGATCTTATACTTTGATTCTGTAATGACAAAGTCAGTAGTGGCCTGCTGATTTAATAAGTTCTGCTGAATTGTACTTTATATCTTAAGAAACATTCATGATGGGGGCATCAGAGATCAACTACATTCTGGACCAGAAGATACATCCTGACCTGTGAACTCTACAGATCTAATGGGTTTTGTGACTTCCATTCTGGAGGAAAAAGAGTCTTCTTGAAATGCACATCTGCTTTTTTAAGCCTCTGCCTCCAATGAGACTCGCATTCTTAGCACTCTCCATTCCCCACCTCCAATTCGACCTTGCAGGTCTGATTTCAGATAAGTGGAGCACTTGTAGAGACTCTCTCTGGAATGAATAGCTCATGCTGTGTCACCTTGAGTTCTAGGCCTACAGACCAGAATGAAGATAGCAACAACAACAAACCAAAAAAAAAAAAAAAAAAAAAAAAAAAAAAAAACCACTGGTTAGTATGTTACATTTGTAATGAAAACGTAAGTGTGACCTGATAGTGATAGTGGGAAGGCATGGTTGTGAGAATTTCCATTTGACTAAAAACAAGAAGCCCTGATTTATTTACTATGTGCTATCAGGTGATTGCAGCCTAAATGGTCTTATTAAATAAAAATCATGGAGCCAAATATAGGGGTGAAAGCCTTAGAGATCAAGGAAATGGGGAAAGCCACCAGCCAACCTTACCTCACCAAATCTGCAACTTCCAAAAAGCACGACTTCCTGTCTATTTGTTTGGATTTCCTGCCTGCTTCTAAGCTGCCTTGCCATAGGCCAAACTGCTCTATTTATCAGCCAATAATAGCAACACATATTCACAGCATACAAAAAAAAAAAATTCCCCTACCAGTTGACTAAGGTTCACACAGCATAGGATGAAGTGAATTCAGAATCCTAGATAACAGGCTGAAAGGGAACACAAAGCATTCAACTATCTCAACAAATTATTGAGAACATTAGCTACTGACTGGATAACAGTCAATTCAAAGGAAGGCATCATCAATATGAAAACAGGGATTCACATTCAGAGGTCATGATCAGCTACAATGGTAGAGTGATGCACAGACACCTTTTGCAAATGTCTGATCTTAGTACAGCTTTCCTTTCCTCTGGGTTGACTCACATTTTTCTTCATCATGAGTTTGGTTCATTATGAAAACATGTTGTGCATACTTAAATAAAACAGCATTTGGGTATGAGTTTAAATAAGCGTTTTCTCCATGCACAGTTATCCTACTTTGCTTTCTGCTGTTGTGATGCCATGCCATGGCCAAAAATAACTGTGGGAAAAAAAGAGTGTATGTGGCTTAAACTTCCCATGTACAGTCCATTCAGAAAAGACAGGTCAGGCAGTCAAGGCATAAACATGGATACAGAAACTGAAGCACAGATCATGAAGGAAAACTATTAACTGACTTTCTTCCCATGGCTTGTTTTACTCATTTATTGTATTTGTTTGTTTGGCTTTGTTGCTTTTGTTGTTGTTGTTTTTCCTCATCCCAGCACCCCCTGTCCATGGTGATACTATTCACAGTAGGCTCTACTCTCTCACATCAATCATTAAGCAAGAAAACTCCCCCATGAATGTGTCCACATGCCAAATCTGATGAAATCAATTCCTAAAGTGACATTCCTTCTTCTCAATTGACCCTAGGTTGTGCATCAAATAGACACAAACTCATCCATAACACCAAAAAATGAAAAAAATATCCTAATGATAGTCTGCTGTACTTGTAGTTCAGGGCCTTATCCAGTCATCATCCGAGAAGCTTCCTCTGGAAGCAGATGGGAACAGGTGCAGAGACTGGTGTCAAACATTACACACAGAGAGAGTCTAAATGAGAAGACTCTAACAAATCTCTCACCTCAGATCTCAGGGAATCCTGCAGAAGAAGAGACAGAAAGATTGTAAGAGTCAAAGTTGATGAAGGACCCCAGGAGAACAAGGCCATCTGAATTAACTAAGCAAGACACATATGAGCACAGAGACTCAAGCATGAAGCACAGGGACTGCATGAGTCTGCACCATGTCCTCTTTACATATATTATAGCTATTAGCTAGTTATTTTCATGGGACTCCTGACTATGAGAATGAACGAGTCTGACTCTTGTGCCTGCTCTTGGGATTCTCTTCCTCCTGTTGGGTTGCTGTGTCGAACTTCCAGATGATTGCTTTTGCTTCATCTTTTTATATTTTATTATGTCAGGTTTGGTTGTTATCTTTAGAAGCCTATTCTTTTCTAAGGAGAGAAAGAAAGACAATATTTACTAAAAGTAGAGGAGATGAGGAGGAATTGGGAGGAGTAGAGGGAGAGGAAACTGTAATCTGAATATATTGCATGAGAAAAGAATGTATTTTCAATAAAATAAAAGAAAAAAAGAAATCAAACTAAGTGAGCTATGCAGAACAGGCCAATAAGCAGCATTCCTCAATAGTCTCTGATGTAGTTCCTATCTCCAGGTTCCTGCCTTGACTGAGTTCCTGTAAGTTATAAACTGAAATAAACTGCCTCCCCCAAACCAACCAAACAAACAAAGAAAGAAAAGAATACATAAGCTTGTAATTTTACAATAGTGACCAAATTCAAAAGATCTTTATTTTTTCTAAGATTCCCTAATGCAATTAGACAAGAAAATATCAGAAATTTATATCATTATGTAGGAAAAACATGCAACAGAAACACCTTTTAAGCGAAGCTGCATACATCCACTTGGTGCATATAACAAGCAGTGAAATGTTCCCTGAGTTCTCACCCCTGCTGGAAGAAGAACTCATCACGGCCAAACTATTTATTTGAGAAAGTAAAAAACATTGATATGAAGGGAAGATGACCATCAAAATGCTTTACAGCTTTTTTAGTGCAAGCAATTACACGAACACATTGTGCACAGTATGATCAACTGATGTAGGGAACACTGAAGGAAGGAGGGGTCCTGAATGACAGGTCATAATGAGGGTTGAAATACTTGCTGAATTTCTTCTGGGATGTCAACAGAGTAAGACACACAGTTCATGCGTATAACAAAATAGGCAGACACAAGTTCAAAATTAGTGTAAGTTCTTCAGTGTTATCTCTAGTAAAAGCACATGAAATCTGTTAAATAATATAAAATGTAAATAGTATTCCAAAGCCCATATTCTGAGTAAACAAAAACAATTTAAGGGTCAGAAAGATAGAGATTACACCAATAACAATAATATAAGAAATGGTCAAATGGATGAATGGTAACTACTAGTGGATGTGTCTAGATGATTGTTACATATCTGGAGACACGATAATGAAATACGATATGACAATGTATAACCTTTCCATTTGAAGAGAAGTGATGGAAACATTGAAACATTCCTGCCAATTTAATGTATTATGTGCAAGCCTCTAGTCTAGCTTGACATTCTCTTGTGTGATTACTAAAGATATGAAGTCTGGCCTTTTCTGGTTAGCGTATCAAATGTTTGTTGAATGAATACCAGTCCTCTTTGCTTGGTTTTATTATATGAATTAATTTCACTCCGTGTGATAGATTTATTATCTTTTCTTCCCTTCTGTTTTCAATGATGACTTTACTCATTTTACCAAACTCCTCAGCCCACTCTTGGTAACTTCCAGTATGTCAGACTTATCTGTATAATGACAGACATGTCATCTGCCACATACCCTTATAGCCCAGCCAGGTATATTCTGTTAACACATTATGGCCTATCTTGGCTGTAGGCCCAAGTTTTGGTTCTAGGGGAAAACGTATATGACAAAAAGTCTGTGTGAGTTTATGTTATACTAATTAAAACTCAACACCCTCAAGAAAAAACTGACTTTTGCTTGCCCCAGACCCCATCCCTGGGCACCAGCCACTCCAGGGAAGACCTGCCCAACTCGGCCCCAGGTTCTGGCCACCGGACAGGTTCCCTGCTAGCCCCACCGGGAAGGATTCCCTTCTCCAAGACCCCTGGCAGACCCTGCAGTCTCCACGCCCTGCCCCCACGCCCATCCGCCTGAGCCCCAAGCCTCTTCCTGAGACTTAGAGGCCGGCCCCCAGCTCCCATCTTGCTCCGGACTTCCCTTTTGGAACACTGACTTCCCTTTTGGAACACTGGTCTGTCTGAACCAAGTGTGCGGATAAGGCCAAGAACGAACCACAAGGAGATGGGCAGACGTCAAGGCAGAAACATATACAACAATATGAATAGCAATACAGCATCACCAAGCCCTAGCCCTCCTCCAACACCTAGACCTGAACATCAGAAATTGGAAGAAGCAGAAGAAAACAGCCTTATGAATGACATCATGAAGAAGCTAGAGGCTTGTGTAGAGGAAAAGACAAAAAAATGTGAAGAACGCTGTAAACAACTAGAGGAAAGGGCAAACAAATTAGAAGAAATCAATAAAGTCCTGGAAGAAAACAATAAAATACTGAGAGAAAATCAAGAAAAATCAATGAAACAAATGAAGGAAACAGTCCAAGACCTGAAAAGGGAAATAGAAAAAATGAAGAAGACACAAACAGAGGGAATGCTGGAAATAGAAAATCTGAGAAAACGATTGGGAACTTCAGATGCAAGTATAATCAACAGAATGCAAGAGATGGAAGAGAGGATCTCTAGCGTTGAAGATACAGTAGAAGAAATACATTCATCAGTCAAAGAAAACACTAAAGCCAACAAAGTCATGAACCAAAATGTCCAAGAAATTTGGGACACCATGAAAAGACCAAACCTAAGAATAATAGGGGTCGAAGAAGGAGAAGAATACCAACTCAAGGGCACAGAAAATATATTCAACAAGATCATAGAAGAAAACTTTCCCAACTTAAAGAAGGAAATGCCTATGAAGATACAAGAAGCTTATAGAACTCCAAACAGACTAGACCCCCAAAAAAAGTCCCCTCGCCACATAATAGTTAAACAACTAAACGTACAGAATAAAGAAAGAATATTAAGAGCAGCAAAGGAAAAAGGCCAAGTGACATATAAAGGCAAACCCATCAGAATAACACCCGATTTCTCAATGGAGACTTTGAAAGCCAGAAGAACCTGGACAGATGTAATGCAGACACTAAGAGACCATGGATGTCAGCCTAGACTAATATACCCAGCAAAACTTTCAATCACCATAGATGGAGTGAACAAGACATTCCATGACAAAGCCAGATTTAAACAATACTTATCCACAAACCCAGCCCTACAGAAAGCAATAGAAGGAAAATTCCAACCTAAGGAAGTCAGATGCACCCTCGAAAACACAGGCAACAGATAAAGCCACAGCAGTAAACCCCAACGTATAGAAGTACCCACACATCACCACCAAAAAATAACAGGAATGAACAATCACTGGTCATTAATTACCCTCAATATCAATGGACTTAATTCACCTATAAAAAGACATAGGCTTATAGAATGGATACGAAAGCAGGACCCATCTTTCTGCTGCATACAAGAAACACATCTGAAATTCAAAGATAGACACTACCTAAAAATAAAAGGCTGGGAAAAGACTTTCCAATCAAACGGTCTTAAGAAACAAGCGGGTGTAGCCATCCTGATATCCAGCAAAATAGACTTCAAACTAAAATCAATCAAAAGAGATCAAGAAGGGCATTACATACTCATCACAGGAAAGATCCACCAAGATGAAGTCTCAATTCTGAATATTTATGCCCCAAACACAAGGGCACCCACATATGTAAAAGAAACATTACTAAAGCTTAAATCACATATAAAACCCCACACATTAATAGTGGGAGACCTCAACACCCCACTTTCACCACTGGACAGATCTCCCAAATTGAAACTTAACAGAGAAATAAAGGACTTAACTGATGTCATGACTCAAATGGACTTAATCGATATCTACAGAACATTCCATCCTAACAAAAAAGAATATACCTTCTTCTCAGCACCCCATGGAACCTTCTCTAAAATTGACCACATACTTGGCCACAAAACAAATCTAAACAGATACAAAAGAATTGGAATAACCTCCTGTGTTCTATCAGACCACCATGGTCTAAAGTTGGATTTCAACAACAACAAAAACTACAGAAAACCTGCAATCTCATGGAAACTGAATAATACCCAACTGAATCACCATTGGTTTAAGGAAGAAATAAACAAAGAAATTAAAGACTTCCTAGAGATCAATGAAAATGAAGACACCACATATCCAAATTTATGGGACACTATGAAAGCAGTACTAAGAGGGAAATTCATAGCACTAAATGCCCACATAAATAAGTTGGAGAAATCTCACACTAGAGACTTAACAGCATACCTGAAAGCTCTAGAACAAGAAGAAGCACAGTCTCCCAGGAAAAATAGATGCCAGGAAATTATCAAAGTGAGAGCTGAAATCAATAAAATAGAAACAAAGAGAACAATACAAAAAATTAATGAAACAAAGAGTTGGTTCTTTGAGAAAATCAACAAGATAGACAAGCCCTTATCCAAACTAACCAAAAGACAGAGAGAGAGCATCCAAATCAACAAAATCAGAAATGAAAAGGGGGACATAACAACAGACATTGAGGAAATCCAGAGAATCATCAGGTCATACTTCAAAAACCTCTATTCGACAAAACTGGAAAACCTAAAAGAAATGGATAACTTTCTGGATAGGTACCACATACCTAAGTTAAATCAAGACCAGATAAACTATTTAAATAGTCCAATAACCCCTAACGAAATAGAAACAGTCATTAAAAGTCTCCCAACCAAAAAAAAGCCCAGGACCAGATGGTTTCAGCGCAGAATTCTACCAGATCTTCAAAGAAGAGTTAATACCAATACTCTCTAAATTGTTCCACACAATAGAAACAGAAGGAACATTACCAAACTCCTTCTACGAGGCTACAATTACCCTAATTCCTAAACCAAACAAGGATACAACAAAGAAAGAGAACTACAGACCGATCTCCCTCATGAACATTGATGCAAAAATACTCAATAAAATACTGGCAAACAGACTCCAAGAACACATCAAAACAATTATCCACCATGATCAAGTAGGATTCATTCCAGGGATGCAAGGGTGGTTCAACATACGAAAGTCCGTCAATGTAATACACCATATAAACAAACTCAAAGAAAAAAACCATATGATCATCTCACTGGATGCAGAAAAGGCATTTGACAAAATCCAACACCCCTTCATGATAAAGGTATTGGAGCGATCAGGAATACAGGGAACATACCTAAACATAATAAAGGCAATTTACAGCAAGCCAACAGCCAACATCAAATTAAATGGAGAGAAACTCAAAGCAATTCCACTAAAATCAGGAACGAGGCAAGGCTGTCCACTCTCCCCATACTTATTCAATATAGTACTTGAAGTTCTAGCCAGAGCAATAAGACAACATAAGGAGATTAAGGGGATACAAATTGGAAAGGAAGAAGTCAAGCTTTCCCTATTTGCAGATGACATGATAGTATACTTGAGCGACCCCAAAGATTCCACCAAGGAACTGATACAGCTTATAAACACCTTCAGCAACATAGCAGGATACAAGATCAACTCAAAAAAATCAGTAGCCCTCCTATATACAATGGACAAAGAAGCGGAGAAGGAAATCAGAGATACATCATCCTTTACTATAGCCACAAATGACATAAAATACCTTGGGGTAACACTAACCAAGCAAGTGAAGGACCTATATGACAAGAACTTTAAGTCCCTGAAAAAAGAAATTGAAGAAGATGTCAGAAAATGGAAAGATCTCCCATGCTCATGGATAGGCAGGACTAACATAGTAAAAATGGCAATCTTACCAAAAGCAATCTACAGATTCAATGCAATCCCCATCAAAATACCAACACAATTCTTCACAGACCTGGAAAAAATAATACTCAACTTCATATGGAAAAACAAAAAACCCAGGATAGCCAAAGGAATCCTGTACAATAACACAACTTCTGGAGGCATCACGATCCCTGACTTCAAGCTCTACTATAGAGCTACAGTAATAAAAACAGCTTGGTACTGGCATAAAAACCGACATGTGGACCAATGGAATCGAATTGAAGACCCTGACATTAATCCGCACACCTATGAACATATAATTTTTGACAAAGAAGCCAAAAGTGCACAATGGAAAAAAGAAAGCATCTTCAACAAATGGTGCTGGCAAAACTGGATATCAACATGTAGAAGGCTGCAAATAGATCCATATCTATCACCGTGCACAAAACTTAAGTCCAAGTGGATCAAGGACCTCAACATAAATCCAGCTACTCTGAACCTGCTAGAAGAGAAAGTAGGAAGTAGTCTTGAACGCATTGGCATTGGAGACTACTTCCTAAATAGAACACCAGTAGCACAGACTCTGAGAGAAACAATCAATCAATGGGACCTCTTGAAACTGAGAAGCTTTTGTAGAGCAAAGGATACGGTCAACAAGGCAAAGCAACAGCCTACAGAATGGGAAAAGATCTTCACCAACCCTACATCTGACAGAGGACTGATATCCAGAATATATAAGGAATTCAAGAAATTAGACATCAAAATGCCCAACAGTCCAATTAAGAAATGGGCTATAGAACTAAACAGAGAATTCTCAACAGAGGAAACTCAAATGGCCGAAAGACATTTAAGGAACTGCTCAACATCTCTAATCATCAGGGAAATGCAAATCAAAACAACTCTGAGATACCACCTTACGCCTGTCAGAATGGCTAAGATCAAAAACACTGAAGACACCTTATGCTGGAGAGGATGTGGAGCTAGGGGAACTCTCCTCCACTGCTGGTGGGAATGCAAGCTTGTACAACCACTTTGGAAATCAATATGGCGCTTTCTTAGAAAATTGGGAATCAATCTCCCCCAAGATCCAGCTATACCACTCTTGGGCATATACCCAAGAAATGTTCAACCACACCATAAGAGCACTTGTTCAGCTATGTTCATATCAGCATTGTTTGTAATAGCCAGAACATGGAAACAACCCAGATGCCCTTCAACTGAAGAATGGATAAACAAAATGTGGTACATATACACAATGGAATACTACTCAGCAGAGAAAAACAATGGCATCATGAGGTTTGCAGACAAATGGATAGGTCTAGAAAAAATCATCCTGAGTGAGGTAACCCAGACTCAGAAAGACAAACATGGTATGTACTCACTCATAGCAGGATACTAGACATGAAACAAGGATGACTTGTCTGCTACTCACATCACCAGGGAGGCTACCTGGAAAACAGGACCCCAAGAAAGACACAGGGATCGCCCAATGACAGAGAAATGGAATGAGATCTACATGAACAGCCTGGACATGAGTGGGGGTAATGAAAGGCGAGGGTTGAGGGAAAGAGAGCTTGGGGGAGCGGGAGATCCCAGCTGGATCAACAATAGAGAGGGAGAATAAGGAATAGGAGACCATGGTAAATGAAGACCACATGAGAATAGGAAGAAGCAAAGTGCTAGAGAGGCCCACAGAAATCCACAAAGATACCCACACAACAGACTACTGGCAATGGTCGAGAGACAGCCCGAACTGACCTACTCTGGTGATGGGATGACCAAACACCCTAATTGTTGTGCTAGAAACCTCATCCAACTACTGAGGGATCTGGATGCAGAGATCCATGACTAGGCCCCAGGTGGATCTCTGGGAGTCCAATTAGCGAGAATGAGGAGGGTTTATATGAGCGAGAATTGTTGAGACCAAGGTTGGATAAAGCACAGGGACAAATAGCCAAATGAATGAAAACACATGAACTATGAACCAATGGCTGAGGGGTCCACACTGGATCAGGCCCTCTGAATGGGTGAGACAGTTGATTGGCTTGATCTGTTTGGGAGGCATCCAGGCAGTGGGACCAGATCTTGTGCTCATTGCATGAGTTGGCTGTTTGAAACCTGGGGCCTATGCAGGATTGTTTGGCTCGGCCTGGGACGAGGGGACTAGACCTACCTGGACTGAGTCTACCAGGTTGACCTCAGTCTGTGGGGAAGGCTTTGCCCTGGAGGAGATGGGAATGGGGGGGGGGGGTTTGGGGGGAAGGTGAGGGGGATGGGAGGGGGGAGAACAAGGGAATCCGTGGCTGATATGTAGAACTGAATTGTATTGCAAAATAAATTTAAAAAAAAAATGTTGGATAAATTAATCAGGCAATAATGTGACCTGTTGGTTGGAGGGTCAGGTAACGATCAATGATATTGGAAAGGATTCCCAGAATTACAGAACAAAGAAATGAAGAGGATGACAAATCACTTCGGGTTGTTCCGTGGGAAACTCTGCACATTCTCAAGAGTCCACTCAACTGCTAAAGGGTTAGAGAGAAACTGGTTTACCTAGTACACTATCCTTCTCATAGACCACTGGTTTTCTTTGGCAGTCTGTACATTTGTATACCACATTAAAAGTAGGACTGTGTATTCCAAGAATACTATTACAAGATGATTTCAATCCATTGTTTCCCATTGCAACTAGGAGACAAATAATAGTTAGTTTTGTTCTTTTTGTTGTTGTTGTTGTTGTTGGATAGCTTTAGCATAGATTCTGTTCTTCACACTGAAATAGCTTCATTAAAAATATTTCCATTATTCATAAAAAAACTGACTTTTAAGCATATAGAAAACCAATTAATGACAAGTGTCTGTGCTCTCTGAGAGAAATAACATTTCCTAAATCTCCCCAGACATTTTTTTCTATTCTAATCCAAAATAGTTGTCTTTTCCTTACATTTAGCATTTTATTACATAAGTGCTACAGTAAAATAAGAAAACATTTCAGTGGTTTTAATACACAGCACACAACTGGCAAAATGTTTCACATCACATGCGTACCAAATTTAAATCAACCGTAGCTGCAGTTGGGATTTAAATAGGAGAAAATATACTCCCACATGTTGCTAAATTGTCCCTCACTAAAATTTTTATCCACTATTTTTAGTATACTTAAAGAAATTGCATCATCATAAAATCACTTTGAATGAAAGATACTTTTCAACTGATACACAGTTCACAATATATGTGCATCGAATTATATTAATGTGAAAAATCACATACCTGCAAAAGAACCTCTGTGTCTGTTAGGTAAAATGGACAATTTGAGCCTGGAGAGACAGCTGAGTAATCAACAGTGTGTGTTGCTCTTGCAGAGAACCTGAGCTTGATTCCCACCATTCATATTGGTCACTTCAAAATTACTTGACAGTTTGCCTACAGAAGACATAAAGTATTCCCTTGGCCTCTGGGGAATACACGCACACACACACACACACACACACACACACACACACACACACACACACACATGCATACATACACACAGACATGCATAAATAATATAAATATTAATAAATACTCTTTGTTACATTCATGCTATAAAAGTTCACATTTGAAAAAATGTTTTCTTCCCCTCTGTTACTATTCTTTCATTTTTCTTGCTTTATAGAAAAGAATCAATGATTATAAAATATAGAAGAAAACTGATTAAACACTGCAGGTATATTTCACAGTTTAATAATGTTAGGCAGTGAAATAAAAGTGCTAAAATCATTTAAAATATCTAGTAAAACTTTGGAGTACATATTATAAAGTAACTTTGATTATAAATGACTCACATAGATAAACCACAATTTCCAAGAGTATTCATTTGCATTAGATAATGGGGGTGAGGATCATTACCAACATTTATTTAAAAACTTGGGTAAATAAATTTGAAGTTATCAAGTTCTGACACAGTCTGCATCTGCGGCTATCTTTGAATAACCCTCAGATATTTTATCTAAATGTACCAAATTTTACACTTAATATATTAGGCAATTGTTCTGCACTTAAGGACCCTCCCTGTAAAAGAATGAATTTTTCTCTTTCTGGCTTTGATGTAAACGTTTAAAGGCCTTCTTCATCCTCCTTGTTTTTGTTTTCCAAATTCATATTTAAGAAATTATTATTTCATGTAAATAAATTGAAAACAGATTTTGCAGGTTAACATTGGTTTTACATTTTAGAAGAAATGCATAAAATTTAAAGAAAAATAACAAAATAGAAATGACAGATGGTACAAGCTACTACTGTGTATCATGTGGGAGAGACTTGTTCTACAAGATTGAGTCAAAATTTCAGGATGGAGGTCTGAGTATGAAACCATCCAAATATGTTCATTCATGCATGTATTTAAGACAAACAAGCATTCATTTTAATGTCTTCAATACACTATTAACATGAATCAGATTCCTAACTTTTTATGTGTTTTCCCCCATGAAAAATTTAAAGATTAGATGGGATGATATTTATATACAATACAGCTCTTTAAATTTCTAGTGAAAGGATTGCATATTTGACATGGATAGCTGCCTGGTATGCCTGTAGTTTGGTTTGATGAAAACAATGTCTTATTCATTTTTTTCTCATTTATAAGCCCACTAACAAATTATGGTACACTTTGTTAGAATTTCCATTTGGCAGGAAGTAGACGTTAGGAGGTAGAGTTCACACACAGACAAAATTTACTGATTGAACAATCACAAACATAAGTATTAAGTAATGTTGTACACACTTAGCAGATAGTATTTATGTATTTAGGTATATATATATATATATATATATATATATATATATATATATATATATCTCACATATATGCATGTAACAATAATTTAGGAATACGAGACCATGAATTTGAAAGAAAGTAAGGAGGTATATAAGGAATATCTTGGGGAGAGGAAAGGAAAGTGGGTAATGATGTAATTATATTATAATATTAAAAAATAAAAGAAATATTTATTTAAAATTTGGACACAAGCTCTCTGGAGGTTCTGTATCTAAAAATAATAATTCCTAATTATTCTCACCTGCTTGAAGTGATAGGAAGTTTTCATGGTGTAAGAAAACTTCCTTTCTAAAGAAACTTATCCTCTTCAGAAAGTACAAGAATTTTAATATTAAGATGTGGCAGATTGGGGGGATTATAAAATAATGATATTTTAGCCTCTGAGACTATAGAAAATTATTGAGTTCATTGTCTGTTGCTGGATTATATCAATTAATACTTTTGAAGTGAAAATAATACATCCTAATATTTCAATTCCCCAACAGTTTTTATTTCAATCATTACTTTATTTTGATTTTTCTGTTTACAAATTCTCTAGTCATTCCAAACTAGATTTTGAGACATTTTCTTGAGTCCCTCCATAAAAACTTTTCCTCAGATCTTTTCTATGACACGTGCACTAGTGATATTTAGTTTTTCAAATTATGAAGTCCATTCTCTATACACAAAACCAACAGGGGAATTTAATGTTTAAAATTGCGTATACTAACATCATTTTGGTTATTAATATCTCCAGTAATAAGTTTGCTTTCTGACATCTAATTTTCATGGATTACTGGATTTTGAAATATTTTTTACCAGGTATAAGGCTTAGTATGCCCATTTAATATTACTGTGATTAAAGGTAAATGATTACTTTTTTATTTCTACCTATATTTCAACAGGAATATATGTATGTACATATATTTAATATATAAATGTTATGCAACTAGCCAATTTGCTGTCTCCGTTAAACATAGTATCAATGCCCAAATAGTGGTACTGTAGAAAAGAAGAAACTGCATAAAAATGACAAATCTGCAAATGTTGAATAAGAAAAGTTTATAAATAAAAATAAGTGTCCCTTTTCACCTTAGCATAGAGAGAGTGTGTGTTTTGTAATATTTTTTAAATATGCAAAGATGTGTTGCATTTGTTTAATTATGTAAAGATGTGTTGCTATTTTACCTTGCCTGCTTAACGTACCTGATCGGTGTAATAAAAAGCTGAATGGACAAGAGCAAGGGAGGAGGTATAGGCAGGACTTTGGGCAGGGAGAGTAAGTAGGAAGATGAATTTAGAGAGAAAGAAAAAGAGATGCCAGGGAGACATCAGGGGCCAGACAGACAGACAAAATGGTGGCAGGCAAATAGGACATACAGAATGAAAGAAATGTACAAAGCCCAAGTACCAAATGTGAATGAAATGAAACAGGTTAAATTAAGTTAAAAGAGGTAGTGGTACAAGCCTAAGCTAAGGCTGAGACATTCATAATTAACAATAAGTCTCTGTGTGTTTATTTGGGAGCTAGTTGGCAGCCCAAATAAAATTCCAACTTTGAGAGAGTGAGAGAGAGAGAGAGAGAGTTGGGGAAACAATTCCACCTACCATCGTGGTGTGTAGTTCAGTAATCTAAATTAAAAGTTTCTGTCTGGGAAGGACTAGGGAGCCTTATGAGACTCAGGAAGCTCAGAGGCTTACGAAATTCACAAGTCACTTCCTGAGAAAACAAAAGCCATGAAAATATTTGCAGAAAAGAACATGCTGTGGAAAAGCTGCCTATATATAAGAATGCAGCTTTTTAAAATCATTACCCATGCTTTTGGTTGATAGGGCTGTATTTTTGTTTCTGTTACCTAGTCTCCTGTAAGTAGCCACTCACATATAGTCCTATAAGTAATCTCCATAAACTCACTAGGTCTAAGTTACACTTAGTGTAATCAGTTTGTTGATTGGACATCCATTCCCTCTCTCAGGTATATAGACATTTGTTCACATCACCCTTCATAAATCACACAGCAAACAGTACAAAAATAACAAATCCTTAAGAATAAATTTAATCTTACAAGTAAAAGACTTACAGTGAAACTACAAAACATTAGTGAAAGAAAAGAACATATGGGTAGAGTAAACTCATTATCTGTCTTTGTCCACACTACACATCCTCTACAGAGATTAGATGGATGAATCCATATACTATGTGCTTATTCTTCCATCAAACTGTAGACATTGAAAATAACTCCAGTGTCAACAAAATAATTATCCATAATTGTTTTCTATAAGGACACCTTCTTGTTCTCTGTTAATATAATGATGGTATGGAAATATAAAGCTAACATACAGGACCTCAAGCTTAGAAAACAACACATTTCATTATGGGCATGCTATCATCATAAAATTCTAATGTTTTGAACAAGGTATTCCAAATTATTCCAAAAAAACCTTCACATGTGCAACTTCATATTGCCTAATTTTAACATTAGTAAAAGACACTTGGTAAAAGGGATATTTAATGTTCCATACCCCTTCATTACCCATGCATGTTTCATGTAGAGGCAAGAAACAACTCCAGGAAATTTCTTTTTCTTTCCATCTACCTCACTGAGTAAGAGTCCTTCTGTTTGTTTCTGCTGCTGTGGTGTATACTCCAGGCTAGGTTTCTGGTAAGTTTCAAGCAAATTCTTGCATCTCTGCCCCCTTCTCTTCATAGTAGTGCTGAGACTGCAGATGAGAACCAGCATATATGGATTTGTAATATCTGTTTCTGGAAATTAAACTCAAGTCACTGAGAATACAAAGCAAAAGCTCTGCCTGACTGACTCATCTAGCCAGCTCCAACCATGTCTAAATATTCCATCTTGGAAATTCTAAAAATAGCACAACTGTGGGAACCCAGCAGGGAGACCAGCTCCCACATTTTATGACAGGGTACACTTGAGGAGTGAGGAATAAGAGATATTAGATAGAAGGATAGAGGGGAGAGAAACAGATACAAACACAGGACAGCCTCAGGAGGGCCTGGATTACTATCCACTGGACCCTTCTGTCTCACCTAAAGGGCTTTTTATAGAAATATCAAGGGGTGGAGCAAAGACCTCCAGCTGCCACAGCAAAGTGTAGACCCTTTCCAATCACCTGGTAACCACACACATGGTCAAGCAATCTTCTGATGTAGCCCTGTTGGGTAAAGCAAGCTTGGATCTCACTAACAAACCTTTTTAGGCCTCCATAATTCCCCCTTCTTGATATAATAAAGGGCCCCCCTGATCCCTCAGATAGATTGTGCCTGTATTAGGTTTTTCTTCTTGATTAATTTTACATTTATACATTCAGGAAGCTGTCAAGAAGAAAGTTGCCCATCTTTGGCAAGCAGCCTCTGGCAGGAGGAGCTACAGAGCTCTGACCCAGGCCCCTACTAAGAGCTGGCAAACATACACAGTGATCTCCAAAGCTGCCAAACTTCCCAGTAAAGGAGTAGATGATAATAAAGATGGAATATCCTTTTTGGAGTGGGTCTAAGATTTCTATAACAGCTTTAGTTATGCCAAGCCCCTTTTTAAATCAAAATTCTCTCCTAATAGATGTTCAATAAAATTTTCAAGAGACTATTTTGATTTCCAAGAGAAAATAATTTTTTCTTTATTCAAAACACTTCAAAATATCCACTCAAGTAAACAAAAATCCATGCTAATTATAAAGATACTTTTAGCTATTTCTCAGTAGAACTTCTATAAAAATTAACTAGATTGTGGGAGGCCTATTCTTTTCTAAGCAGAAACAAATGAGGAGTGAAAACCTTTATGAAGAAGACATAATAGCTCCCCTAATTATGACACCTTCACTTAAGTTTTCCAGGGGCCACTGAAACCATATAGTTATACTTTTTAACTATCATAAAAAGTGCTCAAATACATCTGTAGGTAAAAGAGTAATAAAAACAATTGTAGTATGAACGTCACTATACACTTTTTACAAACCTACATTCAACATTTATACTTTTTACAAACTTACATTCAACATTTACATTTTTTACAAACTTACATTCAACATTTACACTTTTTACATTCAATATTTACAATTTTTATATTCAATATTTACAATATTTACACTTTTTACATTCAATATTTATACTTTTACATGTTTAATTCTAAAGGAATCTCTATAGAACTATTTTACAGACTTTATCACACATCTAGAAAATATCTCAACATCACTGTACATATTTTTAAAAAACATATTCAAAAGGAAACTCTATAGAACTATTTTAGAAACTTATCTAGAAGAATCTCTCAACAGAACTAACTTACATTCAAAAGCAAACTCTATAGGACTACTTTACAAACTTTAGCAAACATCTAGAAGAAATTTCTTAGTAAAAATATTATATTTTCTTTCAATAAGATAGAGTATGCAAATCATGAGTTACCATAGTAAAAATTATATGTAAACTCAACATTACTATTTTTGAAGGTTCAGAGTTTGTGGTCAGCTTTTATATCATTCTGAATTTTTTTTCTGACAGTTTGAGGTAAGAGTCTAATTCATCAGTGGCTCTAAGCTTGATTGAGGATAAAATTCCCTTTTCTTAACTTTTTAAAAGTTGCTTTTAAACTGTCATGAGCTCTTTCAATGATGCCTTGTCTTTGATAGATTTTTATTAGTCCAGTGATTCTGAGAAAGTTATTTGTTCACAGAAACTGCTACTGTCCAAAAGAGTCAAGAACATAAATGTGTTGTTTTATTTATCATGAAACACACCTTTCATTAGCTCATACTGAGGAAGAACATTTTCATGATTTAGTATTTTCATTTCATTAACTAGATTTTAAAGCCCTGATGACAATTTTACCAGTAGCTTTGACACACTCTGATCATGAGTCACGTAGCTCAGACTGTAGTTGTGGCTTTTCAACCTTCAGTACTTGGCACATTTTCCTTATTCTCACAAGCGTCAGTGTATTCTCTAAGCAAGCATCCTGATTTAGCATTTAGTTTTCTTGTAGGGAATTTTCAAGTGAAGTGACTCTTTTTTATAAAACTGCTAGATTTCTTTTGGAGTTTGGTCCCCTTCTACAGAATAGTCATTCCTTTCTAAATACATGTTTCCTTGTTCTTCATTACATTTGCAAAGGAATTACCCACTGCAGGATGTTGTTCAATGGGAAAAACTTCTCTGATTATCCTCTGTAGTTCAAAGTTTTACTGTGTCTTGCTTGGTCCCACATCTGCTCAGACCCAAATAAACACACAGAGGCATATACTAATTTTTTTTTTTTTTTTTTTTTTTTTTTTTTTTTTTTTTTTTTTTGGTTTTTCGAGACAGGGTTTCTCTGTGTAGCTTTGCGCCTTTCCTGGAACTCGCTTTGGAGACCAGGCTGGCCTCGAACTCACAGAGATCCGCCTGGCTCTGCCTCCCGAGTGCTGGGATTAAAGGCGTGCGCCACCACCGCCCGGCGGCATATACTAATTTTAAACTATGGTCATGGAAGGAATCTTGTTTACTAGCTCTTATATCTGAAATTAACCCTTTTCTATAAATCTGTGCCTTGCCACATGGCTTCTGACTTACTGGTGCTTTACATCTTGCTTCTCCTGGCAATGGCTATCAGTGTCTACTTCACTCCTCTTTCTCCTCCCACTATCTCTCTTGGATTTTCCCACCTGGCTCCATCCTGCCCTGCCATAGGCCAATGCAGCTTTATTTTTAACCAATCAGAGCAACACATATACATAACATACAGAAAGACATCCCACAGCACTTCCCCTTTTCTTTCTAATCAAAAAAGAAAGGTTTTAACTTTAACAAAGTAAAATTACATATAATAGAACAGTTATCAAACAATAATTACAGTTATATACTAATCTATTTGTATTTTGTAAAATTAAAGAAAATATTTTATCATTTATCCTATATTTGTGAGTCTAAAGTTTCACATCTAATTTATCTTTTATCATAACCAAAGAAAATTAAAATTAAAACTATTTAGTCTTCAACCACATCAAAGACCTCAGAAGGATATAATAATACTGACGTAAACAGCAAGAGCATTGTAAGCAACTTCCAAAAATCTAGAATGACAGTGACAGCTGGCTACCTGGACAGTTACCCAAAGTTCCTCTATAATGTTGGGGCATCCTTCTTGAGCCTATAGGCCTAGAGTCTCTCAGTTACTTCTCTCTGTGTCCTGTAGAATGTCCAGCAGTTTCTTCTGCAAAGCAGGAACCTGGAGGACCATCTCATCTTGCAAAGTTCAGTGGTTAACTTCTTATTGGTCCTGTATATTCAGTCAATACAAACGTTTGTCAGGCCATCCAGGCAAGAACAGTCTCTTGTCCAAATGACTAACTTATGCCATGAAGAATATAAACTCCATATGGAGTGTCTGGTGCCCATCAGCATCCTTGAAGTAATTGGTGCTGCCAGGAACAGACATGTCACATTGTCCAGAAAAGTCTAAGTTTTAAAACATTTTAAATGCCATATTTTGTAGGTCTTTAAAGTGTTTGAAGATTACTTACCTAATTGAACTATATCTATGTATACCTAGAAAACTTAATGTGACTATAATTTTGACTATCATAGAAGACTAGTTATTAACCTGTATTTCCTAATTATCCATTACAATTTCAAATGAGCTGCACAAACATAATACCTTAAACAAGTGTAAAAATAAACATATAGTATAACAAAATTAACTTTAAATTTGTATCAATAAACTAAAATCTATAGTAATTTAAAAAAAAACTTTGTTCTTTAAATGTAGATTCAATAATCTATTCTTTCATCCTATCATATCTATGTCATATCCCCCTTTTTTAGAAAGATATTGATTATGACCAATAACAATTTGTAACCAATCTCTAACAAAGACAAATATCTATAATCCATTTTGGAGGAATGTAAGCATTGTGTTCTAGGCTACTTCCTGATGATTGAGGGTGCTGAATTCTTATGATGATCCTGAGAAAATTAAGAATTACTGTCAAGTTTGACTAGAATAGTCTGTACTGATGCATTCTCTGAGTCAGTTGTCTTGAAGCTGTTCTGGATGTTGGATCATCTGGCAAACCCTCAGGGGGTCTTCCTTGATCAAACCATATTAGTCAGGAAGTAATCCACAGGTTTTCATCTTTGAAAACAAAAGCAGATCCTATTTTCCAAAGCAACATATTCTTAGATATAAATTTTGAAATCAAGATACTTTTAAAATAAAACTTAACTTGTCAGCTTTTAAAATCAAATGTTTCTCTGCAGTTAAAAATCCCAAAGACAACATCTTCCATATTCTGTGTATGATATTCATATTTATGTGGCTTATTATATTACTTTTACTGCCTCTTTAGAGACTTTAGTTTTTAAACTATTTCTTTATATAACTGTCTATATTCATTTTCTTCTCTCTTCCAAGCCTAATTACATTTTTACATACACTGTAAATCATTTAAAGTCTTATTTCATCTGAATCCCTCTTATTGTGAATCTATTACTTTAAACTGCATTGGCTAGTACTAAAGCAGCAGACTTGGCTGTTGACTCTGCCCATCTCATCTTTCCAACATGGCAGTGGTAATTCACTGACATCTCTGGGAGCCATGCTCTCTGATGACTCTGGGAGGCAGTGGATCCATTCCTCCATCTAGCACCGTACAGCCCAGAAACATTTTTTGTTTGTTTGTTTGTATTAGCAAAAGCTATCTCCACCATGCACCATGCTTCGTGGATTGCAGGCACCACTGCATACAGTAGCAGGAATCCACCATGCTGCACTCAAGCCCATATGCTGTGAACCAGCCATACTATAACTCAAGTCTGCATGCCATGGTGTCTCTGAACTTGGCATCTCTGTATCTCATCCAGCATGAGACATAAAGTAGAAAGTTGTTTTCAGCTCCATTATTGTGTATTTAGAAGCCCTTTTTAAACTCTTTTAGGCCTTATGGAAATTTGAGAGCCCCATGTTGGTACACCAAATATAGTTGGAAGTTTTCCATATCATGCCCATTCCCGTGGCCACTCACATGCAAATAAACACACAGAGACCTATATTATTTTTAAATTATGGCCATGGCAGGATTCTTGTTTGCTAGCTATTATATCTGAAATTAACCCTTTTCTATAAATCTGTGCCTTGCCACATGGCTTGTGGCTTATGGGTACTTTACATCTTGCTTCTCCTGGTGGCAGCTAGCAGCATCTGCCTCACTCTCCTTTCTCCTCTGACTATCTCTCTTGGGTTTTCCCACCTGGCTCCATCCTGTCCTGCCATAGGCCAAGGTAGCTTTATTTATCAACCAATCTGAGCAACATATATTCAGAGCATACAGAAAGACATCCCACAGCAATCCACATTTGTCAAGGGTTTCAAAATTACTTGAGAAGCATCATTAGCATTTTAATTGCCCTCTGACAGGTATCACCTGTTTCTTGTTCTTCCATAGCAAATAATCCCACCTGACAGGCAGGCTGTTTGTTTCTCATTCCCAGGAGAGAAACTAACAAAGCTTGTTGAAAAAAAATACCATTTGGGTTTTTTTTTTTGGGGGGGGGGGTGGGGAGTTATACTGGCAGTACTTCTCTTGGGCGTTTTGCTGCTAAGTTACCTGGAACATTTTAAAGGGTTTTGTTGTTGTTGTTGTTTTTCTGTCCCAGTTTATCTGCCTTTTCTCCAGGTCTGCTTGCCTTTGCTGTCTTGTTTTTATGCACTACATTTCCCGTGCTGTCTTTTGGGTCTGCCACACTCACATTTCCATTTACACAGTTTGTGGTTTTGTGTTCACACTAGTGAGCTTTTTTGCCATGAGAGGTTTCTGTTCTCTCTGAACTAGCATTAACAGGTGTAGTTCCTTCACCTGACATTTTTTCCTGGAGTGGGCTGTGCATGCCTACACGAGCTTCTGGGCACTTGTTTCCCACCTTACTGGGTCTGTAAAAGAAAATGAATGTACTTGAAATAAAAGCTTTTTTGGAAAGATTTTTTCCCCTGGAGAGATGCTCTGCTTGTCCTCACTTGTCCCCTCCCCCCAAGACACAGAGTCCCTGATGCCATAGCTGAGGCTCAGTTTCTCTGCTAACTGCTTTCTATTCTAGGAGTAGAGGCTTGAGTCCCCAATCTAGGAACCCTGCCTCCCTCATTGCAGGGAGGATTCCAATGCTTCCTTTGCTGCCTTCATGCCAGCAGCCCCTCCCCAGGCCCCACACTATCTCTGTTGCAGCTCCACCCTGGGGGAAGCTGTCCCTGCTTAGCTTTCTGCCTGTACTTTCTTGGTAATAGGCTCTGGCCACAGGGTATTGTGGCTGCTTTTTTTCTAATATTGGCTTAAAGGAAAGACAGGAGTAGCAGAGAGGATTAGCCATATTCCAATAGGTTTTTTTTGTTTTTTTTTTTTTCTAGGACAATTACAGGTGATTTTCTCATTCTGATAGATTTTCCAGGTGAGTTTAATTTTGCCATTGTAGAAAGAAAAAAATCTAAGAAGGAAAGACCTGAAAAGTTTTCAGTTTTTTTTAGAGAAAGATTACTAAGTTTTTCCAAAGACTGATTCTGATAGTACGATGTTTTAATACAGTGGCAATGCCAGCAGAGTGAAGACTTTTATTTCACTCACAACTACCTTAGGGAAAATTCTTTCACTGTTGATCAGGGTTTAGATCTCAGGTGTCCACAGGCCAAAAGCTTCTACAGAAATCTTTCTCTACCTGTTTTCTTTTATAGTATTTTTTCATGACTCTGATTCTTCCCAGTTTTTATTTATAGTCTCATAGCTGGAAAATTAAGGACATAGCTCCTCTGTCCTGTTGCTTATCTTATTCTACCTTACCTTGTTTCTTTTTACCCAGTATTTCTAATTCTGCTCTTATTCTAAATTTCTTCATACACTGTATTCCAATATTTTACCTTACATTTTTTTCCTTAACTTTTATAGATAGAAATTAAGAGAAAGAAGAAAAGAAAGAAACCTAGATGGTGAGAGCGACTCACTGCAGCCAACATTTAAATTCAGCATTCAGCTGCCTTACTTTCAGTCCTGAGAATAAATACCATCACCTTTATTTTTAATTCATTATCGGGCATACCCCCTTACACCCATGACACCCCCTAACACTCCTTTTGCCAAGTCCCTGTCCCTGATCCTGGTGCCACTTGTGGGAGCGCAGCTGGGAGACTGGCTCCCACATTTTATGACAGGGTACTCTTGAGGAGTGAGGGATAAGTGATATTAGATAGAAGACTAGAGAGGAGAGAAACAGATGCAAACACAGGATAGCCTTGGGAGGGCCTGGATCATTATCCAGAATCCCCTTTTGTTTCCTCTAAAGGGCTTTTTGTAGGAATGCCAAGGGGGTGGAGCCAAGACCTACCCTTAGCACAGCCAAGTACAGACCCTTTCCAATCACCTGGTAACCACACAGTGGTCAAGCAATCCTCAGATGTAGCCCTGTTGGGTAAAGCAAGCTCAGATCTCACTAGGAGACTTTTGTGGACCTCCACACATAAAGGATTAGAGCTCAGTTAGAGAGGACAACAAAGGAAATTACTATGCCCTTGAGACATTTAGAAGCTCCATAATGCACTCAGAGTCAAAAATGCAAGAAAATAACAAAATGAGGAACACATAAATGTTCATGTATGGCTGGGCAGTAATGGCATATACCTTTAATCCCAGAACTCTGGAGGCAGAGACAGGCAGATCTCTGTGAGTTGGAGGCAAGCCTGGTCTACAGAGCAAGTTCTAGGACAGGCTCCAAAGCTTCCCAGAGAAACCCTGTCTTGAAAACAAACAAAATACTAATACTACTACTACTACTAATAATAAAAGTTTATGTATGTTTAATACCAAGGTACCATGGACATTTTCTTCTTCAAATATGATCTCCTTCATGATACCTTATATGATTTTTATGTAGGCAAGTTTTGGTTCACAACATAAGGGGAAGGAAATGAATTCTATATTCTTGCCATCTTGACCAATTCTATCTTTATTTCTTGAATAATCATTTTGTTTCAGTTGCTGTTTCTTGGCCTTCATGGTAGCTTTCCCCTGTACATTCCCCCGAATAAAATAAATTAGTTCTTCTGATTGTAAATGTCATTATGAGTAGTCACATGACTGGCATATACAATATACAATGTACAGACTTGACACAGGGTAGAGTCATCTGAGAAGAATCTGAAGGAATTGTTGACATCAGGTTACCTGGATTCATGTCTGTGGTGAATTGGCTTGATTATTATAAGATGTAGAAAGACTAAGATCAGGCAACAGTCACTGGGCAGGTGGTCCTGAGTTGGATGAAAGAGCTAATTAAGCATGAGCTTGTAATAGAGCTAGCAAACAGCACTCCCCTATGGTCTTGCTTTAGTTTTTTCTATGGCTCACCTCAATGATGTACCTAATGATGGACTGTGACCTAAATTGTAAGCAAAATAAATCTGTCCCTCCACTAATTTGCTTTAGAGCAACTGGGTTATAGAAAGCAATGTACTATGCATAGTTACATACTATGGCTGAGGTAGAAAAGAGGAATAAGAGATTGGCAAACACTTGTAATTAGCACAAATGAAAGTGTACCTCTAAGGAGCTAAAGATATTTAAGGCTGGGGTTATGGCCAAGTGCAATGAAATCTAACATCGTGTGTTTGTTGGACTTGAATCTAAAGAGCTTCTTTTATACCAAGCCAATTAGTATACAAGCAATCGAGAGAACAAAACCAGTCCCCTAGGAACATAATCTGAATTAAACAACAATCTTTTATTCAAACCAACAACATTAAGCAGATTAAATATCAGATATGTTGGTCTGGGTCTTTTGTGTTTGAATATACTGTATATGTTAATTTACAAAGGAATCAATAATAGAATCTACATTACATTCAGTTTTAGGAAGCATATGAAATGTTAGCAAGTTCAACAGCCTTAATTTGTCAATAAACTCACTCAGAGAACACAAGCATTTATCCAGGCATAGGTTGATTGCCTGGCAGAGACAGAGAGTTTGTAGCTGCTTAAAAAAAGCTTCACTAAGTGTTTAAATATTTATAAAGGATGTTGTACTCTATTACCATTTGGTCTCTTGCCAGAAGGAATTGTTTTTACCTTACATCATTATTGCTCCTCTATTAATGACCTTCTCTCTTGTTGAGAGGATAGGAAAGACTATGGCAGGATCTTTTTCCTCACTGAACATCTGTGGGCTTCAAAATAGGAGAAAGTCAGGGTCAGTGAGAAGGAAGAAAGACACACTTCTCCATAAATGCTTTCAGTCAGACACACTGAAGACAGTCCTGAGAAATACAAATGAAAAAAAAAAAAAAAGCTTAGTAAGGGCTGGATAATTTGTTAAACTTGTGTGCAGTAAGATAGATGTTGAGATCTTATCAGATGTACTAGTTGATTTTTGAAGTATTCTTGCTGATATTTTGACAACCAGCTACATATATGTTTAGTCTAAAATCATTAATGATTTTTTTCTTTTTTCTTTTTTTTTTTTGCCTGAAGCTATAGTATCTACCCAGGGAAAGATTTTAGTATGGGAAATTGGAGAAATCAAGAAGAGTGGTGCAACTCTTGCTGAGAACAGGCACATATTTTAGTTCTGCTGTCATTGCATTGACGAAGTCTGTCACGTGTCTGTTGTTCTTCAATGAACAGGGGGCATGCTATTCTCAGACACAAAAAGAATGGCAGTTCAATACTTACTGTTGATCCAGACATGTGCTAACATGACATGTAACAAACAACTAAAACATGCAAAATAATGTTTTCCCCAAATCCTTAGTTCCATGTATGTATCATATATACATGGGAATATACATAACTCTAACTTGAAATGGAGTTACAGCCCTATTTTTAACCACATATCTGTTATTAAATTCCTATAATATAGTACATGGAAGAATGTATTTAGCACAAATATCTAGGAAAAATCTAGTCATTTTATAACTTCCACTCTCTAAGCCTACTCTAACATAAAGTCTATACATCATGCATTGCTTAAATTATTTTTCTAGAATATTTAATACAAACTATACATGAATACAAGTTCAAAGTATATAAATGAGTAAAACATATCTCTCATTGTAACCATAACAGAAAGAAGCTGTAACATTTTAAGCCTCTTTTGTTCTGAATAAAGGATTTTCTTCTTTTCAAAACTTCCCACTTAGCTTAAGTTCTAATTTTGTTTTTAGTTTTCAGAGTAAATTTGGCATGGAGACACAGTTCCAATTGTGAAGTACTTGCTTTACAAGCATCCAGACCAGAATTCCATGTTCCAGTTCCTTAGGAAAGAAAATAAAACACTAGCAGTAAACCAAGCATGGTGACAAGAACTAGCAATTCTAGCATGAGGGAGGCAGAGACAGGTAGATCTGGGGCTTACAGGCATCCTAGGCTTGCACATTTGGTGAACTGTAAGCCAATGATGTTTCAGAGAACTGTATATATATCTATATCTATCTATCTATCTATCTATCTATCTATCTATCTATCTATCTATATCTATATATATATATATATATATATATATATATATATATATATATATATCTTGAGGAAAAACACAAATTAATTTCTGGCTCCAAATGGATAAGCATACACATGGATGTTTGAGAACACACATGTGCACCCCCATGAATGCTCCCTACACATAACATTCTGTATTATCAAACATATAAATTGTGTCCATTATGCTTATTGCTACTTTTGCTGCACTTTTCAATGCTTTCCTGGATGTCAGGATACATTCTGCATACAGAATATTCTTGGAAAATAATAACCCCTATGGAGCTTACATTTCTAAAAGTCTCCTATGCCAGATTTCTAATTTTAGAGGTCTGTGTAGAGAATAAAACAACAAAAGACAGAAAACTTTAGAAGATTATGATGTCTCTATGAGGCAATGGAAAAGCACTTCATTTTTAATTAGGTGGCCTGAGAATATCTTGGAAGGCATTTAGGCAATATACTGCTTGGACAAACCTGGGAAATACCAAAACCAGCAGAGAGAGGGACAGTTGTAAAAGCCCTCAGTTTGCTGTCTATGTGATTACTGAAGAAAAAAAAGGACACAGATTATTCATTTTGCTGAAGTAAAAACTCTGTGATGGAAAGAGTAGTGGGCAATGAACTCAGTAAACCCGTGTGGTGCCAGTACTGTAGTAACAGTTAAAGAACTTTGGATTTGAGTCAGGTAGTAATGGAAGCATTGCATGAGTCTTTCTTTTTTTTAAACAATTCTTATTATCCATTTAATTTAATAATTTACTAGAGTTGAAAGCAAATCTGCATACTAATGAGATGGGTGTACCTTATTTGTATTTAAGAATTGAATCTTGGATAAATATTTGACAATGCAGGACATAGTTTTCTCAACTTTTTTTTAACATTTATTGACTCTCTGGTTTTATAATCATTAATACTTAGAGTACTGCTTCACATAAGTATGTTTACCAAATGGCAAAACTAAGTTTATGCTCCTTTCAGAAGTGTTAGTGAATTCTGCCCCAATCTCAAATAAAAATTCATTGAAGGATGAAATCATAATATTGAAATCAACAACTTAAACACCTCATTTTATAAAACATATATTACAACACAATCCAATTTAATCCAATAAAAATTGAGCCAAAGATACACTAATTTGACATTTACAAATTGAAAGATGATGTTAAAAAATTATTAAAAGCCTTTGTTTTCAACAATTATGCCACTTTGTTTCAGTAAGAATAAAACACTTTTGAGGTAGAATCAAAATATCTCACATTGATTGCATATTTGATTTTGAGATAAACTTTGAACATTGTACAATCAAGAAATATTTTATGTTTTAATTTAACTAACTGATCCAGAGTTCCAGGGCCTAGAGTATCTTAATATTCTCACATATCTGGACAAGTAGAAGCTGGTGTGTGAGGGAGAATATCCTGTAACTTTGCCCTTACTTCTAAAAGTTGCCTGGTACCTTTTGGTATTCCTTGTTCTAATAGATACATTAATCTAATTCTTTTTTAAATTATTTATTTATGTTTTTATTAAGTAATTTTTTATTCATTTTACATACCAACCACAGATCCCTTTCTCTTCCCTCCTCCCACCCCTCCAGCCTTCCCCCACAACCCACTCCCCATTCCCTCCTCAAACAAGGTAAGGCCTCTCATGGGGAGACAGCAGAGCCTGGTACATTCAGTAGAGCCAGGTCCAAGCCCCTCCCCCTGCATCAAGGTGCATGGTGTCCCACCATAGGTATTGGGCTCCAAAAGGCCAGCTCAGCATTGCATGATTCTTAAACTTAAAGGAGTTGACCAGTTTAAGTTGCAGTGAACATTTGACCACTTAGAATATATTACTAGGAAAAAATGAAAATGTGGGAAGCAAGTATATGCTAATGGAATCACCTATGTGGTAGATAAAAGTGAAGAAAAATGAGTCAAGATTGAGGTATCAACATAAGATCAGTTCATGTAATGTTTTCAGTTAGAAATGTGTGCTAAAATATTAGACACGCAATGGACTAAAGAGAAGTAGAAAATAGTTCAGGAAATTATGCCTGCATAACTATGGTTAAAAAAAATAGACTTCACAAATTATTTACTCCAATCCAAATCTATCTTAATTTTTATATTTTTACATACTTTTGTCTGGGGTATATTTCTATATTTTTATTTAGGGCTATATACATGTAGTTTATTCTTTGTTGTAGAAAGGACATAATGATTTTTGATTTATATACTATTCATTATATGAAATCTTGAATCACTTCTTATTTTTGAAAAAATATCTGAGTTCACTCAATAAGCTCTGTGGAATTTTACAGGCCCATAGGGTTGAGGAAATTAGCTCGAACCAGTTGCCAACATAATGTATTTCCTTATGAGCCAACCTGGAGTCTGCCTGAGGGCCTAGCAACAGGCACAGTCAGAGTTCCTAGTCACTAATCATGCCCTGCCAATGAAGGACAATCACACAATGCCACCAGATTGGGGCACAACTTGGGTGCTGTTGGATATATAAGGCCTTCCCCATTATTGAATAAATGAATCTGATGTTTGCCTTCAACTGACTCCTGGTGTCTGTGTCATTGACATCATGCCTTCTCATCCCCTTCCCAGAGGGAGTCATTAGGATCCAAAAAACATGTGATGAAACTTAAAACTACTTAAAGTAAAGGAAAACAGAAGTTGATACATGAGAAGTTCCCAAAATACTATGATGTTGGTCTATATATCTCAAACATTTTAATGACCAACATTCATTTTAACATATGACCAAAATATTATCTCCATTTCAAAAATGAAGGATATGAATGCAGGCTAATAGTCTGAGGGTGACTATATAGGAGAGCATACAGCACAGCATAATGTCTAGTTCTCTGTGCTTCAGAAAATAATTTACATATGTGACCAGAATAAGGCCAATCATTTATGTCAGGAAATGGTAGCACACACCTTTAATTCTAGCATTCAGGAGGCAGAGATCATCCCGATCTCTATGAGTTCAAGGCCACACTGGGAACAAAGCCAGGCATGGTGGCATATGCCTTTAATCCCAGGACTAACCATGGAGGTCTAGAGGTTTGTACAGACAGACAGGAAGTGATAGAGCTGGGCAGAAAGAGGAAGTGATGTACCTGGGTGGAGAGAGGAAGTAAGAGGGCAGGGACAGAAAGGCATATAGGCATGGGTATACAGAATGTAGGTCTCTTTGGATGCTGAGGAGTTGGTAAGGTGAGACTGGCTGTGGCTTGTCCTATTCCTCTGATCTCTCAATTTTCACCCTAATACATGGCTCTAGGTTTTTTATTAATAAGACTGTTTAGCAATTCATCTTATATCTGGCACCCAATGGTATGTGAACTTCAAATTTAAATGTTTTAAGAGCCTGGTAAAGAATTTGTATTCGATATAATAAGAATGAAGTGGTCTGTTGAATATGTTCAGCACAGTCACATGACAGGATAGCTTGGGGAGTGTAAAATTGGATGATGATTTATTAAGATGCTATAAAGAGACACTGTGGGTAGTTGAGAGAGTGTTTAATTAATGCACTTGAAATCCTTTTTAATTAGTGTGCTTGAAATCTTGTGAAACCGAACATGATTAAAAGCAGTGACAATATTGAGAATTCGAAGAGAAATAAGTGAACAATAGTAAAAGTGAGGACTGCAACAAAGATGTTGGCAAAAAAAAGCACAGTTGATAGTTGGAAAAGGTGTGGTACAGGTACACCCTCCATGTATTAAGAGTAAGGATTTGCTTCAGTTTCGTGCTTATTATTTAAAAACATTGTACCAGGGATATGTTCTTACCATCTCTACTTCACACTTGCATGACCTCACACTTAAGAAAGTTGTCAAGTACTATCAGATAATTCAAGGGCTAGAATTTCAAAATTATATCTCTGTGGTTTCAAAGCCTTTTCTCCATGTTTTAAAAAAACCTTTCCAGGGCTGAGCTACACCTAAAGTAAAGAAAAAAAGCAATATAACAACCAGGAGGGTGTCCAATGTAAATAAGATGGTAAAGGGAGATTTGATGTAAAGCTTTTATCTTCTGCCATCATAATAAAAGTGACAGTAAAAAGAACTATAACCTTTAAAAAAGAGTCATGTGCATGTACCAGCTCATGTGCATTTTTAATAAATGTGTTCTATTTTATACATGCATGCCTGAACTTCTTCTCTTTCTCATTTGTTTGATAGTGTTCATCTTTAAGGCGATTCCGTGTCTCTAATTCTCTACAATATTTTTTGTCATTTAATTTGTTTCTCAAATAAATGATGGTGGAATAGAAAGATTCTGTTGATAATTATTACCTGTAAGTAAATTCTCTTGATGAGTGTCAGTATTGTTCACACGTGTATTTCTTGGTGTGTTGTGTTTACACCTCAAAATGTTCTGAAGCTTTGCTGGTATTGCTACCATGGACTTCCTAAGATTATCCCTTTTCATTTTTTCTTCTTACGACATATATGAACTGGGCAAAAATTTAGAATTCTATCTGATGGAATTGGGTTCACATGGGAAATTACTGAAAGAAAAATTGAAAAGGTAAATATTCAGTATGCAATATGTAGCATCAAACAAAATAAAGCTAAACTGTCTTTTTGGTTTTGTTTTATTTTGTTTTTCTTCTATTATTTATTTATTCATTTATTTATACATTCATTTATTCATTTCTTTATTTACTTACTTACTTATTTATTGAGACATTGTTTCATGTATTGAATGTTGGCCTTGACCATGCTCTGTTGCCAAGAATGGCTTTGAACTTCTGCTTCTCCTGCCTTTAATTCCCCAGTGCTTGGATTGCAAACCTTTGCTGCCAGTTCCAGTTTGATCCAGTACTGGACCTTGGAACAGGACATTGTATAAGTGAGGCAATTTTTTTTTCAGAATGTATTTCAGACTTCCACGTTCTTACATAATTCCTGGATATGGTATTTTTATATGATATGTGTGGGATTTCCAGAAATGTGTTGTTCAGCAGAAATAACAGTAAGTAACCCAGTGATCAGAAACAGCGTAACTTTCATAAATGACAATAATCAAATACAATCATATGATCAAAGACTACAGCATCACTAATACTATTGATGAACTACAGAAATGTCTTCACAGATTAGTCAAACTTGAACTGAATATTTAAAATAATATATAATTAACAGTTAAAATATGCTAATATATTTGATGTTATCATTGATTATATAAAAAAGACAAGATTATTCTCAATATAATCCCATTTAGAAAAACAAAAGGAACAACAACAAAAACCTATTGAACAGAAATCTTCTACAATATACAAAATAGTAAACTGGCTGAGAATAAATGAGTTATAGGTAAAATTGTAGTGGCATAAGGAAATATAAAAATATGTGTTCCTGTGATTTAAAACAGAGGATATGTTCTCCCTTGAATAATTCCTAGTCTCAATAAGAGGAATACTGAATGAAATTTGGCAGCATACTGTGACATGGCATTTCTTCAGAGAAAAACAACACTCTGCCCACTTCTCAGCCACTTCAGTCATCTTGGCAGTACATAGCTGGAGCCCTAAGTGGACCAATTTGCTTTCTGTTACAAGTCAGCCAGTCTGAGTTTGACTATCATCAGCCAGGAGCCAAGTTCTCTCTGAGCTTGCTCCCTGTTGGATGCCTTCACCACTAAAAGGCCAAAACTGAAGGCTGACCGACAGAAGGACTTAGTCAGAAACAAATGTCTCTGTCTTCTGAATTTATTGATCAGTTATTTTCAAGGTTAAAAAATATGTTACATGCACTCAGTTTTAAACAAACACAGCTAAGTTTTCATCTGATGATCTGACGTAACTTGCACAACGTCTCTGAACACTGACTTGGGAATTGTCCTGTTTACCTTGGCAGTTGTTATACTAAACCAGCCAAAAAAGCTGATAGTAAAAAAATTAAGGAGATTCTCAGCACACAAAGCAGATGAAATCTACCAATGATGACTTTTCTAGAAAAAGAAAAAAATCAAATAATAAGAAAAATAAAATAGCATATCTGAAGACAAACAAAAGGTGCATCCACTATCAGTCTCTCTCATACACACACACCCTATTTCCTCATGCAGACTCTTTCACAATGAAAAAATAATAATCTTAGTTACATATTATTTTGGAAGTGTTAGAAAAAAAGCAATTCCTATCACTACTTATAACATAATTCATTGCAATTCCAATTTTTCTAACATATTTTGTATAATCACACAGGATGTGGTTGGTGGTTAGAATGAGAATGGCCCCAGGGTCTGGTTCACAGTTGGCAGACTGTTTAGGAAGGATTAAGAGGTGTGGCCTTATTAGAAGAGGTGTGTCACTGAGAACAGTCTCTGAGGTTTCAAAAGCCCATATAATGTCCAGTTTTACCTCTCTCTGAGTATTGCCTGCTGGTCTGTACATAAGCTCTTAGCTGCTTGTCCAGCACCATGCTTTCCTGCCTTCTTCTAGGCTCCCTGCAAGGATGATTGCAGACTAACCCTCTGAACTTTAAGTAAATTCTCAGTTAAATGGATTCTTTTCAAAGTAACCTTGTTCATGGTGTTTCATCATAGCAACAGAACAGTAACTAAGGCACAGGATTGATTCTGATATGGCTGCCTTGTTCTTAACAGAATTCTATGGAGTTAAAAAAATGTTATTTTAGACCACTTCCAAGATAGAACAGTGATATCCTATAGAATGTATAGGGCTTAAATGAAATTAAAAAAAATAGTTAATGACATTTTAAATGAGAAAATTTACAGAAGATATGAGAGGCAACGTGTGTTAGTGGGGTTGCCAGTGCATGCTTAGCCCTGGCTTTCATTTAGATCTCAAGCAACCATTCACCTCTTGATGACAGAGTTTTCCTCTTACCTCAGGATCTTTGTAGCTAGCTGATCTTGGCCATGTGGTAGATTGACTCACGTCTAAGTTCCACTTCATTACCTACAAACACAAACAAGTTGATGCTGAAGGCCCCATTCCATTTTTACACTGTATTGTCTCTTTGAGTCTTCCATATTTTATCATTTTACTTATTCATATGTCTGTTTGCCAGTATAAATATATGGTCTCATTCTCCACAGCTCAGTAAATTCTCTGAAGACTGGACCATTCAAAAGCAGAGCCATCGAAACATGGCTGAAAATAAGTTTTGTATAACCTCTAATAAACACTTGAGTTGTGGATATGGAAAAGAATTTTGTCTGGTAAAACACAACCATATTGATTCCTACAGTACCCTAAAATAAAGAAACAAAAGAAGTAGTTTTCTTTTTGCACTCATTTTGTATTCATATTCTTGCACAATAAGAGAAAGCATCTGCCCTTTGGCATCTGCAGGTAGAACCTGTGCTTAACATAATTTCTGTGTAATTCATTGAAATCTATGAATAATAAGTTCAGTATCTTTATTAAATCTTGATGTGGTTTATTCAGAGATAAATACACTGGTAAAATTCTGCTGCAAGAGTGCTTAACCTGGTGACTTTAATGTTTAAGCTTGGTCTGAGAGAAAACTACAACATTAAAACATTAAAACAAAAGTCAAACAATGCCCACTATAGAGCTTACTATATTCATTTTATTATTTATGTTAAATACTCAGTGTCAGCACCTGTGATAAAATTCAGTGGTTCAACTCTGTCTTACCTTGAAATGTGTTTGATGTCGGAATGCACATGCTGCCAGGAGAGAACCAGTTCCTGAAAATTGTGTTTTTGCTTCCACATGCATGCCAGAGCATATGGGTATGTGGACACTGGCATGCACACATGCACACACTAAATCAATTAATTAATTATTAATTAATTAAAGTTAAAAATAAATATTTAAAACACTCAGCTTCACTGAAAGATATTCAAGTGGACATCAGAAAGCTGAAATGAAGGATAAATGACTAGAATTTGAAAGGGTTTTCTGCCGTTTCCACATATTACTTTCTATATAACTGGAAATAATTAGAATGTCATTTTTTTTTTGGTTTTTCGAGACAAGGTTTCTCTGTGTAGTTTTGGTGCCTGTCCTGGATCTTGATCTGTAGACCAGCCTGGCCTTGAACTCACACAGATCAGCCTGGCTCTGTCTCCCAAATGCTGGAATTAAAGGCATGCACCACTGCTGCCCGGCTAGTATTTTGTTCTTTATAACAACAGAAAAAAGGAATGAAATGAATTCAGTTATCAGGAAATTCAATTGTTATACATATAGAGTTTATGGGAGTTGGCAAAGAATTACTGGGCTCTCCTAGGTATATCACAAGATGTTCCAGGAGTTGTTGGAGTGCATGGGAGAGAATATTTGTTGACCCTAAACAGAGTTAGCCTATGGTAAACCTCCAAGCTGAACCCACATCTTAAGAAGTTGTGGAATGATGCTGTCATGCCCCATTACTCTTTGGGGCATGGTGAGTCAAAACTCACTTGGTTTTGTTAGAGCAGTGACACAGTGTAGTGTCTAAGAGACAAAATCCAGAACTGGGCATGTTTGATTTCCACCTCAGCAGTGAGAAGGTCATGTAAAAATAATTTCCTGAAATTTTCATGAAAATAGTGCTCTAATTCACAGCTACTAACATCCATACCAGGAACACTGGCCATAACTCTGACAGAAAGTTATCTGGGAAGACCAAACTTTACAGCAATCTGCCCAATGTAGCAAAGTGGTAGCTGACAACTTTTATAAATAGTGTTCTCTCCAAGTTTTATGGAGCAAAGGCCAACTATGTTCCCCAACTCAGTTATATAGGGCACCCATCTACTCAGCTCATCTTCTCACCAGCAGCCTCTAATCAAAGATAAGATGAAGCTTTCCCTTCTGTTCATTATCTATTTTTGAGTCTCTATCAAACCAAAGTGATGATAGCTCTCACTCATGATACAACAAGCTGTAAATGTACTTCCTTCCTTTCCATTTGTTTGGATTTTATTTTGCTAAACTGAAATCAAGTTGGGCAAAATTAACCTCTGTACTGACTAATATATTTTAGACTAAGGTTGTCTTGGTATGGTATGAACTAGAAAAGCTTGGTGTTGTGTGTTCAGTTGTAAACTAAGTCAAGGTTAAATGTTTATAAAGAAGCAACTAAACCTTAGTCAGAGTGGCTGATAGGATGAGGGCTACAAAATTAAGCTTTCATTAGACAAAGACACCTCTAGCAGTGAGGTAATATCTGTAGATCATTTCCTGTATTTCTGGCTATAAAAATATCTCAGTAACTTTTATTTCATTTTTTGAGATTATAATATAATTGCATCATTTTCTCCTTACCTTTCCTCCCTCCAAACCCTCCCATAGACCACTTCTTGCTCTTCTTTCAAATTCATGCTCTCTTTTCTTCATTTTTGTTACCTACTTATATTTATAAGAGGACATCAGCAATAGGCATGCTAATGTGAACAGGGAAAATACCAAGAGTCTTTAACCCTACACAAAGAACTACAGGCAACTAAAGAATGTTGAGAGCAGAAGAAATAGTCTTCTCTAGGGATGAGTTTACCATTTCAGTACCTGTACTTAGCTCTAATTTTGTACCACATAACTACACTAAATTTAAAATACTAATAAAGATTTCTAAGTTTATAATTTCTTGTTTTCTGCATATCTCTAGTCATGACTCACCTCTCACAACTCATCATTTTCATGTCATTGCTTTGACTAGATGTATATTGTCATTGAAAACCTAAACTTTCAAATCCAGTCTAGGTTTTAATGTATTCCGTTCTAATGGTGTCACTTTTATTAATTCCTTGCTTTAACTCATTTTTCTGATGTTTATCTTGGGGCTATGTCCAAGGTTCTTAAATTACTTCTTCATTTATTTTCTCATATTGTATATGTTTCTTCTCTTAACTTATTTATAGTTAAATTCTGCATTTTTATTGTGTAAATCTCTCATCATAAATCATTTTTTTCTCATTAACTTAAAAATATTTTCAGGGAGAGATGAATATATATATATATATATATATATATATATATATATGTTTATATACATATAAACTTTCTTAGACCAAAAGCCATTATATTCTTCAAATTATATGCTTCATGAAAACTGTATACTTAAAATTATAGATAGATGTTAGAAATAAGAAAAAATAGATCAAAATTTTAATTTTCTTTTAAGAATTTTTTAACTTTGACTGTCATCATAAATAACTGTAGTAATTTTCAAAAATAATGATTTTTAACTTCAGTCTCTGAGAAAAATACAAACCTGAGGTTGCTACAATACCATCTATCTCTGGCCATGGTGTGCAGCTATAATAGGTGAAACAGATTTTGTTACAGTTATGACATGTCCTGACAGGTGATTCTTATGCATGTTTACAGATTCAGTGGGGCTGGGCAAATCATGATAAACTCTACTTTCATCCAATAGAGTGATGTTCACATACTAATTCTGATCCATAACAATAGGAAGAGACTAGTTGGTAAACATTGATATTTTATTGAATAATCTTGAATATTCTTAAATGTTTCAATACTCAAATTATCTTTTTATTTATTGATTCATCCATTCATTCAATAATTGTGTATGTGTCTGTGTGATACGTGTACATATGAGTGACACAGTTCATGTGTAGAAGTGAGAGAATAACTTGAAGGACTCAGTTCCCTCCTCCACCACTTAAGTTCTGGGGATTGAACTCAAGTTGTCAGACTTAATAGCAAGGGCCTTTGCCCACTAGCTATTTGGTGCCCTGGCCCCCTTAGCTTGAGTCCCAGATCCCTGGCCTGATGAGGCAGGGGAATAAAGAATAGACACACAGCATACAGTGAAGCTGGGATCCAGTAGGGTTCTCTAACATACTGTTGGAATTTGGAACCTGCATGTTTATTAGGTACAGCACTTGGGGAGGGGTTAGCTAGGCTCCATAGTTGGTCTGTTTAGGTGATCAGTCTCAAACTGTAAACATCCTGGAGGATGAAGCCACAGTTGCTAGTCCTTATGGGCACCTATCAATTGTTCATAAACACTCTACTTCCCAATGAGAACATTATGGTTACTCTGGACCCTGGTCCATAAGGATAATAGCTTTGCCAATTTTCCATGGGTCGATTGGCCTTAAATTTCTCAAGAATACATGCCTATGTCAAAATATACATTCATTTACTTGGGTTTCCTTGAATCCCTTTTGCTGAACCTCAATATTCTGTTTTACAAAACCCTAACGTTACTATAGCAGCAAGTAAAATGCATCTAAACATGATACCATCAGTATTTACTGCACATTGTTTATATAGTATTCTCCTTTATTACTAAAGCTAGCATGGTAGACAATACAATTTATGTACAATTACATAATTGTTCATATTTCTCTTATACCTATGTTTACATGATACAGATTCTACAATGGATAGTTTTGTTTCTTGAGAGATTTTTGCATATTTCTTTTTAAAGATGACACAGAATTTTAAAATATGTTTTAGGAAGATGTTTATGAATCAAAGTTTATTTAATAGAGCAACAAAAAATAATTTAAAATGTTTTTCTGCTTGCTTCTCTCCTATTCCAAAGTTGTGAACTGCCATGTGGATGATGGAAATGAACCTGTGTCTTCAGCAAGAGCAAGAAGTGTTCTTAACCACTGAGCTGTCTCTCCAACCCCTCTTCTTTTATAACAATCAGGTAAGTGTTTTTTTCCAAATAATTGGCAAATAAAAAGGAAAGAGGATAGAAATGAAGTAATTTTATAATCTAGAAACATCATGAGTGATATGATTTCCAGCATTATGTCCAGAGTAAAGTCATCCATCTCTGAAATAATAAGAGGAAAATAATAGTTTTCTTTCTCACCAAAAAGCATACACAAAGCATAATGTGAGAAATAGGAATGAAGAAAAAGTTCAGTGACTGAGCTTTCCCCCTACACAACTCAAGTTTAGTACTATTGTTCAAAATTATGTATTACAGCTGAAACAGGCAAAGGCCACAGGCAACTGGAAAGGACAGTAATGTTCATCACTCTGATAAGATCTAGAATTATCTTGGAGACAAACCTCTGTGAAGGACTGTGAGAGAATTTTATAATTGGTTAACTGAGGTGGGAAAATTCACCCAAATTTTAAGGTACATTATTGCATAGACTGTTCTGGTTCTGTCCTGCAAAACAAGAAGACTACACACTGAGCATGAGATCACACTGGTTGCTTTCTTCTTCCTGACTGCGGGCAGAATGTGAGCAGCAGTCTCACACTCCTGCTGACATGACCTCCCACCATAATTGACTGTAACTGTAACCAAACCCCATGACCTTCCTTGCTTTACTCAAGTATTCCCTCACAGCACTGATGGAAGTAAACAATAAAGTGGTTAAAAACAAGGCTATACCCTAAGTAACACAAACTTTGATATCATGGACAGAAAGTACGCATTTAGCAAAAATGGAGAAAATTTAAATAGGTATACAAATTAATAATTGAATAATGCTAATTGTTCTTTAGTTATGTCAAATGTATCATAGGACTATAAGATCTGATAATTAGAAGTTCCCATAAAATAAAATTCTTATTGAGTAAGGGTCCTTTAAAAATATATGGAGAAAGACTCAAATAAATCATACATAGTTTATGAAGACAGTGTTAAAACTGGCTTTAGGCTTGAGACATGGCTCAGCAGTTAAAATTGCCTTATAGCTCAGGCTTCAGGGGATACACCATAATGTTCTGGCTTCCAAGGACAATGTGTTCATGTGCATACATATAGTCCCATAATTGAAAACATAATAATATCTTTTCTTTATAAATCAGATTTACTTGTATGTATGATATCAACTTTTGGAACTATTTTTGTATACAATTGAGTGGCACTAGAATTTCCAAGAAAATTGAAATATTCACTAGGTCTTTTCAGTCAAAGATGACCTCAGAATTTGTCATTCTTTTTCTAAGCTAATACTTATGCTTAGCTTTATGTGAATAATTTCAAGATCTATATATGTCCATCTCATCTTCCTGTAATACATGTGTGTTAATTAGGGTTCTCTAGAGAGGAACAGAATCAATAAAACAAATATGCACATATATAATGAATATATAATATCCCCATATATGTGTGTATCTATATATAGATGTGTATATTTCCAAGTAAATAAAAATATTCACTAGATCTATTCAGTCACAAATATATATATATATATATATATGTACATGTATATGTCCATATTTACACATATATGTATATACATGTCTATGTATACATGTGTATAAGTAAATATATATGTATGTATGTATGTATATATATATATATATATATATATATGCATAGCTAGATAGATGCAGACAGATTTTTCTGTCTCACCTGTCAGCTCCGAAAAAACCACACAGAGACTTCTTACTAATCATAAAACTTGGTCAATAGCTCAAGCTTGTTTATAGCTAGCTCTTATAAGTTCTATTAATCTGTGTGCTGTCCTGAGGCTCATTTACTTCATCTACATACTGCCAATCCTCTTATCTCTGCATCTCATTGCTTTTCCTCACGACTTCACCCCTCTTCTTCCCAGTGTCCTTTCTGTCCTGAAAATCCTGCCTAGCTATTGGCCTGTCAGCTTTTTATTAAACCAATCTAAGTGACACATATTTACAGTGTACAAAAAATTATTCCATAACAGGTAGACAGATGATAGATGATAGTAGATAGATGGATAGATAGATAGATAGATAGATAGATAGATGATAGATAGATAGATATGGATTAATTAGAACAGTTTACAGACTGTGGTTCAGAGAACAATGACTGTCTCCTTACAAAAAGTACAAGAATCCAGTATTTGTTCAGTCCACATGGCTGGGTAGCTGAGTTGATTTTCAGTATACATCAGGATCCTGAAGAAGTAGGCTGTACTCAGTGAAGAAATAAACTTACCAGCAAGAATGAAGGCAGAAGATAAATATTTCTTGTTTGCCCAGTAAGTAGGCTGCCATGTGATGGTGTGGCTCAGATTTAGGGTGGGTTCTCCGATATCAAGTAACCTGAATTTAAGATGGGTCTTCCTATCCTAAATGTTCCAATTAATGAAAAATCCCTCACAGGAGTGTCCAGTGACCAAAGATTTTAGTTAATTCCAGATGTGTCAAGTTGACAACCAAGAATAGTCATCACAACATGTAATATTACAAGTTCTTCTCCAGCAGACATTCTCCAAGGTGCATTTCCACATATTTATACAACAATTAGGTGCTAGAAAATGTGTATGTAACTATTTCACATTGTTACCTTTCCAGATATTATTCTCTACTGCACAAAGTAAAAGATAGCAAATAAGGAGAAAGACTGGTGTCTCTCAGAGCCAATATATTTGTTTTCAAATCATGTTTAAATAAAACATATAATTCTTTAAATCTTATTTGTAGAGTGATAATTGAGTCATCAATGTAACACAAGATGTTTTATTGAGTCTTTTATGAAGAAATTTTCATATTTCCTTATAGCATTAAACTCAACATACTCTATTTGTTTTAGAATGATGGATGTATAAGTACCAGTAACTCAGAATATTCTAACTCTAGTACCATCTCCATCTTAGTCTTGGTATCCTCAGGATATCTCAGTGACTGACTATTTCCTGGCCAATAAAGAAGCATTTCTGATCATCATTTAATATTTTTCATGTGTGGATCAATCACCCATTATTTCTTATTTTCCATAATACATGTTTCCTACAGCTGTACTCATAGATGAACCACTAACGCACATTCCTGTTGCTGTGGAATCACACAGTATTTCTTATTTTTCTTAAAACATGTTTCCTACAGCTGTACTCATAGATGAACCACTAACGCACATTCCTGTTGCTGTGGTGGCTTTTTATATTCCCTGCCCCTACAAGTATGTTTTTCACATTAAAACATCATTCCTCTAACTCTGTTTTTTATATGCATACTATCTTTTCATTGAATTCTCAACATGATTCAACCCAACTACACTAACATTTATTGGAAACGTTACACAAATTTTAATATAATTTTGAAAGCAGATGTTATTGTAAAAGTTTTTTTTTCTAGTGTTTGTCTTCTATCAAGGAGTTCTTCATAAAAAAAAATTTAAAAAACACAAAAGGCATACATTATTCTGAATAAATTAACATGTGTTTATAGTATTGCAGTGATAGATTTGTTTTTAAAGTAGTTAATAGATCCCAGAGGGAATAAGAACTTAAATTGAGAAAAAAGATAGTCCAAACTTTGGGGAAATCTAATCATAGTGAGTAGAAAGGCAGAAAAAGAGACAATGCAACCAGGACTTGTTCTCGCAGCTCAGAAAAGTAGAACAACTTTTGGTGATTACTTCATGACCATCAGTCTCTTAGGATATCCTGAATAAACATGAAATGATGACCTTATAAGACTGCTCAAACAATAAAAGGTAACATACATTGCAAACAGTGTGTTTTTGAACTCTTAACTATTTCCTGTGTCAATATAAAAATGCATCTCCTCTCAAAGGAAGAAGACTGTTTATTCTGGAACCAAATACGAGTGACCTAGGAACATAGACTTTGGCCATCAAGAATTCTGTTTTCCAATATGGAAGTAGTTCTGGGAAGTTTGGTAACAGAACAAAGAAAGTACTAAATCAAGAAACTTTTAAAATACCTTTGTGAGAACATCCAGTCAGTGGTTATAGCACAGTGAAGAAATATCAGCTATAGGCCTTTGGTGCTATCTGAAAGCATTCATAGTCTTTTGATTGAGGGAACTAGGGTTTAAGTTAGTACCTTTCTAAATGGTTTTATGTGTTTATTAGGTCTACCTTTCTCTGTTAGTCCAAGCATATTGGGTATGACCCAGACGTTGTCAAGAAATGGTTCATTGGGGCACTAAACACAATCCAAGACAAATTGTAACTAGTCTCTTGATCATACAGTAAGATTGCCATATCATTGAAGTTCTAATCAGTCAATTAGCCTCTGCTTACATACTTTCTTTGTAGGAGTTTGTGTTCATATTTTGTCTTCCTTTATGTAGGCTAACTTGTTTATATTTTGTCTTCCTTCATGTAGGCTAACTAACTATGAAAGATAGATGAATAAGCATGTCTCATCTGTTATGGCTCCAGTAGGGTAAGTTAACATACCTTGACTTCAGAAATCACTTCAAAGGGACATCAGTATGGAAGTACATAAACTATTATTGACAGGAAACCTTAATTTTCAACTGATTCATGGACTATTATCAACAAGTAAGTTACAATGTATCTTTACTTAAATAACATTGGAAAATCATATGAGGATATCATTACATGGAATTAATAGAATTAATGTTCTCAAAAACAATGAGAAGAATTTTAACCTAACATACTCATCCAGTGGCATTTGTTACTTTTCTATGAAAATGTACTTGGTTCCTCAGAGTTACTTGAAACATCTTCTCTCAAAATTGTACTGCAGATATTGCCTTCCATGATTGTGTTATTATTTCACAAATCATGATACATTCCTGAATCCTATGGAGTTAGAATATTACCAAAGTAATAGTAAAGGGTTCTAGTAAGCCATCAATTGAAAATTACTAAGATATTTTAATAAATGATTGGAAGAATTTATGGTTACATTATTAAGAGCTTAGAAATCAAGTTATTTTGACTGCCTTATTTACACCTACTGCAGAGTGTTTTTCTTTCAAGCACCTAGCTAAGCAGCTTTGCACTAATCTCAAAGTGAAAATAGTGATGCACTCAGGAAAGGGTTGTTTTGGAATTATCCATATCAGTAACAATGACTAGATCTATGATAGTGAAGGTGAGCAAGGGATGATTTGAGGTACTCAGATGGCAAACGAGTATCTGACATTAGGAAACAATTGTAGCATGTTCTTGAAGGAAGAAAGTGACAAAGTAGGAGACCCACAAAGACAGATGGCCTACTAGATCTTGGCAGTTGGATGAGAAGGAACTACTCAACCAAAATAGTGACAATTTAAATTGAGGATCCTAGGGATCAACCTGGTGAAGCATGCAAAGATGAACTGTGATGGAACATTGAGGGTAGTGGTTCTTATTGAAGTTCGGAAGACAAATCCATAGTATTCTGATTGGGGGACTCTCTCCCTTTAAGTAAATAATTAAGTCTATAAGAGGAGAGAAGACTCCCTATTTTACACTACAGCTTCCACATCATTTTTTCCCATTTTTTTTCTTTCTTCTTTTTTCTATTTATTTTATTGGAGGGTGAAGCAAGGGAAGAGGGCAGATATGGAGAGATGAGAAATGAATGGAATTGAGATGCATGATGTGAAAGACACAAAGAATAAATAAATAGAAAGTTCAAAAGAAGAGAAAAGATGTGCAGCAAAGATTGGTATATTTATATCCTTTAATATAATTATAAATCTGCTTAGCCAGTCCGAAGCCACATTTGCAAGAAGTTTAAAATGTCAATATTACAACATGAAAAATTTCAAGAATTATTGCAGAGAGAAAAAAGAGAAAGAGAAGGAGAGGGAAGGAAAGAAGGAATGGAGGGAAAGGAAAAGAAGGAAGGAAGGAAGGAAGAAAGAAAAAAGTATATGCAGCATGCTGTTTATTTTATTTGCTTCTAGGCTCCAATGCATTGTTGTGTACTATAGATAGAACATTATGTACAGACTACTGTAGGAGAATCTCTTTTTTCTCCCGACCTCTGTCTGTTTAACCAATGACAGGCATGAATAGATGAGACAGCAGGTTATGTGTAAGGTAGAGTTATCTATTCCCCTAACTTTCCCTACCATCTTGACTATTTTTCTTTTTTTTCCACTGTTCATAAGGCCTTTTATTTATTTTTTTTAGCTTATTAAATGTATCTCTTTTTTAACTTTTTTATTTTAAAATTTAATTTAATTTTACATATCAGCCACGGATTCCCTTGTTCTCCTCCCTCTCCCCCCGCCTTCCCCCCCAGCCCACCCCCTATTCCCAACTCTGAGGAGTTGACTATTTTTCAAAGGGCATAGCTTTTGCCAGAGGATCCTACTCATGAATGCTATCATTTTTACTTCCAGTAATTACACCCTTCAATTGCTTCTTTAAGCTCAAGATTAATTACTGAAATGATATATGTGAGATAGTTATTGGCAACGACATTGATTGAGAGAATTAAAAGTTTGAGTCATTTTATTAATGGACAGATCAAGAATGGGATCATGCCTCTGAAAAGTCTATTGGTTCCCAAGATCAGGTATACAGTTTTTTTAATGATAAATCTGCAATTACATCAGTACTCAAAGGAGGGGAGGGAGGTTACATTAGAGAAGGATTTGGGGCAGACTAGTAACATATGCTTTTTTTTGTAAAACTCAGCAGTGTCTTCCTACATTATACATTTGAACCATGATCAAGGTCATGAACAGTCCCAGAAGTGTTGCCAAGGGCAATGTAGCTGTCAGGGGTAGAAAGCACAAAATGAATTTAGGACAGGATGGCATTACCTTAGTCATTTGCTTTAGGTCTAGGGTAATTCACTACATCTTCCTGTTTCTCTCAGCCTTTCTTAAAAGTTTTTAAAGCATGTATTTGCTAAGTTTTTGTTTATTAAACTTAAATGTGACATGTATTTGTTTCCTAAAAGAAAGCAATTTAAAAGAGGTTGGAATTGTTTTGGCTAATAGTTCAGTGAAAAAAATCCATCCTAGCTGAGAAGGCATGCTGGCAGAAACCTGAGGCAGTTTCCTGCACCACACTGCATACACCATGGAGAAGCAGAGATGAATTCTAGTGCCTATCTTGCTTACCGTTTTTATTCATTCTAGGGCCCTACAAAGGAATGGTGTCCTCTATGGTCAGAGTTGGTCTTCCCGTTTCATTTACCTAACCTTGAAAATCTCTTTTTTTTTTTTTTTTTTTTCAGGGAAAATAACATTATATTTATTTCAATAAGTGATTAAAACTTTAGTGTCTTTTTTCCAGGATGTTGAATGTGGTTCCAGTTGCCTGTGAGTTGCTAAGTAGTATGGATCAACCAGAAGTGGTGGGTCTCATTAGCATCACCTCAATCATCATCATCATCATCATCATTATCCACATTTGGGAGCTTCAGGTAGAAGCCATGATGAAGGCTACCATGTTAATATTCATCAGAAAATGGAAAATTGGGGTGTCCAACAGCAATGGTCAAGGGAAAATATCTGAAATTTCTGTTCAGGCCATCTATGACTTCCATATCCTCTGGAGGCAACTGGAAATCAAGTACCTGAATGTTCTCCTTCATCTCATTCTCTTCATAACTATGAGCCAAGGCAATGTGAATCAGAGCAAGCTATTGGATTTCTGCAAGTCAAAAGATATTGTTCTGGTTGCCTATGGAGCCCTGGGATCTCAGCGTCCTAAAACCTGGGTAGACCAGAATGCCCCATTTCTTTTGAATGATCCAGTTCTTTGTGCCATGGCCAAAAAGCACAATCGAAGTCCAGCACAGATTGCCCTTCGCTAACAGGTACAGCGTGGGGTCATTGCCTTGAAAATCTCTTATAGACATGTAGCTGGAGTTTTCTCCTGTCCTGCCTGGCTCACTTCAGGACAAATCTCTCTCACTTGCCAGTCCCGCAGCTGCTCAGACCCAACCAAGTAAAGACACAGAGACTTATATTGGTTACAAACTGTATGGCCGTGGCAGGCTTCTTAGTATCTAGTTCTTCTATCTTAAATTAACCCATTTCTATTAATCTATACCTTGCCACTTGGCTCACGGCTTACCGGTACTTTACATCTTGCTCCTCATCATGGTAGCTGGCATCGTCTCCTCCTCAGCCTTCCTGTTCTCCCAATTCTCCTCTCTGCCAGTCCTGCCTACACTTCCTGCCTGACTACTGGCCAATCAGTGTTTTATTTATCAATCAATCATCCACAGCATAGACATGCCTAGAGATTAGTGTCTATGGTGATTTTAAATCCTCATTAAATAGGTAATCAAGATTAGTCATCATATATGACATTTAGGGTGGGGGTTAAATGGAGACACTGGCTTAATCATATTGAACAAAATCAGAAATGAAAAAATAAAATCATCCAGCTTACAATTCTATTAGCTTGTTAGGAAAAGTCACCGTTATTTAAGGTAATACTATTGTTACTTATTTACTCATGAGAATTCAATATACCAAATTGATTACTAAAAATTATTAAAAGATATTGTTATGAAGAAAATGAGGATGTCAATAAATAATTTAATAATTGTTATGTGAAGTATTTATGAAGATGAGCACAAGTCTTCAGGAAAAAAAAGTTCAGATCACAACTTTCCATAATGAAGTCTCAACTACCACCATTGAGATATTGCTTTCATTACAGTGAGATCAAATGAGATAAGGGCATTGATCTTAAAGAAAAACTAATCATTTCATTTAGATTTCATTTCCATAGCACAGATGTGAAGCTTTCAAAGAAAATGGTGAATCTATACAGTAATATATGATTAATTTGATATGGAATTTGTAAAATTACTACGTTGAATCAAGCATGGGCAATTTTATCAATGAGGAGATGGAGCACCATAAAGAAAGCAAGGCGAAAGGCCTCGGAGGCAATACTTGGAGGAAGATTCACGAGAGGTACAAGACTGTATGTCTTTTCTATGGCAAAGGGACACACAGATGGGGAACCACAGGGGGTGTGAAAATGTATTTTCTAAGTCAACTACACTTTCCTTGTGTTAAAAAGTTATTCCTGACCTGTGGTTTTTGGCTCAGAGGTAGAAGGCTTGTTGAGCGTGCTTGAATCTCTAAGTTTGGTATTTAGAACCACAGGAAACAAACACAAACTAAAACCTTACTTGAGACAAGTTGATCAATTTCTTCTAAAACCTTATTGCCAGGCTCCATAATTCTTACTGTGTCTCTACATTTCTACATTACCTTAAAATTGTAACCAAAATGAATTGTCCAGATTATAACCTTTTGATAACTACTTCTAAATAATTTTCTTCTAAAAGTTAAATCATTTATTGTGAAGAAAACTAGCCAAGGCTGGAGAAGCTAATTATTGCTATTTATTCTTCAAATGAACCTGGCTTCCCTGTGTGAATTGGCATTGCGATTTTTACTGAAACTGTAGCATATGGCCACTCCGTGACTCCAGAGTTTACCTATACTTCCTACATACCTGATCTGCATCACAGCAATTTTGATTTTATTTTTCTCTCATTTTATCACTAAATTAAATCAATCATGTTTTTAAACTAATGTATCTGGAATTCTTAAAGAAGTCAGAACTCTGTGACTCATCATGAAATACACTTGATTTTCTGGTTTATATTGAATTATTTTGTTGTTGCTGTTGTTTTTTAAATCTGTATATGTAGATAAAGTTTTTCTCTCAAAATTAAACCATCAGAACTAGGTTATCATATAACTTTAAGATAATACATTTTTGAGAAAAAATAAGTGAAAGATACACCCACCCAGGACAGTGGACTATACTGGTAAGTCCTTGCTGAGTCAGTAGATGTGGCAGCTTTTCCAGAACTCAATCTTCACATGATATCTAAACAAATTAAGTGGTTATCTCAGATTATCGCATAAACACACATTTTAGTACATATAATAATTATGTTAATCATAATAATGCTTAATTGTGAAAAGAGAGCATTATGCAAGGAGAGTGTGGTGAGTTTGATATGAAATTAATTATTGGTTCCTTCTTTTTATAATTCATGACTCTAAGGGGGAGCACCTTCTGCAAATGTGATCTTGGTTTTGCCTATGATTTTTTATTAAATGAAGACAACCATTGCTTAGGAAAACATTTAAAGAAGAAGAGATGTATTGAGGGCTGGACAGGACAGAAGGTTCAGCAGTTAAGAAAGCAGTAGGACTCAAATCTAGTTCCCAGCCTCCTTATCACCAGGCTCAAAACTGCCTGTAACCTCAGCTCCTAGAACCCAATGTCATCTACTGGTCTCCATGGACACTGCGTAATTCAAAAATTAAAAATCTAGTCTTTTATAAAAATTCTGTGTGTCTGGCTGCATGATGCTTGTTTTACCCATTTAAACTAGACTTTGATAGTATAATTTAAATAAGTCTTGAGTTCTAGGATTTATTCATATGTGATGATCATGTTCTCAACTATCTTTTCCTTATTGTTTACCTAAGTAATTTCCACGTTCAAAAACTTGAGAAATAGCTTTTTGTAAAAGTATAACAGCTATAAAATATCATAAGAAATGAAACACCAACAAATCTCACTAGATAGAAGAGGGGTGTGTTTTATCTTTAGTAGATCACAACTAATATCTACTTCTTTTCATGAATACCGAGTGTCAACCAGAAGAGTATGTCTCAACAACTTCTTTTAACCATATTCAATACATTTAACCCATATAATAAAATTAAGGAGTTAGAAGGAGTGAGACACTGAGCAGTAGTAAGAGAAACACTTATGCCACTCTGAATACCAGGGGAGTGCCTGGTTCCCAGGTAAACAACTGAATAAGATCATGCTCTTTTAAGATATTTAATATTTTATGTTTTAAGTAGACCTGTCTTTATAAATTCTCACATCTTATATCCAAGGCTTAGAAATACTGCAGTTATAAGTAAAAATAAGTTTTAGAAAATATTGCCCGGGTTAATCAAAATTCTAACCAGTGACCATTTAACGATATTCTTTGTTCTGGACTATGAATATTTAGACAAATGAATATAAAGTCTACTGGGAGGCACCATCAAAAGCCTATATTGTTCATTTTATTGTTTAACATTGTTCTTTAAATCATTTTTATTCACCAAAATGAGTAAAATAAAGAAGCTATTAACGTTTTTACCTTTTATGAAATACAGCATATATGTCAAGATGCTTGTTCTGAAATACAGCCTGTTAGAGATACCACCTGGCTCTTTTTGCACATTCCAGGACTTGAGACAGGAAGATAACCGCAATAATGAAGCTCCTTCTGTTTGCTCTGTAGTAATACACTGTTTGTCATCAGTCTCTGGCGGAACTAGGAAAGATTAACTTGCCAGCTCAGCACAGTAGTGTAAAATTTCCATCCCTCAGAATATTTAACACTGTTGAGCATGCCCTACAATACAGGGACTTGTAGCAGCAGAAAACAAAGCTGAGTAATGAGTTCTCTATTGATTTAATGTTCGAGTGATTAATTCAGAGAACAGGCAAATTAATTCAGAGAATCAAAAAATACTGCATGGTGCTGTGGTGTGTGTGATATGTAAGTGTGGTGGTGTGATGTGTGTCTGTGTGTGTGTGTTGGTATGGTGTGTGTGTGTGTGTGTGTGTGTGTGTGTGTGTGTGTGTGTGGTGTAGTATGGTGTGTGTGGTGTGATGTGTGTGTGTGTGTGTGTGTGGTGTGGTGTGGTGTGATGTGTATGTGAGTGTGTGTTTGTGTGTTGGTATGGTGTATGTGTGTCTGTGTGCGTGTATGTATGTGGTGTGCATGATGTGATGTGGTATACTCTGTGTGGTGTGGTGTAGTGTATGTGAGTGTGTGTATATGCCACAGAGCATGTGTGGAGGTCACAGAACGACTGATGGGAGTCAGATCTCTCCTTGCACAGTGTGGTTCCTATGAATCCAACTCTGATAATGAAACTTGGTGTCAGGCACTTTTATCTCTCATCAGTTCATACAGTTATGTTCTTATGAAGAGCATTTTGCATATGAACAATCAGTTTTACTAGGACACTGACCATGTAGAAGGGAGATTTAGAATTAAAACAAAAGTAAAAGCTTTTTACAAAGTAAATAAATTACTTTTATTTTATTTTTAAAAGTAAAATGTGAAAAAAAACTTTTTTTCAAATCTATTTTTGAGAAGATTCTTTAAAGAACCAATGGGAGAATGAAAAAGGATGATTTCAATGACCTAAGAAAAGGCAGGAAAGAATGGCAACAGCAAAAATTCTAATGAATGGATAAAAAGAATCATTCACAGTGAGGAACAAACACAAGGATAGAGAGAGTGGCGATGGCTGTAAGATGCATTTAGTAGGATTGTCCTCTTTGTCCCAGAATTAGCAAAGAATAATAGGAAATTTTAAAACATGAAAAGAACACATAAACGTGACTTTTAGACAACATTGTAGAATATACCTGATGAGTATGAGGCTAGCATGCATGCCATATTCATGATGTTAATCTATAAGCATTGATTTTTAGTATAGGTACCACAAAATAAAATCAACTTTATTGATAATATATAATACATTAACATCACTGTCTAAATATTTCTGAACATCTACAATGGACTCCTAAAGTATAACCAAAAGCATGAGGAAAGCTCAGGGTTACAGTGAAAATATCTCACCTCTAGCTCAAAGTTGAACAGTTAAGGCTTGGAGGATGTTTCAGTTCATATATTTATATCATTGTGATTGATGCATATACAAAAATTGTTTATATTAATAAGAGGCATGTGATGTTTGGGGATGAGTTTTAATTGTTTGTATTTAAGTATGAATAAATATGTCTGTCAGCTCAAACACTCTTTTATCATAGTTCATTTCAAAGCACATTTTCCAAGTTTTATAACACATAAGACACTATTCTCTTTTTACACTGTGTTGTGAATGATGCCCCTGAATTTTCTGCTCCTTTATAAATGGTAACTTGGAAACTGTTAATGATACTTTTCACATCTTTGGTCCCTTATTTTCCCCAACCTTTGATAACCAATATTATATCCTCGACTTCAGTGAACTAATACTTTAGATTTCATCTAAAAGCATGGCACTTGTCTGCTCCTCCTTGGCTTATTCCACTTTCAGTAATGATCTGCAGTTATCATCCATGACTCCTTCCTAGTTGAAGTGCTTGAGAGGTAGGCAATAACTTTCTCAATCACTTTATTAAATCTGAAAATCTGATGGTTATATTTATAAGACTTACACGTATATGTGCACTTTATTTATTTATTTTAATTAAGAAATTTTCCATTCATCCTACATATCAGTCACAGATTCCCCTGTCCCCTCCCTCCCATCCCCCAGTTCCACCTCCTTCAAGGCAAGGTCTCCCATGGGGAGCCAGCAGAGCCTTATATGTGTACTTTATATCACATGCTATCATTATCAGTAAGAATTACATTTAAACTTCACATGTATCATTTCATTGGCTTGATAGAAACCATACTTTCTTAATTAATAGATAATAAATTGCATAAATACAAAGATTAAATTTTAAAAAGAATGAGAATGCAATATAAAGACATTAAATATGTAACAGATTATGCTGGAAGTTATATAACTAAGCACTGCAGTAGTGCAGTCCCAGTAGTGTGTTAGCAGATTGTTAATGGACTAAAATACAACAGTTATGGTATTTTTGTATCTTTCTGCATGCCACCCACCTATTTATTAACTATAGTCGGGGAATCCAATAGTCCCCTCAGTGTGAGATTTAGCATCACAACAACACAGATACTTTTGCTAATTGAAATGTGATGCATTAATAACAATGTAATTTAAAGTGTTGTTTTTCTGTTGTCAATGTTTCCTTATGAACAAGCTGAAGAGTTATGCTTATTTCACTTTGTAATTATTGAGGAATTAACACTAAACTATTCAAAATTCCAAGAAGCTAGCTAACAAGGAGGATGAGAGGGACACATAGATAGCCTAGCGAAGGAGAAAAGATGAGATCTACTTGAGCAAACTGGGAGTGGGGAGTAATGAAGGGCAAAGAATGGGGGATGAGAACATAAGGAAACGGGAGGGTCAAGCTGGAATAGGGACAGAGTAGGAGAGCAAGGAAAGAGATACCATGATAAATGAAGACATCACGGGAATAGGAAGAGGCAGGGTGCTGGGGAAGTTCTCAGGAATCCACAAGGATGACCCCATTTTGGACTACAGGCAATGGTCGAGAGGGTGCCTGGATTGGTCTGCTCTGGTGACCAGAGTAGTGAATACCCTAAGTGTCATCATAGAGCCTTCATCCAGTGACTGATGGAAGCAGATGCAAAGATCCACGGCCGGGCGCCAGGCTGAGCTCCAGGAATCCAATCCATGAGAGAGAGGAGGGATTCTGTGGGCAGGGGACATAGAGATCATGATGGGAAAATGTGTGAGATGACCAGCCACACTAGTGGAAACCCATGAACTGTGGACTAATAGCTGTGAACTAGCCCCCATAGGACTAGACTAGACCCTCTGGATATGGGAGACAGTTGTATTTCTCCCTTTGTAAAGGAATTTAAATATGCATTAAATACATATTTATAGGGCTATGCTATATATTTTTCTTCATAAATATGTTACATGTTGTATATATGAACAGAAACATGAATATTTACACATATATTAACTCTCATACACCTATTAATTTTTGGATAACAGATGAATAAAAATGAATCAATGTAGTGAAGGAAATAACATAACTTTAGCTTATTTCCACTTGGGCAGCAAAAAACTGACTCACCACTGATCTAGGCTAAAACTTAAGAAGGCCTCTCTCACTAAATTCACCTTATACACTATTTCGGATTTCACCCTGAGACTTGATCTTATCTGACTGAGACATCCCATTGATAAAAGGTATTGGTGATACAAACCTTTCCTGGTTCCTGGATCAGCCTGCAACATTGAGTCCAGATGTGGATCCATGCAGTTCGCAATTATTATCACTGAGTTTGTATTCAATAGAGTTAATGACCCACATCTCTGTGTTTGTGATAACTCAGAAACTCCAAGGATCTGTGAGTTCATGACTGTATGTTCTTCTCAGGAAAATGGCATTGTAAGCAGATCAAATTCCCTGGCAAGTTCATTAGTTTGCTAATATTACAGGGATTTAGAATGATGATCACATCCTGCTTCAGGCTTTTTGTGAAAAGCAACATAAATCCAGCTACTCTGAACCTGCTAGAAGAGAAAGTAGGAAGTAGTCTTGAACGCATTGGCATTGGAGACTACTTCCTAAATAGAACACCAGTAGCACAGACTCTGAGAGAAACAATCAATCAATGGGACCTCTTGAAACTGAGAAGCTTTTGTAGAGCAAAGGATACGGTCAACAAGGCAAAGCGACAGCCTACAGAATGGGAAAAGATCTTCACCAACCCCACATCTGACAGAGGACTGATATCCAGAATATATAAGGAACTCAAGAAATTAGACATCAAAATGCCCAACAGTCCAATTAAGAAATGGGCTATAGAACTAAACAGAGAATTCTCAACAGAAGAAACTCAAATGGCCGAAAGACATTTAAGGAATTGCTCATCATCCCTAATCATCAGGGAAATGCAAATCAAAACAACTCTGAGATACCACCTTACGCCTGTCAGAATGGCTAAGATCAAAAACACTGAAGACACCTTATGCTGGAGAGGATGTGGAGCTAGGGGAACTCTCCTCCACTGCTGGTGGGAATGCAACCTTGTACAACCACTTTGGAAATCAATATGGCGCTTTCTTAGAAAATTGGGAATCAATCTCCCCCAAGATCCAGCTATACCACTCTTGGGCATATACCCAAGAAATGCTCAACCACACCATAAGAGCACTTGTTCAGCTATGTTCATATCAGCATTGTTTGTAATAGCCAGAACATGGAAACAACCCAGATGCCCTTCAACTGAAGAATGGATAAACAAAATGTGGTACATATACACAATGGAATACTACTCAGCAGGAAAAAACAATGGCATCATGAGGTTTGCAGACAAATGGATGGATCTAGAAAAAATCATCCTGAGTGAGGTAACCCAGACTCAGAAAGACAAACATGGTATGTACTCACTCATAGCAGGATACTAGACATGAAACAAGGATGAATTGTCTGCTACTCACATCACCAGGGAGGCTACCCGGAAAACAGGACCCCAAGAAAGACACAGGGATCGCCCAATGACAGAGAAATGGAATGAGATCTACATGAACAGCCTGGACATGAGTGGGGGTAATGAAAGGCGAGGGTCGAGGGAAAGAGAGCTTGGGGGAGCGGGAGATCCCAGCTGAATCAAGAACAGAGAGGGAGAACAAGGAATAGGAGACCATGGTAAATGAAGACCACATGAGAACAGGAAGAAGCAAAGTGCTAGAGAGGCCCACAGAAATCCACAAAGATACCCACACAACAGACTGCCGGCAATGGTCGAGAGACAGCCCGAACTGACCTACTCTGGTGATGGGATGGCCAAACACCCTAATTGTTGTGCTAGAAACCTCATCCAACTACTGAGGGATCTGGATGCAGAGATCCATGACTAGGCCCTGGGTGGATCTCTGGGAGTCCAATCAACGAGAATGAGGAGGGTTTATATGAGCGAGAATTGTTGAGACCAAGGTTGGATAAAGCACAGGGACAAATAGCCAAATGAATGGAAACACATGAACTATGAACCAATGGCTGAGGGGTCCCCACTGGATCAGGCCCTCTGAATGGGTGAGACAGTTGATTGGCTTGATCTGTTTGGGAGGCATCCAGGCAGTGGGACCAGATCTTGTGCTCATTGCATGAGTTGGCTGTTTGAAACCTGGGGCCTATGCAGGATTGTTTGGCTCGGCCTGGGAGGAGGGGACTAGACCTACCTGGACTGAGTCTACCAGGTTGACCTCAGTCTGTGGGGAAGGCTTTGCCCTGGAGGAGATGGGAATGGGGGGGGGGTGTTGAGGGGAAGGTGAGGGGGACGGGAGGGGGGGAGAACAAGGGAATCCGTGGCTGATATGTAGAACTGAATTGTATTGCAAAATAAATTAAAATAAATTTAAAAAAAAAAAAAAAAAAAAAGGAAAATGCTTTAATCCCCCTTGGTGAAATTAGGCCATTCTTACCGCCATTTCTCCTCTCTCTGCCCTTTTCACTGAGACAATGATGTTTCCAGTGTTCAACTATATTTACCAGAGTCGTAACTTCAAAAAGGTGAATTCGTGTGGATGTTGTTAAAATTGTCTCAGGAAAAATCTAATAGTTTGGGAGCAGGAAAGAGAGAGAGTGATGCACTTTTTTAAATTAGTCAATTTTGCAAAGACCTTCAAAATTAAGTAATATTAGCATATCAGTTTGTAATCTGAGGCTAACATGTCTGCAACTACATATGCCAGGAAAAATAAGAGGAAGAAATCCTGAAAAGTTAGAGAAGTACACCAACCTTAAAGTGACCTTTTAAAATACAGACTAATACAGCTGGAGAGATAGCTCAGCAATTAAGAGCAGGTACTGCTTTAGAAAAAGACCTGAGTTCAATGTCTAGCACGTACTTCATGCAGCTCGAAATGGCCCATAACTAACTCTACCTCAGGAGCACCTGACACTTCTGCCCTCCATGGGAACTGGCATTCATGTGTACAGGTGAATACACATAGACACAATGAAAAATTTACTGAAATCTAAAAATATGTCACACTATACATGACAGAAAGGCTAGAAAGTGGGAGAAATTGTGATATATATGGACAACACATTCAAAGAGAAGCTACATGCCAGGTTTTGTTGCACAAAACTGTAATTTTTAACCCTTGAGAAGTCGAAGCAAGGGATTTACAAGTTTGAGACCACACTGTGCTGCATAAGAAGAATCTGTATAGAACAAAACAAAGAGGGTCCATATAGCTTGCTTCTGCATTTATTACTTTCCTGTAAGACACTGTGACCATGTTAAAATTCCAGTGAGTATTTCACCTAACATGTGGTTGTGAAAGAGTTAAACTAGCAGGCGGGAAGTACATCTTTTGATTTGCTCAAATTCTAATGCTATGGTAAGCACAGCATTTGAATAGTAATGCACAATCCATTAAAATTCTGGAACAAAATTATGTCAGAAGAATAACAATATTTTTTTCTTAAAACTCGTTGTGACCTTAGCTGTGTTAACAATCATCTTCTCCCAGACAGGAAACTGTTCTCAGGCCAAAATGTTGATTCCATTGAGGGCCCGATTGGCAAACCTGCAAGTTCATTGGGGATGCTTTCAGTAGTATGGTGATGGGTACTCAGGGAAACATGGGTGAGTCAAATGCAGCTGCCTCAGGGCAAAGCTCACACCAGTCTGAATGAGAATTCACAGAAGCTCTATCTAGAGCTCTCTGCAGGATCTGCAGGTAGCTGGACAGTTTGGAAAGCTTCCTCTAGGCAGCTAATTACTGCTTTCATAACCTTGGGAGGGCTTTTGTGAAATTCATGTCCTGATGCCAGACAAAGAGGAAGGTCACAGGGAGCCTAGAGGTTGAAGACGGTGAGGAGCCCCTTGAACATGTTTTATTGACTAGCACTCACTCTGCTGGAAAAGAACTGCAAGCAGGCACACAGGCACATGCTGGCACACAGAGACTGCACATGGGCAAAAAAGTGATACACACACACACACACACACACACACACACACATATATATATATGTGTGACATATATATATGTCAGCACACAGACCAAAGGTAGGTAGTCACACAGGCCTATAGACCCACATGCAAGCAGGTTAGCTAAGCTAAAGTGTTCAGGCTTTTGACCTCTAGCCCATATTTATACAGAATCACACAAAATGTCCATCTGCCAAAATAATTATGTTACAGTTTGCATCACTGTTTACTTTTGAAGTGCCCCAGACACCTGGTGTGAGACATTTGGTGTTTACTCAGCACCTGAAGATGTCAAGTGTTAACCATGTTTTGCTAACTTATACTGGATATCCACATGAACAGCACTTTGTCCAAACAGAAACAGGTCCTTCAGCCTGTTTCACTTTCATGAAACAATTTAACAAGTCTTAGCTCATCTCAGATGTTTCTTAGTTCATTGTTGTGTTTATTTGCTCATTCTTAAAAGTTTCTTAGAATTGAGGGTGAAATTCTCAGGCCCTGGACTTTCTTTGGGTGGGTCACATTATTACCAATTCAGTATCATTATTCGCTATTGATCAGTTCAGGTTTTCTGATTCATTGTGGAACTTTTCTTGTAAAGTATACATATCTCGTAATTTTTCTTTTAAATTATCGATTTTGTTCATATAAGTTTGTTCATACAAATTGTGATGTCATTTGTTATTTCTGCATGGCTGCTGCAATGTCTTACTAATCATCTCTTTTTGTGAGCATCCCGCTGTCTAGATAAAGTCTACCTCTTCTGTTTATCTTTTCAAGCAATGATCTCTGTGTTATTTTCTTTTGTATTGTTCTGTTTTTTTTCTGCATTTCAGAGGATCTGCCCTAATCATCACTTCCCCTCATCCAATGAGGAGTTTGTTTTGTCTCATTTTCAAGTTCCTTAGGAAGTACTGACACATTTTCATTCTCTTTGAGTTATTTCTGATTTTATGCTGTGTAGGCTAACTTGCTTTACAGTGTTATTCTCTGCAAACTCTATCAATTTTGTTATATTGTTTCCATTTTGCTTTAAGAGCTTTTTAAAATTTCTGCACTGAGTTATTACTTGATCAATTGACATCCATAAATGCATGCCTTAATTTTCATCTACACTTTTCTTTTTGCTTTCTTTTCCTTTATTTTTTTAGGGCAAGGAAAAGCACTAGGGATCGAATTTGAAGCTCTCACAAAGCTATGTTATCTGCCCTGAATATAATTTTGTTGTTTTCAATGTTTCTATTCTAATTGCTATAAAAAAAGCTTTGCTTTTGGAAAAGTGCCTAGTCATGAGTTCATCTTTTAAAACATATTGATATTTGTCTTGTAACATACAACATGACCTATTCCAGTGAATTTTCTGTGCATTAATGACATGGATGTCTCTCAGTATCTAGTAAATAAAAGGCTCTAAATATTCTTGCTAAGACAATTAGGGAAGGATTTACTGACCACTCCTTTTCCTTTGACTACTTCTTGTGAATTTCTGTTTCTTAAAGTGGGGTTCAAAGACCTACTAATATCACATGAGAATGCATCTCTTCATTCAGGACTACTAACAGGCTCCAATGTGTATGATTTAGTGTAAGCTGTAGAACTGCTCTTTCCTGCTGATGAATTCAGCTTTTCATTTTATAATGGTATTATGTATCTCTTGTCTGTTTTAATGGATATTTTATATGATGTTTGTGTGGTTAGCCTTGGATTCTTTAGGTTCCATTCATGTGGGATATCTTCTTCTACCTCTTTTGAATTAAGTTAAACTAAAATGAAAGAGAAAAAATAGCAATATGAAAACTAAATTTGCATTCTACTGCTACCCCAGCATTTTGGATTTTTAAAATAATCTATTTGTATATTCTTTTCAAAATATTGACATAGTTAATATTTTGTTTAACCTTCATATTGAAAAACCATCATAGTTTGCATGTCATCCTTATAATATCAGCACTTTTCAGTACTATGAGTTTGTTTGTACAGTTATTCATACCAGCGAGCTCCTTGATTCCGGTTTTCTTCTTTCATACTTGCTGTGCATGATTGATTAATAAATAAAACACTGATTGGCCAGTAACCAGGCAGGAATTATAGGCGGGATTAGCAGAGAGGAGAATTGAGAGAACAGGAAGGCAGAGAGGAGATGCCAGCCTGCCATCCAGGGAGCATGTGGCGACATATAGATTAACAGAAATGAGCTGTGTATAAGAGTAAGAGCTAGACAATGGTAGGCCTGAGCTAATGGCTGAGCAGTTTAAATAATATAAGTGTCTGTATGTTTATTTTATAAGTGGGCTATGGAACTGCAGGAGCTTGGCGGGACCCGGAGAGAAAAACTCTAACTACACACACACTGACATTTTTATTTCTGTATGAAGAATTCTCTACAGCATTTCTCACAAGAAAAGCTTAATGAAAGTTATTGTACCACCATCTGTTTATGCATTAAAGTCTTAATCTGTTTTATTTTTAAAATATTGTTTTGTTTGGGAAGTATCATATAAGAGAAATTTCTATATTTCTTTTCAGTATTTTTTTATTATTTTTTCATTTATTTTTCATACTGACCACAGTTTCCCCTTCCTCCTCTCCTCCCATTCCTTCATTCCACCTCCAATCTACCTGCCCCCATCTACTCCTCTTCCTTCTCCATTCAGAAAGGGACAGGTCTCCCATAGGCGTCAACAAAACATGGCACATCAAGTTGAAGCAGCACTAAGCTTGGTCCCATTCTGCCTGGACTAGTGGACATACTTCATGCCTTTCCTACCTCAGCCTGACTGGTGTTAGAGTTAGACATGTGCCACAATGCTCAGCTCTCTACATACTTCAATGCTTATGCAGGTCACATTTTGTTAGTATTTTTTTTACTTGTAATTTCTGATGTGAATTATCATAGTTCAATGCAAAATTATGTGAAGTACAATTTTCATGCTTTAGTGTCTCATGGATATGCATAAACTTGACATAATCCTTAAAAACAAAATTTTTGTCACCTTTGTGGATAAAATGAAATTTGAAGTATGAAAATATTTTGTCAATATACAACTTTTCAATTAGCACCTCACATTACTTAGGGTCTGCTAGTTTTGCTGGAATATCTATGTATCCAAGAATGTGTTATATACAATGAGGAAAGGGAATGGAGGAAGGGTTATGACTTCACATAACGAACCATCCACATTGAATCTGAAAGTATCAACAATCCCTAAAAAAAGGTATTTATGTCTCACCTGAACAGGGGTGTTTGGATGTGAGATGAGTTAGAAAAGAGATTATCAGGGATATTGTCATTCAAGCTTAATGTTGACTCTAGAATCTAAAAAATTTGAGAGGGCGCTCAGTTGTTATGATTATTAACAGATGAGATATTTCAATGTTTTCTGTTTATTTTTATCTTTATATTTTTCCTCCTTTAAAAAGATGTAAAAAGAAACTCTTGTGAATAAGATAAAAGGAAGGAGATGAAAGTTTATACAAAATTATTGTGTGGTCCCATAATCTTCATTTTTAAAGGTGAGTGGGTGGTAATGAGGATGTGGCAAAATCCAGCAATGGCCATTTTATGTTCTTTTTCTAGGCTTATTTTTATATTTTATCTAAAAATTCAAAACACAAACATATTTTGTTCTGCCATACATTCAATACTGTCAAATAGAATTTTGCTTTTCTACCTGTTGTAAAGCCTTTGGGGAGTTCTTCAGGATGAAATGGAAAGTTACAAGCCATTCAACCACACAAGAGGACATTTGCTGTATCTTTGTGCTAATTGAAAGAATATTATTTAGTAATCCATATGTCTGTACAGGAGCATTTTCTGGAAAAAAAAGTTTTTGATTAAAGGAGAATTAATTTAAATAAATTCTCACATGACTTTCCAAAGGAAACAAGAGGATTTTTCTTATATTTGCCATAAATTAAGTAGAAACCTTAAAACAGCTCAAGTTGGCAAAAAAATTAATGTACATTTAAAATTTAAACTCTTTCCCTTATTAATCCCTTCATTTCTCCTTTCATCTCTCCCTATCTGTCTCACATACCATTTCTAGAAAATTCCTCAAAGGTGACCTTATCCACTCATTTTCATAGTTTGGGATGGATGTTTTATAAAATAAATTATTTTATTTATTTCTTATAAATTTCACACACATATACAATATACCTTGATTATATCACCCCCATTCCAGCTCACTCAGGCCTCCCATCAAATCTCCCTCCCAACATTATGCCCTCTTTTATTTGTTTGTTTATTTAATCTGTGGGTAGAATTAGCACTTTCCATATACACATTGGGTGTGAGGATATCCGCTGGGGTTTGTCTTAGCATGTAGTGATTTTTGAATATCCATGTAGATTCTTTAGCCTTCTCAGTTCTCTAGTAAGAGTCTCATGCTTTACTGGTACTCTTATGTTCTCTCATTGTATTAGGCCTCCACATCCATTAAATGTCTTTTTGCTTAAAAGGAACCTCTTAGTTACATCTAGTTACCAGGTTCTATACCTCTGCCTGAACTGTGATAGAATCTCAGGTTTGCCTTGATTTTGATGATATTGAGAACATTGATAGATATTCATCTTTATATTACATGGAATATCATTCTACAGTAATTGATCTGACATTTTCTGCTAGTTATTTGGGACTCATGACAAAAACTCACAGAGATAATTATGCCCCATTTTCATCAGAGCACTTGAAGGTCAAATCAATAGACATTACTGCTGACATTAACTTGTGTAACCAGCTGAAGTTGCCTTACTGTATAAGAATGTGTAGGGCCAGGCTTGGAGAATAAGTTTGTGATTAGTCTGCACTGTCATCTTAACTACAGTTGAAATCTCTTACAAAGAAAATCCTGAGTTGCTCTGTGAGGTTTTTCCCAGAGAGGTTTAGCAGAGAGTGGGAGACCTACTCTAAACGTTGGTCACAACACACCATGGTCTGTGGTCCCAAACTGAATCCAAAGGAGAAACTGAACTGAGCACATTTATCATTCTCCCCTTCCTAGGTGCAGACACAGGATGACTGGCTAGATGCCTCTCACTTTGGACATTATGCTGTCACACACAAGAGTTAATGTATCCATCGTAAACCTTAGCCAAGACAATGTTTTCCTTCGATTTCATCAGGTATTTTGTCATAGCAACAAGCACAGTAACTAATGAAACAGGTTTACCCATTTTCTTGATGCTCTGTAACAATTTTGCCAGAACTGAAATTTTCAGCTCCTAGAAGAACACACATCATCAAAACTCCCTATATAAACAAAACCTAAAATGTTCAGGAAGTAAATATCTTAAAGCACACAAGCCCATCCTCCCATTTACATAAACATTAGAGAATTTCAAGTAGAGGAGACATTCCAGTCTAAGAAGTTGGCTGAAAGTCCTGCAGGGATCATAGGAGATTCAGCTTTGTGAGTCATCAACCCATGCTGCGATGGGTCACCTGCTCTCTAAACTAGACTTAAGTGGAATGTTTTTTTGTCTGTTGCTGGAGTTTTGTTTTGTACAAAAATATTTGGAATTTTTCACACACAAAAAAAGTCGTTTCCCTTCTCCACAGTTAATATTTAACTGAAATTTCAACTCAATGTTTTGTGGATATTTGTTTTAAACTGGTTTATCAACTAATAGCATGCCATTTTTGTTGTGTAGTTTCTGTTCAGAGTGTTGAAGCTAGGCCATTATAATCATCTCTATTTATTCCTGTCTTCTTTGATATGTTCTACTTAACCCTGCACCTTTTTAGTGAATATTTTATTTTATCAATACTTTAGAAGGCTTTAGTATATGCCCCTCAAGTCCTAGAATAGCCCTGTTTTCAAAGCAAGGACTAATTTTATAGTCCTTGTTATAATAATCAAATGGATGAATGTGCTTATACCATTTCTTAAAGGAATTAATTATATTTCTGAAAATTCAGAAAGCCTACATCGTCAAACACATAAGCTGTTATCTTTGCTGCAAGTTTGAAAAAAATCTGTGATTTTTTTGTGCACTTATTTGCTTCCATGCCTATGTCATTTTTACCGAAATCATTTTCCCATCTTCAATTATATTTTCTTTTATTCAAGGTACCTCTTCTTTTCCATTTAAAAAAAAAAGTACAGAAAGGGCTTTAAAGTCTTTGTAAAATGGCATTACTAACTCTCCTTTGCTCAAGTGTTCTGTCAAGAGTGGAATTGTGCTGCAATTTTCATACTCTAGAAATGCAAATGGCTTGTTTTAAGGCGTATTACATTTGGTTTTCAAATAGGAGCCCTCTGTTCAAACAGAACAGAGCAGGAGTGGGTTAGATATCTGAGAATTACAGACAACCCTCAGTCTACCATCTTAATACTGAACACAATTATGTCAAGCAGGAAACCTACAATGTCATCCAAACCTCCTCTCCAGCATGGGGTAAAAATAAAAATATTTAAGAATATACCACCACTCCTGACAAAGTTCTACAGTCACACTACCTTATTCTGACTATAGGTTAACAATGTTTTACTCAAATGAATCAACTTCATTTTGTCTTATAATAGGAAGCAAAGAGAATACTTATTTCCAAGTCAAAAATCACTTTAAAGTCAAAATGTATCCATATTTATAAATCTCCTTCATACCCACCACTCACATTTGATCAAAGTATTTATCGGAGGAGTCAGTTACTGGAAGATACATGTGGGAGGTAACTCACTCTTTTTTCAGTACTAAATCTTGATGACAGGATGGCTCTGGGGCCCCTAGAATTGAAGATTCCTGGAGCATTAAAATTTGGTAGCATTCTCTACTGCAGGAAAGCTTCGAAGAGAGGGAAAAACCTTATCATCCAAACCTTATCATCCAAACCTTATCACAATCTTCAGAGCACAAAGTCTAATGTTCAAAGTAATTGAAAGGTCACACAATCAAGATTTCTCTTTCTACCAGTGTGATCACAAATGCAAGGATTTTATCCCTGTTTTTCTGAAGCATGGCAAAAATGTCTTTGAAGAAGCAGAACTTATTTCTGAACAAAATTTTTAGAAGGTTGAGGCCTGCAAAGACAATAAATGTGACAGACATAATGAGCTCACATTCAGCTGCATACTAGGTCTGTTTCTTCTGTGCTGCGTATTGCTAGCAGCTTTACTCACATAACATAAGAAAACAAATATATTTTGATATATTTTAAATTGTATTAATTGAGAACTTCCATATATGTGACACATACACACATACACACACTAACACACACATTTTCTTCAGATATTGCTTATGGAAGGAAAGCTATTGGCTTAGGACACCAAGACCAAATTCTCGGCATAATGAAGATTTATTTGGCCCAGAGGGACAGATGACAAAAAATAAGAGACAAAAACAGGAGATGGAGAGAAAGGAAGAAGGGGAAGGGGACAAGGAAGAGGGGGCAGGGATATTGGTCATGGGAGGAAGACAAAAGACTGTCCCTGTCTAGAAAGGAGCTAGACCTGGCACTCAGCAAAACAGCAGTTTATTAAGGTACAAGTGAAAACTCTGTGTTAGGATGATGTGTTTAACTTTAATTCGGAATGTTAATTAAGTGAACCAAAGGAGGCTTTGGATTGCTTGACTTCAAGACTTTGATAGCTGGAACTTGGTAGTCAGCCTCAGGGGGAGGAAAGTGACCAAATAAGGGAAAAGACATTGGTGGCTAGCTTTAGGAGTGTAATCTAATCGTTTTTTAGCAAGGCAGGGGAAATCCAGAAGGGAAGCCCTGCCATAGCCACATGCTCAAGTAGGCAAGGTGTCCCCTCTGCCTATCTCACAGATACCTTCATTCACATCCTGTTACAGTAAACATTTGTGGCAGAAATGATGCAAGTATAACCACCTGTGCTTTTTCTCTCTATAGAACATAAACTTAACAGGGTTTTCCATTCAGGATACTTATTTGTGGTGATATTTTATTTGTGCTGAAATGTGATATTTTATTTGTATGTTAATAAAGTTTGCCTGAAGATCAGGGATCATAGTGAGCCAGGAACAGAAGTCAGGCGGTGGTAACCCATGCCTTTAATCTGATCATAGGGCAGGCAGAGTCTCTGTGTGGTCAAGGACACAGCCAAGTGTGGTGACACGCACCTTTAATCCCAGTACCAACTGTAGAGACTGGAGGTCTTTATAGACAGGCAGTGACAAGGAAGTCATGTGGCTGGGTTTAGAACCAATGAGAATGAAGAACAGGAAGGCAATAAAAACACAGTTTAGGGCTGGAGAGATGGCTCAGAGGTTAAGAGCACTGGTTTCTCTTCCAGAGGTCCTGAGTTCAATTCCCAGCAACCACATGGTGGCTCACAACCATCTGTAATGAGATCTGGTGCCCTCTTCTGGCCTGCAGAGATATGTGCAGACAGAACACTGTATACATAATAAATCTTTAAAAAAAAAACACAGTTTAGACAGGAAAAAGCTCTTACTGGGGAAGCAACGGAGAGGGGTAAGCTGAGGCTAGTCATGGCTATTCGCTAGTTCTCTGATCTCTTTGGCTATTACCTCTGTATTTGGCTCTGTCTTTCTTATTCAATAAGACTGTTTAGAAATTTATCTACACTTATTGACACTAGTACCATGTCACTCTGGTTTCCATTCTCATAGAGTGTTACCTTATCTTTAATTAATTTATATGGTTGTTTACTTTGCTATTGTTATCTGCCACAATCCATTAGACCTTAAATGTACATGTGAGAGATGCCTCAGAGATTGAAAATATTTCCCATGACTTGGTATATTATATTGAGTACAATTAAGACCCAAGAATTTATTTTCAATAAATTTATGAATTATGAAAAAACCTAAGAAGTGATTGAGAATGACCAGGGATAAAGCATATGATACAGGGGAGTTTGTTCAATAAGCCTGACATTCACTGTATAAGACCCACCCTGCCTGCAGTATATCAGAGCTGTCAGACCCTGGAAGGAGCTTTTACATTGACAAGCAAATGTAAATTTCAATTGGTTAATCTACAATGCAGCTTAAGGCTCAGGAAATATCATGGAAGACAGGACAAATGTTTCTAAGTCACAGGACCAGAACTTCTATGAGATAGTATCTTCGATACATAACAGGGAAGCTGTACCCATGAAATCTTAAGAGTTTTGTTGCCTGAGCACAACCTTCATAATAACCATTTGAGGAACCATGCTTATGGAAATAATGGAAAATTCACAAGGCCTTACCCCTAGATGAGGTAGTAAAAGCAAGTGACAGAGAGAGAACCAGCTTTCTCCAAGTAAGAGATCCTGATAGGTTATCCAATTCCAAGTCCCTAAGTCAAGTGCACATATGGACAACCTTAAAGGAACCAACTAGGATACATAGGATACATATAGATAGATAGACAGACAGATAGGCAGATAGATAGAGATATATGTGTATATGTATATGGATTTGTGTGGCATATGCACATCCTTAGTATTATGTTCCATACTTGCACATATTGCAGTTTCAGCTTCTTTCCAGCACATAGCATGCACAAATTCAGACAAAATTTTAGCCTTCAAATGATTTTCCTTGGGCTGAGAATATAACTCAGCATGTGAAGACCCTGAATACATTTCCATCACACACACACACACACACACACACACACACACACACACACACACACACACACAGTTGCTTTTCCTCAACATTTCTAAGCATTACTGTATTAGTTACTCTTTCTATCTCCACAATCAAATACCTGATTAAAACAATTTAAGGAAGAAATGGTTTAACTTGTCCCAGAGTTTTGGAGTACAGACCAACATGGTTATGAAGTCATGGTGATAGGAGCTTGAGGTAGCTTGTCACATTACATGGACAGTCATGAATCAGAAAGATGAATTCTGATTCTCAACTTACTTTCTGCCTTTTATTCAATCTGTGACCTCATCCCACAGAATGCTGTCAAAAACATTTAGGATAAGTTTTTTTTCTACCTCAATCAAATCCATTTACAAAGCCCTGTCTGTAGTTTTATTTAATTTGTGAGTCCAGATATTATCAAGTTGATGATTGTTACCACAATTGGAGAAAAAGGAAAGGGAAGGGGAGGAAAGGGAAGGCAAGGGCAGGGAAAGGAAAGAAAAAGAAGAGAAGGGGATGTAAGTAAAGAGATGTGAAGAGAAGGAAAGAGAAAGTGTAGTGAATTTTTGTCAACTAAACACAAATACAAGGAAAGAGGAAATCTCAGCTAAGGAATTGCCTCAACCAGAATGGCCAATGGCCATCTATGTGGGGATATTTTATTAGTTGCTAATTGAAATTGAGAGAACCCAGTCTACTATAGGAGGTGTCATATCTGGACAAGTGGACCTGGGATCTATGAGAAATATATCATAGCAAGGCAGAGGAGCAAACCAATAAGTAAGGAAGCATGTCCCCATAGTCTTTGCTTCAGTTCCTGCCTCTAGGCTTATGCCTTGGCCTCTATGACATGTTGGGCTATTATCTGTAAACCAAAGAGCCCCCTTCCTTCCCCAAGTTTTTTGTTCATAGTGATTTCTACAGCAACAAAATTGCAATAATATAGAAGGGAGATCAGAGAAGAATATATTTGGTAAGGGCTCTCCATGACGAACTACTGACCTCATGATCCTCATAAAGTGATGTTGCAAACGTGGTTTATAGTATTTATAGCACTATCTATGATCATTCTAAAAATGTTCCTTGTATTTTCAATGAATGGTTGCCTTTTTCTATAAAGTAACAGGCAACAATCTTTATGTTTTAGAGTTATTATATAATAAATAATTTCCAATGATAAATAATAATAAGTAATTTCATTTTTAAAAAGTTTTTACACTTTAATATTTCAACTGATTGCAGACTCTCTTAGATATTTTGGCAAGTTTTCTGATATAAAACCAATAATGAATATAAAGCATATTAAGATATTTTATGTCATGTGTACTTAAAATAAATGGAAACAGATGTTGTCAAAGATTAAAATCTTCATAGAATAACTAACTCCAACGCTTACTTTATTCTTTTACTTATGTTAAATCAAACTGTTTCTCATACAAAGAAAATTATGTAACATTTCAATATTTCATTTCTGTCACTTTTGTAATTAATTTAAAATTACTCCAATTAGTTTTCTTACTATTGCAGGGTTAAAACAATGATTCTATTGGTTAGTTTTTGTCAAATTGACACAAGCTTTCATCATTTTGGAAGAGGGAATCTCAACTGAGAAAATGTCCCCATCAGATTGGCCTGTGGCTCATTCTGTATTATATTCTCTTGATTGATAATTAATGTGTAAAATTCTAGCCCACTGTGGTCAGTGCCACCCTGGGCTGGTGGTCCTGGGTGTTATAAGATGGCAGCTTTAACAAGTATTAAACTGTCCAGATTGTCATGTGGAAGATTCTGTTTTTATCAGAGATCCATACAGAAAGAATGGAGGTATCAATTTATGGGTGAAACCAGAAGAATAAGAATGACCTTCAGAATGAAGCTGATCCTAGATTGGTCATGTCTGTTCAATCTTTTTGTAACTCATTTCTAACAAAGTGGCACACTAAAGAAACAACCCAGCCATGATTTGCATTTACTGTATTGTAGGCAGAGCTTTTCTGTGTTTCTGCAGCCACTTCCCAAAAAATCCAACACAGAGGCTTAATATTAGTTATAAATTTTGGTCAATAACTCAGGCTTGTTACTACTTAACTCTTACATTTAATTTAAACCATGTTTAGTATCTAAGCTTTGCCATGTGGCTCCTGGCTTGTTACCTCATTTTCAAAACATCCTGATTCCTGGGCAGCTGGCTGGCGACCCCACTGACTCTATCCTTCTTCTTCCAATCATTCCCCTAGTTTGGCTGTCCTGCCTATAATTCCTGTCTGGCTACTGGCCAGTCAGCTTTTTATTAAACCAATCCCAGTGACAAATCTTTACAGTGTATGAAATGATTATTCCACAGAGTTTCCCCCTTTTTTTCTAATTAAAGGAAGGTTTTAACTTTAACACAGTAAGGTTATATAGAACAAAACAATTATTAAGTAAAAATTACAGTTATAATAGCCAGTCCATCTATATTTGACAAAATTAGAAGAAATATTTTATTATCTGTCTTATCTTTGTGAGTCTAAAGTTTTATACCTAATTTATCTTTTATCATAAATAAGGAAAATTTTAACTATGACTCTCTGGCCTTCAACTCTGTCAAAGACCCTGGAAGGGTGAAATGTTGTCTAATGACAGGGACATCTGAATGCCTGGACAGTCACCCAAATTTCCCCTGCAATGTTGGGGCATCCATCACTGGCCTACAGGCCTAGAATATCTGAAAGACTTTTTGAGAAACAGGGAATTTTGAAGGAATGTCCTATCCTATCTTTTCTTGGCAAAGTTTGGAAGATACTTTTTTGTGTCCTGCTGGTACAGTTTGGACAGTAACTGCCAGCAAGTGAGGCAAGAGCACTTTCTTTGTCAACATGGCTAGTTCAGAACACAAACTCCATACTGAGTTTATTCTATGCCCATCATCTTCTCTGAAATAGATTGATACTTCCAGAAGTGGATATATCTCACTGTCATAAAAGACAGGTTATTAAACACATTGGTATTATTCTGCCATATTCTGTAGGTCTTTGAAGAGTTTGAAGACCATCTATCTATCTAAATATATCTAGGTATGACTTTGAAAGCATACCTAATATGATGATACTTTTGACTATTTTAGATTACTAACTACTAACTGGCATTTCTTACTTATACATTATATTTTAAATGAGCTGTATAAGCACAATACTACAAACAGGAATAAAAACAAAGGTACAGTAGGTCCTAACAAAAATAACCTGAAATTTGTATCAATATCCAATTGTATCGATGCCAATGTAAAATATTTAAGCCTAGTATTTTCTCTTTTGGCTTAAAAGTAGATTCAATAGCCTACCTTTTTATCCTATCATTTCTAGATCATGTCCTACTTCTTTTCTTTAGAAAAAGATCTTGAAATTTAACTCTTTTGTTTAGGTTTTTGTTTGTTTGTTTTTTACTATGTCCAATAACAACTTATAACCAAACTTCCTCAAATTATAATAAATATCTATAACGCATTTTGGGGGGAATGTGGGCATAGTTCTACAGACTACTTCCTGTTGTTTGAGGGCACTGACATCTTTTGGGGGAACCTTGAGAAAATCAGGATAATTGTTAAGTCTTGGCAGGAGTATTGCCTGAGGCCGGATCTGCTCAGTCAGCAGCCTTAAAGCTGTTTTGGGTACTGGATCACCTGAGCGATCTCTTTTTATTGGTGTCTGGTCCTCTTGCTCTGAAAATACATAAACTTTTAAAGGTAATACATATCTTCATTAACACAAGTATAGACTGTGTATTGTACAAGTCAGTGAAAGATGATTTTTTTTCATGTGTTTGGGCAGGTAAAATATCCATCATGTGTGTTGTTATCTTTTTAGTCTTATTTCTTTATGTTTGTAGCTGGGATTTTCATCAGGTCTTCCTAGATCAAACCTGGTTTTCTTTAACCCAGAATGAATCCACAGCTTTTTATTTCCTGTGGATATATATATATGAAAGCATAACCTCTCCCCAAAAGCCACATGACCTTTGACTTAAATTTTGAAGTCAAGATATTTTTAAAATATATAGGTTGGTTGAATCTAGAAGTTTTTATAATCCAGTTTTTCCTAGCAGCCAAACAATTTAAAGACAACAACCTATACAATCCAGTCTCTCTGTGTATTTCCCATCTTTACAAGTCATATAATATATTTTTATTACTCTATTTTATGGACTTTCTTTACCCTTTTTATTTTCTTTCCCAGGCCTCCATGTATTTTTAAACATACTGTAACCCATTTAGAGGATTTTTTTTTATCTGAATCTGCCCTTATTGCATATTTGTATTGTATTTTGATTGCCCGAGACAAATCTTGTTATGTCAGCTGTTGGCATTGCTCAGCTTAGCAAATGGTGATAGTGCATGACTGATGGAGGCAGCTATCAGGAGACATTTTTTTGTACTGCAGCTAGCTTAAGAGACTGCAGGAAACCACCATAGCTTAGCTTATGACCTGCATGAAAGATTGTGCGAACCCCCCATGAAGTGTAGCTCATGGGGTGCTGGCAGTTTCCAGGAGATGGGTCTCTGTACTGTGACTGGCATAAAAGACATGAGACTAGGAAGCCACTCTTGTGTGTCTATAACCCTGTTTTTAAGCTTTTCTTTTTTAAGTCTTATGTAGATCTATGCCAGACTATGGGCACCATTTATAGGCATAGTTTTTCTGTGTTTCCACAGACACTTCCAAAATAACTGTTACAGAGGCTTAATAGTAATCATAAATGCTTGGGTAATAGCTCAAGCGTGTTACATCAGTCTCTTACATCTAAATTAACCCATATTTCTTATCTATGCTTTGTCACATTACTCATGGCTTGTAACCTCATTTTCCATACATTCTGCTTCCTCAGCTTCTGGCTGGCATCTCTGACTCTGCCCTTCTTCTTCCTATGCTTCTCCTAGTTTGGTTGCCCTGCCTATAATTTCTGCCTGGTTACCAGCCATTCAGCATTTTATTAAACCAATCTGAGTGACAAATCTCCACAGTGTACAAAAAGGATGATTCCACAGCATTGTATGATGTATGATTGACAGAAGATAGAATGGATGTTTTGTAGACTGCAATAAGCAACAGACATATTTTTTGTTATTGTATCTTGGAACATGCATATTATTAAACATGCATATATAATTTAATTTATTCTTGTTGTTTAAACAGATAAGGCTTAAGTTTTTACAGATCATCTGCATGCTGTCACAACCATGGTGAGCTCAAACATGCAACTGTTCTTCTGTGTCTGGTGAACAGTTTTCTTTATAGTCATCTACTGACTCTGACTGTTGTACTCATTGCACCCAAACTTCTACAGTGATCCTTGAGCCTTGGGAAGAGAGGGGTGTGTAATAGATCACTCATTTATGAATGAGCATTCTATAGTCTCTATTCACTTCACCTTGACCAGATGTGGGAATCTCTGTTAATTGCCACCTATGGCAAAAGGAGCTTCTCTGCTGAGGGCTAAGAGATGAACTAAACTATGAGTACAAGGAAAAGTCATCAAGGGTCAATTTCATACTATACTCATTTAGAAGATTAATAGCAATAGGTTTCTTGGAGTGCCTGTGACCTCTCTAGCCACCTGCTCTTGGTCTCAACAACAGATAAAGGAGGAATCATTTGGAAAATTTACAATAGTTTATTTAAATGTTTTTATTTGTTTGGGAATGCTTTAGAATGTTTTAGCTTCTGTGCTTTCTGTCTAAGGAGAATTTAAATGCTAAGATGACAAAATGCTACCCTTCTGGATATACCCTCTCACTTGGGGAGAGATTCAGATCTAGCCCAAGTGTGATGAAAAATGTCTCTCTGTTCTCTATCTGTATTTTACTGGGAGAGAAATAAATTACTTAGAGAGAAAAATATTGAGGACAAATTATTTCTTAAGAGGCTAAAGGACAAGAAAATCATTAAGAAAAGAGGAAAGCTAATGATTTCATGGAAAATTAATAAAAATAAGTTCCTAGGTTTTTAAATCTCTGTCTACTGAGGCAGTGTGATGGAGCACTTTCTCGAAATAAACACAGAAGTGATCCCAGAGGGGAGGGTCAATGACTAATAAAGTTGAGCCTCAGATTCAGTTTTTCTCTTCATACCAATTTCATAACCTCCAGATAAATCATCGTTTATTTTAAAGTTGGCAAATCACAGCTCACACTGGGAGATAAGGGGGAGATTAGCTTTGCCTTTTTATTAAGTAGCTGGAGGCAAATAGAAGTCCTGGTGTTTCAATATATGAGTGAGTCAACAGATGGTACTGGAACAGCAGCAAATATCCATTCTTATCATTGTCCCTGATGCCCACACACCAATAATGGAAGAGAGAATCTCATTACTGCTCACTTTCCAATACAAGGACAAGATTAGAAATCCTTGCCTCTAAGAAGCCATTCCAGAAGCTCCATCTTATTAATACTAAGGAAAACATTGGATGAGATATATCTGAAAGCAAGCATGTGCATGTTCTCAAACTTTCAGTTCATTTGAAACTCATCCTAAGAACTAGCGATTCAGTGGAGAAATTGTTCTTCAGTACAATTGTTTGGGAAATAAGATACAATTTTCATTTGGAGAGTTTTCTTTGGCTTTTCAAAGAATATCACTTTGAAATGGAAAGAAGAACCTCTTTCTTTCACTTTTACTTTTTTGTCAGTGGCAGATGTAGTTATAAATGATGTATGCATGTGTGGCCCTCATATACAATTATGACTGTATGTACAACAGATACTTCAAAGAATTCTCTGAGTTGACATGAAATTCTTAGTCATGACAGCCAGAAAGAAATGGATGTGATGTCGCCACTGAGGAATGAAGCAAGACAGAAGCTCTGCAGCTTATAGAATGGAAAGCCAGGCTATCCCCCTGAGAACAGACCCATTTATTTGTTTATGAAAGTCTCCCTGTATGTATAATAGGATAGCCTCCAATTTACATGCTTCTTCCTTCTGCATTTTGGGGCCTGAGAGATATGCACTATACACAGTTGCAAGTTAAAACTCCCCCTTTTAAAACCAACCCCACCTCTATCTCACTCAATAATCAGTTCACATAATCGAAAAAAAAGTCATCAAATTCACATTAACAGCAAACTCATTTAGTATCTATATACTGGTGAATACGGAGTAACAGTTTTAAGATTTCAACTAAGGGACTCTGCTACAGTTACACTAATGCATTTACAAGTTATGTAAAGGAAGTTCTTTTAGCTTTGTGAAGAAAATAAGAACTTGTAAATAACTCTAAATATGCATTGCATTTCCTGACAGAAAACTCAGGATTGCTAATATGTCAGTCTCCCATGAATTATTCTACAAATTGAATGTGATCACAATAATAATCACATCAGATGATAAAAGAGAAAATGAATATGTCATAACAATGAGGCTATATAAGCAAAAACAGCATGGAATCTTTTCAGAAGCTTTAGTGTCATATCATTCACATACAATAAACTTCACATATTTAATATGTGAGGTTTGATCAATTTTGACACATGTAAAAATCTGTTGAATCATTACAATAGTTGGGATGGAATTAAACCGTGTGTGCATACTATATTAATGTATGTGTGTTGTATGAGCTAACTATATTTAGCAATTAAGATTTTTAAATGTTAAGATATTTTTGTAATGTATTTGCTACTGTGTTCATGGAAGCTTTAAACTTCATCTTCAGTAATTCAATAAATTCTATAGACTGTACCTCACCAGGTATTATAGCTATGCCCTTAGCATCCCACACCCATACCTACCTGACCCAGTTAAAAAAATTCAATAAATACATTACCACACACACATACACACACACACACACACACACACACACACACACACACACACACACACATATGAGAGAGAGAGAAAGACAGAGACCAAGAGATATAGAGACAGAGAGAGAGTCCACCTGTTCATTGTGATAAATGAAACTGATTTCCAAACTGAGTTGTTTTGTATAGTCATTAGTATATAGACCCTCCTATTGTTGCATATGCACAGTATCCTTTCCTATCACTCTTTGAAAGAGTGAGAAAAAAATCATTTTTTTTTTTAAATCCAGTGCTGTGGGATGTCATTCTGTATGCTGTGAATATGTGTTTCTGTGACTAGTTAATAATGAAGCTGCTCTGGCCTATGGTGAGTCAGGTTATAGCCAGACAGGAAATCCAAGAGAGAGACAGAAGAAGAAAGGCAGAGGAAGAGAGATGCCAGCCCACCGCCCAAGGAGCAACAAGATGTCAGCAGACCAGTAATGCCATGGCCATGTGGCAACATATAAATTAATAGAAATGTGTGGAGTTAAGTTATAAGAGCTAGCTAGCAAAAAGCCTGACCCACAGACTGTACAGTTTGTAAATAATATAAGCATTTGTGTGTTTATTTGGGGCCAAGTGGCTGCGAGATGTGGGTGGGAGAGATTCTTTTCAATTGCAGGGCAGGGCAGGACCAGAGAAACTTTCAGCTATAATCCAGGCTTGTCTTTCATAACCTCTCTGATAGGAATACTTTTTGGAGTTTTCTTCCATTTATAAAGTTGACTCAGCAGGTAAGAGCACTTATTTTTCTTGCAGAGGTTCCAGGCTCAGTTACCAGCACCCATATTATGATAAATGCCTGTAACTCCAGTTCCAGGAATCTGCCACTATTGCCTCCCCAGAAATCTATATGTATGCATATAATCTCACAGAGGCACACAAATAATTAGTTCTTATAATGCACATGTATACTTAACTATACCCCCCAAAAATGTTATGAAGATACAGATACCCATCAGCACAACTTAATGCTGATCTCTCACTCATCAGTAATCCTGACCTGACTAATCACCAGAGAGCAAAGTGGAATGTTCTAATCAGTAACTCAGGCAAGTCTGTCTGGCACCACTTTTAGAGCAGACCACTCTGCTATCTGGCTGTGTAGATCTATATGTGCCTTTATTTTCATATAGTATCCTCTTTGTATTTGGCAATCCTGTCCCTGCTACTTGGTAGGTCTGCACTAGGCTAAGCATCGTTATTCACTTATACCATGGTCAAGGATTATCAGCAGACAGTGATTTTAGCCTCATTATCAGAATTTCATAAATGTAAATGTAACAGAAACACATCCATTCTTGAAGGAGACACATTTCTGTATATTTTCTTCTCCAGAGTAAATAAGCATACCCATGGGTATATTTAAAAATTAAAAATGGAGTGATTGGGAATTAGCTACTCTTAATAATGGAAGCAAATTTCCCCTTTATTTCCTTTAAAAGTGTCTCAATGTTACTTTATGCAGATTATTTGATATCTGGGAAGCAACCTCTATTTATCTTTTTTAGTCTTCTGTAGTCAATTTCTCTGTATATTTTTCAGATTGATTCTCGTTGCTGTTCAGCACTGATGGTTCTATAAAGCATTGGATTTAGCACAAACCCAATTAAAGCCAATCTAATTAGCTATGATTCTTTATATTCTGTACAAATTGCACTTGTCTTTGTGCAAAAAGGCACTGCATGAATTCTCCGAAGCCTTCATTCTTTGGGGGCATACATTTTCTGTATCTACTAAAATGCCAGTACTAATATTTTCAAGTTTTTTTTCTCAGAATCCTTTCTTGTGCATAAAAAGCACAGCTCAATGTTACTCATCTGGGTTATAGAAGGCAAAGAATCTGCTTTGTAACAAAAACAGACCTTTATGAAAGAGTCCAAGAAAATGCCTTCTACAGAAACTGACAAATAACCTATGAAACTCTCCCCTATTGGTATTATTAAGCTAAACAGGCTTATTAAGATTCATAAGACAATTAGAGGTACTAGCTGAATTCTCTTTACTTTTTCTTATGGCTGCCCTCACATTAACATCAATGGAAGCTGGATGCTCTTGGCTGTAGGCAAAACGTGGCCCATTTTTGAATAAGAATAGCATCTGCAATTATACTAGCTGAAATAAAAATTAAAAGGCCCATGAATCTGCATGCTTCAGAGCATAAGATTATTACCATCTGGTGCCAGAACGTTTCTGCCAAGCATGACGACTCACTAATGGACAGGTGCATCATGACAATTTTCTTTTGGCCTCCCTCCTCATAATGTTCCACATACACACAGATGTGCCAATCACAGGACAGCAAAACAAATGGGACATTTGCATTTTACCAGGATGATATCCTCACATGACTTAAACATAATGAGGCTGAGACTTTCTAACCCATACTGAACATTTCCTCAAAACATTATCAGATCTAAATCAACAGCAGCAGCTTATCCTCTGCCTTTCCACAGACTGCCTTTAGTCTTCACCTTGATCTGGCAATATCTTTTAAAATACAATGTAAGAGCATGACCTTATGGGAACATAGCTGCCAGGACAAAAAGAGTCAATAAATTGAACTTTAGAAAACTCTATATTTAGAAATGAAAAATCAATTAGCTGATAAACATCCATAAAACAGCTACTAGTTTCTTTGTACTGTCTATGTCCAGAAAATATATAGAAAAAGAGGCTGATGAGATAGCTCAGTGGTTAAGAGCACTTTCTGTTCTTGCAGAAAATCAGTTTTCAAAATCTATGTCAGGCAGCTCACAACTGCCTGTTACTTTAGCTCCAGGTTATCTGAGGCACTTTTCTGTACTCTAAGCTCCTGTATATGGATACATATATACACACACTTAAATAAAGATAAAAATTAAATGCATATATGTATATATATATACATATATATATATAGAGAGAGAGTAGAGAATATTTGAAAAAATTCTGTATATAAATAATGTGACTATATTATAGTATGTAAAGGAGACACAAATATATAAAATATATTTGTACATATGCACAGATATAGGTTTAGACATAGATCTGCCATGGTATAGGAATGTTAAAATGTGCAATGATTATTACTCACTTGTAAAGTTTATTTACAAATATAAACATTGGGTTGTTTATTATTTAGTTATTTTGTTTGTTTTTAGACAGAGTTTTATGCTGAGTCTGACCTTGGACTTGCTGTTTAGGAGAGGATAACATTAGATTTTTAATTCTTTCTCCGCCTCCTAAGACCTGGGATTTCAGAAGTATACTACTCTGTTTGTGTTTTCATTTTTGTTTTTAAAGCTACAAAAAGAATTTCATTGTATATTTCATTAATTAAATACATTACTACTCATTTCAAGAATTGTATGTTAAATATTACTTTGGCATTTTGTTTATCTTTTTGTTAACTGAAAATACATTTTTCTATCATACAGTGCATCCTGACCAGTTTCCCCTCTCTTCATTCCTCCACTTCCTCTTTCCTCTGTATTGACTACTCCATCTCCCTTCAGAAAAGAGTGGGCCTCCAAGAGACAACAATCAAACATGATAAAGCAAGTTACAATAATACAAGACAAAAGCTGGACAAGGCAACAAGTAGGAGGAAAGGTATCCCAAGAGCATGCAAACAAGCCAAAAGCACACCTAGGAGTCCCACAAAAACAGCAAGTTAACAGTGACAACCTGTGCACTGAGAACCTGGTGTAGACCCCTACAGGCTGCATGTTTCAGTCTCTGTGAGCCCACTTTGCCCTGCAAAATCTTCTGCAGGATTCCTAAGTACCTAGAGGAAGGACCTTATGGCAACCTCCACTTTAGACTCTCTCTCTCTCTCTCTCTACATAATGTCTGGCTGTGGGTCTCTCTTTGTATCTTCTCCCATCTGTTGTAGGAGGAACTATTTCTGACAACAGCTAAGCAAGGCGCCAATCTATGAATACAGCAGATTATCTTCAGGAAACATTTCATTGATTTTTTTAACTGGTTTTGTTTGGTTCTACCCTAGGTCTCTGGCCTATTCAGTCTTCAGTTCTTGGTCATCTAAACACTGTTGGACATGGGCTTCTTCTTGTGGAGTGGGCCTTAAGTTGAATCAGAAATTGTTTGGTGACTTCCACAAATTTTGTGCCAACATTGCCACAGCACATCTTGAAGACAGGATAGATTGTAGGTCAAAGGTTTTGTGGCTCCCTTGGTGTCATGTTTTCTCTTTCAGTACCTTCCCACCCCAAAGAGACTGGAAGGTATGGGTGAAGGCCCCATGCAGACAACAGCTCAACTTCTCCACATTCAGTGAGCTGTGTGTAGACATTGTTCTTGGCAATGAGGCTCCAATATCAGTTTTCAGAGATTGACTCTTTGTTCTAGCATCAGCTTGCATGATTAGGAGATCTCCATGGGACCCCATTGGTCAACAACTCAACCAAATAGAGAATGATCTTGCCACTGGGAGCTTCCCCTAGTTACCAAATATGGTAATCTGTATACCCTATTATTAGGAGTTCTCATTAGGATCACCTTCATAGATTCCAGGAAGTTTCCACTGCACTAGGTTTCCAAACCATTCCCCATATGCACCCCCCCAATTCCAACTGTCTTTCCCATACTCTTTCTCTCAATCTCATCTCAACCCACCCAACTGATCCCTCCTGCACCCAACTGATCACACCTGCCCCCAGTCAAGGAAAATATACTCTATTTCCCCTGCCTGGGGAGATCCATGCATTTCCTCTAGAGCTGTTCTTTACTTGACATCTCTGGGTCTAGTAGTGTGATTATCATTTAATTAAATGACTACCATCTACCTTAAAGAGCACGCATACCATATTTGTCTTTCTGTGTCTGGATTACCTCACTCAGGATAATTTTTTACTAGTTCCATCCATTTGTCTGTAAATTTTATGATGTCATTTTTTAACTACTCAGTAATACTCCATTGTATAAATTCACCATATCTTCTTTATCCATTATTCATTTGAGTAACATCTATCTTGTTTGTGGATTCTGGATATCATGAATGAAGCAAAAATGAACACAGTTAAGCCAATGTCCTTGTAATATGATGGAGTGTCCTTTGGGTATATGTCTAAGAATGGTATACCCTATTATTAGCTGGGTATGGTGGTCTGAAAGAAAATGGTCCCAAAAAGGGAGTGGCACTATTAGGAGGTGCAGCTTTGTTGGAGGAAGTGTGTCACTGTGGGGTGGGCTTTATGGTCTTTTTCTCAAGCTTTACTCAGTGTGAGAGTTGACTTTCTGTTGCCTCTGAGTCAACACGTAGGACTCTCAGCTCCAGCATCATGTCCGCCTTCAGGCTGTCATTCTCCCCTTCAGTATCATAATGGACTGAACTTTTGAAACTGTAAGCAAGCAATTCTCAATTAAATATTTTCTTTATAAGAGTTGCTGTGGTCATGGTGTCTCTTCACATCAATAGTAAACCCTAATTAAGACACTGATTCTTGAGGTGGTTTGATTCCCAACATTCTAAGAAACTGCCCATGTTGATTTCCATAGTGGCTGTACAAGTTTGTATTCCTTCCAGCAATGGAGGAATGTTTCCCTTGCTCCACATTCTGGCCTGCACGAGTTGTCACTTGGGTTTTTGATCTAAGCCATGTTGACAGTTGTAAGAAGGAAATTCCGAGTTGTCTTGATTTGTATTTCCCTGATGACTGAGGATGTTGACCATTTCCTTAAGTGTTTCTCAGTCATTTGAGATTCCTCTGTTTAGATCTATACCCCATTTTTAAATGGATTATTTGGATTTGGGTATTGAGTTTCTTGAGATCTTTATAAATTTTGAATAGATATATAGCTGTGGAGTTGATAAATTCCATAAAAACTATTATGTAGGCTGCTTTCACCAATTGTGTCCTTTGCCTTACAGAAGCATGTTGGTTTCATAATTTCCATTTTATTAATTGTTGATAGGTGTGTGGATTTATGTCTGGGTCTTCAATTTGATTGCATTGATCAATGTTTTTCTTTTTATGCCAATACCTGTGATATTTATTACTATAGCTCAGTAGTAAAACTTGAAACCTGAGATGGGATGGTGATACCTCTAGCAGTTCTTTTATTGTTCAAGATTGTTTAAGCTATCCTGGGTTTTTTTTCCCCATATGAAGTTGAGAACTGTCTTTTCAAGGTATACAAAGAATTACATTGAAATTTAAATTGGGATTGCATTGAATTCATATACTGCTTATGTTAGGATGATCATTTTTACTTTGTTAATATAAATGATTAATGTGTATTAATCCAATTGACTAATCTTTCCATTTTCTGATATCTTCTTCAGTTTCTTTCTCAGCCATAACATACATGCAGAGAACCTAGGACAGACCTTTACAGGCTCCCTAATCTTTGTGAGCCCAATTGAGTCCCAGGCAATTGAGTCTGTGGGCCAAGTTCTCCTGGTATCTCTGACCCATTTGGTTCCTCTATTTGCATGCATCTTCTGAATAAATACATCCAGTCAAACCAGCACCATTTTTTGAAGATGCTTTCTTTTTTCCATTGTATATTTCTGGCTTCTTTTTCAAAAATCAAGGGTCCATAGGTGTGTGGATTTACTTCTGATGCTTCAATGCAATTGCATTGATCAATATGCCTGTTTTTATGCCAATACCACTCACGTTTTATTACTACAACTCAGTAGTACAGCTTGAAATCAAGGGTGATGGTACCTCTGGAAGTTATCATATTGTATAGGATTGTTTTAGTTATCCTGAGTTTTTTTGTTTTTCCATATGAAGTTAATTATTGTCCTTTCAAGTTCTATAAAGAAATGTGTTGAAATTTTGATGGGGATTGCATTGGATATGTAGATTGATTTTGGTAGAATGGCCATATTTACTATATTAATTCTACCAATCTATGAGCATGTGATATCTTCCATTTTCTGATATCTTCTTTGATTTCCTTCTTCAAAGACTTGAAGTTTTTATCATACAGTTCTTTAACTTGCTTGGTTAAAGTTAGTTCATGATATTTTTTTTATTATTTGTAGCTGCTGTGAAATGTGTTGTTTCCCTGATTTCTTTCTGAGCCACTTTGTCATTTGTATTTAGGAGGGCTACTGATTATTTTTTATTTATTTAAAAAAAAGATTTTTTTTTCATTTTACATACCAATCCCAGTTCCCCCTCCCTTGCCTTCTTCTGCTCCCCCTCCCCTCATCCACTTCTCAGAGAGGGTAAGGTCTTGCTTAAGGAGTCAACAAAGTCTGGCCTACTAAGTTGAGGCATGACTAAACCTCTCCCCTCTGTGTCAAGGCTGAGCAAAGTATCCCACCCTAGGGAATGTGTTCCAAAAAGCCATTTCATGTACCAGGGATAAGTCCTGGTCCCACTACCAGGAGCTCCACAAACAGATCTAGCCACATAACTGTTACCCACATTCGAGGGCCTAGTTCTTTCCCATGCATAGTCCCTAGCTGACATGCCAAACTCCATAAGCTCCCACCAGCTTGACTCAACTGTCTCTGTGATTTTCCCCATCATGATCTTGACCTCACTTGCTCCTGTGAGCTCTCCTCCCTCTCTTCAACTGAAGTCTAGGAGCTCAACCCACTGTTTGATTGTGGATCACTATATCTGCTTCGATCAGTTACTAGATGTAGGTTCATGAGGACAATTAGTGTAGTCACTAACATGATTATAGGGGAAGGTAAGTTCAGGCAACCTCTACACCATTGCTAGGAGTCTTAGCTGGTTTCATCCTTGTGGATTCCTGGGAATTGCCTTAGCACCAGGTTTCTCTCTAAACCCCTAATGGTTGCCTCTACCAAGATATCTCATATATATATATATATATATATATATATATATATATATATATATATATATACACACACACATACATACACACACACACAAACACACACACACACATATATATGTATATGTGTTATATATATATATATATATATATATATATATATATTTAATCTTGTATCCACCCACTTTGATCAAGGTGTTTATCAACTGTAGGAGTTCCCTGGCAGAATTTTTGTAATTGCTTGTGTATGCTATTATATCATCTGCAAATATCAATACTTTGACTTTTTCCTTTCCAGTTGGTGTCCCTTGATCTTCTTTCATTGTCTTACTGCTCTAGCTAGGACTTCAAGTACTATATTGAGTAGATATGGAAAAAGCCTGTCTTGTTCCTGATTTAGTGGATTTTCTCTCCATTTAATTTGATGTTGGCTATAAGATTGCTGTATATCGCCTTTGTTATGTTTAGGTATGTCCCTTGTACCCCTGATCTCTCCAAGACATTTATCACAAGGGGATATTAGATTTTGTCAAAGGATTTTTCAGCATCTAAGGAGATGATCATGTTTTTTTTTCTTTGTTTTTTTTTATTGTAGATTATATTGACAGATTTTCATATGTTGAACAACCCCTGCAACTCTGGGATGAAGCCTACTTGATCATTGTAGGTGATCTTTTTGATGTGTTCTTAGATTTGGATGGCATGTATTTTTTGGAATGTTTTTATATAAATGTTCATGAGGGAAATTGCTCTGTAATTCTCTTTCTTTGTTGAATCTTTGTGTGGTTTGGTTATCAGGGTGGCTGTGACCTCACAAAATGAATTTGTCAATGTTCATTCTGTTTCTATTTTGTGAAATAGTTTGAGGATCATTGATATTTGGTCTTCTTTGAAAGTCTGGTAAAATTTTGTGCTAAAACTGTCTGGCCCTGGACTTTTTTTGGTTGGAAAACTTTTAATGACTGCTTTAATTCCTCAAGGGTTATAGGGCTGTTTAAATTGTTTATCTGACCTTGCTTTAACTTTGGTATGTAGTATCTATTGAGAAATTTGTCCATTTCTTTTATATTTTTCAATTTTGTGGAGTACAGATTTTTAAAGTATGACCTAATGATTCTTTGAATTTCCTCCATGTTTGTTATATCTCCTTTTTTATTTCTGATTTTGGATATTCATTCTCTGTCTTTTAGTTAGTTTGGATAAGGTTTGTCTATCTTGTTGATTTTCTCAGAGAACCAATTCTTTGTTTCAGTGATTCTTTATATTGTTCTCTTTGTTTCTATTTTATTGATTTCAGACCTCAGTTTGAATATTTTCTACTCTCTGATTGTCTTGTGTGTACTTGCTTCTTTTTGTTCTACAACTTTTAGGTGTGCTGTTAAGTTGCTAGTATGAGAGCTCTTTATGAAGCTAGCAATGAAGAACTCTTTATGAAGGCATTTAATTACATGAAAATTCCTCTTAGCATTGATTTCATGGAGTCCATTAAATTTGGGTATGCTGTGTATTTGTTTTCATTGAATTCTAAGAAGTCTTTAATTTCTTTATTGTTTCCTTCACCTAGTAGTTGTTCAGTAGAAAGTTGTTCAGTTTTCGTGAGTTTGTAAGCTTGCTGTTGATTCTGCTTTGTTCATGCCCAGCTTTAATCTGTGGTGGTATATAGGATGCAGGGAGTTATTTTGATTTTCTTGTATCTTTTGAACCTTTCCTTGTGTCCAAGTATGTGATCAGTTTTGGAGAAAATTTCATGAGGTGCTGAAAACAAGGTACATTCTTTTGTGTTTGGATGAAATTTTCTGTGTCTGATAGGTCCATTTGGATTGTGATGTCTATTAGTTCTAGTATTTCCCTCTTAATTTTTGTCTGGATGACCTGCCCATCAGTGAGAATGGCTTATTGAAGTCTCCCACTATCAGTGTGTGAAGGTCAATATCTGATTTAAGCTGTAGTAGTGTTTTTATTTTGTTGGTTTTTTTTGTTTTGTTTTTTCAAAAGTGAATGCTCTTATCTTTGGACATAGATATTAAGAATTAAAATGTCATATTGGTAGATTTTTCTTTAGTTGAATACCAAGTGTCTTTCCCCATCTCTTTTGATTGGTTTTGTTTTGGAGTCTGTTTGGATAGATATTAAAATAGCGATATCATCTTGTTTCCTAAGTCCATTTTCTTGGAATAAGTTTTTCCAATGTTTTACCCAGTGACAATACCTATCCTTGATGCTGAGGTGTGTTTCTTGGATGAAGCAGAAGGATGGATACTGGTATTGCATCCATTTTGTTAGTCTGTGACTTTTTGATAGTGAATTCCGACCATTATTATTGAGAGATATCAATGACCAATGATTGTTGATTCCCATTATTTTGTTGTTTCTATTTATGGTGATGGTACTGATAGTCTCTCTCTCTCTCTCTCTCTCTCTCTCTCTCTCTCTCTCTCTCTCTCTCTCTCTCTCTGTGTGTGTGTGTGTGTGTGTGTGTGTGTGTGTGCATTTCCCTTCTTTTGATTTGTTGGTGTGAGTTTTTTCTTGTGTTTTCATGGATGAAGATAACCTCCTTGGGCTGGAGAGATTTCTTTCTGAGACCTTCTGGGTTTGTAGATAAATATTGTTTAAATTTGACTTTTTCATGGAATGTCTTATTTTCCCCATCTATGGTGATCAAAGTTTTGCTGGGTATAGTAGTCTCATCTAGCATTTACTATCTCTTAGAGTATTCAGAACATCTGCCTGTGCCTTTTTGGCTTTCTAGAGTCTCCATGATGTCAGGTGTAATCCTAATAGGTCTGCCTTCATCTGCTACTTGGACTTTTTCCCTTGTAACTTTTAAAATCTTTCTTTGTTCTGTGTGTTTAGTGTTTTGATTATTATGTGGCAAGGGGACTTTGTTTTCTTGTCCTTTTTATTTGGTATTCTGTAAGCTAGTTATACCTTTATAGACATCTTCTTCTTTAAGTTAGTAAAATTTTCTTCTATGACTTTACTGAAAATATTTTTTGTGCCTTTGAGTCATCTCCTTCCTCTATTCCTATTATTTTTAGATTTTTGTCTTTTCATAGTGTCTCAGATTTCCTGGGTGTATTTGTGTCTTGAATTTTTTTTTTAGATTTAATATTTACTTTGAACAATGACTCTATTTCTTTTATTATGTCTTCAATGCCTGAGTTTCTCTCTTCTATCTCTTATATTCCTTTCATGAAGCTTGTCTCTGTAGTTCATACTCATATTTCTAAAATTTTTATTTCCAAAATTCCCTGTTTGTGTTGTCTTTATTGTTTCTATTTCTATTTTCGAGTCTTGGACAATTTTATTCATTTTCTTCAACTGATTTTCATTGGCTTTCTTTAAGGGTCTCATTCATTTTGTCCAGCTGTTTGTTACTTTTTTAAAGGTATTTATTTATTAATTTCCTCCAATTTTTTTGTTTGTATTTTCCTTGATTTCCTTACCAGATTAATTCATTTCCTCCTTATGCATCTCTATCATCTCCACATAGGTGATTTTAAGGTCTTTTTCTTTTGCTTCTCTTTCTTTCTTTTTTTGTTTTGTTTTGTTTGGGTTTGGTTTGGGTTTTGGTTTTTCAAGACAGGGTTTCTCTGTATTGTTTTGGTGCCTGTCCTGGATCTCGGTCTATAGACCAGGCTGGCCTCGAACTCATAGTGATCTACCTGCCTCTGCCTCCTGAGTGCTGGCTGGGATTAAAGACTTGCACCCCCACTGCCCGGCTAAGGTCTTTTTCCTATGCTTCTGCTATGTTGTAGTAATCAAGACCTGCTCTGGTAGGATAGTTCAGCTCTAGTGGAGATATGATATCCTGGCTATATTGACTGTGTTTTTGTGTTGGTGTCTAGGTATTTGGGTTTGGGATGATTATCAGTCTATATACTAATTTCTAGCAGGTCAGGAGGGGATAGTCTGTAAGGTCCACAGGAGGCATGGATAAGGGGAAAGAGGGGCTGGAGCTTGGTAGAGCCTAAGGGATTGAGTCTGCTGAGGGAACAAACAAAAGTAGATATAGTCTATGGACAACCTATCTGGTTTTCTGGCAGACATGGCCTGCAGTTGAACAGGCATTGTATGCCCCAGGTGGAGATTGGGACATAGCAAAGAAATGGTGAAGGAGGCCAGGAGTGGGTGGTCTATGGAATCCAGAGGTGACAAGGCCACATCGGAAGGAAGGCTGCAGCTGGTGTTCTGTTTCAGCACTAGGGACAAGCCAGAGGGATTGGATCTCCTGGGGAAATGGAGCTATATTAAAATATTTAGATATGAACAAGGTATTTAATCTGGTTATCATTATCTTAAAGCTACTAATGTATCATTTTGTTTTACTTCTACATCAGAAACCATTTGCTTTGGACCTTAAGCTATCCATCATGTTTGAATATTTACAGACTCCAGTGAATACCTTCTGTATTCAGGATAAATTTCTGTTTATGCCATGTTTATTCTGTTTGTATACACTATGATGAAAGTAAATTGATTAGTACTGACAAATAATTAATACCCAAAATTAATAATTAATATACTATGATAAATTTATATAAATATTGTCTTTCTCTAAATATATAATTGAAATGTATCATTCTTGGTGTGTGATGCCTCAATCCCTGGATGATAAGAATAGCTTAAGTAGATGCCACAAACACTATATGGTAGTTTCTGTTTTCTTCCTGTTGATATAAGAGAAAGAAAATAACCTGCTCTGAAAGGCTCCTGGGTCACAGAGCCTTCTGGTACAGATGGTTGGAGATAGTTAAAAGTCTCTTTCACAAAATTTTCTGAATGAACATTGTGATTGGAACTTCTTTTTCCCATTGTTTATTCCCCGGTGCCTTTATTTCCTTTTTACTTTTTAAATGTAGGCTCTATTGGGTGCCTTCATCCCATAAACCCAATTCCATCAAATCTGAAAATGTATTTAACGCATACTCTTTCTTCTTAGTTAATGCTATCAATTCTTCCAGAAGTATAGCCTTGATCTCTGCCTGGGGATATGAAAACGTCTTGAAAAATGCTTGATTATCAGTCCAAGGACATTCCTGGTGCTGTTAACCACCTCAACTTGCATTTAGCAACTTGGCATCCCTTATTTCCACATGGTCTTTCCTGAGGTCCTTGTGTAGGCTCAGGTCTTTCTGACAGTGCATTACCACTTGTGGTGATATTTTAATAGTGCTGAAATGTAGTGATATTTTATTTGTGCTTTAATAAATAAAGCTTGTCTGAAGATCAGAGGATAAAAGCCAGCTATTATAAGTAAACAAAGAAGTCAGGCAGTGGTAGTACATGCCTTTAATCCTATTGCTTAGCCAGCAGGATCTCTGTGTGTTCAAGGCCACACTAGGGAACACAGCCAGCCATGGTGACACACACCTTTGATCCCAGTACCAACTATAGAGGTCTGGAGGTCTGTACAGACAGACAAAAAGTGACAGAGCTGTGTGGGAAGAGAAATTGATGTAGCTGGGCTAAGAGAGCCAATGAGAGAACAGAACAGAAAAGGCATATAAACATGAGTATACAGGAAGAAGCTCTCTTTGGAAGCTGCAGAGTTGGTGAGGTGAGGTTAGTTCATGGTTTGTCTTATTCCTCTGATCTTTCTCTAGGGCTTTAACCCAAATTTCTGGCTTCATGTTTTTTATTTATTAAGACCATTTAGAAATTCATTAACAACCCACCAAACTGAGTGTGTGTTTGTTTCTTTCACTCACCAGTTTAATTCCCTTTCTATATTTGTAAAGGACTGAGTACATAATAGGCCTGCAGCATCTGAAGTTTGATGAGCAGCTGCAGGTCCAGCACTGATTTTCTTTTCTCCTTCCCAATTCCATTCTTACAACAGGTGTTAGCAACCTTATCATATTTTTATCTTTCCTGATTATTTTAGAGCATCCATTTTCTCACTTACAGGGAATTCTTGGGGTTCTCTCTGACACACACAGAGTTGCCAGAATCTCTCTGTTGATGCTGGGAGTACATTCTAAGCACTCACAGGTTGACACAAACACAAGCTCTAAAAAACAAAAAGTGTCCACTACATACTTGGCACAGTTACAAAGTAAATAAAGGTGGGCATCATAACAGAGCATGTGCAGGACGGAAATGTTACACAAGCAGAAAGAAGAGAATTTCAGTAAATAATGAGATAGAAGTCAGTATTGAGAAATTATTTATTTCTTTAATGTTTTCCATAAAATTATTGGACCAGAGTTTACCATTGGCAACTTAAACCAAGGAAAATAATGATAAAAAGGAAGACTGTCATACACTCAATCATCCATAGAAAGTTTGTCATTTACTTGTTTCATTTCATGACCTTTGTAATACAAATAATATATTAATTTCTCCTGGGAACATAGGTGTATTTTATAGAAATTCACCACCAATTGATTACATAACAGGAAAATAATTAAAGATATAACTGCCTTGAAGACACAATTCCATCTGGATGAAATAAATTGGCATTGAAGAAAGTCCATATATTATAGATTTTTAACATGTACATTATGACAGAAATCATACATGCTTCAGCATGGATGTATGAAGTTATCCCTCAAAAAGCTCTGTTTTTTTTTACTTAAAAGTATTAAAATGAAATCAGAAACAATAAAAAAGTGTTTATTTTGAAATATAAAAAAATAATAGTTTTCAAATTGATTTTCCTTGAAATAAATTGTTGTTACACAAGATAGATGAAATTATTCATGGGAAGTGTCTAATTACATGTTGATTCAGTTCATAGTTTTAGTGAGCCACTTGGAATACTGTTTAAACAACTTTTAATCCTCTTTACAATTGTAATCTTTTGAATATTAACAAATGTATTTGAAAATCTCAAGTTCCTTCATCATTTTCCACCACTCTCTAGTGATTATCAGCCTCTCTGTCAAAACTTCTGCCATATTCAACTAGATACCATTTTGCTGGGAATACAGCACTGATAACAATTAAATAAGTGGAATGGTAATATTCTATTTTAAAGACAATGTAATTTTTATTCATTCCCTTCTTGGGGAGTTTAAGTACCTGTTCTGGTTCAGAAATTCTGTGTCATGAAATCAATGTTTTCCATCTTATAAATCCTTGAACTCTTTTAAAAAATTATTTTAGTGATGTGTGTGTGAATGTGTGTGTGTGTGTGTGTGTGTGTGTGTGTGTGTGTGTGTGTGTGTGTGAATGCTATGTGAATGCAGTACCTGTGAAGGCCAGAAGAAGGCAAATGATTCTCTAGATCTGGGGTTACATATGGTAGGAATTGAACTCATATCCTCTGAAAGATCATTATGAACTCTTAACTGCTAAACACTGGTTAACTGCTCACCAGCACCAGAGTGGTTTTGTACACTGGAAATTTAAGTTTATTTTAAAATAAAATATTTAAAGTTGGTTATGTAAGCTCACTGAGGATTTTATTGTGTTATTCTAGTTTTCAGATTCATTTTGAGCTTTTACTTAATAATCTATCATATTTGATATAACTCAGTAAAATTTAGCTTCACAACAAAAAAGTTGGGATTTAAAAAAAAAATTGATAAAGATAGCAACCAATATGTCACATAGAAGAAATGTTTTAAATTTTGGAAAATCTCACTCCTTCCTACATGTAAATTTCTCAGTGTGATGCGTTTTTCTCTCACTGACCTTGAAGTATAGTTAGAACTGAACTGTAAATAGATTAGCATCTAAATCTATCTTTTTTTCTGTCATCTATCTATTGATCAATAAATATGTCATTGAATTGATTTATCTCACTTGGATGCCATTAATCTGCATAGATAACTCAATTCCATGAGAAAAATAGATGCTAAGTCCTTAATTTTTGTTTTGAAATGTTTATGCAAGTTAGTTTTGTACTGGCCATTGTTAGTCTCAATATAACAGGTTTCAATATATAGCAACCAGATATCCATCAAGTACATCAACAGGCTTCCTCTAACATAATTGTGAAATTTTTTTTTTTGGGGGGGGGGTTTGAGACAGGGTTTCTCTGTGTAGCTTTGTGCCCTTCCTGGATCTCACTCTGTAGACCAGGCTGTCCTTGAACTCACAGAAATCCGCCTGGCTCTGCCTCCCAAGTGCTGGGATTAAAGGCATGCACCACCACCGCCCAGCTAATTGTGCAATTTAATATTTTAGAAATTTGAAAAATATAAAATTAGAAATTGGATTGTATTAAAATGACAGGTTTCATATCCTACATAAAAATAGCATTTGGTAGAATGAAGTGTTGGTTTAGTGTTTAAGAAGTCTTGCTTGAAAAAATAAAATGAAATCTTGCTTGTCTTCCAGTTAACTTGAGTTCAGATACCAGCAACCCTCATCAAGAAGCTCACAACCTCCTATAATTCCAACTCCAGGGCATCCAATGCCCTCTTTATCCCTCCATAGGCATGTACATTTATGTGCACATACCACATAGACACATACATAATAAAATTAAATAAAGTTTTTATATAAAAATTTTTTTCTGGGGTGTTTGAGAGATTTTCAGCAACTAAGACCACTGACTGCTCTTTCAGAGGGCTTAGGTTAAGTTCCAAATACCCACAAGGTGGCTTCAAGCCATATATAACTGCAGGGAGTCCAATACTCTCTTCTAAGATCTTTGGGTACCAGCCATACATGTGCTGCATAGACATACATGCAGACAAATCATCCATTCACATAAAAATAGTGCATAAATTTAATAATAATAATATAATAATAATAGTAGTAGTAATAATGTTTTGTATCTGGAAAACATATCTATGTGGCAGACCATGAATCTTCTAGTTTATTTCAGTTTCTAATCCTACTTCCAGTTAGTAGACATTAATCATTTACTGCTTACAGGTGACTTTTGTAAGACTCTAAGAAGCATGTGAGCATGCATGTAGAACTATCCTTCAGCCAATCAAATATAGTAGTGTATTCCTGTAAATACATGATTTGTTGCATGATTCCTTGATGGATTCTTTCAGTGGAAAAGCATGTGGATAACTTCTTTCCAACCACTAATTACAAATTGTAGAAGGAAGTATTTCATGCTAATATTCTTGGTGTTTATTGAGGGCACAATGAAAATGTAAAGCTTGAGGCAAAAGTCTGTGGCCGAACTTGATAGACATCACAGTATAATATATAACAACACAGAAAGAGGTTTAACTCAAAAGCACAGAGACAAAACACTTCTGTCTCTAAAACACGGTTGTAAAGTTTCGATGATGAGTGTGGCAAACAGGAAATGAAGCAATAAAGACAGTGAAACTGTAAGTATGAATGACTCCAGTTTCTTTTGTGATCCTTCAGGAAATTCTTAGAAGAACATACTTCTCTATGTGATACATGCAATGAGGGGATCACAGTGGGTCAGAATGTGAATATGAAGTGGGCTAAGAGATCGGTCTGAAGTTAGGAGCTCATAATGCCCTTGCAGAGACAGGAATTAGGTTGCAACATCCACACTGGATGGGTCACAATTTATTTGTGACTCAAGCTCCAGGAGGACTAAATGTCTATTCACTAAGGGGAGCACATTCCAATTGGTGTTCTGTTCCCTAGGGAAGACTTCTCTCTCACTCACTGCTTTCTTCACTTGCCCATATTTCTCCTGGTTTTCCTCAGTCCAGTTTGGCATGTTCATTGGTGCTATCCTTGTTCATTTCATGTTAGAGCATTCATGTTGATGAGGCTAGAACTAGAAATTTTGTAATTATTATAATGTCAGAGATGGGAAAAAGTGTCAGAGAGAAGAACATGGAGATATAAGAACAATAAAAATTGCAAATAAAGGGGAACAAGATAAGCATATATTATATATACATATATAATGTATTTATAGATAGATGATAGATAAATTTGTTGTTGTTGTTAAAGAAAGAACTTCAATCATTTGATCTCTCAAATTTGGAAATTAAAACCAAGAAGTCCAGGTCAAGAATTCAAGCTATTATCTACTGTAAATACCTATTCATTTATTTATTTTTATGTATCTCATAATGTCCATTTCAGCAAATGGAATTAGAATTTATAATGTAAAAGTCTCATTTTATACTTGTGAATGATTTGACAGTAAGTCATTCCATAATATTTTTATACTTTCTATTGAACAGTGAGCAGGAATTACTGAATGGCATCTAAATGGGAGAATTTATGGTTTTGATTATATGATAAATAGAACAAAAAGCAAGAGAAGCCAAATATTGAGGTCAATTTAACATTTGAAGGTCCTGCTCCCTTAAAGGAACAACATAGGAAAGGATCAGTAGGTGTGGACCCATGACAGTTTCCAGGAGAATTAGTGGTAAATATAGAAAAATTTAATAGGACAAGGAATCAAATGAACTTTGAAAGTACTGTGGAAAAATCTCAAAATTCATTGTTTTAAACATAGAATACTAATACATATTTTAAGTTTCAGACTGTGGCCATGTGTGGATGACTTTGTGAGCTATCACTACTGATGCATTAGAGGTCAAAGACATACAAGATGAGATTGCTGAGTCAGAGAGTTCAGAGCTTTCTGTTTGGGACTAGGATTGTTAAAACTATAGTTATCTAGTAGTTAGCAACACTTACAGTAATTTTTTTGCAAGGACACGAAATGGTATATTGTAAATATTCTGTTAAGACTTCACATCTGATTTTACAATATTTATTTTAGCTGAGATTTACTAGTTTGCGTTGTTTCTTTGATTTTATTTATTTTATGTGATACGTGTTTTGCCTGCATGCATGTCTGTGCACCGTGTGCAATCTTGGTGCCCATGTAGGTCAGAAAATGGTGTCAAAATCCCTGGAACTGGAGTTACATAGTGTTGTGAACTTCCATGCAGATGCTGGAAATTGAACCTAGATCATCTAAGACTGTCTAGTGCACCTAATCACTGAGCCATCTCTATGATTCCTATATAAAATTTTGAACAACTACTGTACAGATAGCAGAAATTACATTTAGCTTTATATAAGCCACTATATTTGTGGGTTAGAGGTTAGGACAATGGGGTAATAAACACAGGGGCAGGAAATATGTGGATACAGATTGTGTCCACTGACAAGACCCACTGAAAAATCATTATTGTGAGTGATCTTAATCTCACTCAGCTTCAGATTCTTGTTATGTGAAGATGATCACTGGGGCGGACGTTATTGATTGCATACCCAGTAGCACTGCTGAATCCTATTATTTCTAGCAAACAGATTCAATTCCCTACAATAGAGATCAAATGAATAAAATACTTACGTTGTTGGGCTCCCTCACATCTGAAGTTTGGCTCTATTGCTCAGTCATAACTAGCTATTCTTATAAGTATTTGCTAGGAGAAGATGTGTGCTGCAATAAAGGTGGGAGCGTGGACGTCCTAAGTAGAATGTGACTTCTTCTCCTTTGACTTTACACTTACTAGTAGAATTGATAGTGTTTTCCTAATTTTATTTATTTTCTATAATATTGTACATAAATAAGTATTCTATTGATATCATTCCCCCTCATCTCCCTCTACTTTCTCCCATCTTCCACAAGCCTCAAATTGATGGGCTTTCATTCTTAAACCATAATTGTTATACACATGTATACTTATATTTATAAATACAACATGCTGAGATCATTTAATATTATTCATATGTGTTTAGGGCTGACCTTTTGGGATTGGTTGGCCTATTTGGGACCATATCCCTGGAGAAATCATTTGCTCTTATAAAGGTAAAGCCTTCTGAGAATCTCCCATGCATCCTGGCATGTCAGTTTGCATTGATTTTTTAAAAGTCTGTTTTAGGCAACCATAGTGTTGAAATTTCCTAAGTGCAGTTTCCCTGTCATATATAGAAGACAGCATCTCACAGCTGACCTCTTGCCTGCTACTCTGTCTCTTACAATCTTTCAGTGTCATTTGTAATATTTACAGCACCTTTACAGTGTTTTCTATAATGACTAGACATACTGACTTCCATTTACCATGTGTAAGAGGTTATTATCCTCAGGCTGGTGATATAGCTCAATTGGTAGGATGCTTGACTCAAAGGAACAGACACGACAGTACATGCCAATCATTCCAGCACTTGGGAGGTGAAGGCAGGCTTCAATGTGACCCAAAGCTACATATTGAGTGTGAAAACAGCTTGGACTACATAATGCTCTGGTTTGTTTGTTTTTTACTGTTCTTACCAAATACGTTATTTTTTATCTGCTACAAAATTAGCCATTATTGCTCTGGTGGGGTAATATCTAATCATGGGTTTGATTTGGATTTCTTTGATCATTGTAAACTGAGTATTTTTTCATATGCCCATTGGTCATTTGTGTGTTCCCTTTGCAAAAATATCTACTTCTCAAGTTGTTCACCAATGTACACCAGATTATTGACATTACTATAATTGATATTGGGTTATGTGAGTTCTTTATATATTCTAGTTACTAGCCACATGTGAGACACATGGTTAAAAATATTTCTCCAGTTCTGTATCTTACTTCTTTAATTTGATGATTATTTCCTTTGTTGTGCAAAATATCTTTAATTTGACATGCTCCTGTAATGCGCGCGCGTGTGTGTGTGTGTGTGTGTGTGTGTGTGTGTGTGTGTGTGTGTTGTGTTCACATGTGTATGTATTCATGTGCATGTACATGTGTGCACATGGGAAAGGTTGAGATAGACACCCTTAAGTATATGCTTTAGTTGCTCTCTACTTTTTTTCTGTGATAAAAGTACCCCAACAAAAACAGCTTAAGAAAAAGGGGTTTATTTGGGCTCATAGTTAAAGGGCACAGTCCACCATAATTCAAAAAACAGAAACAGTAGGGCCATGAAGTAGCTGAATGATCATGACACCAATTAGTCTACAATGGCTGGCCAGTATGCTCCAAGAAGTCATCTGTCACCACACCGCAGCAATGGAGTTACCTACATATGCCCCAGCATGCATGTCTTTTTTTGTGGTTGTTTAGAATCCAAGCACAGGTTCTCATACTTGTGTGGACACTACTTTACTGAATAAGCGATCTCTCCTGCCCTCTGTGATAGTTAGTCTTGATTACATATTCTACTAAATTCAGAATTTCCTAGATTAATAAAGGATCTTCTATGTATTTCAATGAGAGTAGTCCAGATTAGAACATGTTGTCTCTGATTTAATGAATGCACTAATTCCTTGATAGATTCAAAACAGCTGAAATGTGATGAAGTGGGGGTTTAGGGGACAAGTTTTCTATTTGACTTTGGATAATAAATTATTCTGGACCTTTAATAGTATTCTTTTTTCTGTTTACTGGTTGTAATTATGTGACTGCTTTATGCTACTATGTTTTACACATCAATCAATATTTGCTTAGGCAGTGGTTTTCAAACTTCCTAATACTCTGACTCTTTAATACAGCTCCTCATGTTATAGTAATCCCCCAACCATAACATTATATTCATTGCTACTTTATACCTGTAATTTTGCTACTGTTATGAATTGTAATGTACATATTTCTGGAGATAGGGGTTGTGACACGCAGCTTGAGAACCACTGGCTTAGAGACTAGGAGAGCTAACCAATACAAGCCTCTATTGTCTATTTCTGGTATTGCTGCCTTGCCTGTCCTTTTCATGTCTTATCCAAAAGTCCGTGCCCTGTTCACTATCATGGAGCATATCCCTACATTTTCTATCAGTGTTTAAAGTTTGGGACTTTGATTTAAAACCCAAATCCATTTTGAGTTGATATTTATTACGATGAGGGATGGGGCTCTACTTACTCTCTTCTGCATGTGAACATCTGATTTTTCCAGCATCAGTTATCAAGGATTGCTCTTTCCACAACATATGTTCTTAGTGATCTTGAAATAATCACAAGAATCTCAGAGATGAAAACAACATGAATGCTCTTCTGTGGATGGATGGATAAATAAAACTAGTTCTTCATGCACAGAAACGATATTCTATTCATTTATACAAAACAACGATATTCTGTCAGTTGTAGCTATGTGAATGATCTCAAAGGGTAATCTCTTAAAGTGAAATAGCCTGAATTAGTTATTTTCCTTTTTCTGTGATAAAAATACACCAACAAAAGCAGCTTAAGAACAAAAGTTTATTTTGGCTCATAGTTCAAGGTCATAGCCCATCAAGAATGGGAAAATAGAGGCGGCAAGAACTAGAAGTAGCTGGTTGATGGAATTATATCAGGAGTCAGAAAGAAAAAATTGATAATGACTGAACTCCTCTAGCTTTCTTACTTTTATGCAGTCTAGAACCCAAGGCCACAGAATAGTGCTGCTCACTGTTAGTGTAGGTTTTATCAGCTCAATTAATTTAAACAAGATAATCCCTCATAAGCATGGCCAGGGATTACCCTAACCTAAATAATCCCTTACTAATGGCGTGTAAACTGTCTCCTCAGTAATTACAGATCAAATCAATATGATAATAAATATTACCTGTCATATAAGTCATGAGCAAGAAAATACATATCACATCATCTCCACAATATATGGAATGTAAAAATTTTGATCTAATAAAGAACCATGTATTGTATAATTAAAGATGGTTAGGAAAATAAAAGGTTGCTTGTATTCTCACCAGAAAGAATGATTGTTGAAGTGATGTATGGATGCAATATATGCCTGTACACACATTGAAACCTAATACTGTAAAACATTAACAAATATAACTAGTGAGTACTATTTGTGGATTTTTTTACTTAGTAGTGTGTGTTGCTGGAAGCATCTAAAGAGGATGTTCTTTATGATAAAATAAAAAAAGTGTCTTATATATTTTACCGTCTTTGAATAGTACCTGTATGAATATGATGTTGGATGTTTCTGTAACTATAATACTAGAAATGAGGATATTACTACAAACTATGAACAGAAAGTTGAAAATGATCTATAGCATCCAAGTTCTAGATATAGTGCTAAGCAAAATACATGCACAGTGTACTAGTTGATGCATATTTTGTAGTATTCAGTATCAAACCTACTTTCTTGTACATTGTAGGCAAATACTGTATCAAACTAACTGCATGCCTACTTTCATTAAGCAACTTTTGTTCACATTACCTACATTTATGAGTTATAATAAAAGCAGTAAAACAATTTAAATGAAAAAAGAGTTCAAACCTGAACAAGTAGATATTTGGTAGTTGTTCTGGGTAAAAACACATGGACCAAACAAACTTTGTGAAGAAAAGAGTTATTTGGCTTACCGGTTACAGCCTATCACATAAAAAAGCAAAGACAGGAACTCAAGCAAGGAACCTGGATCAAGGAACTGAAGCAGAGACAATGGAGGAACACTGTGATGGGCTTGCTCCCCATGGCTTGCTCAACTTGTTTAACTATACAATCAAGGACCACCTTCCAAGGGAAGGCACCACCCAAAGTAGTGTGGGCTTGCCCACATCAATCAGCAAGCGAGAAAATGCCCCCATAAATTTCCCACAAGCCAGTCTGATTCTACAGTTGAGGTTCCCTTTTCTCATGTGATACTAGTGTGTGCCAAGTTGACAAAAACTAACCCTTACAATATTTACTGTTTTTTAAATTTTTATTATTAAGAAATTTTCTATTCATTTTACATACCAACCACAAATCCCCCCTCCTCCTGCCCCCGCAGCCTTCCCTCCAACCCACCCCCCGTTCTCACCTCCTCCAAAGCAAGGTCTCCATGGGGAGTCAGCAGAGCATGGTACTTTCAGTTGAGGCAGCTCCAAGCCCCTCCCCGCTGCACCAAGGCTGTGTAAAGTGTCTCATCATAGGCACTAGGCTCCTAAAAGCCCACTCATGCACCAGGAACCTGATCCTACTGCCTGGGGGCCCCCTAACCACTTTAAGCTAAACAACTGTCTTGTCTATCCAGAGGGCCTAGTCCAGTCCCATGGGAGCTCCACAGTTATTGGTCCATAATTCACGAGTTTCCACTAGTTTGGCTGGCTGTTTCTGTACGTTTTCCCATCACAATCTCAATGTTCTTTGCTCACTCAATGAGAGAGAGGAAGGATTCTATTTACTATTTTTAAATGATTCTTATTTAACCTTGTGTGATGCTGCTTAAATACAAAATGCAAATATATCCTGTGAAAATTGTAGCATTGTGTCATGGTGCTATGCCCTGTTACCAGTGCTCCTTGTAATTAAACAGTTAATTTGTCTTTTAAAGCAGGCTTGATATAATATTAAACTTGTTCCCCAGGACACAAAACTCAGTAGAAGCTCTACACTGACGTTGAAATAGGAGATGATGTGACAGAGTAGTTACAGTCACATAAATGTAAAAGATAAAAACAAGTATGTAATCTAATTGTAAGCATTTGGTAAAAGCAAGAATATGTCAAAATAACTACCTTTTAAAATAGTGCCAAGCATTTATAAAAATCACTTCTTTGGAAAAAACAGAATATTGCCTACTTAGAAAATATGACAATATACTTTCAATTGCTATTAATTAAAACTAGTAAGAGAAAATGCATTATCTATTATACACATTTAGTATATAATTTCAAACAGTACCAGTTGCATTGAATAATTAATCCCATTATTTCTCCTTCAGCCTCACATCCTACATTTTAACTATAAACTCAAAAACAATTGTCACCTATTACTCTACAGCTTTGAAGTGGAAAATTAGAATATGACTGGAGGCTCTGTGCTATATAGCAAAATTTTAATGCTCCCATTTTTTTACTATAGAACCTTAGACAAGCAGAATGAATATGCTGTTTGGAGGACTCCAGCCCACTTCTAGGAAGATGATGGAATATTCATTTCAGGGAAAATGCCAAAGCTTTTTCCCAGCAGATACTGGTAACAGCCTAGTGATACTGTGAACAAAATACTTTCATTCTTCCAGTTCTCAAATTTAGATCTAGATCCTTCTTTGAAAGTTGTTTGCAAATTAAGCCTTGATATTTTAAGATTGGTTTGTTTCCATCAAGCTAGTAAATATAATACAATAGAATCTATAGAAGGTAAGAAAATACATTCTTCACGTGTTCAAAAATTGGTGTTGGAAGGTTGTTTTGCATTCTGTTCAATACAGATGACTAAAGGGACTCTTCCTAGAACAACTCTTTTGTATCTTAGTGAAGTGCCTAGTAAGAATAAATGAAGTGCTGGAAGGATGTCTCAGCAGTTAAGAGCACTTGTTCTTGCAGAGAACCTGAGTTAAGTTTTCAGCATCCATATTGAGTGGTTCCAAACCCTATAACTCATTAGAGGAAATCCAATGCCCTCTTCTGGGACTTAGATTCACACACAAAAATGCATATATATATATATATATATATATATATATATATATATATATATATATATATGTGTGTGTGTGTGTGTGTGTGTGTGTGTGTGTGTGTGTGTGTGTGTGTACACATGTATATTATATATGCACAATATATTTAAAAGAATGGTTTGTGCTGGTGCTATTGTATCTTGTTATGCCATGTTTGGTTGATATCCCTGGGAGGCTTGCTCTTTTCTAAAGGGAAATGGAGGACGAGTGCTCTCAAGGAGAGGGGATGTGGAGAGATGGGGCTGGGAAGAGTAGAGGGAGGGGAATCTGTGGTCAGGATATATTGTATGTGAGAAGAAAGAGAGAGAGAAAAAGAAAGGAAGGAGGGAAGGAAGGAAGGAAGGAAGGAAAGACGAAAAAGAAAAATGAAAGGGAATGTGAAAAAAAATTATTATGAATAATTATATTCCAACACTTTATATAATCTGTAAGAAATGGACACATTCCTATGAACAAAATCTCTAATGTGAGCTAATCAAAATAGGTCAAAATAAACAAGGAACCAGTATTCAAAACCATTCCAACAGCAGTAAGCCCAGAACCCGAGAACTATGCTGGGCTGCTGAATTTTAGCAAGTATTAAAAAATAATAAAAAGGAACTCATTTTGAACTCTTTCAAAACAAATTTCAATGTACTTTTGGGAACAAAGCCAAACAAAAGCAAAGGGAAAGAAGAAAACTGCAAACCAGTCTTAGAGGGAAATAGATTCCGAACAAACTTTACAAAATTCACCATAGCATTGTGATAGAAATTGGGAAAAAGGTAAAATTCCTGTGAAACTGCAAAACATCAACTGGATTGCCAAGACAACCTTTCAAAGAATGATGCCGTGTGTCTCATTATTTCCATTTTGAAAATATACTAGAAAACAATGTAACTCAAATAGTGTGGTCCTTGTGTATACCTGCAGGTCAATGGAACAGAACACAGTCTCAAACAAATCCATATACATTCTATCATAGTTAGGGTTTCTATTGCTAGGAAGAGACATCATGACCACAGCAACTCTTATAAAGAAAAACATTTACTTGAGGTGGCTTGCTTACAGTTCAGAGGTTCAGTCCATTATCATAATGTTGGAACAAAGTGGAGTACAGACAGACATGGTGCTGTAGCTCTGGCTGAGAGTCCTGTATCTTGCAGGCAACAGGAAGCAGATTGAGTGTCACATTGAGGGAAGCTTGAGCAAAAGAAACCTCAAAGCCCAAATTCACAGTGACACACTTCCTGGAACAAAGTCACACGCATTTCAACAAAGCCACACTTCCCAATAGTGTCAATCCTTTGGGGGCCCATTTTCTTTCAAACCGCTATGTTCTACTCACTGGCCCCCAAAGGCTTATGGCCATATCATAATGCAAAATGCATTCAGTTCAATTTCAAAAGTCCCATAGTCTATCATAGTTTCACAAATTTTTTAAAGTTTGAAGTGTCTTCTGAGATTCATACAATCTCTTAATTGTAATCCCCTATGAAATAATAATAATAATAATAATAATAATAATAATAATAATAATAATAAACAGATCACATACTTCCAACATATAACGGCATAGGATATGAATTACCATACCAAAATGTAGGGAAGGGAGCATAGTGAGGAAATACTGGACCAAAGCTAGACCATAAACCAAACTCTAAACTCTGCATCTCCATGTCTGATGTCAAAGCCCTCTTCAGATCTCCAACTTCCTTCATCTCTGTTGACCTAAACACTCTTCTTTCCCTTAGACTGGTTCCACTCCCTGTTTGCAGCTCCTCTTGGCAGGTATCCCATGACTCTGACATCTCTAACATCTTGGAGTCTCAAAGCACTCCAGGCTTCAACTTCACAGCTTCAACGCCTCAATGGCCTCTCTAGGCCTCCATTTAGGGACACTCCCCTCATACATGCCTGGCCTTAGTGGCTTTCCTTAGACTCTGATGCAAATTCCATAACACTTTTCTTCTATCCTTAACTCTAAAACCAGAGCCACATGGCCAAAGCTGCCAAGTTCTGCTTCTTTCAAGCTGGAACATGGCCCACTTGTTAAATTACATCTTCCTCAGCTTTCTGTTTTTGATTTGATTGTTACCTTCACTGTCTAAGCTTGGCTGTCCTTTAACTTGCTCTGTAGACCAGACTGGCCTCAAACTCAGAGATTCGCGAGCCTCTACCTCCTGAGTGCTGGATTAAAGGCTTGTACAATCACACCCAGATCTAAACTTTTCTTTTCATAAATTGGAAATTCAGCTGGGTGGGATCTTGTCCTGAGGTCACTACACCCTTTATTCCATTTCTTAATCCATTTATCTCCTTGAACTCAGAATTTAGCTCTATTCTACTTCCTGGCAGCCCTTTTCTCAATCTGTACATTTTATATTTTTTTATTTGTTCAGCTTGCTCCTTTTCATTATAAATCTTCATCAGAGATAACACTAAAAACCATATGACAAACTATATTCTAAGCTGTTTTGAGATTTCCTCTGCCAATAGAGTTAATAAAAAACTCTTCATTTTAGCCTGCATAGACTCTTTAGACAAGGGCAAAAAGCAGCCACATTCTTTAATAAAATATCACAAGAACAATCTCTAGACCACCTATTAGTATTCTTCTCTGTAATATCTTAAGCAAGACCCTGGAGTTCATTAAGTCACACAGCACCACTGTCTTCCATGCTTCTAGTAGTATGGCCCATTAAGCAGTGCTTAAAGCATTGCACTGCTTTCCTAATCCAAAGTGCCACAGTTTAAATTCCTCCAAACAAAAACATGGTCAGGCCTTATCACATCAATACCCCAGTTCATGGTACCAACTTCTGTCTTAGTTAGGGTTTTTATTGTTGTGAAGATACACTATGACCATGATAGCTCTTATAAAGAAAAATATTTAATTGGGTAGTTATATTTCAGAGGTTCAGTCCATTAACATCATGGTTAATGGTGTTATGGTGTTATGGAGACATGGTGGAGTGTAGGCAGACATGGTATTTTTGCTGAGGCTGTAGCCATAACTGAAACTCCTACATTTGCAGGCAACAGGAAGTAGACTGAATGTCATACTGAGGGAAGCTTTAGAAAGAGATCTCAAAGTCCATCATCATAGTGACACACTTCCTCCAACAAGACCACATCTACTTAAACAAGGCCACACCTCCCAATAGTGCCACTCCCTTTTGGGGGCCATTTACTTTCAAACCACCACACATACCATCAACTGAACTTAAGAAACAAACTTCATTGTATGATAAAATAAAATACTGTTATTAAATATTTTTTCTTTTGTGTGTATGTTTGCTTACATGTGGATGTCAGATACAACTTTCAGGATCCCTTCTCTCCTCCCGTCATGTGGATTCTGAGGATGATACTCAGGTTGTCAGATTTGTTCAGCAAGTGGACTTTTTCCACTGAGTCATCTCTCCACCTCTCATCAGCAGAACTAATAAGAGACAAACAAACATCATAAAACACTAAAAGTTACTAAAAAAATCATATTGGGAAAACTGAATGGTCATGTACAAATGAGTGTATCTTTATCAGACAGGATTCTTGTATGACAACTCAAAATCAAAAATGAAACCTCAGACATGAAACTAAACATCCCCCCCAAATAAAACATGTAGTAAAAAGAATTCTCAATGCTTTCAATTCTCTCTCTCTCTCTCTCTCTCTCTCTCTCTCTCTCTCTCTCTCTCTCTGTAAAGGAAATTACAGGTAAAAGTAAAGAGAGACTAAAGTCACATCATACTGAAAAGTTTCTGCTTGTTAAAGAAGTGAATAAAATGGTAAAGCAATATAAGGAGTAGAAAAAGCAATATTTGTAAACAATTTATAAGAGGTTGCTATTGACTTTATTTTAGAAAAGTACAGAGTTCAATACACACATAATGTGGTTATTTGCTATGAGACTTTCAAAAGTTAAAGATGCCTACATCATGAAATCTGTACCAGTGCTACATAAAACCCTTTCATACATGAAAAAATATTTTAAAAACAATATTTCAGATATTAGAAGAGAATACAACAGTAGTTTTCAGAGGTGAAATAAAGCAGAGGTGACTGTAAGGTTGGACAATTACAAAACATTTAAATCATGCTAGTTGAACATTTTGTTGATATTTATTTTAAAACATAGTAATAGTTCATGTTGTATTGTATGCTTGAAATTTGCAAGAGTTTAGATCTTGATTTTTCTCACCATGTACAAATATAGATGGGTACATAATAAAAAATATATATAATTATCTCTGTATCTACCCAGGCTAAATATAACTAACCAGGTTGTACAAATCTTACAGTATTCAAGCAAATTAAAACATCATCATTTCACTAAAACCTACATAATCCTTGTAGTAAAATAGCATTCCAATAAAACTATCTAAAAAAGAAGATTTATGTATAATAATGAGAACCACTGATGAGAAATAATGTGGCATTTGTCGTTCTGGGTCTGGGATACATCATTATGTACCTACTTAATTGCAAATTTCATTTTTCTTTACATCTGACTGGTACTCCTTTTTGTATGTGCACCACATTTTCATTATCTATTCATCTGTCAGAGGTCAGTTAGGTTGTTTCCATTTCCTAGCTAATGTGAATAGAGTGACAATGGGCATTGCCAAGTAAGAGTAGGATGTCTACTTTGGGCATATATCAAAGAGTTGTAATCTGGGTCATATGGTAAATTTATTTTTAGCTAGTTAATGATTATTTATACTGATTTACACAATGGCTGCACCAGTGGGCAATTCTACCAATAGCACATGAGAGTTCCCCTTCCAACCACAAGAGAAATCTTGGAGCTAAGGCTCAAAGAACATTATGAAAGAGAGTACAGGTAATTATAAGAGCCAGAGGATACGGAAATCTGCTGTAAGATTGGGTCTCCCAGAAATGACAGGTGTCTTGGGGTTCTATTGCTGTGATGAAACACAATGACAAAAATAAGTTGGGGAGGAAAGGCTTCATTTGGCTTACACTTCCATATTGTAGCCCATCATTGAAGGAAGGCAGGATAGGAACTCAAACACTGCAAGAACTTGGAGGAAGGAGTTGATGCAGAGGCCATGGAGGAGTGCAGCTTACTGGCATGCTCATCATGACTTGCTCAGCATGCTTTCTTATAGAACCCAAGACCACCATCCCAGGGACCACGACACTCACAATGTTCTGGGCCCACCCCATTAATCACTAATTGGGAAATGCTCTACAGCCAGATCTTTTGGAGGAATCTCCTTTTCGATAACTTCATCCTAGGTTAAGTCAACACAATACCAGCTGGCAAGACAGAGAAGCTTCACCCATGACAAATCAAACATGGCATACTAAACAATGAAGTGGGAATCTGTTTAGTCTTAACAATAAAAATCCAGAGTCAGATATTGAGGGTGAAAGCTGTCTCTACAAATCAAATTCTCAGACTGAATGGGCCCAAGGTTCTGTTTCCATCCACCTTATATTCTGGTCTCCACCTCCTTAGTGCTGAGATTAAAGGTGTGAGCCCTCAAATCCTGGAATCAAAGGCATGAGATCCCAAGTGCTGGGATCAAGGATGTGAGCCACCACCACCAGGCTTTGTTTCTCTTTTAGACCGATTCAATCTCAGGTAGTCCCAGGTGGTCTTGAACTCCTGATCTTCCTGCTCTCTCCTCCAAAATTCTGGGATTAAAGGTGTGTGCCACCACTGTCTGGCCTCTACAGTTAACTAGTAGCTAGCTCTGACCTCTGATTTGAGACAAGCTTTATTTATCAGAACACAAATGAAATATCATACAAAAAAACAAAACCTGAATAATGACAATACCAATGGATATGTTAACATGGAATAAAATTTCATGGATTCCCACCTAGAGACAAAAAGCAACTAATGACTGTTGAAAGAGGAAAAAATAGCTTCTCCTGTGAATGAGCCTGCTAATATTTATTTAAGGCAAAATGATCATCACTGAAATCATATACACTCAAGCCACACTATATGGAATCAGCATTTTCTCATATATATATATATATATATATATATATATATATATATATATATATATATATATATATATGCATATGTTTGTGTGTATGTTTGTGACACCATGTATTATATATGTATATATTATACACATATACATATATATATGTATATATAAAAAAAATAAATAAATAATAAAGAAAAAGAATACCAATTTGAGAGGTAGTCGTGCAGTTATGGGAGAGATTCCCGGAAGAGACATGGAAAGGGACAGAGGGAGGAAAGGGAAAACAATATATTTAGATTTTAATTTAAAATTTCACTGAAACAATTAACTACTTTTTAAAAATGAGAACAAGCAAATCCATTTCCAAAATTTTATAGATTCTTTAAAGAATGAGCTGTTAATATTTGTATGCCTTAGGCCTTAGTTATTAAAAGAATAAAAGCCTGGAACTCAAAAATTAAATTAGTTAATCTAAATCTTAAATTCTAAAATACATTTTATTTCAAGGAAGGAAATGACATTTAGTACCCTTTTTCTAACATTGATATAGCTATAGAAATTCATTTATTTATGGTGTGTGTATGTGAGAGCATATGCATGTACATGTGCAAGTATGTGGGGGCACGTGTGTGTGTGTGGTGTATTGTGCTGGAGAAACTTGGAGTCAAGCTGGGAATATAGTTGGGTAGTACACATAGTAGAGCACATGAAGGTAGGGTCCCTAAATTATTTATTTTTAAAATCTTTAGTTTTTAGCTGTGTGCTTGAGAGAATTATTACCCCTTCAGTGAAATACCTTGCATTAGTTGATTAATAACCAGAATTGTTTAGAATGACCTTTTTGTGTGGCTTTCCATTTTCTAACTTTGTAGGATAGGTTATTTCATAGTAAAACTTTGCTTTGCTTTTTGCTTTTATTGATGGATGATGCTGAAAGCTACTTAGTAACTGATGGATGGGCTAAGTGAATTAAGAGAGTGATGAGTTACTGAGATCAAATGGAGACCACGCACAGAGCTGTAAAACCCTTTTGAGCACCCATAACAACATTGTTTATATTCTTATTTTTCATTTTAGCTATATTTTATTTCTCCCCATTTCTAGTTGATTTAAGTCCTGTCTTCTTTCATATAATTCTTTGTAGTAATTAACATGGTAATGAGCACATAAAAACCAGTTAATACTTTTCTGTAGTATTAAATTAAGAATTGCATGATATGGGACAACAGAATGGAAAATTGATCTATTATAAGACACAAAGGACTGTCTTCTTTTTATTGGCTCAATTGCCAGTAAACATTATATCATCCATTTTTGCTTACATTTTATTATTGCTATTAATTCAATTGCGTTTATAAATATCATGAGGAGGACTGGAGATGTAGCTCAGTGGTAGTACTCTGGATAACATGTTTTTGGCCCTGAGTTTTATTCCCAGAATGGTAAAGAACATTAACAAAAAGACTCATGCTCATTAATATTTTATTAAATATTATATTTTCTTATAATTTGTGGAAACAGCAAAAGAGAATTTTAAAGAAAGACACTGCATTTAAGATTTTGTTAATCACCATTAAGATGCAAGCTATAACCCCAGAATATTTGTATATACTTCTAATACCACTATAAATTATATAAATGTTTAAGATATATCTATTTGTGATGGTTAGAAGAATTGTTTTTAAGTCTTACCTGTTTTGCTTTACTTTCACTGTAAGATTTTAACATAGTTTCTTATCTATGGTTCATGTATCTGATATTCTCACTTATGAATGTGTTAAAATTTTTACTATTTTCACTGTGTCTGTATACAGAAAGATAGAGAATGAGAAACACACACAGGGGGAGAGAGGGATGGAGGGAGGGAGAGAGAGAGAGAGAGAGAGAGAGAGAGAGAGAGAGAGAGAGAGAGAGAGAGAAAGAGAGAGAGAGATTGTCCTGATTATTCCCATAACAATGTTTCTTCAATAAGTGTTATTGGTTTCGATTTGCACACAATTTGTAACCTAGTTACCTTCTTATTTTCTTGATTATTTAATATCACAGTGTGCTTGGAGGTAACAGCAGGGACTAATTGTTGCTATATTTGACCTGCCATGGCAGGAATTTCATTGGTTTGCATTGCCTCCTGGCCAGTAATTTAAGGGGAAATACTGAAGTATGACCAAATCCAGCAATGAACAATGGATGTTGAAATGGGATAACCAAGCAGGAACATCCACATCAGAGTTTTCTCCCAGCATTGCCAAACAGCAAGATATTGCTTTCTCTGTCTCAAGCTCCCAAGCTCTCTACAATTTCTGGAAGGACGATGAACTCGTTTCTTTTTTATCTTTAGAGGAGGTATTGTTGATAATTTTATCTCAACTGAGGATTTCTCAACTGAGGATTTCTATGCACTTCTTTCATCAAAATTTCCATTGCATTCGTTGCTCATTATTGGATAGTGAGAGAGATGACAGAGACCACCCTTCCCTATGCATGGGGCAGATATTAAGCCCAATTAAAACCTGTTGGCAGCACCCATCTGGAACAATCCATGTACACCTTGAGAGAGCTATCAGACAACCATACCTGATTGTATCAGCTCCTGAAGGTATAACCTCAACAAGTTTGTTTGAAATGATCTCTGTAAGCGATTTTTTTTTCCTACCAGAAGCCCTCTGTGGACTCTGGTTAACCTGCAAACATTCCCACCTGGATCAGAGTGGAGAGAAGTCCTTCCACAGACTGCCAGAGAGGGATTGCTATGGCTGGTGCTAAGAGGCAAGGCTGTGATTGGCCCAAAACACAAGCCTTGGTCTGTGATTGGTCTATGAGGCAAGACTGACCTTGCTTTACAGGAAGTGGCTATTGCGGCTCCAAACACCATCTTGTTAGGCTACATGAAAGGCTGCTGAGGTACACTTACGAGACTCTAGAAAAGCTGCACCAGGCTCAATAAAAGGCTTGCTTTTCTTGGCTAATTTTAGTAGCAGGTACAGAGCTGATGAAACAAGGAAGCTGCATAGACTGGAGAGCAAACACACCAATTATCCGAGTACAAGGCAGCCATCTGCCTGTCTGAAAAACTGAAGAAATAGCTGGACCAGATTTAGAGCAACCTGAACGGAAAGAAGGCAGAGGAAGTAGAAGGATGGCAAGAAGTGCAGAAAGCTGAGGGTAACAGGATAAAACACTGTAAAGAGCCAGAGAAGAGGATGTGTAGGCTATCATATCCAGAAGAAACTCAGAGGATTGTCTAGTCTTCAGGGCCAGCGGTCTCAGACACCTTCTGGAGAGCTGTCAACCCTACATCCTATGTCTGCACAGGAGATATAATGTTAACTGCTGCCGAGGACTTAGGATTTCAGATACACCTACCTGCAAGCTGTAATGCCAGCTTTAACCAAGAGCTGAGGTACTCCAAACTCCAGAGTCAGTGCAAGAGTTTTAACACTTGTAACATTATGGAAACAAATACTGTGTGCTTGTGGGCTGACTGGAACACTACAGGACACTACTTGCTAATGCCCCTGCCTGCTTACCACTAAGCTCCCTGATGGTCAACACTGAAGAGACCAAAAACTGGTGGAGATCAGGACTTGAAGGAATTCTCCTTTCCTACTCAAATTCTACACAGCCTACTGGTAGCAAAAGGACTGCCGGGTTTTAGCACCTCTAGCCTCTACTGAGTGAAATGTATGCCAACAGTGCTTGTACAACAACATCATAATGTCAAATAATGCCAGCCCACTAAAAGGAGAAAAAAACCTGTATCCCTTGTTCATGAAATTTTCAAAGGTGACAAGATACATTATAAGATGTATGGGCTCATTAATATTTTACTTATTTAGGAGAAAAAGAAGATCGTGATAAAATCTTGAAATTTGGCCATTTTACATGTACATAGGTTTTATTTTTTATTAAAAAGTTATTCTAAGTTGTTGCAAAGAGAATGATGGACAAACATATCTTTCAATTACACAGTAAATAAAGTAGGGCTTGCAATAGTAATCTAAGCAATATTAGGAAAATTGAATCCAGACAAGGAACTTTCTATAATACAAACTGTAACACCAAGTAGAGACAATTTTCAAATACCTTTTTATAATAAGATACCACTAAGGTAAAAATAGGAAAATAATGAAGATAGCAAAGGGAAATCTATGGACATCAACATAGGTGGTCAGCTATAGAAGTCAGCTGCAGCTGACTTCTGGTTGAGGACCACCTACAAATCAGTGGTTCTCAACCTACCCAGCACTGCAACCCTTCAACCTCATATTGTGGTGACCCCCACTCATAAAACTATTTCCTTGCTATTTTACAAAGTTATTTACATTATGAAAGTATTTATAGTTATATAAAATATTTATAAAATTATTGGCAAGAAAGAGGAGGGATTGTATGAGCGAGAATTGTTGAGACCATGATTGGAAGAAGCACAGGGACAAATAGCCAAACTAGTGGAAACACATGAACTGTGAACCAATAGCTGAGGAGCCCCCATGGAACTGGATCAGGCCCTCTGGATAAGTGAGACAGTCGATTAGATTGAACTGTTTGGGAGGCCTCCCAGGCAGTGGGACTGGGACCTGTCCTTAGTGCATGAGCTGGCTGTTTGGAGCCTGGGGCCTATGCAGGGACACTTTGCTCAGCCTGGGTGTAGGGAGGAGGGGACTGGACCGGCCTTGACTGAATCTACCAGGCTGAGCTGAATCCCTAGGGGAGTCCTTGCCCTGGAGGAGATGGGAATGGGGGGTGGGCTGGAGGAAGGGTGCGGTGTGGGGGGTGGGGGGTTGGGGGTTGGGGGGTGGTGGGGTGGGGAGGAGGGAGGATAGGGGAATCCGTGGCTGATATGTAAAATTAAATTGAATTATAAAATAAAAATTATAAAATTATTTCCTTGCTATTTTATAACTGTAATTTTGCTAATGTTATGATTCACAATGTAAATATCTGATATGCAAGATATCTAATACACATCAAAAGGGTTGTGACCCACATGTTGAGAAACACTGATTTATAGGCACTGTGGTTGTTTGAGTAAGAATGGCCCTGCCCCAGGCTAATAGATTTGAATGTTTGGTCATTAGGGAGTGCCACTACTTGACAGGGATTAGGAGTATGGCTTGGAGGAAGTCTAACACTGGGGGCAGGCTTTGGGGTTTCAAATACTAAACCTAGGCCTAGTCTCTGTCTCTCTCTCTGTCTCTCTCTCTCTGTCTCTGTCTGTCTGCCTGTCTGTCTCTGTCTCTGTCTCTGTCTCTGTCTCTGTCTCTGTCTCTCTCTCTCTCTCTCTCTCTCTCTCTCTCTGTCTTTCTCTCTCTCTCTCTCCCAGCTGGCTATGGATCCATAAGTAGAACTTCCAGCTACCTCTCCAGCATCATGACTAACTATATGTCACTATGCTTCCCACCATAATGACAATGGACAAAACCTCTGAACTGTAAGCAAGCCGGAATTAAATGCCTTCTTTGTAAGAGTTGCATGGTCATGGTCACTCAGCACAACAGTAGGACATTAACCAGCATAGGCACATTGACTGGAGATTTCTCTCGAGCTTGGACAACGTACCTCCCTTGCAACTTATCCTTCACATTGGATAGTTTTTTATTGAAAATACTTTCTCATATGATATATTGTGACCATGATTTACCTGACCTCATCTCCCACATTATCTCCATCTGTCTACATATCCAACTCCATGTCTTCTTTCTCTAATTCTTTAGAAAATAAATGCAAACATAAAATAAAATTAAAAAAAAAGAATTAGAGTCTCTGGCCATGACACAACAATAGCTCCCTTTCATGCCATATGGCTGGCAGGGGTAGACCTCACCCTGGAGCACTCCCCCACCCTCACCCCCACTCACTCCCTACCCCTCCACCCCCACCCTCAACACTCCTTTGCACTTTGGTTTGAAGCAGTCAGATAACCATCATTGTGAGTAGGTACAGGGTGGGGAGTTGGAAGAGAGAGAGAGGTGGGAAGTTCATGGGCTGGAGAGAGAGGCAGGTCTGAAGAGGTGAGAGTAGTGAGAAACAGGCTAATTTGAATGATCTCCTAACCATCTGAGTCCAAGGTCATTTCTGGGCTAAGGCCAAGGGCCAATCTTGGTCTGAGGCACTGAAGCAGCTGAGGGGGCATGAGGTGATGTCTGTGGCTCCTGGTGCCACTGAGGGTCATGCAGAGACCTGTGGTCTGGGCAGTCACCTGGATCCAGAATGGTTTCTGTGGGCCATGCTCCCTTGGGAACCCTGACAATCTGAGTAGACTGTACTGCCACTTGGGACAATGGTGACATCCGGTCTGTGCTGCTGCTGAGGACCATGTCTGGGTCCATGGTCCTACCACAGCCAAGGTCTGTGTTGATGTCTGGTGGCTGAAGGTACAACCCACCAGTGGCCACATGGATACCCAGGGTCTGGGCTGCAACCTGTGGCCATATTCGTGTCCAAGGGCTATTCTGTAGCCAAGGCCAGGCCAAGTTGATGGGTAGCACTGTCACCTGGGACCATGGTGTCATCCAGGCCAGGGCTGCTACTGAGGGCCATATGTGGCTCTGTGGCTCTATAGCACCCAGGGTCTGAGTTGATTTGCATGGCTTTTGATGCATTAACAGTCATGCCAATGCCAGGGATCTTGGCAGGCACCTGGGGCCACATTGGTGTCTGAGGGCCATATTACATGCTGAACCAGGTGGCCTGTGCTACTACCTGGGCCAATGGTGACATCTGGACCTGAGCTGCATCCTAGGATCATGTCTAGATCTGTGATTCTGCCTCAGCCAGGATCTGTGTCGAAGTGCATGGTCTATGTTGCAACCAGAGGCCTCAGGGATGCTGGAGTCTAGGTCACAACCTGTGGTAACATGGATGACCAGGGTGAGGGGTGTCTGCCAGGCCAGGGCTGCTGCTCGGGGTCTATGTCTGGGTCTGTGGCTCTATAGCCGTCAGGGTCTGAATGATATCTGTGGCCCCCATTATTTATTTTGTATTTCCTGTGCACTTTTCTCCCTCCTAACTTTCCCATATAATTCTAACTCATAAAATTTATTTCTGGATTGAAACAGAGCATCTAGATTTCTTACATTAATTCTAGAAAGTTTTTACAAACCTCTTTATTAAATCTCAATCCGTCTGTAAGTACTCAATAATTTTCTGGGTCAGATTTTCCTCTGCAGAGATCATGATTAGTAATTATTAGGCTTCTAATCTTAATTCGGAATGGTGGCTGATGACTACTACATTCCAAGCACTTCCATTCCAACCAGAGCTCCAGAGTGAACTTCAAGCAATCTTGGACTATGCAGTGAGAATCTGTCTCTATGTATCCCTTTCTCAACAATGTCTGGACCTTGTTCACTTTTCTGCATTTTGTTAAGTCTTGTAAATCCTATAAAGCATCAAATGCATTGGTCTTCATAAATCCCTGATGTATTTAAAGTAGGTTATTTTGGCAGAACTTTTTGTAATTATTTTCATATTCATATTCATTTTGAAATGAAGCATTTCAAGACTTCTCAAATAATTCTCTCTTCTCTACAGATACTTACCAGATTTGTCACCAGCTTTTGCTAAAGCTCACTGTCTCCTGAACCATATTTCTTTTTACATCCTTTCAAAGAATACTTTAGATTTTCTGTCTGTTACTTAACATTTTTACATAGTTCCCATGACAACCTAAATCCCATTACAAAGACATTGCCAGTGTAGATTCCATTGGTTGACTATAGTTTTGCTTTCTAGTACAGAATTCTCTGCATTGTGAAAATCAATCACGTTTTCCTTCATCTTGGTCTGCTTGCCTACCTAATTTGTTTTATGACAGGCGTTTGCTATTCACCTGATTCAGTAAATTACAATTTTTGTTATCTCTATGAACAATAATTATACACTCTGCTGGTAGATGATAAGAATTAGTTAGATATTAGATACATAGAGATTAAAACTTAAGTAGCACTAATTGAATAATATTAATTATTAACATGTCTCCTTTATTCATTCAATAGATGAACAACTTATTTTCCTATATTTTAAACAACAAAATATTATTTATTTTTACATCATATCCAAAAACAGGAAATAAAATATCTCTACATGTTACATAACTGGTTTCTTTTTTGAGATTGTAATATAATTACAACTGTTCTCCTTCTCTACATTCTATCCAAACCCTGCCTTGTACCACTCCTTGGTGTCTCTCAAATCCATGGCCTCTTGTTACTTCCATCTGTATTATATACATACATGGATTGTAATATATATGTAATATATTATAATATTTATTCCTAAACTCATAATTACAACATAAAACTTTTTAATGTATAAATCATTTAAAAGTGTTTTTAAAACATTCTCAAGGTTCCATATCCCACAAATTTGTAAGACCATTCAACAAAGCAAAAAATGAATAAATCTCATTATTTTATAATTGTGATAAGGATGCTGAAGTGTAGCTCTCCACAATAGATGGTTACTGGTGAGGGCCGACTGCTGGCAAGGACCGGCCACTGGGACTTTGACCATACTACAGTGAGTGTATGGACAACACAAATTGGACTTTGTTTTTTATCTTTTTTTTAAATTGGGGAGGCCACAAGTTTGAGGGATCAGACACAGAAGAGTGAGAAATAAGGATAATCAGGGTGCATTACGTGAACTTCCAAAATAATCAATAAACATAAAGGAAAACAACAAAATGCTCACAACAGAAAGCCATGTGTCAACAATGTTGAATATGCTGTTAGCCTTGAACAAAAAGGTTTTCATCTATTTGTCTGTATTTTCAGTTTTAATCTAACAGAAAATTCAGTAGCATCCTTAGGGAAATGAGTTTTATTTTTAAGCAATTTCCATAAAGATAAATATTTCAATTAAGGTTATATACACACTTACAATACTATATTCACTATTTGACCTGTTATGGAGAGTAATAAAATTCATATTGATGAGGGAACATTATATTGACTTTTTCTTCACTCCTAATCAATATTAGAATTTGTGATCCACATGTGCATCACACCCTGCCTCATAATTTTCATAAAATATCAAACAGCTTCACAAAGTAAATCATTGATTGACATTTTAAGTACATGAAGCAAATGTTCATTGTAAATAAAGAAAAATGGTAATTATGAATTTTTAGACTGGAAAATTGGAAATTTAAATTTTAGATTGTTTATTTTAGTTAGAAGTTTGATTCAGGGGATGGAAAGACAGCTTAGTTGATAAAGTGCTTGCCTTGTAAGCATAAGGATGTGAATTCACTCAACAGAACCTGTGTAAAAATTAAAAAAAAAAATAGCAAAATCAGCAACCAGGTGTGGTCCTCTGTGCTTGTAATCCCAGTGGAAGAGCTGGGCAGGACACTTTTTCTTGCTGGCAGCTATCTAGTCTAATCTATGATCTCCGTACCAATTGCAAACCATACCAATTGCAAACCAAATATAGATCATTCCTAAAGCACAATGCATAAAGTTGACCTCAGTACTCCATGTGCAAGAACACCCTGGCACATCTATATACACTCAAACATATACACACAAAAAACTCTACCTTAAAATTAAAGTGTTCCATTTGATCTCTTCTCTTCCTTCATGTAAAACTGTGTAACTGTTTCCTTTCTTGGCTAGCAGATTGCATGCTTCTTAAATTATGACCTTTGAATTGTGATCAGGAGATAGGAGGGAAAATAAAAGAAGCAGCCTCATGCATGATGGATAGTGCTCCACATAGCTTGGAAGCCATGGATACTCCTTTATTTATTATGTGCTTTTCCATCAAATGACATTAGAGTAGAATATTGTTTTATTTTTGTATTCTGAACTCATGACTCGGTATGAAGCCGTTAGGCATGAATATTCTAATTATTATCATTCTGAGAAGGTTAATGAACAATGGGAGATGTGAGGACAAAGCAAATAAATAAAGAAATAAAACCAATCAAACAAAAAAAGTACATGATTTAAGGAAAACATTTGTGATTCCTGGATAGAAAGGAATAGAAGCCTACAGAAGACTTTATTGCCTATGTAATTGAACCAGTGAGAATTGATAGACCACTCTCAAGTATTCTTGGCAAAAGATCAAAATCCAGGATTTGTACAGTGGTAAAGTGTTCACCAACCATTGAGGCCCAACTTCTTTTTTTGTTTGTTTATTTTGTCTTTATTTATTTTATTTTTTTAATTTAATTTAATTTAACATATCAGCCACAGATCCCCCCCCCCGCCACCTTCCCCCCAGCCCACCCCCCCATTCCCATCTCCTCCAGGGCAAAGACTCCCCTGAGAATTGAGATCAACCTGGTAGATTCAGTCCAGGCAGGTCCAGTCCCCTCCTCCCAGGCTGAGCAAAGTGTCCCTGTATAAGCCCCAGGTTTCAAACAGCCAACTCCTGCACTGAGGACAGGACCCGGTCCCACTGCCTGGATGCCTCCCAAACAGATCAAGCTAATCAACTGTCTTACTTATCCAGAGGGCCTGATCCAGTTGGGGGCTCCTCGGCTATTGGTTCATAGTTCATGTGTTTCCATTCGTTTGGCTATTTGTCCCTGTGCTTTATCCAGCCTTGGTCTCAACAATCCTTGCTCATACAAACCCTCCTCTTTCTCACCAATTGGACTCCTGGAGCTCCACCTGGGGCCTGGAGGCCCAACTTCTTAATGAACATGTGAATTCACAGTTGGATGAAATAGGCACAGGTATCTTATATAAATTGTGAGATTTTAAATATTCAGTACTGTGTATTTCTTATAAAAATATATCTTTTACATACTGAAAATTAATTTCTAACCCCAAATCCTGCAAATGTCATCTACAAGGGAACTGATAGTAGAGCAAAGATTTTATCTGTGCAGAAGCAGCAAATTAATCTTTTTGTTCTGTATCTAGGAAAGTCAAATGATGTATGGACTGAGCTTCAGGGCTCACACTCACTGTTGAACCATAGTCTGCTGGCAAAATTTTGAGATCTCCTTTTGTAACAGAATGAGACAATTTGATTTTATCCCTTTGTATACAGATGTACTAATACTAATGCAATCAGACTTATGTCTGGGACATAAACACTTTTAGAAATTTGTTAGATTTTTAGTTTCTTATAATCTTCCTCTTTTCAATCCATTTGCAGAAACACAATCCTGACAGTTGGATTGATCAATGCCACAAGTGACAAGTCCTATAAATGTGTGATACTTAGTCCTACAGCTGTATAATTTCCTAACTATCATTTTTGAACTGAATTATACTTTGAAGACAAGATACAGAAGTAAATGATAGAAAGTAAAAATATGGACCAACTCAAAACAACCATAAAAAGCAGTAGAAAACAAAAATGTATAAGCCAATTTGATTGGTGCAAGCTTTTAAACCCAGCACTTATGAGGCAGAGACTAGAAGATCTCTAACTTGGAGGTCAGCCCAGTATATACAGAGAATTCTAAGTCAATTTTCCACATAGTTAGACCTTGTCTCAAAAAATAAAACAAAACAGAACAAGTCCACCACCATTAACATGACAAAATTGAACAAAGAGAGAGAGAGAGAGAGAGAGAGAGAGAGAGAGAGAGAGAGAGAGAGAAAGCCCAGAACATGACATCATTTCACTTTTGTATTTAAAGAGATAAGCCCATCTCCCACTGCACAGACTTGGATAAACATACAAACTTATAAGGACACACACACACACACACACACACACACACACACCATGCATGCTCTTTCAAGCCTTCCATTTTAGGATCGTAACATCAAATCCAGGCAATACAGCATGGCATGTATGCTGACTAATTTCTAAACAGATTCAGTTGGGATTATTTACCAGGCTGTTTAGGCACTCATTTAGAAAATAGGAATAGGAAACCTCATTTGGAGCAAATTCCAGAAATATGTAGCATCATTAAATTTACCTCCTTCAGCAGCTAAGCTCCAGAGGAGACATCTGCTGAGTCATTAAATCAGACTATTAAAGGAAATGATGGAGTGTCAGTTCACTGTCCAAGTTTCTGTGAGGAAAGCTGATGTTTAAACTTTGTGTCTAATTGGTTTCTGTGGGTGTATATGAGCTGTTGGCCTCTGTGTGGCCTTTGGAGTTTCCTCAGTCTCATAATGTGGAATTTACTACCAGAGTGATAATATTCTTAATTTAGTGAAGCAAAACAGTGAGGCAGCGCTGCCCTGGAAGAATGAGGAGAGCTGCTGTTCTATGGATGTTAAACTCTTCCAAACCAATCAATTTCGATTTATGTTCCTTTTGTTCTAATACAGAACTTCCTTTAAAGTAGAGTGGTACGGCTAGTGTAGAGATGTTTTTGAATGTGTCCACTCACAAAACTGTTGCAAATGACAGATCACTGAGATGACCTAGAAAATGGTTTTCAACTGTTTGACTACATAAACATCTGTAAATGAGACATCAGTCCTCACCTTGAAACATTATTATAATGTAGTTGTCAATAAATAATATTCTGTTAGATTACCCTGAATGATTCTGGGCAATGCACACACACACACACACACACACATATATATATATATATATGTATATGTATATATGTATAAGTACAGATATACATATAGAAATACATAAACTTTGTTGTAATATTTCTTTAAACAGAGAAGTATGAACAGTGCTCAAATAAGCAGCAAATGGCAGGTGTCTTTACAATCAGTCTTATCTAAAACTTTAATTTATACATTGAGATCTATGCTATTTACATATACAGTGAAAAATAACAGAATATGTAGATTTCTAAAACTTATTTTACCATTTAAAAATTGTTTTCTAAGCTTGTGGGTCAGTCATAAAGTACTTGCCAAGCAGACATGAAGCAATGAATTCCTATCTCCAGCACACATGCATGAGCATGAGCATGCGTGGCTTCAATCCTAGCCCAGGAGAGGTCCTATGAAGAGAAGGGGAACTCAGAGCTTCCTGGCCTACAGGTCTAGCCCAGGGATGAACTCTAGATTCCCTGTAAGATCCTGCCTCAAAAGAGAAGGTGAAAAGCAACTGGAAAAGTCAGGACATCAGGCTCTGTCTCCATGGCCACACACATGCACAGTCACTGAAGCATGCACACACACAAGCATGCACACACACTATTCTTGCACATACATATGCTACACACACACACACACACACACACACACACACGTTTGAATTTCTCTAAACTGCTCTTCTTTAAAGAAAAGCCCCAATACAATTTCAAGGTGACTTTTTTTTTTTGCACCATATATGTGAGTAGACCTTGTGCTGTTTAGATCCTACTGAAATCCCTTCTGATTAGTTTTAAATAAATACAAAATATTAATCTGAGAATGTCACAAACTCTATCTGAGAGGCAGCAAAATGAAAGTTTTCGAACAGTTTCTTCCAAGCTCAGAAATGAAACCTAGATCAATGCCTAAGCTGTGCTGTGAGTATGAAATGAGCTCAGGGAGTGTGGACCGATGGGGTGGGAACACCTGGTGGTACAGGTGCTGCATGCTAACCTGCCCAGCAACCTCCCAAAGGAGCATGCCCGTCAAGGAGTGACTCAAGGGTTCCTGTACATGGCTCCTGAAATGGGTCCTGCCTGTAACTAAGCCACTCAGCTATATCTTTTACACATTTATTCTCTATTTCCTTGTGTCAAAGGGTGTGAAAAAAAGAAAATACTTGGAAGTTTGTACTTTCAGGCTTTTATTCTCCAATTTTTAAATTAGGCATTTTTCATGCTTTGTTATAAAACTACAAGGAATTTTTCTTTTTGTTTATTACTTTTAATTTTTAAGATTTGCGTGTGTGTGTGTGTGTGTGTGTGTGTGTGTGTGTGTGTGTGTGTGTGTGTGTATGTGTGTGATGTGTAAATGGGTGCCTGTGGAGACCACAAGAGGACATTGGTTTTCTCAGAGCTAGAGTTATGCGGTTGTGAGTCCTGGAAATCTGACTTAGGTACTCTGGAAGATCAGAAAGTGTTCTTAACTCCAGAGCTATCTTTCTACACCTTGTTGTTCTTAAAATAATTCTGAATTATGTTTAGCTATTTCCCTGTATTAGGTTGTATTTGCTTCTTACAAACAGAAAAATCCTGAAGGAAATCTAACCAGAGAATTTGTGCTTCATTTAATATTTTTGATTCTTTGACAGTTTATCTTGAGGAATTTAAAATAGTGAAATTAAACAGGATGAACAGGCTATAAGGACGTCTCTAGAGACACAAAAGGAGAGAAATAAGGAACAAGACTGTAGAAGAAGTTGCTGAAGATGGCAAAGTACAATAGAAGTAATATTGATAGCTTTTTCTCTTGCATTTTCTCTGTAGCTTTGATTTTGTATGCAAATAGGTATTAATATTGCATTCATTTAAAATAATTAATATAAAATAATAATTAGAACCAGAAATTTAACTCAATTCACTGGTGCTATTGTTTAGTGAGTAGTTGTTCTATGGCATCTTGTAAAGAATGAAGTAATAGTCCCTGTCACAGTACCATGATGTTTTTAACCTATGTCTCTATTCACTCTTTGTGTAATAAACTGATACATTGTGAAAGATATCTCAGTGAGTAAAGATACTCATTGCCTAGACTAACGATCTGAGATGAATCTCCAGGTCCCACACAAAGGAAGGGAATGTTTGACTCCTTGAAGGTATCGTCTGACTTCCACACATTAATACAGTTTGCATACATCCCTAAATCCACACTAAGAAATAAATAAATGATTTTAGCCATTCTGACAGGTGTAAAATGGTATCTCAGAGTCGTTTTGATTTGCATTTCCCTGATGATTAAGGATGTTGAGCAATTCCTTATGTCTTTCAGCCATTTGAGCTTCTTCTGTTGAGAATTCTCTGTTTACCTCTATAGCTCATTTTTTTTAAATTGGACTGTTGGGTATTTAGATGTCTAATTTCTTGAGTTCTTTATATATTCTGCATAGCAGCCCTCTGTCAGATGTGGGGTTGGTGAAGATCTTTTCCCATTCTGTAGGCTGTCATTTTGTCTTGTTGACCATGTCCTTTGCCCTACAAAAGCATCTCAGTTTCAACAGGTCCCATTTATTAATTGTTTCTCTCAGTGTCTGTGCTACTGGTGTTATATTTAAGAAGTGATCTCCAGTGCCAATGCGTTCAAGACTACTTTCTACTTTCTCTTCTCTCAGGTTCAGAGTAACTGGATCTATGTTGAGGTCTTTGATCCTCTTGGACTTAAGTTTTGTGCAGGGGGACAGATATGGATCTATTTGCAGCCTTCCACATGTTGACATCCATTTATGCCAACACCATTTGTTGAAGATGTTTTCTTTTTTCCACTGTACAGTTTTGGCTTCTTTGTTGAAAATCATAGTTCATAGGTGTGCCGATTAATGTCGGGGCCTTCAGTTCGGTTCCATTGGTCTACATGTCGGTTTTTATGCCAGTACCAAGCTGTTTTTATTACTGTAGCTCTATAGTAGAGCTTGAATTCAAGGATCATGATGCCTCCAGAGGTTGTTTTATTGTACAGGATTCTTTTGGCTATCCTGGGTTTTTTTGTTTTTCCACATGAAATTGAGTGTTGTTCTTTCCAGGTCTGTGAAGAATTGGCATGGGCTGACTTTTTGGAGCCTAGGGCCTATGCTGAGACACTTTGCTCAGCCTTGGTATATGGAGGAGGGAACTGGACCTGACTTGGCTGAGTCTCCCAGGCTGGCCTGACTCCCCAGGGGAGACCTTGTCTTGGAGGAGGTGGGAGTGGGGGGTGGATTGGGGAGGAGGGCTGGGAGGTGGGAGGAGTGAGGATGGGGGAATCTGTGACTGATATGTGAAATTAAGTTAATTATAAAATAAAAATACTATAAATAAAAAACAAACTGAAAGAAAAAAAATAAATGTAATAAAACCTTTAATAAATGAAAATATATCAAGCACAAGACATAGAAAAGATGCAAAACAGCTTTCTTGCCTAATAATGCACAAGCAATTATAAAGTTGTAACCTAGGACAATGATTTAATTTTTGATTAATCAAGTTTCTCTGGATTTAGAATTGCTTTATAATATGTGGGTTGACCTGAAAGGTCAGGTGTAAGGTAGCAAACCCGAAACAATTTTGTAAGAATGCCAAGAACTCTACTGGGAAGACATTTGCATACACATGAACGGTCTATAGATTGCTGAGAAGAAAAATATCAGACTTTATCTGTTTGAATAAATAAATAAGGCCTTCACCATGGAGCCTTCATCCAGTAACTGATGGAAGCTGATGCAGAGATCCACAACCAAGCACCAGGCCAAGCTCTGGGAGTAGAGTCAAAGAGAGGCAAGAGGGATTATATGAGCAAGGGGGGTCAAGATTATGATGGAGAAATTTACAGAGACAACTGAACCAAGCTCATAGGAACTCACAAACTTTAGACTGACAGCAGTGGAACCTGCATGGGACCAGACTAGACCCTCTGCACACGAAAGACAGTTGTGTAGCTGGGTCTGTTTGAGGGGCCCCTGACAGTGTGATCAGGATCTATTGCTGGTGCATGAGCTGGCTTTCTGGATCCCATTACCTATGGTCGGACACCTTGCTCATCCTTGGGGCAGCGGGGAGGGGCTGGCTTAACTGAATGTACCAGGCTTAAATGTCCCCCCATGGGAGAACTTACCATTTTGGAGAAGGGGATAAGGGTGGGGGGATTAGGTAGGGATGCGGGGAGGGGGAGAAGGGATGAGAGTGGGATCTGTGGTTGATATGTAAAATGAATATTTTTTTTAAATAAAAAAATTCAAAAATTAAGTAAATTGATGCTTTAAAGGGAAACACCACCATCAAAGCCCCAATCACCAAGGAAAGAGAAAGCAAACTATATCTCAAGTTCTAAAGCCACCATTTAGAATTGTAGTTAAAGGATTGAATGAAATTTAATATCACTTTCTAAATGTGGTATCTTATTCTGGTATCATCCTGATACTAGGAAATATTTAGATAGAAATACAGAGGAGAGAGACAGTTAGAAACTCAGGATAGGCTCAGGAGGGCCTGGGTCAAACTTAATGGATTTCCCAGAGGTATATGTGTATGCTTCAGCTGCTAAACCTGAAGATATAAAATTGGAACATTAAAGCTTTAAAAGTATGAGTTAATAATGTAATTAGACTCTACAAAACAATATGTACAAGAAAGTTTTGGGGTTTTTTGGAAGTGAATGGATTAATGAAATTTATTTCACATATTATTTTACTTTGAAAATGTAAAGTAACTTGAACATCTTCAACACACAATCTCTATTATGATCTCTCTCATGCATAAAACCTGTTATTTAATGGGTATTCACAGACATTTGACTTTGTTTTACGTTTGAAATATTTTCTCTGTTTCAGGAATTTTGTTTGTGCATTAATTAGTCCATAACTTACTATAGAACTTACTATAGACAAGGCCTGGGATTTGTGTGAAATTTACAGTGACTGAGCTCTATCTATGTTAAGATACAAAAGTTATTGTAAGAGTTATAAATCACATTCTTAGGAAGAGCTGGCTATAAGCAAACACTATGAATGAAAAACCATAACTGAATTAAAAAATAAATAATTTTACTTGCATTCTGCCTTTTCTGTTAAGTCACATGTGTCTTGTAGACTGCTGATATGCTCTAAGTGGAATTTTAATGGCTTGCAGCAATGGATATCAAGTACTGTAGAAATGCTGTTTTCAGTGCCTAGGATCAGCAGGTGAAATCGTGCTGGCCCCTAGAGCGTGTGTTAATTCAACCTGTGAGGGGCTCGGGCTTGTCTCTGTAGTTACTTATTTAGAATAAGTTAAGGTATCAGGTATGCTCTTGCTAGTAAGTGCAGTATTTGGTAGAGTAATTAATGTTGTGTCTTTTAATAAAATGTAAGCCTTTATGAATGAAACCTTTTTGCATGACATATATCAAGGATCCTTTTGGTGTTACATATTTATTTAGTTAAGAAGGACTCCTTCATCTACTGCCTATTTGTTTTGTAATCATAATGTGTAATTTAAATCAGTGAGAAACAGATTATTACATAGACAAATGAGAAATATATTTATAAAGATATTAAAAAGTTAAATAAATAATAAATAAATATGTAAATTTCAAGTGACAGTTATAAGAAATAAAAGTTAAAGAGAAAGCAATATGTAAGTGTGGAACAGCAAAGAACAGATGAAAAGCAAAACCAGGTAGTCTATTCAGAAAAGAACAGATGAAATGCAAAAATAGGTAGTCTATTTCTATTGTTGATCGGTATTTATTTGGGATTATGTCTTCAGTAAGGGACTATTTTGAAACATGGTTCCTTGTGGCAAAATTTAGATATTGAATATTTTCCAAAGAAACATGGGTAAAGGTTGGGTTTCTAGCCTATAATGGTCTTGGAAATTGGGTCACTCCAATATCTTTAAGAGGTGTTGGATTCCTGGATTTTCTTCTTTCATTCCTGGGCACATTGACTTAAATCAGCCTTTATTGCCTTATGATATACCATCATAGGTGCTGTTGATAGAAACCCGAAAACAACAGGGTCAAGAGCCATGGCATGAAATCTTCAAAACACAAGCCAAAATCAACTTTTTTCTTTTATCTTAATTTTCTCAAATATTTTCTGAGGGAGACCATCTCCCACTTTTTCCCCCAGAGTACTCTTGACAAGGGAGAAGTAAGAAATCTTTAGATAGAAATATAGACAAGAGAGACATTTAGAAACTCAGGATAGGCTCAGGAGGGCCTGGGTCACAACCCACCAGTCCCTTCATTCTCTGCTAAAGGGCTTTTAAAGGAATGCCAAGAGGTGGAGCAAAAGACCTCCTCCCAGCACAGCCAAGTGCAGACCATCCAAGACACCTGGTGACCATGCACATGGTCAAGCCATCCCCTAATGCAGCCCTGCTGAATAAAGCAAGCTCAGATCTCACTAGGAAATCTCTGTGGGCTCCCACAATTTTCACTGAAATAACAAGCTGATGAGTAACCCAACATGGGATGACACAGGAAGTCCCTGTCTAAGCCTCTTGAGGTTTGTTTTCTTTTTGAAGTCAATACCTTGATATGCAAACCTATTGTCTAAGATGCATAACTTTGATCTATTAACATCTCATGCATAGGATTTTGTTATTTTATTAGGTAAACTGAAATTGTTCATACATTCTGAAATATCAGATGAGGGTAATTTATGGCTGCTAGTAGCTAGTGAAATTAACTTCCTCTGATGGGAGATGACTGACTCATAGACAGAGAAAATGCTGAGAAAAATAACACCTACCAAGTCAAGAACTTGCACAGAAGTTTGAAAGGATCAGGAAGGTAATAAGTGAAACCAAAGAAGAGCTCCATGGGTTCCTTAAGTTGGTATATATCATTTTATAAATAAAGAAGTGATATCAAAAGTAGTATAGATTAAATAATGAACTATAAAAAAGTATATGATCCTTCATATTACTGCTTCTCATAAGTTTATAGCTAGTACATAATACTCTGACTCTGGAAGAGTGGGAAATACTCATTATCTCCAATTTCTATCACCTGGAAAATGAAATTTAATATTTCATATGGATCAGAACCAAGAACTGAAGTAGCTAATTTTCTATTCTCTAACCCTCTGAAAGTTATCTGAAAGAACTTGATATAGTTTGAAAAGCACAGAAATGAGTTTGTTGGAAGGCAGATGTGAGATTGAATCTTATTTTCCTGACTTTATGCTTGAAATAACTGGAGTGTTACTTAAATATGTTGGGGTAATTTGATTTCATTAATAATTGACTGACCTACTACAGAAGATGATAGACTCGGTGTAAGAAAAATGTCAGAACACTGAGTGAGTACATGAGGTTTCTGTTTTCTTATGAACTTCAGTGAATTACCTTTTGTTTTAGTTTTTAATGATTCTGATATTCATTATTTAAACTTTCTATGACCTTGTCTTTGAAGAAGAATCTTACAGTCTTCCTAGAATCCTGTTATGGCTTTTGCTTAGTTTAAATAGGTTTGACTTTCTTCTATTCTTATAAACCAACTTGGAAGAAAAGTCTCATGTTAGAATGTGATACTTGGCAGAACTCAATAGAATCCTGACTGCATAAAGATTTTCCCTCTTGTCTCTGGTAAACTGAACCCACCATGTTGTGTATATGACATGTTATCACAGGCTTATAAAGGAAAAGAGAGCACAAAGGATATGACTCACAAGAAACATTGCCAAGACTCATGTATCTCCACCATGATTAATACCTATCATTCACATGTGGGACAAGCCAGGTAACTATTTCCATACTACCACTTATCCATAATGGATGTTGGTCCCTTTGACTTCAGCTTCTTAGATTCCACAGGATAAGGTTTTGAGGATGGTGAATGATTAAGATGAGGCTAATGTTTCAAGATTTCATCCATGGTACCATTGGTAGGGATGCAAAAACCTAAGGAGATAATCCATAAGGGAGTTAGAACCAGTTAAACAACTGAATAGGAGGTAGCCATCACAAACTTACATTTTAAAAATGTAAACTGCTAAAACATTTAAGTGAAAGAGGAGAAGAAAATGGACTTATGGAAAAGTTTTACTAGCAATGGTACTCTTCTACAAATCCAAGTGAAAGGGACAGCAAGAAAGTAATAAAAGAATAGGAGAGTATAAGTGGAGGAGTCAGCATGAATTGTATAAGGTAAAAATATAGGAGAAATGAGAAAGAAAATGAACTAAAGATGGGAGATAGATTTTTAAATTTTTCTTTTGTTTTTGAAAATTTCATACATGCATACAATGAAATATCATATCTGTCCATCAATTCCCCACTCCAACTCCTTCAGTGCCCTTCTAATGTATGTTCCCCTCCACCTCTCTCCTTCCTCTCAAAAACCACTACTTCCAACTAGTGCATGAATGGCATGAGGCCATTCACCAGAACATAGGAATCTCAATAGTGGCCACATCCTCAAAAAATAATTATTCTTTTTCCTCAGGAACTATCAACTTTCAGTATCTCCTCAGTAACTGATGGGGTCTTGGAATCAACTACCTTTTCTACGTAGGGATTTTGGCTACTTGATCTTTTGCAGATGCACTTAAGGTTTTAAAAAAGGTAACTGTGGATGCTGAGAGGTACCACTGTACTTATAATGTCCTGGATATATGAATGATGAACTTATCTATAAATAACTATTTACTCTTGTCTTCTGTAATGATGTTCACTTTATCTTTGTGATCCCTACAGATAGCACATTACTTAATCCTAAAATTACAGTTATATTTTAATTATATTTGTATTTATCTACATTAACTACATATCATAATCTAAAATACTGAGTCACAGCCCAATACCACACTCGGGAAAGAGAGAACAAAAAGATTATAAGAATTAAGGAATAGGGAAGAGTACTGTAAAATTCTGTCCCTATACATTGGACTTTTTAACATACTTTAAAAAAGATTGAATTATTAGAAAGCCGTTGCCATAGAAAAATATCTCCCCAATGTTCCTCTACTCATGTTATATAAAAATAAGTTAACTAATTCATGTATAGATATAATATCTATATGTATCTTCATATAATATATGCAAACTATATGTCTGTAATATATGCAGACAAATATGTGCATACATTTTACACAAGTGATTGTTGGCCATCAGCTGTTGTGGAACTTTTTTCAGTTTTTCTTTTTTTAAGAGGAAATTTTTTATTTATTTTATATACCAATCACCAATCCTCCTCTCCTTCCTCCTCCAGTCCCTCCCTCCTTCCCCAACAACCCACACCAAATTCCCTCCTCCAACAAGTCAAGGTCTCCCATGAGGAGTCCACAGAGTTTGGTACATTCAGTAGAGGTAGGTCCAAACCCTTCCCCCTGCCTCAAGGCTGTGCAAGGTGTCCCATCATAGGTACTGGCTCCAAAAAGCCTGCTCATGCACCAGAGATGGATTCTTATTCTACTGCCAGGGGGCCCCTTAAGCAGATCAAGCTACACAACTGTTTTGCTATGCAGAGGACCTAGTCCAGTACCATGCAGGCTCCACAGCTGTTGATCTAAATTTCATGAGTTCCCACTAGTTTGGTTTGGTTGTCTCTGTAGGTTTCCCCATCATGATCTTGATGCCCTTGTTCATAGAATCCCTCTTTCCTCTCTCTTTGAATAGACTCCTGGAACTTGGCCTGGTGTTTGGCTGTGGATCTCTGCATCTTTGAAGTTGAGGTGTGTTTCTTACACAGCAGAAGAATGGACCCTGTTTTCGTATCCATTCTGTTAGCCTATCTTTTTATATGTGAATTGAGTCCATTGATATTAAGAGATATTAATGACCAGTAATTGTTAATTCCTGTTATCTTTTGGTGGTAGTGTGTGTGTATTTCCCTTCTTTGGGATTTGCTGCTGTGGAGTTACTTATTGCTTATGTTTTTGTGGGTGCATCTAACTTCCTTAGGTTGGAGTTTCCTTTCTAGTGCTTTCTGTAGGGTTGGATTTGTGAATAGATATTGTTTAAATCTGATTTTGACTTGGAATGTCTTGTTCGCTCCATCTACAGTGATATAAAGATGTGCTGGGTATAGTAGTCTGGGCTGGCATCTGTAGTCTCTTAGTATCTGCATTACATCTGCCCAGGTCCTTCTGGATTTCAGAATCTCCATTGAGAATTATTTGCGTGTTATTCTGGCGGGTCTGCCTTTATAAGTCACTTGACCCTTTTCCTTTGCTGCTTTTAATAGTCTTTCTATATTCTATATGTTTAGTGGTTTACTTATGTGAAGAGGAGACTTTTTTGGAAGGTCTAGTCTATTTGGTGTTCTATAAGCTTCTTGTATCTTCATAGGTATTTCCTTCTTTAAGTTGGGTAAGTTTTCTTCTATGATTCTGTTGAATATATTTTCTGTACCTTTGAGTTGGTATTCTCCTTCTTCTATCCTTATTATTTTTAGGTTTGGCCTTTCCATGGTGTCCCAGATTTCCTGGACATTTTGTGTTATTACTTTTTTGGCTTTAGCATATTCTTGGACTGATGAATCAATTTCCTCTATTGTATCTTCCATGCCAGAGATTCTCTCTTTCATCTCTTGAATTCTGTTGGTTATGCTTGCAGCTATAGTTCCTGTTTATTTACTCATATTTTCTATTTCCAGCATTCCCTTGGATTGTATCTTCTTTTTTTTTTGAAACAGGGTTTCTCTGTGTAGCTTTGCACCTTTCCTGGAACTCACTCTGTAGCCCAGGCTGGCCTGGAACTCACAGAGATCCACCTGCCTCTGCCTCCCGAGTGCTGGGATTAAAGGCGTGCGCCACCACCCCCGGCCGCATCTTCTTCGTTGCTTCTATTTCAATTTTTAGGTATTGAACTGTTTCCTTCACCTGTTATATTTATTTTTCTTGGTTTTCTTGGCTTTCTGTAAGGGATTTTTTGATTTCTTCCAATTTTTGTTTATTTTTTCCTCAATTTCTTTAACCAAAATTTCATTTCCTCTTTAAAGGCCTCTATCATCTTCATTAAGTTATTTTTGAAGTTACTTTCTTCTGCTTCTTCTATGTTGTGATGTTCAGGTCTTGCTGTTGTTGAACCACTAGGTTCTAGTAGTGCCGTATTGCTCTTCATGTTGTTGTATGTGTTTTTGCACTGACACCTATCTATCTCTTCTTTCAATAGGTGCAAGAGGTGCCTGTGTCTGAGTGAGCTGTTCTTGGTCTGATCTGTGCTTGCTGGGTCTGTGTCTCAGGGGGCCACTCTAGGTTCAGTCTTAGCTCTTGGTCTATTTGGAGATAGTGGATTCTGTGTCTTAAGGAGCTGCTCTTGGTTCAATCAGAGCTGGCAGATTCTGTGTCTCAGGAATCTGCTTAGGCTGCAGGGGGATGGGTGAGTTTGTGGTAGGTTGCAGCATTCAATGGGGAATTTTGGTGGGGGAGCCTGCATGCAGGAGTCTTCCCTTCTGGCCAGCAACTGGGGCAATGAAGGGTGGGGGTTCCTTGGTATCAGTTGTGCCTCAGGGCCAAGGTCCTAGAGACAGGACTCTCTAGGTGGAAGAAGAGTCACTCACCTCTTGGTCCAAACAGAACTGGAGGATTCTGTGTCTCAAGAAACAGCTGAGGTAGCAGGGTGATGTGATAATTTGGGGTAGGGCATGTGTCTTGTAGATTGCAGGGTTCAATAGGGGGGCTTTGGTGGGAGGAGTCTTCCCTGCTGGCCAGCAACTGGAGTAGCTATGGGTCAGGATTCCCAGGCAGGAGTTGCTGTGCAATATTTTTTAATTATGTAAAGATATGTTGCATTTGTTTAATTTTGTAAAGATATATTGCTGTTTTACCTTGCCTGCCTATGGCACCTGTTTGGTCTATTAAAAAACTGAAAAGCCAATAGTGAGGGAAGAGATACAAGTGTGACTTCTGGGCAGGGAGAGTAAGTAGGAGGAAGAATTTAGGCTCAGTGGAAGAAAGAAAAAAGAGGCCAGGGAGACACCAAGCGCCAGCCAGCTAGACACAAAGGAATCAGGAAAACAACGTACAGAATGAAAGAAAGGCAAAAGCCCCGAGGCAAAGAATAGATGAATAGAAACAGATTAAATTAAATTAAAAGAGCTAGTAGGACAAGACTAAGCTAAGGCTGAGCATTCATACTTAATACTAAGCTTCCATATCTTTATTTGGGACCTAGTTGGTGGCCCAAAGAAAATACCAACTATAATTAGCCATCTATTTTTGTGAAATATGTCAACATATTGATATTCATATGTTCCATGGTCAGTACTCACACAGGAGGATGCTGATGTTTACATGAAAAAGATTAGTATAGAACTTGCATCATGCCATAGATGATACTAGAGGAACTGGACATAGATATTGATACATTGCAATTGATGCCTTGAAATTGGCTGGCTGCATATGGCACCATTATTTACTCTCTTCCCAATTAGCATTCTCTGTTTTGAGAAATGCTTTCCCCATAAACTACTTGCAATAGGAATAACTAGTCTTTCACGAAAAATGTTTGTAATGGCACCTGCTGCTAGATAATGTCTTCTAGACATGACAGGATGGTTCACTCATGGAATCTCAAAAATATGGTATTATAAACAAGATCTGCAAAATGACAACACTGGTTAACAGGGGTATTTTATAAAGTCCTATCCCAACATAAAGAGCTACAAGCAATCAATTGTTGCTAAGAGAGGGAGATTTATCCATCTCTGAGGATGAACCACCTGATAGTTTATCCAATTATAAGTGGTCAGTACTAAAATACACATACACACACACAAACACACACACACACACACACACACACACACACACACACACACAGAGAGAGAGAGAGGAGAGAGAGAGAATTATTTGTACTTACAAACAAATGCATACTTAGATATTTGCATAAATTTGATAAAGAAGAAGTCATTAATTGGAGAGGAGGTTGAGGAGCAAAGAAGGAGTTAGAGGGGAGAGGTAGAAAGATAGAAACAATATAAATACAATATTCATAATTGAGTCTTAAATAAAAAAACAAATATAACAAATAGAATGCAGAATATACTTTTGAAAATAATCTATTCCAATCTTCATTGAATCTACAAAAAGAGCTACAACAAAGTTGGAGAGAAATATGGTAAAAAGTTACTACAAGACTAAAGAGAAATGGTGAAAGTGAGTAAGCAGAAGTGGGGGACTTACAGAAGAGCAAAGGAAAAGGTATGTCCAATGTGACTGGCTTCATGGATTGAGGCAGATAAGGCCTAAAGCACTGGGCCATTGGGTAGCTACAAAGTTCATAATCCTGAACTCGGGGGAATACTTTTTAAGATGGGGTCTCTTTGTGTAGTCTTGGCTGTCCTGGAGAACTCTGTGTGGACCAGGTTGGCCTCAAACTCACAGAGATTCAGGTGCCTCTGCCTCTTGAGTGCTGGGATTAATGGGGCACACCACAACCACCCAGCTTGCTTAGGGGAATCTTGACACTGGTTAAATAGCTGATTTGAGGCTTTTATGAAGGAATAGCTGCAGCTTAATGCTTCAGTTTGCTTCATGTAGTGTGTGTTTACATTGGAATTAGCATCATGCCTCATGATAGAAAACTACTCAACTTCAGTTTCTAGCAAGCCTTGACAATAATAAAGATGATATTTTAAAGTGGAGAAACATTTTAGAAAAACATTTTAGTTCAAGGTAAACAAATCCAAACAGTGACTTTACAAGAATTTGGAAATTATTGGCAGCTATGGCACCATAAGGAGAAACTGAAGTTTAGCCTGTGATTGCTGCCTTCTGCTTTGCAAAACAAATGATGTTATAAGGAACACAGTTAGCCATTGTGATTTTTACAGAATATCACAAATTAACTCATGTCGTTTAGCGTTTGTTCTTAGGGAATTTTTGCTTTTCTTTTTTTGAGGACTAAATCACATAAGCAACAATTTCTGAACTGCAATCCAAGTAGCACCATGAATATGAACAATGAAAATTCATTTAGTTAATTGGCCTGGTGTGGTGCCGCTTGGTAGAATAGAGTATTTGAACTTCTAACATCACCTAAACCAGAGGAAAGAAGAGAGCACAGAAGAGGAAAATTTTGTCTTTTGTATAGCAAAGAAGAGAAATGAATATTCAAGTAGATTGTATGTCGTGTAATCCCAGTCTTATGTTCTTCTAGCTTTCATTAAACTTTTCCTGTAATTTGTTTTAAAATGTGTTAACTTGTCTGCCATGCTTTCGTTGGTAAATTCAGCCCACTTTTAGCTATCTATTGCTTCCATACCTTATTGATGATCCCAGTAAATTTGAACTTCATGAAGGATTTGATCTTTTTCTGTGTCTATAGAATTGATTAAGGAAACTACCAACATGCATATGAACTGCCTTGACTTAAAATACTTTTATATTTATCTTTATTTTGTATATATATATATATATATATATATATATATATATGTGTGTGTGTGTGTGTGTGTGTGTGTGTGTGTGTGTGTGTGTGTGTGTGTGTGTTCATATGCAGTCTGTATCCAGATGACCATGGAGCTGCAAAGAGCATATCTGGTCCTCTGGGTGGAAGTTGTAAGAAATCATGAGCTTTTTCATATGGGTGCCATGACTGAACTTAAATTATCTATAAAATTCAGTGTTCTTACTCTGAGCTATCCCTTCAGCTAGTGTGAACTTTCAGTAACTCTTTCCTTATCCTAGCATTGACTTCTGTGTTACCTAGAACCCTAGATACACCTCAGTTCAGAGAATTGCAGCCTAGAGCTTTAAACACTGAGAGGAACTTTCTCATTTTCAAATTTGCTACTATCCCTACATCTAATTTCTAAAAATTAAAAATGAACAAACCAGTCTTTGCTATCTTGTACATTTTTTTCTGTTTTGTTGCTGTTTGTTTGTTTGGTATAGTTCTTTACTTTTACTCTGTGGCTTGCTGTGTAGCAGGGTGGCTGGCCCCTGATGTTCCACCTCTTCTCCAATTTTTGCTCCTCAATATTTTTTTCTTTTTACTTTTTTTGGGTTTTCTGCAAATATTTTTTTTTATTTTTTTATTCATTTTACATACCAACCACAGATTCCCTTCCCATCCCTCCTCCCACTCCCTTCCCACCTTCCCCCCACCCCCACCCCTCATCCCCTCCTCCAACAGGGCAAGTTCTCCCATCCGGGGACAGCTAACCCTGGTATATTCAGTTGAGGTAGGACAAAGACCATCCCTATTTTATCAGGAGTGAGAAAGGTGTCTGACCATAGCTAAGGGGATCCAGAAAGCTGGCTCATGCACCAGGGAAAGATCTTGATCACACTGTCAGGGGCCCCTCAAACAGACCCAGCTACACAACTGTCTCCTGTATGCAGAGGGTCTAGTCTGGTCCCATGCAGGTTCCACAGCTGTCAGCCTAAAATTCGTGCGTTTCTTTGAGTTTGGTTCAGTTGTCTCTGTAGACATTCCCACCATGACCTTGGGTTAAGGGTGTAACCTGGTGCTAGGAAAATTCCCAGGAATCCACAAGGATGACCCCAGATTAAACTACTAGCAACAGTGGTGAGGGTGCGGGTGCCTGAACTGGTCTACCCTGGTAATCAGATTGGTGAATACCCGAACTGTCATCATAGGGCCTTCATCCAGTAACTGATGGAAGTAGATGCAGAGATGCAAAACCATTAACCAGGTCAAGCTCTGAGGGTCCAGTCAAAGAGAAGGAAGAGGGATTATATGAGCCAGGGTAGCTCCTCAATATTTTCTTCCCAAATTTCTCCTCCTATTTATTCTCTCTACTTACCAGCCTCTCGTGTTCTTTCTCCTGCCTAGCTATTGTCTGTTTAGCTCTTCATTAGACCAGTTGGGTGTTTAGAAAGGCAAAGAAACACAGCTTCACAGAGTTAAACAAATGCAATATAAAGGAATGCAGCACATCTTTGAATCATTAAACAAATGTTCCACAGCATAAACAAATGTAACACATCTTCAACTAATATTTCATTACAGTTTGATATGTGTTGTTTGCTTTGGTGAGGAGTTTGTTGTCAGAGGTGAAGAGATGGAGATATAAATCTACATTGCCACCCTTGGCATCCTGTGCATTTCCCTTAAGATTTTAATGACTGGAGCCAGGCAATGGTGGTGCACACCTTTAATCCCAACACTCGGGAGGCAGAGGCAGGTGGATCTTTGTGACTTCGTGGCTAGCATGGGCTACAGAGTGAGTTCCAGGAAAGGCACAAAGCTACACAGAGAAACCCTGTCTCGATAAACCAAAAAAAAAAAAAGGTCTCCCATGGGAGACCTTAACTTGGAGGATGTGGAGATGTGGGGTGGCTAGGAAAGTAGGGCTGGGGGTGGGAGGAGAGGGGATGTGTGGGTGGTATGTAGAGTGAGTAGAAAATTTCTTAATAAAGAAAAATGAAAAAAAAAGATTTTAATGACTGGAACTATACCAAACTGGCATTTGTGATTTGAACATGGGCTATCCATGATACTGAAACAGAGTTCCAGATTATGAAAGTATTTTAATATAAGTCAAAACTTGAGGGCCTAAAGAAGGAGAATTGCTTGGAAGTAATTTAGATATGTTCAATTGCTATGTGCTTTTAAGATGAGAATAAGGAAACTGCAATGTGAATATATATCTAGGCAGAGTAAATAGTTGTCTTTAGTTAATCAATTAGTTATATATAACAATTGGGTGATTCTCAAGTTACATTTCAAAAGAATGCTGAGAAAGATTCCCCTTCTGGTATTATTTGATAAGTGAGGTGGCTTTTCGGATACCTAGGATAAAATTGTCATCTGATAAGGTAAAACCAGGAGTCCCTGGAATTGCAGAAGGGGATTAACATATGCCTTTTTCCTGTTAATGGGCTTTAAGGTAAGATTACTGGAACATTGCAAGTTTTGGCTGGATAGGATCAAGACCTTGAGAAAGAGTTACTATGTTGTAATTTTTGTTTCACTGCTGGTGAGAGTTTTGAAACTGACGCCTGGGTAAAGGATCTTCCTTTTCTTTTCATGGTCTCCAAGTTTCCTTGCTTTTGTCTAATGTATCAGTTTTCTTGATTACATTTTTTTCCTCTGATGTCCTACCATAAACACAGAAAACTATGTGACTAAGTTTCATGCCCCTCCTAGACATTTTTTTTCTTATACAAGTCAGTGATCTTGCGCTATTTCTCATGTGGAGATGAAACATCTTTGTGTTCTTGATTATTATGATGCTAGAGTTTGTATCGGAGTGTTCCATAAAGGTTCATGTTTTGAAAGCTTGATGTCTTAGGAAGGTAGGAGAGCCTTCATGAGGTGAGGGTCTCTAGACCAGTGATGGTCTCTAGACCACTGTGATGCAGACGTGTGCTGACAGCACATTAGAAAACTGTGACTCCTTCCTGTCCCTTTCACTCCCTGGATTATGATGTTAGATATTTTGCTCTAAGAAAGATGCTTGATGTCAACCTTTGGCCTACATGCAATCTCACATGACAGAATTCACACACACATATATACACATTGACACGTATATCATACACAAACATATAATACATATATAATACTTGCACACACATAGACACTACACACTTGTGCACACAGACGCACACACAAAGAAAATGGTCTGAAGGGTCTATATCTGCTTGTGGGATAATGCTTTTGTACACTGGTTTAATAAAATGCTGATTGTCCAGTAGCCAGGCAGGAAGTATAGGTGGGATAAGCAGACAAGGAGAATTCTGGGAAGAGGAAGGCTGAGTCAGAAGTTGCCAGCGAGACACAGAGGAAGCAAGATGACAAGGCAGAACTGAGAAAAGGTACCAAGCCACATGGCTAAACATAAATAAGAATTATGGATTAATTTAAGTATAAGAGCTAGTCATTAATAATCCAGAGCTAATGGCCATACATTTCATAATTAATATAAGCCTTTGTGTGTTTGTTTGGGTCTGAGCAGCTGCTGACTGGGCAGGACACGGGAAAACTTGAAGCTACACATATCAATATGGTCAAGTTGAGTATTCAGGGAAAGGGTAGATTAAAAGAAGTGATGATAAGAATTTTATCAGATGTGTTGTGGTTTGAATGCAATTTGAGTGTTTCATGTTATTAGTGATGAAATAATAAAAGGGTGGACACTTAATAGCATTATATTAATTACAGATGGTACCTTTATGAGGTACTTAAAGGTCATTATGGTAGAGACACTCATCGTTGACTTCTGGTGGTCTATAAAAAGAGGGAAAAAACCCAGAATGTGTCATGCTCCCCCCCAGCCCCTGCCACACACACATTTAACCATTGTATGTTACTTGATTTTATGTTCCACATCAAGGCTCTGTTAGCAAAAAAGATATCACCAGATAGACCTGTTGACTCTTGGCCTGTAGAATAGTGACCACAATCAAATCTATTTTCTTTATAAAGTTATTCAGGCTGTGGTTTTGTATTATGAGTAACAGAAAACAGACAAAATACGGCATGTGTTTATATTGTATATTTACATTTTATAGACATACATAAATGTGTGTATATTTGGGTATTGGTATGGTAATAAAACATGAAACCATTTAAATATTTTAAACTGGAATCATGTCCTATCATGCTCTTCTACTATAGTTGTGTTCCATTACCATGATCATTGATTGTAACCTTCAACATCATAAACCAAAATAAACTTTCCTCTTCATCTATTCCTTACTTTGGGATGACTATTACAATAAGACATTATTAATAAAAATCCATCTAACACACTGACTCATTTTGGATTTGCTTCAGGTTTTGTATGCTATCTACTAAAGAATTTCACATGATTCCATATTGCATGTTTGCTTTTTTGTTTCCTTAGTACTATTACAGAAACACCCTTACCTCATTGTTATAATCATCTTCATTATCATTGTCATCATCATGAATATTATCATCAATTACTACCATAAAATTCTTCATCATGATCATCATCTTCACCCATGATCAACTGTACATCCTATTTATATCACATTGAGTCAATATCACTGAGTTTCATACCTACATTAACAGCACTATATTATAATTCCAAGGTAATGTAAGTAGGTGCATGCAGTTTCTGCAAATGTTTTATATATGAGGACAATACATTTCAATATGAATATATACATGTGTAAATATTATATGTGTGAACAAAGATGTGTACTTGTCACTGTGTATACGTGGAAGTAAGAGGACAACCTTGGATATTGGTACTTTCTTTTCACCTTGATGTAAAATATGGAGTTTCTTGGTTTGGTCTCTCTTATCTCTCTCTTTCTCTCCTTCCCCCCCCCTCTCTCAGAAATGTGTGTGTGTGTGTGTGTGTGTGTGTGTGTGTGTGTGTGTGTGTGTGTGTGTGTTTCTGCATGTAACAGGCTATCTGGTTCATGAGAGTCTGGGGACTTTTATTTTTTTCCACCTTCTATTTCCATTTACTGGTGCTAGGATTACAGGCATGCACACTATGAATCCAGCTTTTACCTTAGTTCTTGTCTTGTGTAATGACTTATATCATCATGATTAGGAAATCAAGCACATTACCCAACTCAGCAATCGACTTGGTTCAAATCTGGTATTTTGTTCTTAAAATATGGCCCTGACATGGGTATGAATAAAATACATCAATTTATTTGGTTGAAATTTTATATTTGCTAACATAAATGCTTCATTTATGAAAGAGCTATAGTATAGCGATTCTTTTGGGTTCTCAATTAACGAAAAGGATAACCTCTTTTATACTTTTCACTACAGCACATAGAAGGCACACTGAAATGTGATGTAAAAGCTTCTCTGCCTCACCAAAGGCCCGTTCTTATCAGAAGTACAGTTCTTTGAAAAGTGACACCATAGAGTAAAATTGGCAATTGCGTGATTATCAGCACTGGAAATTAGACTGATTATTTATTCATAGTGTCAAGGACTCACTTTTTATTAACCTAGAAGATAGGTTATCCCAACAGCACAGATACCAGGTGGAAGGATGTGAATGTCAGTTTTCCATAAGAAACAGTTTAGTAAGAAAATTGTCCTTACTCCTTTGGAGTTCTGAGGGATACTGCCATAGGAGGTGGAGGCCTTGATGCCTGCACCATCTCTGTGTACCTGAGAATAGTGAAAGAAAACGTGACTTGAATCCACAAGGTCTGAAACACTACCTGTTTCAGGGAAAGTCTGAAGGACAAATGTGCTCTGAATATGAAATGACTAACATCATTTCACAACCTTTTCTGTTCTTATTTCCCAGCTACTGTCTTGAGCTCAGGGCATTGTCTGTCTGTATCCTCTTTTACATGCCATGTGCTCATGGCCCTATTGTTTTCATTTAATGCAGCAGGCATGGAAAGTACACAAGGCCACTTGCAAGGTACAGGGCTTGCATGTTATATTTTACTGGAAGATAAGCCTTGCAAATATATTATTCTGAAATCTTAATTCAGGAGTTTCTTATGAATAACTTCATTGACATTGGGTTAAAATAATCGTGGATGTTATTACATTAAGATTTTATTTTAAATTTATCAATCGAACTACTCAATCTACACTGTATGGGTGTGTCTCTTTTTATCTATATGAAACCTCCAGTGAAATGTTAATAAATATAATGAAAAATAAATTAGTAGTTGAAAAACCAAAGAAACCTTAACTGTATTCTTTTTTTTAATTAAAAAAAATATTCATTTTACATACCAACCACAAATGCCCCTCTCATCCCTCCTCCCACTCCCCCTACTCCCACCTAACCCCCCCATGACCCACCCCTCATTCCCTCCTCCAAAAAGGGTAACTTCTCCTGTAGGGGACAACTAAGCCTGGTACATTCAGCTGAGGCAGGACCAAGCCCCTCCCCCCTGACTCAAGGGTGAGCAAGTTGTCTGACCATACGTAATGGGATCCAGAAAGCCAGCTCATGCACTGGGGATAGATCCTGATAACACTGAGGGCCAGGGGACCCTCAAACATTCCCAGCTACACAACTGTCTCCCATATGCAGAAAGTTTAGTCCAGTCCCATGCAGGTTCCACAGCTGTTGGTCTAAGTTTGTGAGTTACTATGAGCTTGGTTCAGTTGTCTTTGTCAATTTCCCCATCATGATCTTGAATCCCTTTTCACATATAATACCTCTTCCCTCTCTTTGACTGGATTCCCGGAGCTCAGCCTGGTACTTGGTTGTGGATCTCTGCATGTGCTTCCATTAGTTACTGGATAAAGGCTCTATGATGACAATTAGGGTATTCAACAATCTGATTACCAGGGTAGGCCAATTCAGGCATCCTCAGCTCTATTGCTAGTAGTCTAATCTGGGGTCATCCTTGTAGATTCCTGGAAAATTCCCTTACACCCCTTACCCCATAATGTCTCTCTCTATCAAAATACCTCTTCCATTGCTCTGCCACTCCATCCCTCCCTGAGCTGGACCATCTTGTTCCCTCATGTTCTTACTACCCATGCCCTCCCCTCTACTGAGCCCCCCTCATCTCCAGTTCACTCATGGAGATCTCCTCTGTTTCCCCTTCCCAAGGTGATTCCTACTTCCCTCTTAGGGTTCTCTTTGTTTACTAGCTTCTCTGGAGCTATGGGTCATAGTCTGATTATCCTTTGCTTTACATCTAGTATCCACTTATGAGTGACTACATAACATGGTTGTCTTTCTGAGTATGGGTTACCTCACTCAGGAGAATGTTTTCTAGTTCCAACCATTTGCCTGCAAATTTCACAATGTCATTGTATTTTACAGCTGAGTAACACACCATTGTGTATTTGTGCCACATTTTCTTTAACCATTTTTTGGTTGAGGGGCATCTAGGTTATTTACAGGTTCTGACCATTATGAATAATGCTGCTATGAACATATTTGAGCAAGTGTCCTGTGGTATGATTGAGCATCCCTTGGGTATATGCCCAAGGGTGGTATAACTGGGTTCTGAGGAAGATTGATTCCCAATTTTCTGAGAAGTCAACATACTGATTTCCAAAGTGGCTGTACAAGTTTGCACTCCCACCAATAGTGGAGGAGTGTTTCCCTTGTTCCGTATCCTCTCCAATATAAGCTGTCACTAGTGTTTTTGTTCTTAACCATTGTGAAAGATGTAAGATGGTATCTCACAGTCATTTTGATTTGCATTTTCCCGATGACTAAAGATGTTGAACAATTCCTTAAATGTATTTCGACCATTTGAAATTCTTCTTTTGAAAATTATCTGTTTAGATCTGTGGCCCATTTTTTTAATTGGATTGTTTGTTATTGTGCTGTCTAGTTTTGGAGATCAGCCATGTCAGAAATGGGGTTGTTGAAGACCTTTTCCTATTCTGTAGGCTGTTGTTTTGTCTTATAAACTGTGTTAGTTGCCTTACAGAAGCTTCTAAGTTTCAGGAGGTCCCATTTATTAATTGTTGTGCTCAGTGTCTGTGCTACGGGTGTTATATTTAGGAAGTGGTCCCCTGTGCCAATGCATTCAAGACTACTACTTCCTACTTTCTATTCTGTCAGGTTCAGTCAATGTAACTGGATTTATGTTGAGGTCTTTGAACCACTTGGACTTGAGTTTTGTGCATGGTGATAGATATGGATCTATTTGTAAACTTTTACATATTGATATCCAGTTATGCTGGCACCATTTATTGAAGATACTTTATTTTTTCCATTGTACAGTTTGGCTTCTTTGTCAAAATCAGGTGTTCATAGGTGTGTTTATTAATATCAAGATCTTTAATTAAATTCCATTGATCCACATATAGGTTTTTATGCAAATACTGAGCTGTTTTTAATACTATAGCTCTATAGTAGAGTTTGATGTCAGGGATTGTGATGACTCCAGATGCTGCTTTTTTGTAAAGGCTTATTTTAGATATCCTCAGCTTTCTGTTTTTCCATATGAAGTTGAGTATTGTTCTTTTGAGGTTGGTGAAGAATTGTGTTGGGATCTTGATGGGGATTGCATTGAATCTGTAGACTGCTTTTGATAAGATTGCCATTTTTATTATGTTAATCCTACCTATCAATGAGCATGGGAGAGAGATCTTTCCATTTTATGATATGTTCTTCAATTTCTTTCTTCATAGACTGAAAGTTCTTCTCATACAGTTCTTTTATTTGTTTGGTTAATGTTACCCCAAGGTATTTTATATTATTTGTGGCTATTGTAAATGGCAATGTTTCTCTGATTTTCTTCTTGACCTGTTTATCATTTGTGTATAAGAGAGGTACTGATTTATTTGGTTAATTTTGTATCCTCCCACATCACTGAAGGTGTTTATCAGTTGTAGGAGCTCCCTGGTAGAATTTTTGGGATCACTTATTTAGACAATCATATCATCTGCAAATAGTGAAAGTTTGACTTCTTCCTTTCCAAGTTGTATCCCCTTTATCTTCTTTTGTTGTCTTATTGCTCTAGCTAGAACTTTGAGTACTATATTGAATAGATATGGGGAGAGTGGACAGCATTGTCTTGTTCCTGATTGTAGTGGAATAGCTTCGAGTTCCTCTTATTTTAATTTTATAGAAGGAAGGTTGCCAAACTCTTTTTATGAGGCTACAGTTACCCTACAGTAGTGAAACCACACAAAGAAGCAACAAAGAAAGAGCATCACAGACCAGTCTCTGTCACAAATGAACATTGATGCAAAAATACTCAATAAAATACTGGTAAACTAAATTCAAAAACACATCAAAAAAATCATCCACCATGATCAAGTATGCTTCATGCCAGAGGCATGGGTATGATTCAACATATGAAAATCTATCAATGTAGTCCATCATGTAAACAAAGTAAAAGAAACAAAAACACATGATTATCCCATTAGATGCTGAAAAAGCCTTTGACAAAATCCAACACCCCTTCATGATAAAAAGTCTTGGAGAAAGCAATAATACAAGGAACATACCTAAACATAATAAAGGCAATTTATAGCAACCTGTATTCTTAAAATTTGATATAACAAATAACTTAAAATGATTCCTTCTACTTACTGACTAGAATAATGTGATTGTACAAATCTACCTAAACATACAGAATAGAGCTTATTGTTTGTCATTATTCTTTCACAACACAATTTTTAACCCTTGTAGAAACCCAGAGAAAACAAGTAGAGTTGCCTAGTACAAAGACTGACATTTCCTATATGGATTAAGCAGTTTATTAAAGTTGAAGCTTTAGCTCAAATTAAACAACTCATCTGAGAACTTCATATATTACTATTTTTACATTATTTATTTCTTTTCCAACCTCTAACTCATTCTGTGTCACCCACACCCTCTCAAATTTATGACCTCTTCTGTATAAAATATTGTTATTTCCTACTTTCGCTTCTATCAGGTTCATGCATTTATGTTGAGGTCTTTGATCCATTTGGACTTGAGTTTTTTGTAGGGTGATAGACATAGATCTTTGCATTTTTCTACATTCCAACATCCAGGTATTTATTGAAGATGCTTTTTTTCCCATTGTACAATTTTGACTTCTTTGTCGAAAAATCAGGTGTCCATAGGAGTGTGGATTTATGTCTGGGTCTTTGATTCAATTCCATTGATCCACCTGTGTGTTTTTATGCCAATAGCATGCTGTTTTGTATTACTGTAGCTCTATAGCAGAGCTAGAGATCAGGCATGGTGATACCTCTGGGGGTTCTTTCATTGTGCACGATTGCTTTATCTATTTCCATATGAAACCAAGAATTGTTCTTTCAAAGTCTGGAAATAATTGTGTTGGAATTTTGATGAGGATTGTGTTGAATTTGTAGTTTCTTTTTGGTAAGATGGCAATTTTTACTATGTTAATCCCACAGATCCATGGGCATGGGAGATATTTCCATCTTTTGATACATTCTCCAATTTCTTCAAGGATTTGAAGTTCTTGTCATACAGGCCTTTCACTTGCTTGGTTGGGGTTACCCCAAGATATTTTATAATATTTGTGACTATTGTGGAAGGTACTGTTTCTCTGATTTCTTTTTTAAAACTTTTATCATTTGCATGTAAGAGGGCTACACATTTTTTTAATGTTGAATCCAGCCACTTCACTAAAGGTGTTTATCAGCTGGAAGAATTCTGTGGTATAAGTTTGGGGGTCACATATACTATCATGTCATCTGCAATTATCAATGCTTTGTCTTCTTCGTTTCCAATTTCCTTGATCTCTTCTTTTGTCTTATTGCTCCAGCTAGAACTTTGAGTACTATATAGTATAGATATATAGAGAGTAGACAGCCGTGTCTTATTCCTGATTTTAATGGGAAATAGCCTTGAACACATTGGCACAGGAGACAACTTCCCGAAGAGAACACCAATAGTACAGACACTGAGATTAACAATTAATAAATGGGACCCAATGAAACTGAAAAACTTCTGTAAGGAAAAAGACATTGTCAATAGGCAAAATGGTATCACTAATCCTCAAGACCCAGATACAACAATATTGGGCATATGCCCAAAAGATGCACAATCATACCACAAGGACACTTGCTCAACTATGTTCATCTCAGCATAATTCATAATAGTCAGAACCTGGAAACAACCTTGATACCCCTCAACCAAAGAATGGATTTAAAAATGTAGTACATTTACACAATGGAATACTACTCAGCTGTTAAAAACATTGACAACAGGAAATTTGAAGGCAAATGGCTAGAAGTAGAAGAAAATCATCCTGAGTGAGGTAACCAAGACCCAGAAAGATAAACACAGTAGGTACTCTCTTCTAAGTGGATATTAGCTGTAGAATAAAGGATAACTGTGCCATAATTCATAGATCTAGAGAGGCTATGTAACAAGAAGTGTCCAAAGGACTTGCATGGATCTCCCTTGGAAGAAGAGATAAAAGAGATCTCCTGAGTGAACTTGGGGTTGGTGGCAATGGGAATTTGAGGGATCTGGTTAGAGCAAGGGTGGAAGCAGGAAATACAGAAAGAGATGACTGAAAGGGGGGGGTGGCATTTCAGGATCAGGTAGTATCCTCATGCAAGGAAAACTCCCAGGAATCTACAATACTGACCCCAGCTAAGACTCATAACAGTAGTGAATACATAGCCTGATCTGTCCCTCTCCTGTGATCAGATTGGTGACTACCCCATTTGTCACCAGAGAGCCTTCATCCAGTAACTGGTGAAAACAGATGCAGAGACCCACAGACAAATATTAGCCTGATCTTGGGGAATCCTGCTGAAGAGAGGAAAAAAGGGTTGTAGGAGTTAGAGGGGTCAAGGAAATCACAAGAAAACCCATAGAAACAATTAACCTGGCTCATAGGAACTTAGAGTCTGAACCAACAACCAGGGAGCCTGCATATGTCTAACTAGGCCCTCTCTATATATATATATGACACTTGTGTGGCTTGGTCTACTTGTAGGACTCCTAACGATGGGATCAGCAGCTGTCCCTAAGGCTTTGGTTGGCTCTTGGGAAACCCTTTCTCATACTGGATCTCTTAGCCTTAATACAAGGGGAGGTGCTTTGTTTTACAGCAACTTGATATGGCCTGCTTTGTTGATATCCATGAGAGGCCTACCCTATTTTGAACAGAAACAGAGGAGTCTATTAAGCAGGGGATAGGGGAGTGGAAAGGGGAAGAGGAGGAGAGGAGAGACAGAGAAAATGTAGTTAGGATGTAAAATAAATAAATAAAGTAACAGTATTGTTATACATAAACATATGAATATATATATATATATATACAACCTGCTGAGTTATTTAGTGTCTAGGAATATATGTGTCTATCAATGACCATTTAGTATTAGATAACCATTAAGGGGGTTATCCCTGGATAAGACCAAATCTCCCTCTTTAAGCAATCATTAATTGTCTGTAGTTTTCCATCAAGGGGTGGAACATTGTGATATTTCCTCAATCCATGTCAGTATGTCAGATGATGCTGTCATTGTGCAGGACCTCTATGGTCAACACTAAGGTTGAGATCTTATGACTGCTGCTTCTCCATCACATATATGTTTCACACTCTCTGCCACTCTGGCTCTTAGAATCTTTCTGCCTCCTCTGCCATGATGGTTCCTGAGTCACAAATTTGGAGGTTGTGTTGAAGATGTATCATTTTTCATTGGTCCTTGACAGCCTTTTCTCAGCATTTTAGCCAATCATAGACTTACTGCCCAAAGATGGATGTTTGATAAACCGTGAGCGCTCCACTGATCTGTGGATGGAAGGATAAGGATTTAGAATGCAGTTAAAATTTATACTGGCTTAGGAAAGTGGCCATAGCTAGTTCTCCTCTAGTTCTAAGGTTTCACTAGCCAGAGGTAGTTGGATAAATCTTTTTTTTTTTCCATTTGTTGAGCTGAACTTAAGTTCAATTGTTCATTTACACAGCTCTTGGTCACTGTTAAGATATGTGTTAGTATTATCCCAATGGGAATATCCTTCCATGCTGTTCATTGTTTTTTGTTAATGTTGTTTTGTTTTGTTTTGTTTCCTAGTCTCTAAATCTAAGTAAGACCATTTATTGCTTGTTCTTCCTTGGCAACTTACAAAGAACCTTCAGATCCTATGAGAACCAGTACTCAAAAAGACGCCTACCAAGTCAGTTCCAGATCACTTTCTCTAAACCCACTGTCTAAAGTGTATATTGTCTTCAGTTACAAGGTATTACTTTTAAGTTCAGGAAGGCAAACAATGGCCTCAGAGAAAGCCTATTTTATTGTTAGAGTATCTTGCACTGCCCCAACCAACAACTAAAAAATAAATTTTCCATATCTGATAATTGGGGATTTTCTTACATGTTCTATGGATTTGGGGAGAACTATTACTACTCCAAGCAGCAAATTTAATTTAACTCAATATATGTGTGTGTATTCTTCTTAAGTAAACATAAAATACTGTTTCCCCAATGTTTTTCAGCATCCTTAGTGCTATCTATCCCTCCTGTCTCAACTTACCCTCTCTATCCCTTAGTTTTTCCCTCCCTCCTCCTCCTCCTCCTGAGATAAAGTCATACCCCAGTTTTCCCATTCCCTTCTTGGTAACACCTGTGTTCTCCTGCCTGTTTCTCAAGTGTTCTTTCATCTTGACTCCTACACATGGTCATTTTTTACTTTGCCTGTTTTTGCAGTTGTCACATGTAAAGATACAAATTAGAGTATGAGATTATTGTCTTCCTTGCTCTGGGATACTTTACTCAGCATATTTTTTTTTTAATTTCATTCATTTAACTGAAAAATGTATTTACCTTTGAAGAAATAGGATGGCAAAAACACTTAAAGATGGAAAGACCTCTCATACACATAAATTGATATTAATTAATATTGAGAAAATTACCATCCTACCAAAAGCAATTGACAGATTCAATAAAATCTCAATCAAACATTCTTCAAAAATATGTTTTTTAAGCCCTAAAACTTGTATGGGACCACAAAAATTAGTTCCAGATATACTAAGTAAATGCTGAGACAAAAGAAAATTACTGGAAAGATTATAATAGCAGATTTCAAGCTAACTTCCATAGCTGTAGGAATAAAGACAGCATGACCCAGCTATCCCACACCTTGGTATATGCCCAAGGATTACATTTCCTACTTCACAGATGCTTGTTTATCCATGTTTATTGTTGTTATAGTCACAATTTTTTTTTTTTTTTTTTTTTTTTTTTGGTTTTTCGAGACAGGGTTTCTCTGTGTAGCTTTGCGCCTTTCCTGGAACTCACTTGGTAGTCCAGGCTGGCCTCGAACTCACAGAGATCCGCCTGGCTCTGCCTCCCGAGTGCTGGGATTAAAGGCGTGCGCCACCACCGCCCGGCTTATAGTCACAAATTTAGGAAATGGAAACAACATAATTTCCTTCAGCTGATGAAGGGATAATGAAAATTTAGTACATATGCTCAATGAAATTATTCTTATATGTAAAGGCAAATTGATTAAGACTTTAAAGCTTTCACTTATTAATTTTGTAAGATAATTAAATCATAATTTTGAAGAAAATAATAAAACTTTCCCAATGTTATTATACTGTCAGCATGACCCAAAGAGAAAAATAACATTCAATTAATGTTCACGCCAATGCTTATGCCATAAAATCCCTCTTCTTAACACTAGCTGAACCAGTTGAAAGCATCTTATTTATTTTCTTCCTTCCAATGTTGGACCTCTGCATAGAATATATATCGTCTTTCCAACATGAAAATGCTTGCAATTGAATATTTATTGTTAAGAATAAAGTGATCATCGAATACAAATAAAACTTGTCGGCCTATTTCAAAGGAAAATAATAAGCAATTATTTTCTCTAGAAAGAAAATTGGCAAAAGCCTTCACAACTCTCAACAAATGTGAACAAGGAAAATATCCAACAATAATACCTGAACTATGACTGATGTAATAATAAAAGTGCGATTATGTGAATTCAACTTTGTAAAGTCCTAATTAGAGAACTTATAGCGAGATTTGGATGAAGCAGAAATAAGAAAACATAGAACAAACAAATTTTTAAATATAAAGCAGAAACACATCTTGGATATGGCTCTTCCTTTCTTTCTTTCCTTCTTCCCTTCCTTCTTTTTCTTCCCTTCTTATTTCTTTTCTTTTGCATTTCTCACTGAATATTTCTGAATTGCAAAGTTGTTGCAAACCTCTAAGTCTTGAGTAAATTAAAAAGAGCATGATAGTAGAAAATGGGGAATTAGTGGTCACTACAATTACTCATTTCCAACTCTTCTTGTGTTGTACAAGGAAAGCAGGAATGAACTCTGGCAGCAACTTGCCTCAGCTTGCAGGCAGTGGCACAGCCAAGTGAGCTTATTAGGGACAGAGTAAACTCCCACTCCTTCCTCCTATGTAGGATGGAGTAAAAGAGTCAGAAGGTTCAATACCTAGAACCTTTTGTTCCTTGTCCATAATTGCCCAGTCAGCAAATTTTAAACATACCTATTTTAATTTTTCCTGTAGGATATGATTTCAGGTTAATTCAGTGCTATTCTTTTGATTTAGCATTTTTAGTATTAAAAGAAAATTGCAGAGATCTGAAAGATGTGTGAAGTAAGTTTATAAGGCATTCATATGATAAATTGGATTAATGAACGTATTGAAATTTCTCAACTGAGGAAGGAGGGAAAACCTGACCATTTAATAACTCAAGATGGCATAAGAACGGTGTCCCAATACACAGGTAATGTTTATTTTCAATCAAGGAAGAAGAATTGGAAACTTTGAATTAAAGCTCAACTTTCCAAAAACACTCACAAGAGACACATTTTCTTGTTTAATTTTAAAGGCATTAACTTTAAAACAACGTTATACTAAAAGATGACTAAGCAGGTTAAGTGTTTGCTCCCAATCCTGACTAAAGGAGATGTGGTCCCTGAAACACCATGGTGGAAGAAGGGGATTGAAATGTGCCAGCTAGCCTCTGAACTCCATAGGCACAGTGTGGTACTTGCTAGTGCATGTGCAAAGCAATAAACAAATAAACAAGTGAACAAATACATGTTTAAAAATTACCCTGACATTGTCTTAATGTGTAAGACTAAGGTAGGTGACATAAAATGTGTTCTTTTCTTTACTTAGAAAATGCATACTAGATACATTAAATAAATAAAAAAGTAAGTTACCTGTAAATAAAATCTTTCTGAACACATGCAACTTAAAACACACTGATAGAATTTTTTAGTCTTAAAATAGATGGTATATCTTTAATTCTGCCTAATAACATTGTAGTTGGCCTAGCTCTTGCTTTTTCTACACCTGTCATCAATTGTTCTTTTCATCTCAGAACTCAGCCAAACAACATTTCCATATTGACATGTATTAAAGATGTTCCCTCCTGCTGGAGGCCACATCCTTGTCTATCTATTTGAAATAATTTGCCTCTTTATAATAAATTATTTTTCAGTATTAGTCCAAAGTCACTCCCTTAAAAATTTTTGGTTCATCTCATCATTCTGTTCTAAAGTATCATGACAACATCTCTGGGGCTTCGTATTTATTTGCATGATGGTTAATTAATTAGTACAAACTGCTCTCTCACCAGGATATACTATATTTCCGTTTCCTTTACTTTTTAACTTTTATGGTGTTTGAATAAGTATGGCTCCCATAGGCTCATGTATTTGAATGCTTAGCCATTAGGGAGTGGTTCTAGTTGAGAGAAATTATGAGTTGTGGCCTTGAAAGAACAGATGTGGGCTTGTTGGAGGAACTGGGTCACTGGTGTTGGACTTGGGGTTTCAAAAGCCAGGCCCAGTATCTTGCGCTTCCTGATGCTTTTGATCTGGTTGTAGAACTCTTCAGCTACCACGTCTGTCTGCTTGCCTATATGCTTCCCTCCAGGACAATAATGGACTAAACCTCTGAAACTGTAGGAAACTCACAATCAAATGCTTTCTTTTATAAGAGCTGTCATGATCATGGTGTCTTTTCACAGCAACAGAACATTGACTAAGACATTTTTCTTTCCTTTTCTTTTATTTCCATCCCCTCCCCTCCTCTTCTCTTCTTTCCATTCTCCCTTCTCTTACAGATTCCCTCTCCACTTCTCTCTTCCCATCTTCTCTTCTCTCCTCTTTTCTATCTTACTCTCCACTCCTCCTATTTGTGTCTTTCTCTCTGTCACTCGCCACTCCCCCTCTCTCTCTCTAATTCTTCTTCTTGCTCTCTTTCTGCCTAGTATATTGTGTCTTGTAGCTGAAGCTTTCCTTGTCCCACCCGGCTCCTGTAGGCCCTCACTCCTGCAGCTGCTCAGACTCAAATGAACACACAGAGGCTTAACATTATTTATAACTGCTTGGCCATTAGCTCAGGCTAAATACTAACTAGCTCTTACCCATAAACTCAGCCCATTTCTGTTAATCTATAAGTTGCCATGTGTTCCGTGGCTTTACCTGTGTGCCATTACATGCTGCTCCCTGGATGGTGGGCTGGTGTCTCCTGTCTCAGCCTTCCTCTTCCCAGAATTCACCTTGTTTGTTTATCCTGCCCATACTTCCTGCCTGGCTAATGGACAATCAGCTTTTTATTTATCAACCAATCAAAGCAACATGTTCACAGCATACAGAACATCCCACAGCAGTGTCTGTCATAAACTATGCAAAAAATTACATAGTTAAACATATTATTGTAAGCATAATGACTGTATTTTATGTGATGTTTAGAAAAGCTAAATATGGGGGAAAGAGACCAGTTTAGCATTTGACTGGAGCAGATAGTGGGCCTATAGACTACCTGTCTGAGGTATGAGAATTATTGCAGGAATGATAGACATCTTCTGAATCTAGATTCTTTTATTTATTTATTTATTTGTTTGTTTGTTTATTTATCGAGCCGAGGTTTTTCTGTGTAGTCCTGGCTATCCTGGAAATCACTCTGTAAAACAGGCTATATTTGAACTCACAGAGATCTACCCACCTTTGCCTCTTGAATGCTGGGATTAAATACTTGCACCAACACTGCCTGGACTGATTCTAGATTCTTAAGGAGTATCAAAATCTATCATGCACAATCAATAAGTTTACAACAAATCATTGAATTTCATTTTAAATACATGTTTTCTTTTAGAAAGAAATTATAACTGAGTAGAGATAATAGAAATTCCATGCTTTATTTTTTTCCTTTTATTTAACCTTGAAGCAGTCACATTTAAAAACTCGGTTTGTGTCAGTTTATAATGAACTTTGCTCTCGTTTTCATCAGATTTCCCAGGTTCCTGGGATCCTCCTCATTTCTTTTTTTTTAATCAAGAAAATTTTTTCATTCATTTTACACACCAATCAAAGATCCCCCTCTTCCCTCCTCCTATCCCCCCGCCTCCCCCTTTCAACCCACCTTTCATACCCCCCATAAGAAGGCAAGGCCTCCCATGGGAAGGCACATCCAATAGAGGCAAGTCCAAGCCCTTCCCCCTGCCTCAAGACTGCGCAGAGGTGTCCCTTCATAGTAGTCTGCTCATTCACCAGGGATGGATTCTGATTCTACCACCAGGGGGCCCCCCAAGTAGATCAAGTTACACAAACTAGGCCATGCAGAGCGTCTAGTCCAGTCCCATACAGGCTCCTCAGTCATTGATCCAACTTTGAGGAGTTCCAGTGATCAGATTGATGAATACCCTAACTGTCATCACAGAGCTTTTCTCTTCATTTCTGTGTCTTCAGAGTTTCTCCAGGTCCTTGTTTTAACATACAGATGACACTTTCTTCTGGATTTTACTCCATGATCCTGGAACAATTTTGCCCACTTGACAGAAGAGAAGTATGCTTTCAATTTTATATTCTCAGAGAGATTAAGTAATTCCGTTGATGGTATTACAGGGTGTAAGAGCCAAGCTGCCTTAAGTTTTGTGGGAAAATTGAGCTGTAAATTTTTGTTCTGTCACTCAGAAGTCACCTCAGGTCTTTTCTGGAAATAAAAATGGATTCATTTGTGATCTGGTATCTGAGCTCTATCATGTTTGATAAGGTAATTTTTAATACATTCTCAGCATGCCCAGCTAAATCTCAGAGTCTGTTTCTAGTGGACCCAACTCCAAGATTCTGGCTCTTTCACAGTATCTGCTTTGAAGATTTGATATTTCAAAAGGAATCTCAAATAATTATGTATTATTGGTACCTTATATTTCCTTGTAAGTCTCAGACTTCCTCACAGGCTCTTTCTCCATCAAGGGATGCCTAGGATTCTCTTTCCACACTTTTCTATTTAATGTGTTTTAGGTCTGAACTAGATGCCACCCTCACCTTAGAAGTATCCTTCTTCATTTACAGTGTTAACTTCATGCTTCATCTTCTGGTTTTAGGCGTCCTGTGCTTCAGTTTTCATAATTTTCTATGTGATCTATAGTAATTTTCCCTTTTAATGTGATTTATAGTAATTTTCCCTCATTTATGTCCTCTGTATCTCCACTGTGTAAGTAGAAGTGGCTGGATTTTAACTTCAAATGTTCCCTTTCTGAAACCTACAATCGCTCATAACATAAAGAAAGTATTGGATTAAAATTCATTTAGTTTAAAGTAACTTAATGATGTGTATTTATGAATGCAGAAGTGCTTAATATACAGTTACATGTTCAGAAATCTGTAATACCATCCATATACCTGTATACCAGGTTTTATGTACTTACCTCTTAACATGCATTTCCATATAAGCACTAGTGACTATATTAATTATTTGTGATAATTCATAATCTAACCATGTGTAGTACATTTTAGATTCATTCTTTTGGAATTTTATACATCTATACAATTTTTTTTTTATAATATCTACTTCTTCACTCTCTGCAAAATTCCCTTAATACATCCCTTTCCAAAATTCATGTTATTTTTTCTTTCCATCATGGAAGTGGGAAGCTATCTGGAATCCCCACCCCTGACTGAGGAACAATTGGCAGTTTACGGCTGCTAGGCTCCAGAGGTTCACTTTTCTTTTGAGTATAGCAATGTTCCAATGGATGGCTCCATTACTGTACACATATGGTTCACACTAATGTGACTCAGTGTGCTATCAAAAAGAAAGCACATTACAGTTTTTTAAGAAATACATAGTAAAATGAAGAACAAAAATAAAAATAAGTCCACACCATTAGTCCAAGTAAGAGTGTGCATATAAGCTTTATTAAATGTCAGAAAAGGGGATTTTGTTTTTCTTGCTGTTACTAATATTAACGTTCTTCTCATAGAAAGCAGCAAATTGTTCATTATCAATTACATCCTGACACACTGCCTTTTCAGCTAAAGCATAATATTTCTGTTAACTATTATTGAAAACAGAATCCAAAAGGAATAAAATCAGTTTTAGATTATTGTCATAACTCTACAAAACCTAGAGTCATTCTTTAGTAGCTGGAAAAACATTTGATACAGTTAGAAAGGTTATCTGAATTATTGGTTTCATTATCTAGGCCTAGTTGTGAAGCTTACAAGGGCCATGATGTATTGCCTGTATACTTGTGTGTACATGTGTTTATATGTTTGTGTTTATGTGATTTTTTTTGTGTTAATTCATGAATATATGTGTGGTGATCTTTTACTTATTTGTTGTTGTTGTGAGAGGACTCAATGATGAAAGAGCAAGTGTTGAAGAAAGAATTTCTTTTGGTTTATGGACATTGAAAATATTTGGTTTGTGGACACCTGAAAGTAGGATCATGTTATAAACTCTCAAAGACTGTCCCCAGTGATGTACTTTCTCCACCAAGGCTCCACCTGCTAACAGACAGACCAATAACCTCCCCAAAAGTGCACCACCAAGTGGGAGCCAAGTGTCCAAATACATGAGCTGCGGATGTTGTTTATTGTTCATAGAGCACAGGTGACAATGTTAGGTATTTAATTGAAACCACTGGAAAAATGAGGGGAGGATTGATATGTGAATCTTCATTGTGTGCTGATCTTCTTCTTCTTTTCAATTTTCACCAATCTGAATGAAGCTAAATGCAAATCCTGAAAAGTCAGCTGCCAGAACATCACCTAGATGACTGCTCCAGCAGACATACGGGGAAATCTCCAGGTTCCCCTTAAGCAGATTCTCCCTCAAATCCTCATTTCTGTGACGCGCTCATCTTCAGAACAGCTCACCCGGGACTCATAGGACTTCACTAGTTAAACCTTTCTACCTTATGTTGTGGACTGCCAATCCACTAACTTCCCATTCTCACCATTGCTGATCCCTCCTGAAACAGTAATACCAAGGGGGTTGATGAAAAATCTGTCACTTCTATTTGTAAAGTTAAAGGATGCAAATCTCAAGTGGTGGAAACACAAAGTTTTCCTCTTGTGGATTAAACTCCAGCACAAGGAAAAAATCATTATCATTTGCTGAGAGTTGTCACATTCTTCAATTTTCCTCTGCCTGTTCTCTTCCTTTGTTTCGTTGTGCCCCATCTCTTAGTCATATCTGTCCCCCATTTCTATTCCCTCTCTTAAGAATTTTAATCATCTTCCCATATTTTCTCATTTCCTTTTCTTGTTTCCATTCACTAACCCTAAGTCTTTCTCGGCCTTTCTCCATCCTGTTCCCTCTGTCCCTCCTTTTTTTTCTACCCCTTGTCCCCTCCTTCCCTCTGTCCATCCCTTCTTTTCTTCCTTCTTCCTGTCCTCCGTCCCTACTCCATTTCTCAATCTCTTTCCTTCTCTTGAAGCTGCTGATTTGTATAATTAATCACTTTGTATTATTGAGGCTTTTGTTACCTAGTACACTAAGTGTCAAAAAAGAATATTATAGAACTCCAGAGATGACTCAGCAGTTAAGAGTACTTACTACTATCACAGAGGACCTGCAAGGGGAGCAGAGGTCTCCGTGTTACAGACATAAAATAGAAGAACCTAGAATGTTAACTCCACAGGGTTGTTCCTTCAAGAGAAGGAATGCAACACTTGTTAATTTCCCAGAAGGCTTGAGCAGAAGTGCTTTTTAGCCTCGTGATCTTTGCACTACCTGTGTGGCTATAGACTCTTCCAGCAGACCTTTATCATAAGCTTGTTTCTCTCAGTTAATCTATAGAACCTATGCTTATGGACTTTACAAGAGTTTTGAAATAGTCATGTCTGATCTGTATTTAGCTTACTTTATTCCTCAAAGAGATACATACGTGCTTTGTTATGCATGTGAAATTAAATTAATTATAACTAGAATAGTATTCACTTAATTTTGCTGTAGGTAAATATGTCTAAAATAAGCCACTCAGTGTCAGACTCTAGTAGTTTAAACCAGTGCTGGCTACTGAGTCCTGTTGAGACAAACTGCCTTCTTGTCTCAGGTAGCTTATCACTCTGTTGGCTGTGAAGGTCACTGAGACCCCACCATAAGGATCCAAGTTTGGTTCCTAGTATGGTTGGGCAACTCTCAACTTCCTGTAACTCCAGCACCATCAGATCTAGTAATGTTGTCTGGATTCTGTAGGTACTTGGACACATGAGTACACAATACACACACACACACACACACACACATAGGCACACACACATACATGCACACACTTATACATATATCATATATATCATATATTATATATATACATATAATACATGCACACACTTATACATATATATATATATATATATATATATATATATATATATATATATATCATATCTTATCAGAGGATCTTCTCCTTGCAGGAGATGGCAACAGTTAACAAGGAAAAAAATCTTCTACTGATCAGTGTGCAGAGAATAAAAGACTACAGAGTGCTCAGCCCTAAATAGGTCCTATATATCACACCTTACCCTCGAGGCTCATGGATCTTCATGGAAGATGGTACAGGAAGATTGTAAGAACCCAAATTGGGGAAAAGTCAGGAAACAGTGTTTTCCAGACTCAACATGGCAGATGCATATATGAACTCAGAGCAGTTGTAGCAGTATGTACTAGCTCAAGCCATACAACATCCCACATAGAGGGTGGAAGGCAGAAAGAAAATCCTGCCAGTATTTGAGGACCTACTGACACTTCATAGCTTGTGGGAGAGAGTCTGTTTTCTTTAATGCAATAACTTCCTGGTAGGTCAAACACACACCAGGGCAGTGCCCACTCCCAAAAGTAGTTTGGAATGATGAGCAGAATCAATGGGGGAGAAAAGAAAGAAAGCTCTAATGTAGTTAGAAGGGATGAGAGGGGGCAGAGAGGGTGAGTATGAGAGAAACCCAGGGAGTGGAGTCAAGGAATGGAGTGAGTATATTCCAAGTACATTGTATAAAATTCTCAAAGACTTGATAAAAATATTGTTTTTTAAAAATTTCTAATAAAAAGAGAAAATATGCTGTCTATTGGGTCAGGTCTCACTCCAATTTAAAAAGTTTAAGAAAGAAAAATTGTATTTGAGAGAAAATGAGATGTGCGGAACATTACACAGTAAATGGCATGTTACTAATTTAGCGACTTTAGAATGCCATTGAGTATAATTAATACACTTGATTTGTAGGCCAATGGTTCTTTACTCAATGGGCTGTGTATCTGAAAGCCCATGAGCCTTCATCTTGGATAAAATCTCTTTAGTTAAAGCATCTATGATTACCAAGTATAGTATGCATATAGTATGTATTTGTAAAGTCCCACGAGTGATTATAAAATGTATTATAAACATGATATACCTGGTAAAAAATTTATAATTAAGCATTCTTCAAGACTATACTAGATACACTAAGAGACTTTCTCATTTTAATTTTCCACACGTTACTAGCTTTGGGGAGACAAGGAGCCCTGGGACATTCGATGCTTTTTTCATCTCTTCCATTTATGCCTCTCTCACCTACTATCCCACTTTAAAGGCAACATTACCTGTGAAGAATTCCTGCAAGCCCTCTTAGAAATCCATGATATGTCTTCTGGATAGAATCATGGGCCTTAAAACACTCAGAATTTGGTATGTACTCAAAACACTTAGCGATTTCATATAAATGAAGATCAGGAGTCAATAATTCTGCCAGTTCAAAAAGTATTCTTTTTTTAACAATGCTTCTTTATGATGTGGATATCAGTCAATGGACACTTTTGGAGTAGCCATTGACAGGAGCACTCACTGATGGCCTGTCTACTCCTTTGTTTATGCACTAGTTTAGCATTACTTCTTTCTTTGGCAGCTAAGTTTGGAACAGCTATCATAAATCTCATGCCTTGGCTTCTATTAGAAATAGAGGATGGGTGGATATAAAGATGTTAGAGATAAATTGATGATGGATAGATCATTTCTAGATGGAATAAGATGCAGACTCTGCTCTTAAGAACAAATGATAATGTAACTGGAAATAAAAACACATACCTATAAGCACTCTGTCACTTCACTAACTAGAACAATGATGAGGACATGGGAAACAGCTCAATTTGTTCCTTTAAAACAAATAGAAAACAAAAATATGTGGCTGATTACTAAAGGCAACAATGAAAGAGACATTCAGGGAAAAGAAAAATTATTAAACTTGGATTTTGGCAAAAAAAAGATTGATAAGAGAGGTTTACAGTTAAAAACAGCAACATACCATTACAAAATAGGATGATGAAAGTGCATGCCTGGATCTACGATCATTTCTCCTCTCTGTTATGGCCCTCTAGATAACAGAGAAAACTATCTGTTTTCAAGTCTAACCTCTTCTTGGCATATAGCATATGAGTTATAAGCATCTGCTGAATTATGCATAACAAATGAGTTGGCAAGAGGTAATACAACATGTACATAGATTGGATGAAAGGTTAATGATGTAAAATCCTCAGAAGTAATGAGTTCTAGACAGGAAAGTCCATTTCACCTGTGGGCTGTTAAGTTCCTGACTCTTCTGATTAGCAGCTCAAAATACCTCTTTGAGTTATGTATACCACTTTGAAACACCAGGGGAACTGACCTGCAGATGGAATCTTCTATCCCCAAAAGTCCCCCATTCATCCTACAAACCCGAAGCACCTTGTGCCAGGTGCACACCATTTCCACTTCTTTGGTGACACACCACCCTTCATTAGTTCTGATTACTGATTCTGGATACTACTGGATACTAAACCAAATACTACTGTCTGATTTTTTTAAATTTATTTCAATACTCCTTGACCAATCCTTACCTAACAATAATTAATCAAATGAAGAGAAAGACTTATTTGTAGACATTATAAAATGGCTACAGATATACTGAGAGAATAAGAATATCAGTTTGAGAGAATGTCTACTTAACATCCATGTCTATACATCTATATGCGTTTTTCTAAAGAAAGTTTTAAAAAGAGGGAGATAAGAATATCAAATAAGATCAGAATTTTCAAGTGACAATATTGATGAGTTGACTTTAGGAACATTTAGTCCAGAAGCAGGAAAAAAAAGTTAAATGACTACAATCTGATTATTTGATACAGGAAAGTACTTTGCATGCAATCGAAGGAGAAACATAAACACCAACCCAATAAAAAAAAAAACATTTGATCTACATAGGTGTCCTGCCTACAACGTATGTTAGTGCAATAACACTACAATCTTTGTGAGAATAACCAACCAATATCTGATTTGATTAAAGCATACTCTACTAAATAGAATCCCATACCTAACACTGTTTTGGTGACCAAGAACCTGAGACTACATAGTCCGTTGACCTAGGGTAAAACCAAACACTACTGTTCTAAAAAACTAACAAACATGTACCAATAAAATGAAATTTTGCTATACTCACAGATCAGTGCCTTGTTCAATCATCATCAGAGAAGCTTCCTCCTACAGCTGATGGGAACAAATTTGGAGATCCAAAGCCAGACTACATGCAGATAATGAAAGACCTTGAAGCATTCAGCTCTAAACAGGATATCTCCATCAAATCCCTCCCCTTGCAGCTGAGGAAACTTAGCAGAAGAGGAAGTGAAAAGAGTGCAAGACCTAGGGAGGATGGAGGGCAACAAGTAAGCAATGCCCTATAAATCAATATGATAGATGCACATCTGAACTCACAGAGGTTGAGGCACCATGTACATGGTTTGCACTGAGCCTTGCCAGTTGGGGTCCTTGAGCTGAATGAATGGACACATGCCTTGATGACTAACTCAGAGGCTACTTCCAATTGATAACTACTTGAAAACCAAAGAAAACAAAATTACTTTCTTCCAAGGAAGTCTCACTAGGGAAACAAACTACTGTTAAGAGAAGGCTGCATGCCCAGAAGAAAATGGCCAACAGAAAGTGAACTTAATGTCATCTGTGGATATTCCTTGTCCCACAACGTCCTGTCGGGACTCCTCCTTTCTTTTAATTTTATTAAATATATATATATATATATATATATATATATATATATATATATATATATATATATGTGTGTGTGTGTGTGTGTGTGTGTGTGTGTGTGTGTGTGTGTGTGTGTGTGTATTCTCCTTTTACCCTACATATATTTTGAGTATATATTATATATTATGATTTCTAGTCTTCTGTTTTTATAAGATTCCTGAGTGTTCAAATGAGTGGTATTCTATTTCTTGTGCCTACTCTGGGCTCTTTTGCTTTTTCTTTCTTTTTTTTTTCTTGTTGTTGTTTTGTTTTATGTGTGTTTTCAATTCTAATATGTTAGCTTTGGTTTTATTTTATTATTATCATTCCACAGAAGCCTGTTCATAAACATTAAAGATGATGGAGAGTGGAAAAAACAAACAAACAAAAAATAGTTAAAAAAAAAAAAGCTGGACGGCAGTGGCACACATCTTTTATCCCAGCACTCAGGAGGCAGAGCCAGGCATTTTGAGGCCAACATGGTCTACATAGCAAGATCCAGGACAGATTCCAAAACTACATGGAGAAACCCTGTCTCGAAAAAACAACAGCAACAACACAAAAGTGAATATGTGGGAGAGTAACAAAATATTTAACTCCATTGCGTGTTTTACTATTTTCTTTTGTATGAATTACCTCAGATCCCCATAACAACTATGGAAACTTGATTAGGAAATATCCACTCATGATATTTATAGTAATTGATTCATATGCCCAACTGATTTATTTAGTAGATGATTTATCAAAATCCTTCATGTGCTTTTTCACAGCTAGGGTCGATGATGGCAAGATAAAAGAGAGTTAGTCCTTCTCCTTTGCCATCTAATGAATAACAGCTAATCAATTTCAGACTTGCAAAAGAAGTAAAGGGTAGAAATGATGAGAGAGCACCCTAAAAATCTGGGAACAAGGTGTTATGAAAGAAACTCTATGAATAGTAAAAATCTCATAGAATCTTGGGATGTCTGTATCTTGAACTTCTCTCCGATGATTTCCCTTTTCTAGCCTATGACCTCGAATTTTTGGATATGTTATATACTGAGACCTGTACTTGTCTTTATTATTTCTGCTGAAATGTTTCTCCCCACATTAACTCAATTTACCAGCAATATTTTTACTATGGAGTTTATTTGCCTGTTACTGATCAGTAGCTTTACATTTCCTTCTTTGCCCAGTGTTTTCTTGTTTTATTGTTGCTGCTAATCCCTTTAGTTTATTATTATTGTTAGTATTCCTCACAAAAAGATTTCTTTCTAAACCCCTTCCTTCCAGCATTGCTTTTAGTTGCTGCAAGTAAGAAATTGGTTAAAATTTTGTACCTTCCTTTCTGCTACCACAGCAACTGGACGGTTTCCTTAGGTGAAGTTTGAAGCTAAGCGTTTCAGTTTGTTCTCCCACAGTTTTCTTTATTGTAAACCCAAGTGGAGAAGAAGAATATTCACCTATAAGTGCTTCTTCAAGTAGATTGTACAGTTCTTCTTCCTTCATGGATCTGTGGTTTCTATATAATGAGTTATCTGTTTCCCAGATAATAGATACTGGTGTGGCAGTCATAAAATATAATTTACTGTGGACAGGAAAGGTGGCTCATGGTTAAGAGCATATCTGCTCTTCCAGATGACCCAGGTTCCAACAGGGCAGTTAACAACAATCTGTGAGATCCCATGTCTTCTTCTGGCCTTACAAGCACAGCACACAGGCATATATATAAGAAACACAGATACATAAAAATAAATTTCAAAATCCCAAATCTCCATTATATTGGCTCAAAGAACATTTAATTCTAAGCAGGCCAGACTTGGCTATGTCATAAACCCTTAAGAACAATTCTATGTAGATAAATGTTCCGTCCTTTGTGCCAATGACATTAGCCACAGGAGAGTCACCTCTGGAAGGAAGAAGTCATTTCCAAACTCTGAGTTCTGGAATACATGTTTTCATTTTTCCTCTGAGTCACTGGTCATCCACTTGCACCCTCTTGGCAGTTTTCAGCATAGGGCAGTACTGTGGGATGGCCTGTATGTCAAATGTGTTGCTCTAATTAGTCAATAAATAAAACACTGATTGGCCAGATTTATAGAAATGGATTAATTTAACATGTAAGAACTAGATAGCTAGAAGCCTGAGCCATTAGTCCAAACAGTTTAAATAATATAAGGGTCTGTGTGTTTATTTTATATGTGGGCTGTCGGACTGCCAGGGCTTGGCGGGACCCGGAGAAAAAACTCTCCAGCTACAGGGCAGTCATTTTTCTCCTTTCATAAAATTCCTAAAATATTGTCAGCCTTTCCTAAAATTCACAGAAATATATATCATTAGAAAAAAGACCCTTCCACACACCTTATATAGTCTAATCACTGTATTTCTGGCTCCTCCTGAGATAGTTCTTTCATTCATTCTGAGTCAAATATTATGTTATAAGCAAGTGATCTATAAAAATAGCTACTTCCTTCTCCCAAGCATGCAATATGGATGGACTGAGAATTTACCAAATCATCATTTCATAATTATTTGGCTTGACATTTGAATTTTAAATATATGACTTCTTGGAGCTGAAGTCTTATGTCTCAGAAGTTACGAGTACTTGCTGTCCATGAAAAAAGGCCTGTTTTTAGGTTCCCATAATGTACACACTCAGGGGCACAATACACATAAAATAAATAAATAGATCTTTAAATACATCTCTTATCTTTGAATTTCCTTGATTGTCCACAATTGTGAATCCAGCCCACATATTCAATAATGGACTTGGAAATCATTCAACTAAATTCTCAAATTCATGGCTTAGAAATTTTATTTTATATGAAGGAATATAACTCAGTCTCATTCTCTGCCATTTTATAATATGAATCACTCCCTCTACTTTTTAAATAAGATGCTGTGAATTTCTAATCAAATGTCTCACAATAATTATGCATGATGACCAAGTTTTGGTTTGTACACTTAGCTTAATCTTTTTCTCTCATCTCTTGACAAATTTCTCCAGCTTTGACTAGTTACCCAGTTCATTCTATTTACACTGTTTCATATGTTTGTTATAACCTTATGCTGCTCTGTATCAAGATTAGTATATATTAAACCACAGTATTTGGCAAGAAAATCATCCAATTTAATATGCAATCACTTCTGTAAGTAACAGTCTTTATTGTAAAACTACAAGGAAAACATCATAGAGACCCATTATTTTGTACAATGACTATACAAAAGTAAAACAGTGTCTAATGAGAAAACAAAATGAGCTTTATGTTTTATATTTAATATCTTGGCTAAAAACAACCCAAACTGAATAAAACATTTTACAATTACACCACATGGAAAACGAAAACCTGTAATAAAATATTTTTTCATGAATTAAAATATATCCAAATAGAATAAATATATTAATATCAAATCATGAAGGGAAAATAATATTGGATGATTTCCACTAGGGATGATTTAAAATTTGAAACACTACAGACAATGATTAACAAAACTTTTCGTACTTTCTTTTTAAATAAAGAGAAGTACTGTATTCTATTTTTTTGGTTTTTTGTTTTTTTGTTTTTTTGTTTTTTTTTTTTGAGACAGGGTTTCTCTGTGTAGCTTTGAGCCTTTCCTGGAACTCACTTGATAGTCGAGACTGGCCTCGAACTCACAGGGATCCACCTGGCTCTGCCTCCAAAGTACTGGGATTAAAGGCGTGTGCCACCACCGCCCGGCTGAAATACTGTATTCTTGAAAAGGAACTATGCTTTAACAATAACAAGAACTAACACTTAGTTAATTAATGCTAATAATATTCAAACAAAATACACTCATTGTTTAAAATTGAGATTATTTACATAAAGTAAGTAGTGATGAAATATATAATAACATTTGCTAGTGTTTTCTACTAAGAAAAAATAGACTATTAGTAGTACTGCCAATAGGGAGGATAAGACAAACATGTCAAGAATTTATTTTATGTATTTTGCAATATTTAAATTATTTTTATAATTCATATGTGATTTTTTAGTATTGAAAGCCGTTGTATTTTCCCCCTCCTAACAAACACAGGGATTTTGCATATTGCTGTGCTTTATTTCTTAGTGATGTTTATTATTTTCTAGTTTATGCTTGTCTGTCATCTATCCAATGTGTGTGTGTATATATATATATGTGTGTGTGTGTGTGTGTGTGTGTGTGTGTGCATGTATTTGTCTATATAGATCCAAATATACATGTATTTGTATTTCTAATTATATTTAAATGTGCTATTATTCACCTATGATATATTTGTTCTCCTTCCCATCAAATACTAGGATTTTTCATATTAAATTTGTGTGTTATTCTTTAGTGATGTATATTATTTTCTAGCTTTTTTCTGTGTGTGTGCTCACATGCATATTTTAAAATACAGAATGCTTGTTAAAATGTTGTTGTTATTCACATATGGCAAATCCAGTTATACACACACACACACACACACACACACACACACACACACACACACGTATGTATTTTCTGCCTTCTACCTTTCTTTAGACAATTCTCTGTACTAGTTTCTCATTTCCCCAAATTTTGCTTACTATTCTGAAGATGGTTTGTTAAACTGCATATAATTAAGGGGGATTTACAACTATCATTTCAGATTCCAGTCTTCATATTTGAGTGTATGCCTGTATGATAAAAGACTATTAAATAGTTGTCATCCTTTCTGTTATTGAAAGATATTAGTTAGGTTTTTACTTCAGGTTTGTTTATCATAAAATTTGATGTGTGGCTCATCTCTTAGGTTGAGAAGAGTTACATATATGTATATATTTATTGAAAACATTTTTATTTCAGGACATCATTCTTAAGGAGTGAATTGTTACAGGAAACAGCTGATTATTTGGTTCTGAATGACTACTGCAATCCAAAAAATAATTCACAATCCAATCATAGGCCAGAAGTTCATGATAGTATTTGCACTAACCAAGAAAAATTACTTGTCTAAGTAAACCTGTTGTAGAAATAGAATTAAAGAAATACTTTGAAATACAATTTGGATGCAACTTTTATTGGACTTGAGAATGGATATGGTTTGAAGAACAGTGTGACTATAAATCATTCTGTTAAAAAGAACAAAAACAAGAATATTAAATGCTTCATTTTTTTCTGGTTGTAACAGGAAATAGTGGAAATTCTGAGGAAAAGATCTCATTATTAATTCAAGAGAAATTCTGTATTTAAGATGTGTATATTAAAGAAATATTATAAGCAGAAAGATAAAAGTCTTAAAATGAGAAGTTAGGCCTAAATTCAAAGCATATGGGCACATATTTCAGAACATGTGAGTCTGTGGCATTTAAGAGGACATTCCATCCCAAATCTCCACAAGAATGAACTACAAAGTGCACATTTCACTGTTCCTGTCATTATTCACACATCAAATTCATTAAATTCACGGGCAATTAGTGTAATAGGAATTGCGTTTTCAATTGATTTTACATAATTAAAACAAATAGAAATGGAAAGCTAAGCATTTCCCTCTGCTTGATTTTACAACCAAGAATTAATTGGGTGGGATAAGCTGAAGGAGTCAAGACAGGGGGAGAAGAGTGGTTTTGTCTATGTCAAGGTCAGGAACAGGTGTCTTTGTGTTCCTGAAATGTGAAAAAAATAAAAGCAGCCAGGAGTGAAAACATGTTGTTCTTTGAGACATTCCTGTGAAATTTAGTGAAGACATATGGAGAATAAAATGCAGAACGGATGATCAACTTAATAACTGTCAATTCTGAATTGATTATCAGAAGAGTTTTCATAACAATTATCGGTTTAAAAGAACCCATTAATCTGTTTAAATACTAAAGCCAAACATTAAATGGAGGGATGTGTGTTAGTTACTTCTCAGCTGCTGTGATAAAATGCCATGACCTAAAGCAACTTAAGGAGGAATTTAGTATGGATTATGGTTCCGGAATAAGAGTTCTCATCTGCTTCCTATTCTCATGTGGTCTTCATTTACCATGGTCTCCCTCTCTGTTGTTGATCCAGCTGGGATCTCCCGCTCCCCCAAGCTCTCTTTCCCTCGACCCTCGCCTTTCACTACCCCCACTCATGTCCAGGCTGTTCATGTAGATCTCATTCCATTTCTCTGTCATTGGGCGATCCCTGTGTCTTTCTTGGGGTCCTGTTTTCCAGGTAGCCTCCCTGGTGATGTGAGTAGCAGACAAGTCATCCTTGTTTCATGTCTAGTATCCTGCTATGAGTGAGTACATACCATGCTTGTCTTTCTGAGTCTGGGTTACCTCACTCAAGATGATTTTTTCTAGATCCATCCATTTGTCTGCAAACCTCATGATGCCATTGTTTTTCTCTGCTGAGTAGTATACCATTGTGTATATGTACCACATTTTGTTTATCCATTCTTCAGTTGAAGGGCATCTAGGTTGTTTCCATGTTCTGGCTATTACAAACAATGCTGATATGAACATAGCTGAACAAGTGCTCTTATGGTGTGGTTGAGCATTCCTTGGGTATATGCCCAAGAGTGGTATAGCTGGATCTTGGGGGAGATTGATTCCCAATTTCCTAAGAAAGCGCCATATTGATTTCCAAAGTGGTTGTACAAGGAAATCCGTGGCTGATATGTAGAACTGAATTGTATTGCAAAATAAATTAAAATAAAAAAAAAAGAGTTCTCATCTGTTGAGGTACACATGGCAGCAGGCCGCAGCAGAAAGGCTGAGAGCTCCCATCTAACAGAAAGCCTTAAGCAGAGGGAGTGAACTGGAAATGGGTTAATTAATTAATGCTAATTATATTCAAACAAGATACACTCATTGTTTAAAATTGAGATTATTTACATAAAGTAAGTAGTGATGAAATATATAATAACATTTGCACAGAAACTCTCAGCACCTGACCCTGTCCCATACTTCATCCAGCAATATTGAACTTCCTCCCATCCTCCCCAAACAGTGGCACTCACTGAGGACCAACTGTTCAAATAATTGAATCCATGGGGCATATATCTCCTTTAAGTCACCTCAAGGGAAATTATAATTCTGGGTAAACATGGTCAATGGATACTGAAATGACTCATTCACACTTAAGTGGCTTTTTTTCTTTAGTCCCCTCTTTAATAGTATTTTTGAAAGTACTATTTGGATGTAAAAGAAATATTCACTACCCTCTTTGAACTCAGAGTGAAGACATTTTTAGTTATTTAAGATTTCTTCAGCATTATTTAGGAGCAGATGTTATCAACTGTAGGCATGTCTGATTGTTGGACCAGATGCAGAGTTTACTATTGTGCATTTGTCTTATTTCTTCAACATTAGAAGAGAATGGTATGATCATTTTTTAAAGACTTTTTTTTATTATTTTGTGTATATGTTTTTCTGAGTGTACTTACAGATACCATGTGTATGTAAGTGTTCACAAGTACCCTCACATGCCCACAGAAGCCCAAAGAGGGCATCAGATCCTTGAAATTGGAGTTACAGGTGAGGCTCCCATTGTTGACAATTTGAAGTGAGACCAGGTCTTCCAGAAGAGAAGCAAGAGCTCTTAACTGCTGCACCATATTTCTAGCCTGAAGAAGTCTCATGTCAATAGCAACCACGCATTTGTTTACATAGTAAATATGAAACCATGGAATGATTATCACTTTCTTCATTTATAAAAGAGAAGAGATAAGCAAAAGAAAACAACATAATGCCTCTAGACTTTTTTCATCTGTCTGAAAATGTCATTTCGTTGTAAGATTCATAGTTTTCCTACAAATATGGTTATTAAATTTGATTATTAAGCTTGGAAAATGTACCAAATAAATTCATAAGCTTTCACTTTATGTAGATAATGTTGCTCAGTGCATATATATGTATGTGTGTACATATATATATATATATATATATATATATATATATATATATATACAGTCTTAATCAGAGTTTCTATTGCTGTGAAGAGACACCATGACCATGGCAACTATTTTTAATTTTTTTCAATTAACAGTTATTGATTCTTTGTGGTTTTCACATCATGTATCCCAATCCCGCCCATCTACCCATGATTCCTACATTTGTCCTCTGCCCTTGCAACCTCCACACCAAAACAAAACAAAATTTAAAAGAAAAACCAAACCAAACCAACAAACCAAAACAAAGCAAACCAAGAAAGAAGAAAAGAAAAATGAAAACAAAAAGGAGAATTTTATCATGGAAGCTGTAACGTGGCTTCACCCTTCAGTCCTTTCATCTTTGTTTGCAAGTATTCATTGCCATGAGTCATCAGTCTGGTTGAGCCTCTGTCATTTGTCAGACCATCCACAATGAGCTTTCTCGGGGACTCCTCTGGACTTCCTGCCTTTGTCTTGTGTTGTGGAGATTCTTAAGTTTTGGATCTGAGGTTCGTAGATGAGAGGGACATTAGGATGCACCAACTCATAGCCCCAGTCCTAGGCCTGAGAGCACAAGAACAGTAGAGCTGACCCTGCCTCTCCTAGTCTGCCGTGTGGTGGCATAGATGAGGAAAAGATGCTCTCCCCTTCACCAGTGGCAACTCATATAAAGTAAAACATTTAATTATGGTGGCACCCTTGCAGTTCAGAGATTCAGTCCATTATTATTATAGTGAGACATGGTGACATGCAGGCAGACATGGTACTGGAGAAGTAGATGAGAGTCCTACATCTTGCAGGCAACAAGAAGTAATCTAAGATACTGGGTGGTATCTTGAGCATATATGAGACCTCACAATCCACCTCTACAGTGACACACTTCCTCCAACAAGGTCACACTCACTCCAACAAAGCCACACCTCCTAATAGTGCTATTCCCTTTGAGATTATGGAGGCCAATTGCTTTCAAACTACCACATTTCACTCCCTGGTCCCTATAAGCTTGTAACAACAACATAATGCAAAGTGTGTTTAGTTCAACTTCCAATGTCCTCATGGTCTATTACAGTCTTAACAATGTTTTAAAGTTCAAAGTCTCTTCCAAGATTCATTCGATCTCTTAAATGTAATCCTGCATAAAAATCAGAATAAGGAGCAAATCATACACTTTTGACAAATATAATGACACAGGATATACATTACAATTCCAAAACATAGGGAATGGAACATAGCTATCTGTAAACTCCAAACTCTACATCTCCATGTCTGATATAAAACTCTTCAGATATCCAACCCCTTTTCAGCTTTGTTAACTGTAACACACTTCTTTCACTTGGACTGGTTCCACTCTCTGTTAGCAGCTTTTCTTGGCAATTATCCCATGGCTCTATCATCTTGCTGGCAACAGGAAGTGGTCTAAGACACTGGGCAGTGTCTTGAGTACATATGAGACCTCAAAGTCCACTGCCACATTAACACACTTCCTCCAACAAGGCCACACTCACTCCAACAAAGTCATACATCTTATTACCACTCCCTTTGAGATTATAGGGACCAAGTACATTCAAACTACCAATTATATTTTATTTTATTTTTAAGATTTTATTTATTTTTATGTTGTGCAAATGATTATTTTTACCTGCATGTATGTATGTGTACCATGTATGTATTCTGTAGGCATGCATGTGTATCAATCTGTAGCCCATGTTGGGCTTCAACTCACAATCTTTTTGCCTTGGCCTCTTAAAAATAGTCTGCCCACATGCACCACCAAAATTGGCCGTAAACATATATATATATGATGTTATATATATATGATGTTTGCTTGCTATGTCATTAATGTAATGAATTGTTTATTCTAATTTTAAGCAATTTGAGTATATATATATATATATATATATATATATATATATATATATGTAGGTGCTTTATATGGCATAAATATTAAATTATTATTACTAAAGTAAGTGATATTGAGAAACTATCTTTCTAGGTCTTAAATAAGCTTCATCAAAAACAAGAGATAAAATCTGAACCTATAATTATTTGATTTTTATATGTTTCCATCATTTCTTCTATTTTCATTATAGAATTTAAATAACTAACCACAATTTTCTCAATTTCCTCTTGATGCAATTATTAAATATTTTGGAAATTTGCTCTCTATATTTTATGTATGACCATTGTACAATCAATTTTAATAACCAAACTTATGAAAGGTACTTTGTCTGGATGAAGAAGGAAGTCTTGTTTTTTTTTCTTTTTAAAATTTTTATTAATTAAATTTACTTATTTAATTTTCATCCCAATCTCAGTTTTCCCTTTTTCTTGTCCACCTATTCCCTCCTCCCATCTCGCCTTTGACCTTCCTTTTAAATCCACTTTCCTCCCTTTCTGTTCAGAAAGAGATAGGCCTCCCATGGACATCAACAAAACATGACTTATCAAGTTGCAGTATGACTAAGCACATCCCCTTGTATTAAGACTGGATAAGCCAACCCAGTAAGAGGAATAAGTTCCCAAAAGCCAGCTAAAGTGTTAGAGACAGCCCCTGCTTCCACTATTAGGAGTACTACAAGTGGCCCAAGCTATATTACTGCCACATGTATTCAGAGGGCCTAGGTCGATCCCATGCAGACTTCCTGATTATTGTTTCAGACTTTCTGAGCTCCTACAAGCCTAGGTTAGTTGATATTGTGGGTTTTCTTGTGAGAGTCTTCACCCCCTGGCTCCTACAATCCTTCTTCCCAGGATTCCCCGATCTCAGGCTAATGTTTGGTTGTGGGTCTATGCATCTGCTTCCATCAATTACTGGATGAAGCCTCTCTGATGACAATTGGGGTAGGCATGCATCTATGAGTATAATAGAATATTGTTAGGCATCATTGCACTGACATTTTTTCTCCAGTTGTGTTTGGTTCTACCCTAGGACTCTGGGCCATCCAGTCTTTGGGTTCTGGCACTTCAGGCAGTGTCAGGGATGGGCTGATTTTCCTGGCATTGCTCTCAGTCTGGACCAGTCATTGGTTGACCAATCCCACAATCTCTGAGCCACTCTTACCCTGGCACATTCCATAGGCAGGGCAAACAGTAGGTCAAAGGTTTTATGACTGGGTTATTGTCCCAATCCCTCCACTGGAAGTCTTGCTTGGTCACAGGAGATTTCCAGTTCAGGTTATATAGCCACTATGGCTAGGAGTCTTAGCTAGGATCACCCTCTTAGATTACCAGGAGTTTCCCTTGTACCAGGTTTCTACCTGACCTGAAATCCCCCCTTTCTAGTCATCTCTTTCAGTACTCTTCCCCTCCACCCACTCCTCAACCTGTTCCCATCTCTTGTTTCCATCCCCAGCTGCACCCAGTCTACCCATAAGATCTCTTCTATTTCCCTTTCCCAGGGATATAGTTTGAGCCCTCCTTCTTATCTAACCTCTGGGTTGTAGCATGGTTATCCTTCACATTACAGCTAATATCTACTTAGAAGTGAGTACATATCATGTTTTTTTTTTTCTGGGTATGTGTTACCTCATTATGATTTTTTTCTATCTCCATCTACTTGTGTGTGAATTTCACAATGTCATTGTTTTTAGCAGCTGAGTAATACTCCATTCTGTAAATGTATCACTTTTTCCTTATCCATTCTTCGGTTTAGGGAAATGTTGGTTATTTCCAGGTCTTAGCTATTTAAAAAAAGGTTGCTATGAACAAAGTTGAGCAATGTTCTTGTGGCATGATTGAGAATCCTTTGGGTATATGACCAAGAGTGATATAGCTGGGTCTTGGGGTAGATCAAGTTCTAATTTTCTGAATTGATTTCTAATGTTGCTGTACAAGTTTATACTCCCACTAGCAATGGGGGAGTGTTCCCCTTGATCTACATCCTTTCCAGCATGACCTGTCACTTGTGTTTTTGATCTTAGCCATTCTGACAGGTGCAATATGGAATCTCAGAGTCATTTTGGTAGGAATTTCTCTGATGGCTAAGGATGTTGAACATTTCTTTAAGTGTTTCTAGTCATTTGAGAGGCCTCTATTGGGAATTCTCTTTTCTTCATTTTAAATTACTTGGTTTTGTGATATCGAGCTACTTGAGTCCTTTATACATCTTGAATATTAGGTTTTTTTTGTCAATACTTCCTCACAAATAAAGAGACACCCAAGTCTACATGGTTATACAAATGAGAACAAAATATATATTTTTGAAAAAAAATTATTAATTTTGAGAATTTCATATACTATACCATTGATGATATTTACTTTCTTCTTAGACGCCTCCCCAATCTACTCAACTCCCTTACCCCCAATGTTTTCTCCTCCTTTTTATTTTTAATAACAAATTTATCCCAATTTGTGTTGTTCAAATACTCCTGGATGTGTGGCTACTCACTAGAATGTGATTACCTATGAAAAATCCTCACACTTAAAGAAAACTGATCTCCCTCCCATAAAAGCCATGGAAAGTATCCATAGCTCCTTTGTTGGAGGTTTTGGTTTGTAAGTAAGTACTTTCCTGCTCTTTGCTAGAATACTGAACTGGATTGATTGGCTTTAACTGTGAAGATTTTTCTCCCTAGCAAATCCCATGTTTTGTAAATCAAGAAAGTTTTCAACCTTGCTATAGTGAAGAGTGCTCAGATTAGAGCTACCTAGCTGTCCTTCATTTACTCCTTGTCTTCCTGTTTTTCACAACTGAAAAATACTATTGAGAAAAATGCTTTGTGACATGGAAAATTGTCAGAGTCTGGGCTATTTCCTTGTCTGATTTGACATGTAGTAACTATTAGCACTCCATCTCTGGTATTTGCAAAATCTCATCAAATTTAAATTTAAAAATATGTGAAATTTATTGTTGATGAATTGGTGAACCAGTCATGATTAATTTAATGAACCAACCAGCTGCATTTGCCTTATTTATATGAAAGGATCTCATGCCTTCAATCAAGTGACTTCTAGGCTCATCTAATGCTGTCTTGAAAATTGAGTTCTGCTCAATGGATGTTAAATGGCAGGAAGACATCTATAAGCAAGGATTCAACCAGGTTGGCAGGAGAGGCCCCTAAAGATGAGGGCAACATCTTCTAGGCTGGCGTAAGACCACCTTTGACTGGAGCATTCAGATTCCAGGTTTGGCTGGAATGAAGCTGCCATGGGCAGTCCTTTTTTTCAAGAGTCTCAGAGGTTTGCTTTAAGATAATGTTATTCAGAGCAGTATTCTCTGAGGTCTTCCAGAATCAATCATATTCTTCTGCTGCTTTAAACTAAACCTCAGAACCAGAAGCACATGAGCAAAGCACCTTACTCTGTTTAATAATTTGATGCAAAAGGTCCTAATCACATCTCTGAATACAGATCAGTTGGAAGACCAATGCATATACAGGATCTGACACTCAAGAGCTTTCCTTCTTTGACTTTAAGAAAACAGATACTACTGATCCTGAGGCTAAATATTGATTAAGAAGCATTGTAAAGTTGATATTTGTTGCTGAAACAAAGGAGTCAGATGTGGAAAAAGGCTTCATCTTGGTATTCAGGATGCCTGAGGCTGGCAATTTATACACAATTCAGGCTATGAAAACTACATTGTCTTCATCAGATTACAACAATGAAATGGGATTCAGATGGTTCTGATATGTCACTGGAGAAAGCTGCTATGAGGTCATACTATCTATTCACTATTCAATTCTCTTCATCTACTTATTCTTCATTCACTAATTCTTATTCATATTATTTTATACCTATATTTAGCCCTCATTTGAAATGCCATACTCATCACAAAGCTTTTCATAAAATAAGTTATTTCTCTCCCTTCTTTTTTAAATACTGGACTACTTTCTTGGAAATTTAATTTTTTATTATTAGCAATATTTTTTCAAACTTAATGATTTACTTGATCTTATTAGTACAGACACTGTTTTATGCTTATCATGGTAAATAGGAGTATGCTGGGTTCCAACTCAATAATTCACCTTGTGTTCCTTAACAAAAAAAAAAATCACCTAACATCCTTAAAGTCTTAGTTTGTTCATTAAGAAAGCAAAACAAAACAAAAAAGACAGATAGTCAAGTCATATACTTTTGTCAATCAAATAGTATAATATATGTAAATCATCTAGTAAAGCTTTGGGGAAATGTGGATTTGTCAATGATGCAATTTTTGGTAAGAGATCATCAAAAGAATCATTTTAATTTAACTAAGTTTCTCACTAACAAAACTCATTTTTTTCTCCAGAGTAAAAATAAAAGACTAATTGAGAATATGTCCAGATACTTATTTAAAAATCAAAGTATCAAAGATACAAATCTCCCTGTGAAGTTTGTGGTAAAGTAATTCCGACACATAACACTACCTTTTAACTATGATTGACGTACTATAAAAGGCCAATTCTTGTTTCAAGCAGGCCACACACAGTTTCTTTCAACTTAGTGGTTTCACACTATTATGTTTCATTACATGGTATGATGTGAAAATAGGAAAACACTTCTCTGACTGGCTGATGAAAATTTTACATGTCATTTATGTTCCTATTTCTAGTTCTTAAAATGGTTCCCCAAGCTGAAATAACATGGTAAATAAATGTGATGTAGCTTGAAGTTTCAAATGAAAAAAAACCTAACAAAATGACTATTCAAACTCTTTACTGATGCTTGTCAGGCATATGCCCTAATTTGGAGAATGAACAGTTGTGTGGAAGGCTTTCTAAGTGATGTAGTTTGAAGGCCAGGAACAAATTCTACTTAAGTAGTTTAAGTGGTGGATTGGCAATATTAATATTAAAATAACAATCTTGTTTAGATTGTTTTTGGAAATTCATATGAAAATTTCTACTTCCATGAGTGCTGAAATTTTCAATCCAAGTCAATAAAACTTATTGATTGGCAAATTGTCAATATTTAGAATAAAGAGATTTAAAAGAATTAAAGCAAGAACCCAAAATGGCCTGTATAAAAATAGAAAATAAAAAACAGGGGATAAGGCTGAGTAGTCATGAGAACCTAAGGTTGTATGCTCAGCACTCACATAAAAAGCCAGGCATGAGAACACACACCTGTGGGTCTGGCTGTGGTGAGATATCAGCCTCTCTAGAGGTTGCTGGCTAGTGAGGCTAATGAGACTAGTGACCTCCAGATTTCTCCATTTTTCAAAAACCACTGTGAAGATTGAAGACACTGATATTGAACTAGCTCTGTCTTCCACACATTCTACCTCATGTGTACACACACACACACACACACACACACACACACACACACACACACACACATATACACACACACACACACATACACTTATATATTTGCCTGCACACACATAAACACACCCACGAGTGTACACATAAGAGAGAAAAAGAACAGACAATGGTAATATTTTCTGTAGGTCATCATCTTATCTTCTTGTAAGAGGGAAATTGACTAACATGGTTGGATAGTCTCCTTCAACTACCATTTTTATGACACTGAAAAAATTCCCATGAAGAACATGACTGTAGTTAAGCAATATAAATCTGCGTTGTGGAATGTTAATTTAAAATGTGTTACATTTGTTGATGCTGTGGAACATTTGATTAATGTGTCAAGGATGTGTTCCATTCCTTTATGCTGCATTTGATTAACTTTGTGAAGCTGTGTTACTATGGCTGTTTAAAACACCTAATTGGTCTAATAAAGAGCTGAATGGCCAATAGCAAGGCAGGAGAAAGGATAGGAGGGGGCTGGTAGGCAGAGAGAATAAATAGAAGGAAAAAAGAGAGATTGAGGAGACAGAGAAGGAGGAAGACTCCTGGCGCCAGGCAACCAGCCACACAGCCAACCACGGAGTAAGAGTGAAAGTAAGACATACAGAAGTAAGAAAAGTTAAAACCCAAAGACAAAAGATAGACAGGATAATTTAAGAAAAGCTGGCAAGAAATAAGGTAAGCTAAGCCCGGGCATTTATTAATAAAAATAAGCCTCCACACATGTGATTTATTTGGGAGCTGGATGGCAGGTCCCCCAAAAGAGCAAAGAGTAAAAACAATCAACAACAATATGGGAGAATTTATTCAGCATTAGTAGTTGTCAAGCAGACACAGATTTAAATATCAGCCATAACAAATGTACTGTGGATATGTCTGAAAGCACCAACCCTGGAGTATGCCACAGGAACACTCATACTATAGTGAGAATTTAATATAATGGAACTTAAATAGCAAATATAAAGCTAAATTTTACTCTTCATCCATACTTTGAGCTTAAACATTTTAATCTTTTTGATATTTCTATCATTTTCAATATCATTAAAGATCATGGTTTTAATTATATTTTCTCAATGTACAGAATTATGATTTACATTGATGTGTTCATAGATTACCTGCTTATGTCCCTCCTCACTGGTGGCCTTTATTTCCTCAGTGATTTGTCATCCTGCCACTGTTCTGGAGTTCACCTCCAAATCGTGATTTTACATCAAAGAATTGTCAATTTTATAACTAAAAAAACATGCATGTAATATGTGTCTATAAATATATGCCTGTATATTATAAATATGAATATTCTTGTTAGAATTACTGTTCAGAGGTGCTGGTTCCTTGAGTACTCACTGTGATGTGCTACATAAACTGGAACCAGTGTAAATGTAAAGCTCTGGGTGTTTGCAGATTACATAGATATGTCCTTCATCCTCCTGGAAGACTTAATTTGCTATCCATTCCTAATTCCCCAGAACCATACCACTAGTAGAGAAACTTCACTCACATTTATGGTTGTTCATGGGTGTTCAAGGCATGTATTCTCTTCTGCGTCCTTCATGGCTATGCAAGGCAAGGCAGCAATGATACAAGGCAATTAGCATTTGATACAAGGCGTTTAGCAAGCATGCTAAGGGACAAGAAGCCAAGAATATATTCCCTCTCCTTCCCTCCTTTCGAGACAGGGTTTCTCTGTGTAGCTTTGCGCCTTTCCTGGAACTCGCTTTGGAGACCAGGCTGGCCTTGAACTCACAGAGATCCGCCCTTCCCTCCTTTCTGACTGAAGTTAGGGCAGATGAACTCTTAGCACTCATCCATGCATGTGTGAGGGTTCAGATGATAGGGGGAAATTAAATGTTTTCCTGTTGTCAGTGTTTCCCTTCCAGGTTTTCTGCTGTTTGGACAAAGCAAAAAAAAAAAAATTAATTCTATTTTCATGTAATACATCCTGACCACAGGCTCCCATTCCTCCACTACTCCTCCCCACCCCCATGCCCTCTACCCTAGATCTGCTGCTCTTCTTTTCACCTTCAGAAAAGAGAACGCCTCCCAGTGATATTTATTGAACATGGCATAACACAATGCAATAAGACCAGGCATAAAGTCTCATATCAAGGCTGGAGGTAGCAACCCAGTAGGCAGAAAAGGGTCACAGGCAAAAGAGTCAGAAACAGCCCCTGCTCCCCTTATTAGGAGAGAGAGAGAGAGAGAGAGAGAGAGAGAGAGAGAGGAGAGAGAGAGAGAGAGAGGAGAGAGAGGAGAGAGAGAGAGAGAAGCTAAACAACCAGACCCTCTCTACATACAAAGCAAGTACTTAACTGTGGCCTGGAATTCAGATAAGAAACCTCGGTCAGTATATTTTTATGGAATTGATATTTTTGTGGGAAAAATAAGAATGGAGACTTCATTCTCTGTTCCCTTCCTGGAGATCCACTACAGAGTTAGATTTCACATCAAAACATAGGCCAATTATAGGACTCCATGCTGTTTCCTGGGCATTAATCAGCTGCTGCAATATTACTTATAGATCCCCAGGGCCACTAAAAAGAGCAACATCACTTCCCTATCTTCTTTCCTTGTTGTATTCCACATTTATGCAAGAACTTACAATTTATGACAAATGGATACCCATCTTGTGGGTAACATACATTCCTTTAAGCACATAGACAGGCAACTCTGAGAAGTGAGCAGACTTTCTGTTTTAGAGGCTTGGCAGTGTGCAATTGTAGTTGTCTTACTGAGAATATAAAGTTTATTGACTCATTATATGCTAGATAAAAAAGCCCAACATAAATGATAGAATAAAATGAATGAAATTAATCTGCAAACTAGGACCTTAGTGATCGAATTGCCTGACTCCACAGAAGGTTGATATTGCCCACTGAACTGACAATAGCCACACTTGAACTATATTCACTTCTGAATTAAAAGATAGAAAACGAGATTTGTCCAGTGTAATATCTGAGTTGTTAATATCTAGATGTTATCTTAATGTCAACCACTAGCCAATTAAAATCATTATAATAGAAGATGCTTGAAGTGATGCTCCCCATAGGGTTGACACTGACATTATGATGGGCATATTTTTCAATGTTACCAAATGGAACACAATTGAAATGTGGTAATGTTTAATGTTTGCTTTTTCAATGATAGAATAGGGTTTTTTTTCATCTTTGTTTATTTTTGTGAGATAGGTTGCCACATAGTCCAAGCTGGTCCACAGTTAACTGTGAACTCAACTTATGTCTTTGCATTCCCGATCCTCCTGACTCATCTCCTAATAACTGGGGATTACAGGTATATAACACCTTACCCACAAAAAGGAAATGTTGATTTAGTACTTTAAGGGAATAAATTTTGATTTTTTTCATTAGTTTTGAGAATTTTACATAATACATTTAATCATATTCACTTCTGTACCCAAACTCCTTCCAGATACACCATTTTTCCCCATATACTCAATTTTGTGTCCTGTTAAAAAAATGAATTCACTTTGTGCTGTCCATATATTCCATTTTTTCTGCTTTGTTTTCAGTACATACTGAGTGCAGTTCCTCTCAACTCTTCCCAGCCTTCCCACCTCTCCTTTCTCCAAGATCCATCCCTCCTCCTTTTCCCTTCAGAAAAGAACAGCCCTCCCAGGAACATCCACTGAACACAGAATAGAAAGATACAATAAGACTGTGCACAAACCCTCATATCAAAGCTGTATGAGGCAACCCAGTACGAGAAAAAGGGTCCCAAGCACAGACCAATGAATCAGAGACACCCCCCCTACTCAGACTGTTAGGAGTCCCACAAAGACACCAGCTAACAATTATAATATGTATGCAGAATACCTAACACAGACCCGTTACAGGCTTTGTGATTGCTGCCTCTGTCTCTGTGATCTCCTATGAGCCCTACTTACTTGAAGTCTGTAGGTCATGTTCTCCCAATATCCTCGACCTGTCTGATTCCTACATTTCTTGCTCCCCTCTTCCTCAGAGTTCTCCAAGCTCCAAAAGGAGGGATACTATGGAGATCTCCCATTTGGGGGTCTCTCTCCATCTAATGTTTGGCTTCTATCTGTGATCTTCCTGCCACTGACATGTAGTTGATCTACCACAAATTATACTCTTTATAACCAACTCTCCCTCTCCTAGCAGCTATCAGCTATCAATAGGTCCTCATCACGTGGTGGGACTTCATGCCTACCTTCCCTCTCTATACTGGGATTTGGTCTGGGTTGAGAATGCACAGGTTTTAAGCATACTGTTACCAGTGTGAATTCACATCTGTATGCCCTCTAGTGTCCAGGAAACAGTGTTTTCTTTAGTCATCCATCACCTATATTTCGAACCCCTTTTATGCAATGATCATTGAGTTAAAGGTGGGGGGGGGGGTCATGTAATTTAGAAATACTATTGAGGGCTGATATTCAGTTGTGGAGATTATAATAATCACCATCTAGTACAAACAGTTTCTCTGATGAGGTTTGAGAGATACACTAATCTCTACATGTAGTATAAAGTTTTTTGTAATTGTTTTAATAGTATGTCTATTTATCAGAATGATAGTATTAGTTTCTTCCCTAGGGCCTATGACATGCTTAATTCTATATTCTCAGCCTAAGAGCAATGGCAACTAAGGATTGCACCTTGTGGAGTGGGCCTTAAACCCAGTCAGAAAGTGGTTGGTATTTCCCAGGAGAACTAATGGCAATCAAGGTCTCAGAAGAGAGAGGGAATCATTGTATTCAGGGATATAGCCACTAGTGATTTGTTCTTCGGTTAGCTTCAAATCTATGCTCACCTCACTTTTTGCCTTTGTAAGTAAAAGATGACTGACATCTTCCCTTGGTGAAGAGTTAATCACTACTGAAAGACATTGCAAGAAGCTAAAAGAGAGAAACTAAATTGGACTGCCATGAAAAGAAAAAAAAAAAACAGATGTCCAATGAAAAGACAAAATAGAAAACTACAATTTTCACCAAGTAAAGAATGTTATATTATCTAGGGCCCTTGAATGGTCAGTATGTTAAGATCTTGTGCTTAGCAGAGGCAGAGATGAGAGTCATTTTAAAACTAATTAATGTGAAGAGAACTTTAGTTTTGTTGCTGAACAATAAATTGAGAAGTTTAGAACCAGGGCAAAATTTCAAAAATATATGTTATATCATCAAAAAATTCATGAATTAGAATATTTCCATATATAGATAATGTTTTATCTATAGATAACCATGCATAAAATGCTAGTTCAACTTGTTTATAAAAAAACTCATATACTTTACACAAATAGCTACTTTCTTATGTTATTATATTACCAAATGTCTTCCAAAATATTAGATAGAAATAGGTAATTTAAATTTTAAAATGTATTTCTATTCATCATCAAATTTTCTTTAAGTGATGTTTAGTCAATAATTTCTTATAATTCTGCAATAATGCAGTTAAGTTTTTATTTACTTTTTCTATACAAATACAATTAATATATGAGATAATCTCACAAAATAATTATATATATAAAACAAATAATATAAAATAGTCAATATATTTATATACTAGAATAACATATAATGCTAAACAGTTGCTTATATAATTCTATATTCTAATCATATAAAATATATCATTTGTATTTTAAATTTTATATTTTTGAGAATTTCATGAGTTCTGTATTTATAACATCGCACCAGCTATCCAACTCCTGCCATGTCCCCCAACTGCTCAAGTTCAAGATCTCTTATTGTTTAATTATTATATATATATATATATATATGTATACACACATATATGTGTATATATATATATATATATATATATATATATATATATATATATATATTTATAAATGAATCCTGCTGAGTTCATTTGGTGATATTTGCTCATATGAGTTTAGCACTGACATCTTGGTACTGGAAAACCTATCAGTGGGCCAGTACCTGGAGATGACTGTTTTCCCATCTTTCTAACAACTATTAATTGTCTCTGGCTCTTCATCTAGGAAAAGGAGCCTTGTGAGAATTTCTCCATCCATATTTTAATAACACATTACTCTAAATAATTTAGTGTATGCTTGAATTAATCTTAAAATGTTAGTCCTCTGCTGTGGGATGCCTGTCTGTATGCTGTGAATATGTGTTGCTCCTCTGATTGATTGATAAATAAAGCTCCATTGGCCTATGGCAGGGCATGATAAGGTTAGGTGGTACATTTGAACTGAAGACAGGATGAAGAAGGGTCCAGTCGGGGAAAATGCTAGCCTGCCACCAAAGGAGCCACATATCAATAGACCAATAACACCATGGTCATGTGGCAACATATAGATTAATAGAAATGGGTTGAGTTAAGTTATAAGAGGTAGCTACCAAGAAGCCTGACCCATAGCCCATACAGTTTGTAAGTAATATAAGCTTCTGTGTGTTTTCTTGGAACTAAGCGGCTGCAGGATGCTTGTGGGAGAGATTTGACCTGACCTTGGGCCAGGCAGGATTGGAGAAACTTCTGGCTATAGTGCTCAATTAAAATAACCTTACTGACAATTTTCTCAAAACAAGAGTATGCTTTAACTTCTAAAATTTCCTCTATCATTGCTTAAGTCATGCTGCAGTAAAAGTGTGCACTTAATATCCTCACCAATGGTTGTGCCCTTCCTTATCTACTCCATTGACTATGATCTTGTAAAACCAGATGAATTGGAATGACAGATTGAGCAGCCAAAGCATGTGCTCACCTCTCAAGGCTCTCCTCATTTTAGTGGTGTTTTCAGCTGGCTTCATCAGATTAGTTTTGATGGCTTCTAGTAGCCCCTGACTGAACCAAAGTAACTCTTCACATTTGTTGGCACCCTGCTTGATTCATTATTGATTTCATTACTTATCTCCCAGGCTTACTGACTCCAGGCACCTTTGCTTTAATCCCATATCAAAAACCCTAGTCAATAATCTCTGCAGTTTCTGAAGTGGTTTGCTATTGCTTCTTTAACATAGTACACGACCTAGTAAATTTAATAATATTATTATTGCTTATTTGAACAATAAAAGGTATTTTTTTGCATTTTGTTAAGTTTTTAAAAGCTATTTTAAGATTTTTATGAATGCCTATTTTAATAAAATTACCTTTCTCCAGAAATGGTTTGAAATTGAAGAGAGCCATTGGTTAAACATTTGGGAATTATTGTATAAATACAGAATTTTATTTTTCATTTAGACACCATCTAGGGAAAGAGGTATACAATATAAAAGAATACCATATGTCTAGTTAAAATAGCTGTTCTTGTGTCTTTTTATTTTGTTGACCTATGTCCTCAGTTCATGTATTAGATATAAGAGCATTATTTTTCTTCATGATGCAATATTTGCTTCTTTTCTTTCAAATGTTTTATTTGATCACAATCATTTAGACACATACACACACATACCAATAGCCCAAGACAATAAGATTTCTGCATCTCCTTATGGTATAGGCATGATGGATGTTATATAAAATGTTCTGAGAAAAGAGATTTACCATACGTATAAGACTAATATATGCTCATGATATTGGAGAACTGAAAATGTAATTTATGTTAGGGATTTCTGTGCTGCCTTTTTCCTGTGCAGTCTTGTAGAACTAAGATAGTAGTAAGGGGATCCTTATAACTCCAGCGTAATTCTACAAGCTTCACAATCCATACCATGTTTTATACACTCCCCTGAATTGCATATTTATATTTATATTCATGGTTGTTTGCTTTTTCTTTTTATAAATAAGACAGTTTTATTTCCTTTATGTATTTGATTAGAATACACAAAAAATGAACATTCTCTTTGCTTATTGTTGGGAAGTGGATTCCTTACATTTTATTTGATATTCATTTCCATATGTGGACAATGTGCTTTTCCATTGTCCCCTCTAGTTGTTATAAAGTTCATGGAATTGGAATAAAAACTATATTATCCAGGCTGTCTCTATTAGTGATATAATATAATAGGAATATTTAGGTCCCTCAAATATATATTTTAATTAAAACACCAATAATCTCAACCTCTGCTTTTTTTTAGATATTATCTTTTCAGATATGCTGTTTTACTTTTTGCGTTAATATAAATTTTTAGAACTATATTATTGATTTTCTGATTGACATACAAACATTGTTGAAGTACTTGGCAGAATGTTTTCTACACCCAAATGCTATGAAAAGGAAATTCCTCCCATATAAGTAATATTGATCTATGAACACCTGAAGACATGCAATGAAGCATGGAACCAAACTGTAGCAATAGACACATCTATTAATGTACCAATGTAGGTTACAGTGCGTACATATACATCATAAAAATTATTCAAATCTTAAATCATGTATTTTATTTCCATGGATGAAAATAAAGTTGAGACTGGCTGTATAGACAATGTTTCTCACATGTAGTTTTCAAGATATTGTCCAAGGCTGCAATCATAGCAGAACCAGTTTGTGGTAAGTACATTTCGAAGCTCACCCGTAACACTTGGCATTTTTCAGAAGATTCACTTCTAAATTCACTTATATGGCTATTGATATTTCTCAGGTTGTAAATGTCTGTGAGGAGACATCTTTTAATCCCCACTTAGATATTGTTTGGGTGGGAGCTCCACCTCAAGCCCTGGCACCCTGGCATCCAGAGACTGAAATTCCAGAGACTGGAATGCTTGCAAGGAGTCTGGTGGAAGATTCACCTCAACTCCCCTCCCCTATCTCTTTTCCTAAATCTGCCCCTTTAAGCTTGCCAAACACAGCTCCTCCCTAAACCTGCCCTTTCAAAGCCCACCAAACATAGCTCTTCCCCAATCCTGCCCCTTCAAAGCTGACCAAATACAACTCATCCCCAAACCCACCCTTTCAAAGCCCTCCAAACACAGCTCCTCCCCCGGAGAGGTTCAGGATGACTACCACAAGGTGTATATAAGCAGCATCTGGGAAAACAGACTCTTGGTTTTTCTGGTCTTGCAGTCTCTGTCTCCTCTCTGAGGGCTGGGGAATCGCCCAGGAACACTTCACCCATTAAACATGGGCCTTCCAATTTGGTCTGATTCAGTTTGTTGTGAAAGTGGAGAGTCCTTCAGAAGGCCTAAAACTTATCAGATATCTCTTACAACTCATCACAATATGTGAGCTGCTAAGGCGAAAGAGAGAGGGAAAAAAAGAGAGAGCAACTTGCAATATATTTATTCATTAGAACTAGCTCAGTAAATATTCTGTGCTCTCAAGAGTAATGAATTACACATAGACAACAAAACAGCAAAAGGCCAGTAGGAAATTCTCTGGAGATCTTCAACATTTCAACCACACATTAGTTTCTAGTCCTTGATAGACATTTCCATGTCATGCCACTACTGCAAGTCACTTCCATTTTAGTACTAGTGCCTTACTTTGCTTCTAATTATTCATTAAACAAAGAAGAAGGACTAAATGCCGAGCTCACCTGGGAGAGTAGAGGTCATCTGATATATCCATCTATAACTTGAAGTGCTGAACCAGAGTCATGTGAAGACTTAGAATAAAAATTAATATAACGATGATGAATTGGTTCAGCTAGTGAACCAATTTGCCATTAAGGCTGACCATGTAAGTTTGATTATCAGGGCCATAAAATGGAAGGAAGGGAACTAATACAGTTAGTGAGACTCTAATTCCAACTTGTCTGCAATAGGAAACTTAAAAAGATGATACTAGAGTAGAAGAGTAAGCAGCCACTGGTAATGCTTGAAACACCTAGAAGTTTTACTATTAGCCTTTCTCTAATCCTTCCTCAGAGGATATGACCTTTTACATGTATGACTGCACACTGAGGGGAAAGAAACAATCAGACTTTCCAGGGTCAATTGGATATTCTTTCTGATTTAATGCTGATTCCAGGAAATCTGAAGCAACGTTGTGGCCATCCAGTTAAAGTAGGGGCTTGTGTTAGCAAGGTGATTAATGGAGTTTTGGCTGAAGTCTGACTCACAGTAGGTCTAGTAGATCCCCAAATTTATCCTCTGGTTATTTCACCAGTCCCAGAATGTATGATTGGGATAGGTAGATTTAGAAGTTGGTAGACTTTTCACGTTGGTTCTCTACTCTGTGAAGTGAGGGATATTACGGTTGGAAAGACTAAAGGTAAGTCTTTAGAGTTTCTTCTGCCAAGAAAATTAGTGAATCAAAACAGTATCACATCCCTGCAGGATTTGCAAAAATTAGTGCCACCATCAAAAATTTGAAAGATACAAGAGTGGTGGTTTCCACCACAGCCTTCTTTAACTCTCCTATCTGCTGGTGCAGAAGACAGATGGATTGCACAGAATGAAAGTTGACTATAGAAAACTCTATTAGGTAGTGACTCCGATTGCAGCTACTGCACCAGATGTGGTGTCTTTACTTGAGCTAATTAACACATCTCCTGGTACATGGTATGCAGATATTTATCTAGCAAATGCTTTTTTTCCCCAATATCTGTCCATTAGAATAACCATAAGCAATTTGCTTTCAGTTGGCAATATACCTTTACAGTTTTGCCTCAAGAATATATTAACTCTTCAGTACTTAAGAAGGGATCATGATTGTTTCTCTTTTCCACAAAATAGCACATTGGAGAACTATATTGACAACAATATGCTAATTGGACCAAGTGAGAAGGAGTTAGGAACTACATTGAACTCATTGGTGACATATATTCACATTGGAGGACAGGGAAAAAAAATCTGTTTTAGGGTTTCAAATATGGTGATGAAACACCACAACCAAAAAGCAAGTTGGGGAGAAAAAGATTTATTTGGTTTATACTTCCAAATTGTAGTCTATCATTGAAGGAAGTTAGAATAGATACTCCAATAGTGCTGAAACATGGAGGTAGAAAACTGATACAGAGACTATGAAAGGGTGCTGTTTACTGACTTGCTCCAAAATCCCAAGAGTCTTTTCTGTGATTCACCTAAAGATACCTGCTGAAGGCTCTAAACAGCATCCCTATCTGCCACCGACACCTCAAGTACCATCAGGTCTGCTGGGTCATATCATTCAAGTGGTAGAATGGCCTGCACAGCAGCCTGGACCTGTTGAAGAGACTTCTCCTGTCTCAAACCCACACAAATCTACCACCATTCTGAGTAGTTTTTTTTTTTTTTTTTATTAATTTATTTTGCAATACAATTCAGTTCTACATATCAGCCACGGATTCCCTTGTTCTCCCCCCCTCCCGTCCCCCTCACCTTCCCCCCAACCCCCCCCCCCCCCATTCCCATCTCCTCCAGGGCAAAGCCTTCCCCACAGACTGAGGTCAACCTGGTAGACTCAGTCCAGGTAGGTCTAGTCCCCTCCTCCCAGGCCGAGCCAAACAATCCTGCGTAGGCCCCAGGTTTCAAACAGCCAACTCATGCAATGAGCACAAGATCTGGTCCCACTGCCTGGATGCCTCCCAAACAGATCAAGCCAATCAACTGTCTCATCCATTCAGAGGGCCTGATCCAGTGGGGACCCCTCAGCCATTGGTTCATAGTTCATGTGTTTCCATTCATTTGGCTATTTGTCCCTGTGCTTTATCCAACCTTGGTCTCAACAATTCTCGCTCATATAAACCCTCCTCATACGGCCATACCACCCTGAACGCGCCCGATCTCGTCTGAGTAGTTTTTATATGGGCTGCAGGAATACACCCAAGTGAGGAATGTGCTGTCTCCAGAATCCAAATAGGTCCACTAAATGCTGTGCTTCTTTCTTGGTGGTGGGAGGGGTCAGGTTAAGTAACATATCCTCCACCTTACAAAAAATAGCTCTATGTACACCACAGCACTAAACTCCCAGGAATTTTACTGAGGTAGAAGGCCCTTATATTTTTGTTGGATTTTGTATTAACCAGGATTCTCTCAAGTAACATTACTTATAGAATGAATCTTTCTCTCACATTGTCTCTTTTTCTCTCTCCTTCTCTCTCTCTATACATATATAGGGAGAGATAGGAAGAGAGATTATATATATATATATATATAAATGTACATATATGCATACTAAAGAGAGAAAGAATATATATATGTGTGTGTGTGTGTGTGTGTGTGTGTGTGTGTGTGTGTGTGTGTGCGCGCGCACACGTGTATTCAGAGAGAGAAAGAGAGAGATGGTATTTATTAGAATGACTTATAGGCTATACTTAGCTAATTCACAATGGCTGGCTATGAATGGAAAGTCCAAGAAATCAGTAGTTTCTCTTTCCTCAAGGCTTAATGTCTCAGTTTGCCTTAAGTATATGCTGGAATCATGAAGAAATATGCTCTAATGACAGTAAAAAAAAAAAAAGGACTTTCTAGCAAGGTGAGGGTAAGCAAGCAAAGAGCAAAAGCTTCCTCTATTCTGGCTTCCAACAAAAGATATGGCACAGACTAGATCTGGATTAAAGCCTTGTCTTTTAAAAGCTAAAGGGATCTAGATTAAAGATTTGCCTTTCTACCTCAAAGCTCTAGATTAGAATTGCTATATCTAACTAGAAAATATCCTTCAGAGGTATACCCTCCATTTTTGGGTATTTTCAGATGTAGTCAAACTGATAACAAAGAATAGTCATCACAAGTCCACCCCTTGTCAGACTTGATAAGTCTTTATGTCATGATTCATTTCCAATAACCAGGTCATAACAGTGCCTACACATGATATAACTATCCCATGTGTAACCTCAAATGCACTATAAATTTAATTTCTGTCACATTACAGGATGAAGAAATTGAGGAAAGAAAATACAAATTAGAAGCACTTATTCTTACTTAGGGGACCAAGGTTATCTGATATGACCAGTTGAGGAATTAAACCAGGATCAGATTGGAGAGGCCACATCAAGACTGAGGCTGTGGAATTTTTGTTGAGATCAATCAGACTTTATATACCATTATCAGACTTTATATACCATTATCAGAAACAGAACATAGTGGCAATTCCTAGGATCGATAGAGTTGTAGCTCTGAGGATACAATGACGTTTGCAAGCTATACAGGGTACATAAGATTAATATCCAAGGCTAATTGTCCTGTGAGGCTTCCATGCTTTCTTGACTTCTAAGGGAGCATACAGAGAAACACAAAGTGGCCTGAACACTTCACCTCCTGAGTTTCTCAAGAGCTGAAAGGTACACAGTGACCCAGGAGCTAACCATGAACTCTAATCTGAAAAATCTATGGCACATGCCTCCAAAGGCAGCTAGACCAGGCCAAGTCTATGATTTCCCTTCAAGAAATATCTGTGCAAAAACATTCTTAACAAAATATGACAGAAATATTAATCTCAATTATACTTCTCTTTCTGCAACTGGTCATGTGACCTTAGCTGGTATTTGTAAATATCTCCCTGTACTACCCATTCTTCATTTCCTCCATCCTCAGCAAGCACCTCAGCAGGTCTTGGCTCTTTTCCTGAAGGAGTGACCTATATCTTCATTCCTAATAGGTCTATGCTCTTTGTCATCCTACCTGGATTAGGTTGTTGTAGTTTTCCACTGACTTTAATTACAGGTCATGATAACACCAAGAAATGTCCTAAAGAATTTCCTTCACTCCAGACAGAATCTTTCTCACTTCCATTCTGGAGAAGCAATCCAATTTCCTCATGGTAATCTGAATCAATCACCCCTCCTAACACTGTTATTCCTTTCTTAGCCTGTTGGTTTAAGGGTATTAAAAGCCCAAAGTGGCCAGGGGGAAGTCTGAACTTACAGTTCAATGGAATGCTTTCTAGGTTCATGATTGTATCTTGTTCTAAGAGTGAAGAAGCATAAATTAATAATTTTATCTTTAAGAAAATTTAGGCAAAAAAACCCGAAATTTAGTTCTATAAAACATTACAGAAATATTATAGTCAAAGTAATTTTAGACTTTCAAAGTATTGTATTATTCAGTAAGATATAAACCTGATTTCCTACAATAGCTGAAGATGCATTTCTTCTCATCATGTTCATACATACACACATATGTAGTATTTCTTAATTCCAAGAATTGCAACAAAGAGTTAATTTAACCATACACAAATTCATTGATAACCTAACTGGAAAAAATACATTCAACATAGTGTTGAAGACATTTTACATGAAAAGAATGTTCTTCTGCGTGGACATATTTGAAAATTGTACTACTGGAATTAATGAAAGTTTTATATGTATGATTAAAGTGGTGTATACCTCTATAAGAAAAAAAAATAACATAATGTGTCCTGAATTTTTAAATTGTCTTCATTGTGCCCAATTTTCTAGTGCTTTTGCAGGATTTAACATTGTGTGTTTTTAAAAGTCTATAAGAAGTGGAAATAACCCCGTCCTGTTATGTTCAATCATGACCAAACTCACAGATTACATTTTTAGGACTTTAAATAATTTTAATGATATTTTAAAATATTTATTCATTACTTACATTTTGTTTTCTTTCTGCTTGATAATTCCTTAGAGAATGATGTTTAGCATTTTAATATATATTTCTGTGCTTACTCTCTGACTTAATTATTTCTGAATATTCATTAGCATATTTATAGTGACTTCTTTTAAATATTCAAAATTACTTTTACCAAAAAATTTAACAATTTGTTAGTGAAAAATGAAATATTAGTTATTCTTTGTTTTATGGTTTTTATATCAAACTATGTTTTTCATTATCTTTTTCTACTATTTTTTGAATGTACAGTATATGGTATCATCTATACCACAGATATTATCATTTTTGACACTATGAAAGCACTTACTTGCAAAATGCACTTCTGGGTCATCTACTGTCTTATTTCTTCCCATCTACAAAGATTTAGCTCATTGTTTTTCTAACTCAGGCAATTTCACTAGCATCCTCAACACATGTTGATTTCTTATTTTTGTGCTTTCTTATCAATCCAACTGTTCATTGTATCCACTATATTTTAGTAAAAAAAATATGAAAACTTTACCCTCTCAATAGTTTGCAAATTTATGTCAACAATAGCATAATGTAAGCCTTTTAACCATGGATCGTCTCAAACAAAAGTGAGAAATTGTTATATTATATTTAGATTTTTTTAGTGCCATGATTTAGTATTGTTTTGTGGCAAAATTATAAGATTCTACACTATTAAACCTATTAAACTTTATTAATACTAGATGTGGCTTTTCTGATGGATAAGTGACACAAGGCAAAGAGTGTCCTTAACTTTGCTGTTATCTGACTGGGTTTACTTCATAAATACATGCATTTGCTGGTCTATTAAATATGTTAATAACACATGAGTGAAATACAAGAAATTATTATAAAATTTCTCAAATACGTTTCTGTATGAGTATGAGTGCTGTAAATAGTATGTGTGTGTGTGTGTGTGTGTGTGTGTGTGTGTGTGTGAGAGAGAGAGAGAGAGAGAGAGAGAGAGAGAGAGAGAGAGAGAGAGAGAGAGAGGTTTTCTTACAGGTACACAGGTCTGCATTCATGCATACAGAGGGCAGAGGAAAACACTGAGTGTCCTGTTCTATCACTGTCCAATTTATACTCTCAATATAGGGATTTTAATGAACCTGAAGCTAGGTGAGCAGCAGTCAAGTCCCAGAGAGCTTCCTCTTTCTGTCACGAATGCGCTGGACATACAGCCAGGTGCTGACAAATCTAGCTTTTTACTCTGGGTGCTCAGAATTTGAACTGGGGTCCTCAAGCTTGTGCAAGAAGCCCTTTACCCACTAAGCCATCTACCAACCCTCTAAAAATATGACTTCAGTGTACCAAACTCTTTCTCATGCAACTTCTAAGGATCAGGGATCTTTAGAGAAATGGATGAAAGGTGACAGCCCCCTTCAAAATGCTGGCTGTGGATGCAGTCATTTGGAGACTTGATTGGCAATTGATGGAATTGCTTTCTACAACAGCATACTTTTGCTTCTGGCTTAGTTTGTGGGTTTCCTGACACTTAGCATAAGGTTCACTTCCTCTCTTTCAGCCTGGAATTTTTCATGCCAATCACCCAATCGTCTCATAGACTACTGAGCAACTTCCCCCAGCATAAGCATCTGAGGAAGTTGAGGCACAGAATCTTCTTATTAGCAATCTTGGCACAATATGAATATGCCGTACATGTCATTCCTATCCATTATGACAGTAAGGTATACAGGAAGCAACAATCTTTGAGATGACACAGAAGGTTCGTTTTACAAGCATTCAAAAACAAATTCCTCACTTGTTTGAAAATGCTGTTCACAGACATTCTTTATTCTGTATAAGTTTGGCTTGTATTAGATCACAAGTTCTAAGAATACTGGTATCTGCTAATGAAATAATGTGACTTGTTTTGTACAATTTAAAATGCTTTAATAAAATACTTATTAGAGTGGGATTTAAACTACAGCTCTTTGTTTAGCAAATACATATTCAACACTTGTTATGAATATTAGATTGGGATGCATTAATAGTCAGGTTAACAGTCTCTAATAATTTTTAACTGAATATGAACAATAACCATGAAAGTTATAAAGTGGAATAGAGTAAATGACAAGGGGAATTAAAAGTTACTAGAGTTTTAAAGACAGGCAATTATGTGTAATTATAATATTTGGAAGCTCTCTATTGTCTATATGACAAGAGATACATTGTGGAGACTTATAAGGGATGAGATGGTGAAAAAATTTAAAATGACTATAACCACCTAAATATTAACTATATACATGCATAGATATATACACATATATGTGTATATTATAGGACAAATAAATGTATAAAAGAGATTTGTTGAAAGATCAAAATGATTTGTTCAAATTTCCATAGAGTATAAAATAATTTCAAATCAAATATATCTGCATAAAACCAAAACAAATTAACAGCATAGGCAAAGAATAAAATAATTCTTAGACTCATATTTGTTTTTAATCATTTTCATTGAAAATAGATAGTAGATAGATGGGTAGAGGACATCAGGAGAACACAGAATCAAATAAGCAGGGCACATAAAGGCAGACAGAGACTGAATCAGCAATCACAGAGCCCGCATTGGTCTGTGCTTGGTCCTCTGTATATATGTTACGATGTGTTATCCCGGGATTCTTGTGGGACTCCTAACAGTGGAAGTGGGTATTGCCTTGCCCAGACCTTATACGAGGGTTTGTGTCTAGTCTTATTGTATTTTTTTATGCTGTATTGAGCTGATATCTCTGAGATGCCTGCTCTTTTCTAAAGGAAAATGTATGAAGAGTGGTTCTGGGTAAGAATGGAGATGGGGGGTATTGGGAGGGAAGGAGGGAGGGAAAACTACCATCAGGATGTATTATATGAGATGAGAATAAAGAATAAATAAAAAATACTCAGTGTGTGTGTGTGTGTGTGTGTGTGTGTGTGTGTGTGTGTGTGTGTGTGTGTGTGTATGTGTACTACAAAGCATAACAACATGAGTATGCTAGCTGTTAAGAACCATGGCTTAAGTAAAGTCCCATGATGCAAAAGGATAATACCTGTAATTCACTGTGTTTGATTTTGAAAAATGTTTTTCATTCAGCAAAACCTCTTTGTGTTCTCTAAATTTTTATAATCCCGATATTCAGTTTCAGGACTCCAGGGGTTGTCACAGCTTCAGAAGTCAAGATCTAAATATTCTTCAAGACCTAACCAATTAGTCCCACATTTGTTGAAATTTATTCTGTTTTCATTCTGTCACCTTATCCTCTATATCTGTGCCTCCCTTCTTTTTACTGTTTCCAATGGCTCTTATACTTTTCTAAACCATACATCATTCAGAATGCATTATAATCTTCATGCATGTAACAGCGAGGTGGTACATAAGGGCTATGAAGTGCTAGGGCCTTATGGATGATAGATACCATCAACAAAAATTAGTAAAGGAAACTATTTCCATCTACCCATTTAGGCTACTAAGAAAAGAACTAAAAGAATTAAAAATTCTTCATTCACTGACTTGAATTAGAATTGGATATTTCCAAGTGAGGAGCTGTACCCTCTCAGAAAATAAGGAAAAGCAAGAGGGCTTGTATTCTAGTATACTCTGTTATAGACAAATACTAAGATGCTACAAGAGGCTGTGATTTGGGTGTCTGCTATTTATTCATTTCATTTTTAAGTGTCACACTTTAAATATATAGGGATTTATATAGGGATTATAACCTGGTTTTGAACAAAGTGTCATAAACCTGGCTTAAAATCTCTTTTGTCTTTATAAGCTTACCTTCCATGTAGACTTTTTAAAAATACTAATCCATAGATTGTCATGTTTTCTCCAAAAACAACAGACATAAGCTAGCAGAAGACAATAATAAGTGAGTTATTTAAAGGTGTGGGAATATTTGCCTGGAAAATTTGTTATTTTTAAGCAATGACATCAATTTATACTTTGCACTTACTCAAAAAAAAGTTTTCACAAAAATCTTTTCTTTAGAATATATCAACAGTGTTCATCTTGATTATTTATGATGATGTACTGTAGGATTTCATTTTGCCTTAATAGTCCTTCACAGCATTATAATCTTCATCCAAAGATAATACTTTTAAGTGATTGGAAAAAACACAAGAATAAAATTTTGCATTCAGCACATGTAAAAATACAGCGGTATGTAGGTCATTATTCTTAACCCACCTCCAAGTAGATAAGAATTATTGACTCTTAGCAGACACTCCCTCATTTTTCAAGTATTTTGTCATGCTTACTAAAGAAGGAATCTATGATCTTTTTATGTTTTTTATTTTTCTTAATTATTTGAGATATTTCATATATTGTTATTTTGATCATATTCAGCAGCTCTCCCTTCTCCTCTCATACCAACCCAACTTTGTGTTCTCATTTTTCTTAAACCCAGAGATTTCTATCAGTATTTCCTATATACTCTTACATGTGTGTCCATCCAATGGTGCATATTAGACATAGCAGAGGCCATACAATTAAGGAAAGCTAAGTAGGCAGTTATCAATTACCAATTGTTCCTAAGCTCGGAGTGGGACTTGTGCTAGCCTTTCCCCTCCACTCTGAGAGTTTGGTTGAGCTTGATCTTACACAGGTCTTGTATACGTTGTCCCAATTTCTGAGAGTTCATTTGTATAACTGCTCTGTTCTATCTAGAAAACATTTTTTTCCTTGTAAGCATCCTGTGCTTCTGATTCTTACAGTCTTCAGCACACTTTCCACAATGAACCCTGTGCTTTGGGAGGGTGTGTGTGTGTGTGTGTGTGTGTGTGTGTGTGTGTGTGTGTACAAGTGTACACTCAATAACGATGTCTCATTCACAGATGAGCTTTCCATAGTCACTTATTCTCTGTACCTTGAACAGCTATACATCTGTGTGTTAATCACCATCCACTGAAATGTAAAGCTGTTCTGAAGAGGTTTGAGATGTGCATTGAACTATGGGTGTGACAAGTTGTTGGGAAATGATTTAATGCTAGGTCCCATCAACAGAGTACTAGCAGTCCTATGACCTCTTATTAAAACAGGACAACAGTCTTGTGAGTTTGAAACATATAATTTACTTATTATCTGTACTTTAAGTTTAAAAAACAAAGAACATATTTTATCAACATTTCTCTGTGACTAAACGGAAACATCATGGAGATCTAAGGACAGAGATCTGGAAGTAAACATGCCACAGACCCATGGTAAAAAGCAGTTATAAAAGAGAGGGGGCAGATAAAGAAAAATCTAAAATATCTGAGAACAGGAGGCTTAGCTCAGGCTGCTGTGTGATCAAGAGAGAGATAATCCTGTTCTGGGCAGATGAGATCTAGCCTCATTTTCTGAGGATAATTGCGAGGTAAGATAAACCTGATTTGGGAGCCATTGAGAAGGTGCAATCTCTGAAGAATCTTGTCTGCTACTAGGCACACTGCTGTAGAGACTCTGAAAGTCCAATCAGAAAGGTGCTTCGTAAGTGCAGCTTTCTCAGTCCATCAGAATGTCCAATGGTTAGCACATTTTGGAATTATAGAGACAGGTCTTAGTGCTATGGTTTCCTTCACTACTCCTAATGCATTTGGTAGATACTTATAACTGGAATATTAGCCACCGGTTCTACAGAACCCACCTAGTCTACAGATTAAGCATGACAATCAGAAAGCTCCTGGTTTGCAGATGGAAGCTAAAATAGAAAATAAAGAATGTCTGAGTGAACCACTGTGGCAGCAGTGGGTGTAGTTTGTCTGGCATTTTGATGTTGTACAACACATTGCGAAGAGTCTACTGTATTGTCATCATGGCAGTGAAAATGTATCTATCACAAATCATTTATGATGATACAAATCTCATTCACGACAATAGGTCCTCAGAACATAAACACTTAATGAAGGACCTACCTGTGACCAGGTTAGTGACCAATACCTTTAACATAAACACTTAGGAGGCTGAGGAAGGAAGATGAAGGGTTCAAGGTCAGCCTAAGTTTTTTATATATATATATGTATGTATATAAAGCTTGAGACAAGCCTAGGCTGCAGGAAATACTTAAAAAATATTGATTTCCTAATGCCATAATGTTAGATACTAGCTTCCAGTATATAAATTGCAAGAATACACTCACATTTACATATTTTTCAGGAAACATATTTTTTAGAATAATTAAATAATGCACTAAATAGAAAATCACCCAATTCATATAAAAATAAAATTTATATTAAAAGTTTAGAATATGTGCCTTTTACATTGGCTTTATACATGGTTATTTCAGAATGATATTATTATCTGTATTAAAAGTTTGATGGCATATTCAAGTATTCCAATTTTATTTTAAAATTATATATTATTAAGTGTATAGGAGAGGTAATTTTCTGCAGTGCCTACTCAGCACGGCAATTGATAGCCTCTCTGTAGTACAAGAATCACACTGACAGCCACTGGGTAATGTCCCAGAGGGGTTGTTCTACAGAACCATCAGAAGTCATCCTACTTTTAATCTATTTTGAAAATCAAAGATCTCACCATTGCTGAATTTCTTAAGGCCACTCATCTACTTTATGTTTCCTGTGATATATAGTCTAATCTAGCTTAGAGGTGAAAGACACAGTTAAGGAGAATTTTGCTATTCAGCACTCTGAGTCTAAAAAGCCATTAATGATCATAATGGATGTAGCAACAGGAAAAAAATGTGCCTTGTGTCTTTGGAAGGATTGTATTTTGCTAGCAGAGCTGACTCAGTACATGTCATATGGTTAATAATTTTTTTAATTTTTTCAGTGAGAAATCCTATTTTGTGTGTTTATATTAGACTAAATTAACATCTTATATAATGTGTGCAAAGTACATTTTATGCTGTTTTCTTTTCATCAAAGTCACAAAAGTGTGTTAATACTCTACTTCAAAGCATAGAAAAATAAAGTGTAGTCAAGTCTCTAATAGAAATTGTTCCTCTGACTTGCAACTTCTACATGTCTTTTGAAATCTTTCTTTAATTTCAGTCAAGACTTTCTAAGTCCCCATCTTCAAGCCCTTTGAAAGAGAATTGATTCTCTCCAAAGGTCTCCTCAGTATGATTCATCTTTGACCACTTTAGCTTTGGAAAACGTGTTTGCTATTGCATGGAACAGCATTTTGGGGACTGTCCATGGTATCCAAAAATTCTGGTATAAATTTCTTCCTTTTTGTGTGACTGTCTTAACATATCTAATGTTTGCAAACTCAGATCCTGCTGTATCTCTTTGCAAATCTGATTCAATTTAAAACAGCCTATATGAGCAATGATTTTTCAGCAATTGGTTTACAGTCAGGAATAAGCCTGCCTAAGGCCAATTTCAATTTTTAACTGTTGGAAGCAGCCTTTTGTTTTACATGATTAAAAGAGGAAAGAATCTTAAGTGAGCAAATTCCCTCTCTTTATCTCTTATTTTCATTAATGCAATTAATTATTCTTCATTGTCAAAATACTTTTTTTAAAAAAAAGGCTTGATCAGCATGCAGCGATAATTATATGAGAATATATTCAAGTGGAGAAAAGTATCTTCAGTTCATAAATGGGGAACTCAGTTTGGACTTCAAAAGACTATTCTTTTGTAGTCTGTCTTCCTCAAGATTATCTTATTTCAGTAGTCATTAGAAAACACATATATAACTGAGTATTGGCTTGATATCTTGCCCTGTGTATCTTTCCTTATGGTTTTTCAGTTTCTTGTTCAAAATCCAGAGACAATGAGAGGAGTTTGTTACCTTGACATTCATCACAGGGAAGAGTGATTAGAAATTTTGGGATCTATGTACCCAAAGAGAAACAGAATACACTGGTGTGAAATCTGAAAAACTTCTATCAAAGAGAACATGCCCCTAGTAGACATTAGCCAGAGATGGGAATAATGTGAAAATGTAGACTTCCTAAATTTAAGAGTGAATTTAAAATGAAGCTAAAGAAAAATGAGAAAATACTCATTGTCTACATATGTAACCACTACACCCAGCAAACTGAGGCAGGAAACTCATAGTTCTTGACTACTCTAAGTTCCATATTGAAACTTTTCTAAAGTGGACAAACATAGTAACAAACGGACAGCAGACAGGCAGATAGAAAAACAAAATTTCAGACAATACAAACTAATAAATGGTTTAAAAATAAGTAGCATGTTAAAGAAAATCACAACACTTACATTGCAAAAATCACAGCTAACATACTAGCTACAAAGGAAGGAAACTGAAAGTTCAAGCATAAATCAGATACTAAGTAATCTCATAAGTTAGATAAAATTTATTGGGTGTCTTGTAGGTGATCTCTATGATACCCCTTCCTGATGTATGTAAAGTTCACCAGGAATCACCAAGCAAACTGTGTGGTCTTACTTAAATTATAGTTAACACTGACCAAAATACTTTATAGTGGCAGGCATGGTATAACCTAAGAAAACAATTCTCATTTTTAGCTGTAACTACATTTATGTGTTAACCAGAGTAACAAATGGTATATGTTTATTTTTATATTTGATTATTCTACATGTCACACTATTATAATATTGACAAAACTCTTAATCTCTTAAAACCAACTTATTTTAGAGATTAAAAGACAGGTTAATTAATTCCATGTATGGACTAGCTGTTCAAGAATTTCAGTAGATGCCAGACACACAGTAGTGGTTTCATGCTTAGTAACTATGCAAAAACAAGGACCATAGCAGGAAGTGTCACTGGGCCTTAAGGAAAGCCTTTTCTTTACTGTGCACTCATTAAATCATTACAGTGGGTAATGACATTTCGCTGGAGTGCCTGCTACTTACAGAAGGAATTTCAAAATCAGCCTAATGTCAGAGCTTCCAAAGAAAAGGTTCTGATCAAAACAAAATAAAAAAGTGGGAAACTAAGTAAAGTAGAAGATTAATATTTGATATGCATGTCACAAGTCATTTTAAAATAAATTTAAATTATTCAAGCATCAGAACACAATTTTCAATTGAAAAGCATTTGATATAAGTTACTGAGATACCACTGTGCCCCTAATACAAGATTTTGATTTGTATATATTTGCGACTTTTTTCTATTTCCTTTTCAAATCCATAATACATTTAAATTAATATTTGAATAATGGATGCTTGTCTGAAGTAACTTACCTGTCAAAGCTATGACATTTGAAACTGAAATTATTTATCCAGGCTTTAGTTGATTTATAAGCTAAAATTTAATGGAAATTGCATCAACCTTGAAGTTAGAAAACTCAAGTTTCTTGTCTTTAATTTCTGTTTGATGAAAACTACGGGAGAAACATTCATTATGTTTGTGCCTACAGTTCTTCTAATATATAATATGAATGTCAAATTAATATTTTATACAAAATTTACAAAGCTATTAAAGCATTAAGCAGCTGTTTTCTCTTAACATTCACTATTTGAGTAGATATAAAATATTAAACTTTGTCACTCTTTTTAGTAAACAAATTTAATGTTAAAGAAAGTTAAATAAAACTATAATTACAATTTGATTTTTAATATGAAAGTGTTCTAAAGAGGAATGACTGAAGAAAGTATTAAAGGTCTAAGGCATTTGCACAGGTGCTTAAGTGACATTTGCATAGAAGGATATCTAATTTTTCTTTCTCTTATACATGAAGATATTAGGCAGATGAAAATTGAGACAAAAAATCTCAGAAGAAAGTTATTACAGAGAATAAAGATCAATGTAAGGAGAACCTCAATGGTCTATATATGTGTATCAATGGACATGGTAGTGCATGCCTTTAATCCTAGCACTCAAGAGGCAGAGGCAGGAGGATCTCTGTGAGTTTGAGCCCAGCCTGGTCTACAAAGCTAATGTCCACTGCAGATCATGATTTGAGGTAAAAAGAAAAAGGGCTTTTTTATTAGCAAAAGAGTTTGTCTCTAGTTTTTAACAGAACAAAGCATGGGAAGGACTTAAACTGACTGTACTTGTACTATGTTTATATTTTTGAAAGTTTATTATGGCCATATCACATGCATCAAACTTACTTATTTTAAGGCTTAAGGGAGACTATTGATACAATTTAGTGACAGGATACAGATAAAGGAACATTATAGGCAATGAAATGGTAAATTTGTGAAATGGTCCAACTGAAGGGCTCAATTTGAGTATACTCACATGTGAGTCTGTGATGAAAATAAGAGGAAAACCAGGAAAGTGTGGCTTCTCAAGATGGGGAAAAGTGACACCATGCAATGTTTAGACAACGAAGACTAGAAGGCTTTCAGGGAATGTTGCCTGTAGGATATCCAGATGAAATTTCACAGCAGTAAATAAACCAGTGCAGAGGAAAATGAAATTTGACAGACAGGTGGATGCAGTAATTAGGACTCATGGAGAATTAAATGACAAAGAAAGAAGAAAGTGTTCTTGGAAACCACAAGAGCAGAAACCATTAAAAGCTGACAGTGAAGAAGCTGTGAAGTTTTCAAATATCTACTGTCAACAGTGAGAGAGTAAGTTGAATGGGAATGTAGAAGAGTAAAATGTTCAAGGTCTTGTTTGTTCATAAATCTCTCTTCATCTTTGGTGCCCACAAAAAAAAAAACTCAATAGCTAATAGCAGGTAAATATCACAAGTATTACAATTTCCAAATCAAACAAGCAAGTCCAGCAATGTCAAATGCCTGTGAGTAGCCAATTAGACAAATGTGACAGGTTTCAGATATCATTTATAGTTTGCGTGAAAGAGATGACATCTTAAAAATAAAATAAAAAAAGAAAGAGATGACATCTTGCTCTCTGTAGTTTTATTCTCCTTGACCTAAGGACTCAGACAAATGCAAAGGAAATGTGTTGTGAATGAAGATGTCACATTACGAATAAACTCAATATCATTTCTTCAGGAAGCACTCACACCCACCATTACCACTGCACTTTTAACTAAATACAGTGTTTGAGACTTGTCCAAAAGGGCTGGTATTTCCCGGTGTAATCAGATCACAAGGAAAGGAGCCATAGATCAGTGATTAGAATTTGTTTCCCACTCTCATCTAGACTCATTGCCTCCATCATCAACATTTACAAATCATTTACAATGTACTCAGCACAATAGAACATACAGAAAACATTGTCCCTGTTTTCGAGGAACTTACATTCTAAAAGGAAAAAAAAACAAAAACACAAACACAAAAACAAACAAACATGCAACTCCTTGTTGTTTGGTGTCTTCAGTAAAGCACACTTCATAGGGTGTGAGCGTTGGGTGTGACTTGCCCTACCATTATTTGATAGGAGGAAGTATTTTAAAGGGAGACTGCTATAGACCAGTCAGGGTAGGATTTCCAGGGAGTTAAACACAAGTTCAACAGCAGAGAGCTAGGCTGCAGGAGAGGATGACGGGGGTCTGTGGGGTACAAGCAGAGGAAGCAGGGTACCTTAGACACAGTGGAGTGAGAAAAATCCTGTGGCCTTTTCCCAAATACACAGCCACCAAGAAGGAATACTTATTGACAAGACAGAAAGTGACAAAGGTGACCCTATGCACCTGACAAACAGAAATAAGGGAAGGAAGTCAGAGCAGGCTGCCAGAGCACCAAGAATGCTTAAAATCCAACAGCGATTGGGTCGCACAGAACTTAACATTTACTGCTACCCAATGGCATGATTGAACAAGAACAGACCAAAATTGTCTTTGCTCAATCTTCCCCTCACTCAGAAAAGAAAATCCATTTCAGTTCTTGAGTTGGAGGCCATAAGCATGAGGTGTGTGGACTTTTTGAGAAAGGTAGGTGTGACAGCATTTTTTGTTATGGTAAAGTGTGTGCTCAAAACTGGTAAAAGCCCATTACCTGCCAAGGGGAAATAAGGAATCTGCTTCCAAGAATATACAATTCTCTTCATCAAAAACTAAATTATATGAAAAGATGTAGAGAAAGTCACTGAAAAGTCCATTCCTAAACCTTTTATTTCACTTACATGTACTGTACTTAATACAATACACATGTTCTTAACAATTATGCTTGTTCATGAAAATTTCATAAGACATCAAACAAAGCTAGCCATTGTCTCAAACTATTTCTCTGTTAACCAATTTTTACAGCACATGTACGTTAGGCGGGTATCAGAGAAGAAGAAAAAAGGATCGCAAAAGCAAAAGCAAAACAAAAAAATAGAACAAAAGTTAAATATCTAGGATTATGTTTTACTACTAAGCCTGATACACATGGAGCAGTGAACACTAAACAATTCATTTTTATTGCATCTTTACTATTACATTTGTTCTTAGATTTCCTTAAAAAATGTATACATATATATAATATGTAGCAAAAACAATGAAGCTAAATAGCAGATAACACTACAAAAAATGTATTATGAACCATTTTTCCCTGACTGTAGTAAAATGGATCATAATTTTGTGTAGTGATGACCTCTGAGACTGCACTCAAGGGTATGCATGTTACAACAGGATTCCAATGTGTATCCATGGGATGTCTGTTTGTACCAGAGCCTTGCAAGTGCTCCAAACCTTGAAATACCCACATTAACTACACTGACTGGAATCATTTATCCCTTTTGTTATCCAACGTCACAAACCAATATGCAGGTAGTTTGTTTGTTTGGACATGGAAGTAGCATTAACATAGCCCTTCTGAAGCCACAATGTACCAAAAGTACTATGCCAAACATGTATAACTCTTATAAAAATTCCACATTCTCATATTGGCCACATCAAGATGAAAATGAATAACTTCCTAAAGTTAACTGGCTCTACTCTGTTGATATTAAAATACAAAAATCACATGGGAAATATAGATAATAAAATAGAAGTAACAAACCAAAATCAAATAAAAAAACTCACAAACAAAAACCTATTTGTGGAACAGTATGGATGACAAATGGTTTACCCTGTGAATTTTAGAATGAGGCAGGCAAAAGTAAGAAGGCCAGTTAAATTTCTTCTCCTTCTCTGTCTTCTGCTTTGTTTACTTGGATATCTAATGTCCTCAATGTCAAGTGGTCTCTCAGTAACTACATTGTTAGCATGCTGTCTTTGTTCGATTCTTCACTTAATATATCAAGTTCAGCAATGTCTTCATCAAAAGCTATTTTTGTAAGAAAGCAGCCCTTTGGGGATTTCAGAATCTCATAATAGAACACAGAGGGCTTTAGGGCCAGACCCAATCTCATAGGATGTGTTGGTTACATTTCCTTTTTGCTGATCACATTTCTTGGTACACTGGCTTGGCTGTAAGCGGCCTGCAGTTCTTTTCTCATCAACAGCAGCAACCTCAGCCAAGTAATGGGAGTAGTTGCCCTTCATTTGAAATGGAAGACTTTGATCTCTGCTTGTGAAGCATAGAGGAAGAACTATTCCAAAAGAAACCATGCATCATTGCAGATGTCTCCTAGCTCAGTCTCAATTTTCTCCCTGTATTCTCAAGCCATCTGTTGCTTTCCCTCTCCACTTTCTATTTTTTGCTTGACACTTGAGACCACCCTTCAAGATGCTGTATAGTCAGGTACCCAAAGAATTTTTATAAGCTCTGGAGAGAAGATTCTTCTCCTCATTAGATAAGTTAGCACCTTGCTCAGTTACATGTATCATGCAGACAGTCATATCATCATTTTGTTTAACATGCTGGGCCAGTTTATCTTTCTTCATCAGGTCATTTTTATCCATAACTGGATATGGATAACTGTGTCCATAGTGGGTAGAAGTGTGCAGACCTGGCTTAAGGATCTTTGGAGAATTAAGCTTTAAATGTCCTCTAGACGTGACATGGCCATTGCACACATGAACACGCAGCAAACTGGTTACCTGCACAAGACCTGTATATAATTAAACAAGTAAAAAATTGCAGGATAGAGGATGGGGAATTTCTAAAGATCACTTTTCTTTGAGTGGTAGACCATTACAGATTTCCTGTGCTCTAGTGAATGATACCACATCTATGTATATACGGGAAGTATTAATTGGACTAAGTGGGTTATAATAATGAAGTAATTAAATAAACAAGCAAACAAATGAAGAATGTGAAGGTGGAAGATGTATTGTGGATGGTCCTGAAGGAGTTTCAGGGAGTATGGTTTGGGTATGAAAAAGATACATTGCATACATGTGTGAAATTTTCAAAGAATAAAAATTATTAAGAATATGATAAATTAAACAGTTCCCAGTAAATATCTTTTTATATAAATAAATGAGGTATATAGCACTGATTCAAATGACATTCCTATGAAAGAATATCACCACCAAAATATTACTTATTTTTCTTCCTAACAAGCCCTCGAGATGATTTCTATATTGGACCCTGGGAAATCACCCAGAACTGCAAAGTTGCTGAAGAATCCAGTAAGGGTTTCGTGGTCTTTGTTTGATTGTCTGCTTACTTACAGTCTTTTCTTTCTGCTCTGATTATTTGAAGAGTTTATATGATTTCCCTTTTATTCTCAGGAGTAATGGCTATACTTTTAGCATGTTTTTGTAAGTTTGGGATAACTGAGGCAGTGAGGTGTCTACCTTCTTTCCAGTCCTCTAGTTGAAACTGCGTTAACCAAGCTGACTATACCACACTTTTTACTCCTCACAGTTTCTTCTCTTCATGACTACTAGCTTTTCTGGTCTGTTCTAATCCCGTGAATTTGTTTTTAAAATTTATATGTATACAGATAATTTTATTTTTCTGGGAAACTTTGCACTAATATCACTATATTAAATATACTAAATATTTATTAATTTCTGAAGTGCTTACATGTGGGAAGGTAAGCGTGTGTGTGTGTGTGTGTGTGTGTGTGTGTGTGTGTGTGTGTGTGTGTCTTTATGTTTGCTGAAGTTCACAGAATAATTGTTGAGTCATAAGCAACACAATTTAAATTGCAGAAGGGGATTTGTTTCTTCATTGCTATTTCAAATACAAGAGTATCTTGGATCTGTGTCATCAAGTTTATAAATGTGAGTGACTGTTTTCAGTCTTGCATTTCACATTGTTTCCATGTTATTGATTTTCTGGATGACTACTATTACCTTGGGGGCTAGGAAATGGCATAGACCTTAAGAGTGTTTGTGGCTTCAAAGATGGACCAGAATTCATTTTCCAGTACCCACCTGAGGCAGCCCATAACCAACTGTAATTGCATATTCATGGGATCCAGTTTAACTTTCTGGTCACATAGGCACTGCACATTCATGCTGCATATAACACACACACACACACACACACACACACACACACACACACACACACACAAAGAAAGAAAGCAAGAATAAAAATAAATTTATTAGGAAATTAAAATGTCTTTCAGATTTCAGTAGAGAAATGACTTTCACTGGGAATCGTCAGAAACCACTCCTTATGCAGAGATCACTTACTAGGTATGTCCATTGAATCCTCAAAAGAGCTCAGCAGGTTGGGATACTTAAATCTTGTAGATTAAAGATGAAGGAATCAATGCTTTAAGAAGATTTGTTTAAGGCTGCTTGGCTAGTAAGAAGTTGAACTTGGTAGTCTGATTTTAGACTTTTACTCCCAAGAGCGATGTATGAATAAAAATCATTTTTTTTAATTGGTCAAACACTTGCACCCTGCCAGGCTCTGTGCTACACAAGACCAGGAATAAAATCTTGGTGCTCTGAGGAACATACCATATAGCAAAACAAAACTCAGACAAATCACAAGATTGCAAATAGAGTTGCTATGAAATACATGACATACTCTGGGTAAAGGGTTCCCAAAATGATCTCTATGTTACATTTTTTGTAGAATTCCAATTTTAAAACATGCAGAAAATATTCAGATATCATGATCATTTAAGGCCAATGAAGAAGCAAAGAGAAAAGGAGGACAAGAAAGTTATGAGAAACATTAAACTATAGTGAAGATGAAAGTAGCTTTCCCCAGAATTACACACAAACATGGGCAAAAACCAGTCTCAACAGACAAAAACACCCTCAATCCATTCTGACAACCACGGATTAAAGCTGCCTACCAACAACAGAAACAGAAAGCTTATAACATCATGAAAACTGAAAAACTCACTACTCACGAAAAACAGGTCAAGAAAGAAGTTTAAAAGATTTTAGAACTGAATAAATGAAAACTCAGCATATCCAACTTAGGACACTCTGAAGACATTTCTAAGAGGCAAGATCTTATTACTCACTACCTAGAATATTATAGAAATCACATATTAGTGGCCTAGCTTCACACATGAAAGCTCTAGCACAAAAAAAAGGAAGAAATCATACCCAAAAGGAGTCAATGACAAAAAAATAATCCGGCCCAGGCTGAAATCAATAAAATAATAAAATAAAATTAAAATACAATAAAACTTAACTGGTTTTTATTTGAGAAAATTAGTAAGATTTACAATCATTTATCCAAATTGACCAAAAGCATAGAGAGAATATTCAAATTAACAAAATCAGAGATGAAAAGTGGGACATAAAAACAGATACCTAGGAAATCCAGAGACTCATGTGGACATACTTTAAAAACCAGTACTCCACCAAATTAGAAAAGCTGAAGGAATTGGATAGTTATCTCAATATATACCAGCTACAAAAGTTAAATCAGGACCACATAAGTAATTTAAACTGACCTATAACTCCTAGTGAAATATAATCAAAAATTAAAGTTTCCCAACCCTCCCTCACCACAAAAAAAAAAAGCTCAGGGTCAAAGGTCAAATGCAATAGTCTACCAGTCTTTCAAAGAAGAGTTAATGTCTATATTTCTCAACTAAATCAACAAAATAAAAACAAAGAAATATTGACCATGTCTTTTTATAAGTCCACAGTTACTCTGACAGTTAAACCACATAAAACCCAACAACAAAATTATAGACTAATACCCCTTATGCACATAGATGCAAAAATTCTCCATAAAATACTTGAAAACTGAATCTAAGAAAATATCAGAAATATCATCTACCATGACAATTAGGATTCATCCCAGAGGTACAGGGGGGTTCATCATGCATGAATCTGCAAATGTAATCTACCATACAAACAGACTGAATGACAAAAATAACATGATCATCTCATTAAATGCAGAAAAGGTCTTCCACAAAATTGAACACCCTTTCATGATAAAAGTCTAAAGTGCTTAGAGATCACAAAAAAAGGCCATTTATAGCAAGTCCATGGCCAACATTAACTCAAATGGAGAGAAGTTCAGACATTTCCATTTAAATTAGTAATATGATAAGGTTGTACACTCTCCATACCAATTCTGTATAGTATTTGAATTCTTAGCTAGAGCAATATGACAACTGAGGGCGATAAAGGAGATACAAATAATAAAGGAAGATATCAAAATATCCATTTGCAGATACTGAAATACTCTATTTAAGTGATCCTAAAAAAATCCACCAGGAAACTGTGGTGATATTGTGCTCCCCAATATATTGTGCACCCTAATAAACTTATATGGGGTCAGAGAACAGAACAGCCACTATATATAGAGGCCAGAAAATGGTGGCAAACCCACTTTTAGTCCTAGCATTCCAAGGGCAGAGCTCCATCTGGATCTCTGCGAGTTCAAAGCCACCCTGGAAACAGCCAGGCATGGTGACACACGCCTTTAATCTCAGGTAGTGAGGGCAGGAAGCAGAAAGGTATGTAAGGCGTGAGGAACAGGAACTAGAGCCTGGTTAAGCTTCTAGCCTTTTAGCAGCAGTTCAGCTGAGATTCATTCCAGATGAGGACTCAGAGGCTTCCAGTTTGAGGAAACAGGATCAGCTGAGGAACTGGCGAGGTGAGGTTAGCTGTGGCCTGTTCTGTCTCTCTGATCTATCAGCATTCACACAAAAACCCGGCTCCAAGTTTGTTTTTATTAATAAGACCTTTTAAGATTCATGTTACAGGGAACTCCTATAACTGATAAACACTGTTAGCAAAGTAGCAGGGTACAAAAATAAAAAGACAAAAATCAGCAGTCTTCTGATATACAAACGGCCTGAGAGAGAAATCATAGAAAGACCACATTTCACAATAGCCTCCAAAAATAGGAACTGTCTTGGGGTAACTCTAACTAATAATGTGAAAGACTTGTATTATAAAATCTTTAAGACACTGAAGAATGAAACTGAAGAATATATCAGAAGATTGAAAAATCTCTAATGCTCATGAGTCAGTAGTATTAATATAGTAACAATGGCCATCCTACCAAAAACAATCTATGGATTCACTATTCAATATAAACCCCTTCGAAATTTCAATACAATTATTCAACTATCCTGAACAGACGATTTTCTACTCTACATGGAAATACAAACAATTCAAGACAGCCAAAACAATCTTGACAAATAAAATAAATGCTGAAGTATTTTTTGCCATTTGCTCTTTGCCATTCTCAAATTGTACTACAGAGATATATTAATAAAAATTAATGATATTGGCACAAAAACAGACACAATGCTCAATGTCACATACTTGAAGACCCAGAAATAAGTCCACACACCTATGGACACCTTATTTTTAATAAAGTCAGAAATTCATACTGGAAAAAAGAAGACACTGTGCTCAACAAATCTTGCTGGTCCAACTGGATAGCTGCATGTAAAAGAGTGAAAATAGATCCTATATATAACCCTGCATAAAATTCAACTCCAGATTGATCAAAGATCTCGCCATAAGGTGTCCCGGCCAGCGGGATCTTCAGCAGAGACCCTAGAAGGGGGAATGGCAAATGATAGGGACAAGAGACACAAATAACTGACAGCAAGACAGTATTCTGATCAAGCTGCAAAATTTTATTTTTCTCAGGTGGGTTTTATAGTAAGCAGACCAGGAAACTTTCTTTGGGAAAGAATCAGGGGACTGTTGAGTTACCAAACAACCCAACCAAGCAACCTAACCACAAAACATTGTTACTAATGGTCACTATAGCAGAAAGATAAGGAAATGTTAAGTTATTTTCTAATAACTTAGGACTTGTCCAGGCATGTCAAAAGTTTCTGGTTAGTAGCTCAATACTGGACAACAGAAACTTAACTCAGGCAGGCAATATGGCATGGCTCTTAAAATTGTCCTCGACAATAAGGGGCCAGACACATTGAATCTGATAGAAGTGAAATTAGGGAATAATTTTGAATTCATTGTTGTGGCAAAGGACACCATTATTTGCAGAAAGTGGCAGCCTACAGAATGGGAAAAGATTTGACCAACAACTCATCTAATAGTGGGCCAATATCTAAACTATATGAAGAACTCAAAAAAGAAACTATACATCAAGGAAACAAAGATTGAAATTTTAAAACCAGGCACAGATCTAAATAGAGATCTTAAAAGAGGAAACACAAATGACTGAGAAGCATTTAACAAATGGTCAACATTCTTAGCCATCAGGGAAATCCAAATGAAAATTATTTTGAAATTTCATCTTATACCAGTCAGAATGGCCAACATAAAAACAAATGATATCTCATGCTAGTAATGATGTGGAGTAAAGGGAATATTCAAGCTGATGCTGGGAGTTCAACCTTGGCCAGCCACTATGGAAATCGGTGTAAAGTTTCCTCAGAGAGCTTAGAATTGATCTCCCTCAGGGTCCAGCTACACCACTCTTGTTCATATACCCAAAGGATGCTTCATTGCACAATAGAGACACGTGCTCAACAATGTTTATTACTGCTCTATTAGTAATAACCAGGAATTAGAAATAACCTACATGTCCTTAAATATATGAATAGATAAATAAAAATGTGGCACATTTAAATAATGGAATATTACTTACCATTAAAAATTGAAATCATGAAAATCACAGATAAATGGATAGATGTCCAAAAAAGTCATCCTGAGTGAGGTAACAAAGATCCAGAAACCCTAATATGGTATGTATTCACTTACATGTGGATGTTATCTCTTAAGTCATTGATGAGAAAGTTACAATCCATATAGTCACAGATGTTAAGTATAGAGTACTGACTAATGGAGCAACAATAGTACTCCTTAGGAAGGGGAAATATAATAGACAGTTATGGATGGATGGTGGGGGGGACTGGAAGGGATAGATCAAATGGGAAGGTGGCAGTGAGAAGATATAGGGAGGGACAGCTAAAATTTGAGGCCATCTGAGAGGTCACATAAAAACATAACAGAAAGCCAGGCAGTAGTGGCTCCTGCCTTTTATTCTAGCACTCGGGAGGCAGAACCAGGCAAATCTCTGTGAGTTCGAGGCCAGCCTGATCTACAGAGCAAGCTCTAGGACAGGCACCAAAACTACACAGAGAAAAACTGTCTTGAAAAACAGATACAAACAAACAAACAAACAAAAAACATAACGGAGTAGAAACTTCCTAAACATAATCATATATGAAATCAATCTAATTGAAATCACTAAGTAATGGGGAGACAAAGACCCAACTTGACATCTTGTATCTACAACTGAAGGTTACAATACCAGGAATAGGTTATATCTAACTGAGTTTTTGACCAGAGGGGCCCTGTGGTAACCCCCTATCAACCCATGCTACTGTAAAGGCTGAAAGGACCTATTGGTAACACAACTCATTGAACATGTAGAAGTCAAACTGGTACCTACCTAGAGCCTTCAGCCCTACAGACTAAAGTTCGAAATACTGGAAGGTCCTCTGTACATTACCAAAAGAGGAAAGTAAGTAACAATCTAGCTACAAAAACTCCTGTCTGCAATGATGACCTGCCTGCAAGATGTACAACTGTGGCACAAAGATTGTGGGAATAACCAACAAATATCCGACTTGCTTTGAAGTCACTGCATGACTGGAATCCACAGACAGCAGGCATTACTTGGGTGGCCAAGACCTGATAGGCCATGAACCTGGGTGGGGAGGGGAGCAAATACTACTGTTCTGATAAAAGAATGTAGCCATAAAATGACTCCTACCAACATTCTTGCAGATGGGAACAAATACAGAGGCCCACAGTCAGACAATGTACAGAGAGTGAGAGACCTTGAAACACTCAGTTCTAAATGGGATGTCTCTTTCAAATGCCTCCTCTCAGGGTACAGGGACCACTGTGGAAGAGGAGACAGAAAGATTGTAAGAGCCAGGGGGGATGGAAGACACCAAAAAAAAAAATCTAAAAACAACGGAACTGATGCATTCACATAGATTGTGATAGCATACACAGAGCCTGTACCAGATTGGTGTACTAGAGCTGAGAGAAATGGATGAAAGGCCCCATCCCTAATCCAGAAGCAAGCTCCAATTGATAACCACTTTCAAATGTAAACTTATTTTTCTCCAAGATAGTCTCACTGGCAAAAACAAAGCAAAACAAAACACTTAAGAGTACATGCCCAGTGGTAGATTAGTAGACTATCAACACAAAATTAACACAATGACATATTCAGAAGTTCTTTGTCTCATAATATTGTTTCATGACTTTTTATTCTTTCCTTTAAAGGTCTTTGAGTATACTATGGTTTCTACTTTTGTGTTTATATGTTTCACATGCTTTTTGTTTGGCTCTTTTTACTCTGCAATTTGGTTGTTTGTTTCATCTTATTCCAATTTGTTTGCTTTGTTTTATCATATTTTATTTTGTTTATCATTGTTCCTTAGATGTCTGCTTGTTTTTAAATGAGAGTCAGAATAGGCGTAGATCAAGATGGGGGAAGACTAAGGAGTTGGACTATGGGAATACATAATCAGAATATTGTAAGAAAAAAATCTATTTTAAATGAAATATAAAAAGAAGTAGCTCCTATAGCTAAAACACAATTTGACAATATATGACATGATGAGCAATGAAGCTAGAATATAAGATAAGCAAAAAAAAAAAAGCTAAATTGTCTATGTCTCATAAATACAATTTGGAACTTTGTTGTACCCAGAGTCCCCCGAAGACCACCAAAAGATAAAACCCAATGCAAAAGAGTCTTTATTGTTGCAAGTTAGCCCAGGCCTCTCCATCCATCTGACACAGCAGCTGAGCAGAAGAGACCCCAAGTAGCAATCAAGCAGGGTTTTTATAATGATTAGGGTAGGGGATCTAGGTGAATTCCAACTCTATATAGTTACAAGCTAAGGATTGGTGCTTATTTCTGGTTAGAAATGCTTGGTTTGAACTGATTAGAGAGTTGCAGCTGCAAGGAAATTGGCATATTCTCTAGCAATGTATGTTATTGTATCTATTTTGCCAGCAGACCCATTTCCTCTGATAGTTACACATCCCATTTTTATCTGCAGGAAACTCATTCCCTCTGACAGCCATGCTGTATGATCTATAACAGCAGAAAACTTTCTATAGAACATATCTGGTGCTTTCTTTATTATGTCAGTTATGTTATATCATATCCTATAGGTTATGGAAAGAATTGTCTGATGTGCACCACCTAATTGTCTGGGTCCAGAGGCAGTACATATTCTGATGAATTTCCCAGGGTCTAAGTGTGGAGGGGCAGCACATCCTCTGGTGGGTTTCCCAGGGCCTGCCAGTCTGACCCTTCTCTAAGATGGCTGCCACCCTGTTATCCTCTCTACTTCATCTAAAGGACAATGGAAACTGTTCTATATTTCAAAATTTTAACATCAACTTGACTAAATTATATTCAGGGGAATTTCTTTCTCTGACATCAGTGCAAGTAAATAATGAGGGAATGCTGATATAAATCTTATAACAAATTATTGAGGACTTTGTTAACTAAAGGCCAAGAGCATGTGAAAATCTGAAGACATTTTTAATAGCTAATAAATTCACCATAAGCTGGACTAGACAATGTGTGAGAGCTGTTCTGGGAGTAACAATGCCATGTTATTAATGGGCATCTGTTCAGTCAAATATTCAAATGAACATACATGTATTAGAACATCTATGAGCAAACCTTCCCTTCTAGTCAATTTCCATTGCTTTATGTTAGCAGCTGATATCCCAAAAACACTTTAAATCCATGATCCCACAACTACCACATTTTCCTAAAATCCAGAGAGGGCAATTGTAACCAAATATTAGAACATTAACCAAACAAAAACAAGACCAGATATCAACACCTAGAATCACCATAATTCCAGATGCCTAGACACGAGTGCAAAAACACAAACATTAATAGCCAAGAAAATAGCCAATATGCCTTCCCCAGCACCCAGTAATTCAACTACAGTAGGCCCAGAGAAATGGGATGGAGTTGAAGGATGAGACAAAGACTTCAAAATAGTGATGTGACTATGAATATGTTTAATGACCTTCATAAGGATGTGAAAAAAAATCCCTCAATGAAGATTTCAAAAATGCAAAGAAACAGATGAATGAAATAATGAAAACATTTCAAGACATGAAAGTAGAAGCAGTACCACCAAACTGAAATAAAATTGGAAGTGAAAAATTTAGAAAATAATAAAAACCCTCAAATACCAATGCTTTACTCACCTATTATCAGAGGACAGTCTTCTCGCAGTAAATGGAACTAATACAGGTACATACAACTGGACAATGTACAGAGAGAATTTTGCAGCACACAGTACTAAATAGGACATCTTCATCATACTCATCCCCTCAGGGTTTAGGGAACTGTTGAAAGATTGTAGGAGCCAAAGGTGATGAATGACTGAAGGAAACCCTGTTTTCCAGACAAAATAGGGATGGTGTATGAACTTAAGAGATGTAGCAGCAAACACAAGACCATCACATATTTAAGCCAGACAGGTTCACATCACTGAGAAAAGAAGTAGACCAAGGAACTACCTGCAAATTACTTTTCTCCAATGAAATCTCACTGGGTACCTTAACCAGATTTCAGGGTAGGCCACATACTCAGCTAAAAATGGACATCAAAAAATGAACTCAATGGTATTTTTGGTCTCATATAACTTTCTTTAGGCATTTTTTTTTGTCTTTTGCTTGTATATTATGGCTTCTGAAATTGTGGTTTTGTCAGGGGGCATTGTATGTGTGTGTGTGTGTGTGTGTGTGTGTGTGTGTGTGTGTGTGTGTGTGTGTGTGGTGGAGGATATGAGTATCTTGTGTTTCTTGTTGTTTGTTTGATTTTCTTTCTTGCTTATTTTGTAAAGAGAGAAAGATCCAGCTGGAATCTCCTGCTCCCCCAAGCTCTCTTTCCCTCACCCTCGCCCTTCATTACCCCCACTCATGTCCAGATTGTTCATGTAGATCTCATCCATTTCTCCATCATTGGGTGATCCCTGTGTCTTTCTTAGGGTCCTGTTTTCTAGGGAGCCTCCCTGGAGTTGTGAGTAGCAGTCTAGTCATCTGTTTTACATCTAGTATCCTCCTGAGTGAGTACATACCATGCTTGTCTTTCTGAGTCTGGATGAGTCACTCAGGATGATTTTTTCTAGATCCATTCATTTGCCTGCAAACCGTATGATGGGAGAACAAGGAATAGGAGACCATGATAAATGAAGACCACATTGGAATAGGAAGAAGCAAAGTGCTAGAGAGGTCCCCAGAAATCCACAAAGATACCTCCACAATAGACTACTGGCAATGGTCGAGAGAAAGCCCGAACTGACCTACTCTGGTGATAGGATGGCCAAACACCCTAACTGTTGTGCTAGAAATCTCATCCAATGACTGAGGGAACCCAATGCAATGATCCACAGGAGTCCATTTGGCCAGAAAGAGAAGGGTTTGTATGAGCGAGAATCCTTGAGACCAAGCTTGGAAAAAGCACAGAGACAAATAGCCAAACTGATGGAACCACATGAACTATGAACCAATAGCTGAGGAGCTCCCAACTGGATCAGGCCCTCTGGATAAGTGAGACAGTTGATTAACTTGATCTGTTTGGGAGGCCCCCAGGCAGTGGAACGGGGACCTGTCCTTAGTACATGAGCTGGCTGTTTGGAACCTGGGGCTTATGCAGGGATACTTTGCTCAGCCTGGGAGGAGGGGACTGGACCTGCCTGGACTGAATCTACCAGGTTGAGCTGAATCCCCAGGGGAGTCCTTGCCCTGGAGGAGATGGGAATGGGGGGTGAGCTGGGGGGAAGGGGGGAGGAGGGAGGGGGGAGGACAGGGAAATCTGTGGCTGATATGTAAAATTAAATTAAATTATAAAATAAAAAAAGAGAGAGGAAGAAGGGCTGGTGAGTGGAGTTGCAAGGAGTTGGTGGGGGAGCATGAAAAAGAATGTCTATGAGCAATAGGATGGATTACAGAGACAGACCAGTGAAAAGGAGTGCTACTGAGTAAAACTGAGGACAGGATTGATCCCACTAAGGACTTAGAAAGTTGAGTGTGTGCTAGCAGGGACCTGTACTTCCAACACTGTGAGGGCAGAGACAGGAGGGTTGCTCAGGCTTTCTAGTTCTTAGCCTCATTTATACTTCAGTGAAAGACTTTACATTAAAAAATACAGTGATATTCCTGTTGATCTGCTCAAGAGGCCCCCTGGCAGTAGGATCAGGATCCATCTCTGATGCATGAGCTGGCTCTTTGAAGCCTACTACCTATGGTTAGTTACCTTGCACAGCCTTGATGTAGGGGGAGGGCCTTGGACCTGCCTATACTGAACTTACCAGGCTCTGCAGACTCCCCATGGGATGGATATCTTGCCTTATTGGAGGAAGGAATGGGGGTGGGTTGGGGGAGAAGCCGAAGGGGCAAGAAAGGATCTGTGATTGGTATGGTATGTAAAAAGAATAATAAAAATATACAGTAATAGAACAGTGATATGGAAGACCTTCCCCTAGTTTCTGTATCTGTGTTTACATGGTCACATGCACCTGAACATATAACAAAGCCATACATAAGGAATAAAACTCAAAATAAAAAATATCAAAATTAAGACGAAAGATTTATATGATCTAAAGAGAAACTGGACCAGGCCCTCTGGATAAGTGAGAAAGTTAATTAGCTTGAACTCTTTAGGAGGACCCCAGGCAGTGGAACCGGGACTTGTCCTTGGTGCACGAGCTGGCTTTTTGGAACCTAGGGCCTATGCTGAGACACTTTGCTCAGCCTTGGTGCATGGAGGAGGGGACTGGACCAGCCTCAACTGAACCTACTAGGCTGAGCTGACTTTCCAGGGGAGACCTTGCCCTGGAGCAGGTGGGAAAGGGGAGTGGATTGGGGGGGAAGGCTGGGAAGTGGGAGGAGGGAGGACAGGGGAATCTGTGGCTGATATGTAAAATTAAATTAATTATAAAATAAAAATATTTAAAGAAAAATTTAAAAAGTATAATGAAGCCACGTGAAAGTCTACTGCCTTGTATCCAAGCAGAAAACACAAAAAGGAAAACCTAAGAATAAAACCAATAAAAATACCTTCATCATTCAAAAAAAATTCCAAAATTATAAGTAATAATTAATAATTAAGTAATATTCTTATCCATGACATTAATCTATCAAACATTTTGACAATTCTTGTTGGATCAATGGTTCTTGTCCATTGTTTTAAATCTGAGAGTAAATTTAGTTGTCAATGGCTTACCCTACTAACTCAAACATCCATGCAATATTTATCAATTAACCTTTTTTATGGATAAAGATTTGATTTTTGAGTTTTCTGTGTTTAGCGCCATTTTTCAGAAAGTACCTATATAGGAATGCTGAGACATTCAAATCCATAGCCATCACTTATAAAATCCTCATCCTTTTCTAGAAACATGAAGAATCATTTGGTGCTTTCTCTTTTGCAACCTCTGTTTCATCAATAGTAATACGTTCAGGATGTACAGGAGAGAAACTTCATTGCTCTACCAGCCATGGCTTGTTTTCTGATGTCCACAGAACTACGTTTACCACAGAAGCTGTCTTTATTTTATTAAGCATAATACAACAGTGAAGGAACACCATCTATCCTCTTCAGGAACTGTAAACACAAGAAAGTTGGGATAAGTTTATTTTTAGTAGTCGACACTTGTCAGATGTTAGTGTATTTTGATTTAAAATATGTTACATGTTAATGCAAACACATGCTCCAAAGGTCAAACATTCCCTGTTGGAGACTATATCTTTAGATTAAGTTAGAATTACTCACAGCTTCCTAAAAAGTCATTGCCTCCTTCTGGCTGAATTTAGCAAGTTTAGTTTGAGTTGATTTGACTAAACATTAGAGAAAATTGGCATTTTAGACGATCTTTTGTATAGATAGCATGATTTTACAAAAGCAGAGTAAGTTTGCTCAGTGACTTTCACCAAGCTGTCTATTACACATAAAAGAGCAATGTCAGATGCATTTTAAGTGTTCCCAATAATTGTTGTCCATTACTAGGTGGTAGATTTATCTTACCTAAGTCATGGAAAATATGTTGGGAACTTAAAATGAGCTTCTTACCTGGGAAATAATAAAAAACGATGTTCCAATACTTATAGCACCCAATTTCATGATGTCTCAGTCTCCAAAACATTTACTTTCAAATTAGAAGCATTGAATATACTTTAATCACAGCAAATGCTTTCTTTTGTACCCTGATTAGACTGTATAAGACAGACTCTGTGATCTAAGTGTTCACAGACAGAGCAAGGTGTGGAGGAGTTATATGATGACATTCAAGATTTAATAATGAGAACCTAAATGTCATTTAAGCATTTGTGGAAGAATGATACTTTTTTTCACATCTGTCTGAATATAAAATTGAACATAATTGTATGTTCAAATTTTCAAAGGGAACAATGTTGCAAAATTCTATCAGTTATTTTACTAATGACAGAAGAAATAACTTTTGAAGAACAGTTTATGAATTGCTAAAGCATGCATTGCAAGCATTGCAATTATCTTACAATCAGTCATTCTCAGCTCATGTGTTTTTAAGAAGTAAGTGGAAAAATAACATTATCTCATACATTAAATTTCTCAGTGCATAGAGCAACCAATTTTGTTCTTACTTTCATAAATACTTAATTTGCCACATGATTTTGGAGTAATTACCAATGTTTCAGTATTATACTACATAAAATAAAATATATTCTTATTCATATGCAAAATTTTTGTGAACCAAAAAATTTAATCATTGAGACTCCTCAGGTTGAAATAAGCCATATCTTCACATTATTTTACCTGAAATTTAGTTAAATTACTTCCTTTGAAAGTAACACTGCTCCCTTACAGCTGCCTATGGATTTTTTTTATTTATTCTGGAAAGGAGAATAGAAGTTTTCAAGTATTTTGAATGTGCTCTACTTGGGTGAATGCTACAAAATCCAGTATATGCCTAAGTAGAAAAATGAGAGTCTCACAAGGAGAGTTTCACCAAACTGGAAATATATTTAAAATATATATGCTTCTATGTGTATGTATATGTGTGATTTCATATATATTGAAACCAAATTTGAAATGTAATGAAATGTTTATGATATAATTTAGTAGTGTTTTTGTCTGAATAGAAAATGAAATAGGAGAGAGGAAGGTGCATTATTTGATGCATGGTCTCTTTAGTGAACAAATTTGTGGGGTGAGTGGTTGTTTTACCAGATTTCATATTATCATAAAATATATACCTACATAAGAACGAAAAATGGAAGCTTTCCATGCTGAGCATGGAGAAAAGATAGAGTGGCTGTTGTTCCCACCCTTATACCAAAAAATAAATAAGTAAACCATGAATGTATAGTTCTCTTGAATGAATCATAAAAAAGAATCCTATAATATAAAACTAATTTAAAATCAAAACCATGATTTTATATGGCAGAGAAAACACAATGCCTTAGCCGGGACAGTTGCTGCTGGACATGAATCAAAGCAATTAGAAGTAAGTGGCAATTTTTATTTCATGGATAAAGGGCAAGTGTTGAAAAGTGTGTCATTGAAACCCCTCTGAAACTAGAGACATTGGAAGTTCATGCTTTTAGGCTTTTTCTCCATGAGCCGTGAGTTCTACAGAGCTAGGCTGAAGAAGTTGATATCATTTTTCTTGTTTATGTGATCAAATGCTTCAAAAGAAGCTACCTAAGACAGGACAATTTTATTTTCAATCACATTTTGAAGCGCTAGTCGATGATGGCAGTAAAAGCTTGTTCACATCTAAGCAAATCAGAAAACCGAGAATTATATTGTTCTTCTGACTTTCCACTTTTTCCTTTACATTAGCTCAGGCACCCAGTGCAAGGGAGGGTAACACCATGTTTAGGCACAGATTCCCTCTTCAGTTAGTTCTTTTTGGAAAGACATGATCGAATGTGTCTTCCTGTGGGTTCTCAGCTCTATGCACTTAACCGTGAGCTTCACCATCAGAGTGGGAATCTTGATCAATCTTCACTGGTGAAGCTATAGGAAGAAAAAGATTGCAGTTGCTGATACTTTCCTCCAATGTAGCTCCTCTCCCTATTTCATAAGGCAAAGTGTTAGTTTTGAGGTAAAAGCCAACAAGTCTCTTAAGGACACGGCAGCCCAGTACAGATGGGTAAAGGGAATAAGAACAACACCCAAGTTCTGTTTCTAGAATGGGTTACAGAAAACTGATAAACCCACCACAGCACATGGAGAGGAGGGCCTGTGTTGTAGAAGACCACACATATGTTAAGCTTGAACACATTACGTGTATGAGAACACAGGAAAGTCAGTTTCCAAGAATAGTTCCTCACATTGGTCTTTCTTTTGAAAACAACAAAAATGACGGGACAAATAACAACAGAATAAAACTCAGTAACCACTAAGAGACATGTTCCTTATGATTGTGTGGCTTGGTCTTCTTGTGGGTCTCCTAACAGTGGGAGTGGGAGTTGCCTATGAATCTCTTGCTTGCTTTTGGGACCATTTTTTTCCTACTGGGTTGCCTCATTCAGCCTTAATATGAGGGGAGGTCTTATTGTATCTTGATATGCTATGTTTGGTTAATATCCCTAGAAGGCCCGCCCTTTTCTAAAGGGAAATGGAGGAAAAGTGTATTTGGGGGAGGTAGGGCAGAGGCGAGGAGGATAAGAGGGAGGAGAAACTGCAGTCAGGATGCAATACAAGAGAGAAGAATAGAAAGACAGACAGACAGACAGATAGATAGATAGATAAATTTAAAAGAGAGAGACAGGTTCCTTTTAAGACTCCACGAAGAGAAAAAAAAGCATATATTAGTTAAAGCTTGAATATACATTGAGAAAAAAGATTGGAAACAACATACTTGAAATGAAAGTCAAGCATCAATAGAAAAATTTGAAGTCTAAATCACATTGGAATAACTTCAGCAATAATAGACCAATGCAGGTCTCTCTTGGAAAATGCAAATCCTACTTCATAAAGATGGAAAAAGAGAGAAAGAGGACTGTTAGTTAAAAAATACAGAGATTATATCACAGAATATCTTTGATGAGTCAATCAGAACCGATAATAAAGATGAAATGACTCCAAGGACAGGTCAATGAAGTTATCCAAATATAAACCTAATATCATAAAAATCTAAAAGCAAAATACAACTCACCTAAAGGCTGAGGAAAGGACAATGGGACAGTCTGAATGTACTAACATAAAACAAAGAAAAACAAAAGAGAGTTAAGGAAATACGGAGGAAATGTCTAACATTAGAAAGAGAAAAAAAACTTCAAAACACATACATACATGAATATCTCAAAAATTAAGAGAACTAAAAATTAAAACTAAATCCCCATTTATACTTATCTTCAAAAGGCCAATGAATTAAAATGGATATTAAGAAAAGAGGAAGGAGGAATAGGGTTAGGGGCTGAGACATTTTGTTAGACTGGGGTATCTACAAGAGATTTCTTAGTTTGATTTGAGATAGCATATTTTTCTGTACCCCACATTGGTCTGGAACCACATCTGTAATACAGATGACCTCAAACATTAGTAGATTCTCCTGTCAAAGCCTTCATAACACTAGTACTAGAGAGGTGAATCAAATGTATAATTATGTTTTATAGTCATGAGAAAATAAAACAACAAGCAACCAAAACCCACTAACACAGAATGAATTTCACATGCAGTGAAACTAGGAAGTTAAAGAATAATAATGAGAATTCCCAGATAAAAACTGAGAATTTACTTCCACCAAACCAATTCAAGAAGAAATGTTAGAAGTCCTTTAAGATAGAAGGAGGTTCTGAGAGGCAGAAATACAGATGTACACAAACCAGACCCTGTAATTGCCATCACCGTCCCAGAGAAGTTGTAACAGGAATTGATCAACACATCCTTGAAAAGTTTCTATACTGAGGAGATTCAGACTCCTCACTGGCCCTACACATTTACCCAGGGCTAAGCCAGGGCAAACACTTGCTTTACCTCCAGTACCAGCAGGGGAATGTTCTCTGCACCAATAGATAAACCAAACATATGGAAATCACTTTGATAATGGATCTTAACCCTACATGTTCAAAGCTGAATATTGTGAATGCTTCTTTAAAATGTACTTGAATATGATACTTCCTCAATTAATAATAATAAATAATGCTACAGTAAAAAATTACTATTTAGGACATCAATTACCATTTAGGATACCAATAAAAAAGAAACATAATGAGGTGTCAAAAGACTGATTGATTAATTTTCATAAAAATGTGTGGAAGAGTAAATAAAAGTACCTCAAAATAAGTGAAAACTGAAAAAAAAATTAAAAATTAATATGAGCTATAAAAAAGGAAAGTCAAATGGAATATTGGTCAAATTGAACTATACTGTAATGAATTTAATGAATAGTGTCCCCTAAAATAAATATTAAACTCCAGAACATGTGAATGTGTTCTTATTTATAGAGACAAGTGTAATTAATTTAAACATAAGAAATGATACTATATGAGTCAGAAAACTAATGACAAGTATCCTTAAAAGAGGAAAAGGGGCTGAGAAGATAGTTCTATGGGTAAAACATTTGTACAAACATGAGTATATAAACTTGAATCACACACACACACACACACACACACACACACACACACACACACAAACATGCAGGTAGATACTCACAGGCACATGCACACAAATACACACATGAGAATGAGCAGAGATGCACAGAGAGAACATACAATGCATACACATCATTACACAGTACCATGGCCTACAAAAAAGATGTAGATAAATGACCGAGCTTAAAATCTGCAAACCAAAACTCTAGAACCTTTCAAACCTGGAAGAGGAAAGATCTAACTTTACCCTAGAATGTACAGAAGATTTGAGGTCCTACCAACATGTTGATTTTTGATATTTGGTATGAAATTCTGAATAGAATATGTTTTCATTGTTTTTCCTATTATTAAAATAGATTTCTCTCACAAAATATATACTAATTACATTTTCACCTTTCTTTACTTCTCCCAGTCTCCCCGATACACCTCTCTTCCCATCCTGATCCATTCCCTTTTGGTCTGTCATCATAAAAAAACAGGCTTCTAAGAGTTAATATTAAAATATAACAAAATAAAATATAATAAGATAAAAATATCACATCAAAGTTGTACAGGAAAAACCAATAGAAGGAAAAGAGCACTAGAGAAGACACAAAAAACAGAGACCTGCTCATTTACACGCTTAGGAATCCCATAAAAACACTAAACTGGAAGTCATAATGTTAATGTAGAGGACATGATACAGACCCATGCAGGGCCTGTGTTTGCTTCTTCAGTCTCTGTGAGTTCACAGGAGCTTTGTTCATGTTGATTTTTAGAGCCTTGCTTACTTGGTGTCTTCCATCCCTTCTGGTTCGTAAACTCTTTCCACCTCCTTTTCCACAGGGTTCCTTGAGCTCTGAGGGAAGGGACTTGGTAGAGTCCCCCAGTTTAAGGCTGAGTGCTCTAAGTTCTCCTACTCTCTTCTTTATGTCTGGATGGATGTCTCTATATTCATTTCCATCTGCTGCATGTTATGTATTCACTTATATGTGGATATTAGCTGTTAAGTCAGTGATAACCAAGCTACAATCTGTAGAAGCACAAAGGGTAGATATAAAGTAAGGGACTAGAGAGATCAGATGATATTATTAGGAAAGAGAAATAGAATGGATAATTATGAATGGATGGGCATGGCTGGAATGAAAGGATCAAATAGGAAGTAGGAGAGCCAAGAAGGTTGAGAAAGGGAATGTGAGGAGAAACAGCCAAAAGTAAGGGCCATTTGAAGAGTAGTAGTATGGAAACCTAATACAATAGGAATTTCCTAGTGTGTGAGTGTGTGTGTGTGTGTGTGTGTGTGTGTGTGTGTGTGTGAAGGTGATCTAAATGAAATAATTCAGGAGATAGAATCCCAACTAGCCATCTGTTATCATCAAACAAAGCTTGTAGTACTGAGACTTAGTTAGATTTAATTGAATTTTTGACCAAAGAGGTCCCATGAGAATCCTCAAACAATCTAGGCTGTTCTCAAGACAACAGGTTGTTCTACACGAACAGAGAGCAAGTCTCCAATGCTGAAGACTACATCTTCACCCCTATGTTCTAGTGTTTCTCATTCAGGAAGGTATTCTGAATGAGACCAAAGAAAAGCATAAACACCAAGCTAGCCACAAACCCTTTAATCTACAATGGCGTACTGCCTGCAAGATAAACTAGTGCAATGGTGGCACATAGCTAGTGTGTTGTATGATATTTTGTTTGTGTTCTAACAAATAAAGTTTGCCTGGGGATTAGAGAGCAGAGGTAGCCACTAGTTAACCATAGAGGCCAGGCAGTGGTGGCACACCCCTTTAATCCTAGCACTTGGGAGGAGGAAGCAGGAAGATCAGAAGTTCAAGGCTGCCCTGGGCTTCATAAGATTGATCCAGTCTAAAAGAGAAACAGAGCAAGTGGTGGTGACCCAGGCCTTTAATCCCAGCATCAGAAGGAGGTAAAGACACGAATATAAGGTAGGTGGAGACTGGATCTTGTTTCCCCATTCAGCCTGAGGATTCATAGAGACAGGATCACTTCCATTCTGTCTGAGATTTTGTAGAAGTAAGAAGTGACTGTGGCTGCTGTTCTGTGTCTCTGATATTTCAGTCTTCACCCAAATATCTTACTCCAAGATTTTATTTAATAAGACTAATTAGGTTTGCCCTTCACTAGTGGGAGTAACTAACCAATATCTGAATTGACTTAAGGACCAGCCCATGACATGGAACCCATACTCAATACTTCTTGGGAAACCAAGAACCAGAGACTAGATAGCCAAGAGACCTAAGATAAACCATATATTACTTGTCTAAAAGGAAGAAAAAGAATACTAATACATGGTGATATAATGAATCCTAATGATATTCTGATACACTCATAGATAAGTTCCTTTTCCAGCCATCATCGGAGTTCATGTTTTTTCAAGCCATGGGAGTCATAAAGCATAAGTATACTCATTCACCACAATGAGATAATACTGGAGCTGGAGAGATGGCCCAGAGTGCTTAGTGTTTTTATGGAAGACCTGTTTTCAGTTCCTAGAACCCACACTAAGTGGCTCACAACAGCCTGTATGCAATTCTATCTCCAGGTCTACTCACTCCTCAGGCCTCCATGGGCATAAGCTCATACATACAAGGAGACACACACAACTGTGTACTTAAAATCAATATAAAAAAAGAATATAGAGAGAAGGAGGAGGAGGAGAAGAAGAAGAAGAAAAAAGAAGAAGAAAACCCAAAAGTTAAAGAAAAACAACCAAAAAATATAAACCCTTATCCCTATAACTATTCAGGTGTTATAAAGACAAGGTATAATACAGGGAATATTTTCACACCACATACCTGACTAGTAATTGCTATCTAGACATAAGGGGGTCTTAAAAGCCTAATATAAAACACAGGGGAAAAAGTCAGCAATTCAAGAAGACAATGGACAACTCCACAATTAATTATATATGAATGGAAAAAGACCTACACATGGGAAATAGTCATAGAAGTAGATCTTCAAAGTCATGAAATAGCTGAAAAATGTTCACTAATACTCGACTTAAAATACTTAGTGTTGATAGTAAATACTAGAGAGGATGTATAAACATCAACTTGATCACTAACACATTACAACTAGGCATGGCGAATAACACAGGCATGCTTAAATATACCTAGTGATTGCTTATAAAAGAAAACATTGAATTTCTATGCAAGTGAGCAACTACACTCCTTGAAATTCCTCTCCAAAAATAACCAATTTATGCTCACACAAAAAGCTGTAAACAAATGCTCACTCAGGCTTTGTTTGTAAGCATAAAGCTGGAAAACAATGAAAAGTTCTTACACTGGTGACTGTGAAAATACAGTGTTGTGAAATATAGGCCAGGTTTGCACTCAGAAGTAAAAAGATTAGAGACTTCAATGTGAAGAAGATAGCTGAGTTTCTAAGAAACTATGCTGAAGTTAAAAAACATAAACCTCAAAATGAAATAAAACACACAAAAACAACACAAACCTCTAAACCATAAACACTTTATGTCCACATCTTGTTGAAATGGTGAAACTTTAGACTTTCAGAAGGTCTTGTTTGCTAGGCTTAGTGAAAGGCTTAGTGGAAAAGCAAGTACATGTGATAAATGTAGCTGGGCTCTCTGTGTGGTTGGGATTACTCAGGATTTTGACACTGATGGCAGATGTACATATTTCTCAAAATCTAATGTTAAAAGCAAATATACACAAATCCCACCCACCCTCCGAGACTGCAACTGTTCCCTGAGACAGAGCCTGCCAGAACCTGACTTGACTAAGAGGTAAGTCTTTATCCTCATACCAGAATACCCCAGCCCTTAGGCTTTAGACCCAGAAGTACATCCCTGTGCCCCTACACCAACACCCACTGCAGTTCAAGTTTCAGGGCAGTTGGCAGGCAGACCTCCTGCACACAGGTCAAACTACCTCCATCCCCCATCAGACCCTGTAACCCAAGCCACACCTCCCCCAAATCTCACTGACCCTCCGAGACTGCAACTGTTCCCTCAGACAGAGCCTGCCAGCACCCAACTGGACTAAGGCCAGTTGACAGGCAGACCTCCTGCAGACAGGTCAGATTACCAACATCTACCAAACACTAAGATTGCAGCTACTCCCTGAGACAGAGCTTACTAGCGCCAGTTGGACTAAGAGATGCTCCCTAACACAAAAAGTCCATCAGCATCAACTAGACCAAGAGCTCCCACTGAATCAAGAGTATCAATCAGACCAAGAGAGGCTCCCTCAGACACAGACACTGCTTTCACCAAGTAGAGAAAGAGATGGGTAGACGCCAGTGCAAAAATGCAGTCAACACCATAAAAACTAATATGGCTGCATCAAAACCTACATCAGTAAGACCTGAACATCCCAAAACAGAAGAAATAGAAGATATCTACCATAAAATGACTTTAAGAAGATATTAGAGATCTTAAAAGATGAAATGAAAAATTCCCTTAAAGAAATCAAGGAAAAGTCAAATAAAAAATGAGAAGAAATCAGTAAATCCCTTGAAAGCCAAGAGAAAGTAATTTAACAAGTGAAGGAAACAGTTCAAGATTTCAAAACTGAAATGGAGTCAATAAAGAAGACACAAACTGAGGTAATGCTGGAAGCGGAAAATCTGAGTAAATGAACAGGAACTACAGATGCAAGTATAACCAACAGAATGCAAGAGATGGAAGAGCAGATCTCTGGCATTGAAGATACGGCAGAAGAAATAGATTCATCAGTCAAAGAAAACACTAAAGCCAACAAAGTCATGACCCAAAATGTCCAGGAAATTTAGGACACCATGAGAAGACCAAACCTAAGAATAATATGGATAAAAGAAGGAGAATACCAACTAAAGGGCACAGAAAATATATTCAACAAAATCAGAGAAGAAAACTTTCCCAACGTAAAGAAGGAAATGCCGATAAAAATACAGGAGGGTTGCAGAACACCAAATAGACTGGATCCAAAAAAAAAAAAAAAAGTCCCCTTGCCACATAATAATCAAACCACTAAACATACAGAATAAAGAAAAAATATTAAGAGCTGCAAAGGAAAAAGGCCAAGTAACATATAAAGGCAGACCCATAAGACTAACAGCTGACTTCTCAATGGAGACTCTAAAAGCCAGATGGTCCTGGACAGATGTTATGCAGATACTGAGACCATGGATGCCAACCCAGACTATTATACCCAGCAAAACTCTCAATCAACATAGATGGAGTAAACAAAATATTCCATGATAAAACCAGATTTAAACAATATCTCTCCACAAATCCAGCCCTATAGAAAGCACTCGAAGGAAAAATCCAACCTAAGGAAGTTAGATACACCCATGAAAACACAGGCAATAGGTAGTCCCATACCAACAAATACCAAAGAAGGGAAACACACAACACTATCACCAAAAAATAACAGGAATTAACAATAACTGGTCATTAATGTCCATCAATATCAATGGTATCAATTCACCTATAAAAAGATACAGGCTAACAGAATGGATACAAAAACAAGATCCATCCATTTGCTGCATACAAGAAACACACCTCAACTTCAAAAACAGACAACACCCCAGAATAAAAGGCTGGGAAAAGATTTTCCAATCAAATGGATTTAAGAAGCAAGCTGGTGTAACTATCCTAATATCTAATAAAATAGACTTCAATCTAAAATCAAATGAAAGAGATCAGGAAGGACACTACATATTTACCACAGGGAAAATCCAACAAGATGAAGTCTCAATTCTGAATATTTATGCCCCAAATACAAGGGCACCAACATTCGTAAAAGAAACAATAGTCAAGCTTAAATCGCACATCAAACCCCATGCACTAGTAGTAGGAGACTTCAATACCCCACTCTCACCAATGGACAGGTCTGCCAGACAGAAACTTAACAGAGAAATAAGGAAACTAACAGACATTATGACTCAAAAAGACTTAATAGATATCTACAGAATATTCCACCCTAACACAAAAGAATATACCTTCTTTTCAGCACCCCATGGAACCTTCTCCAAAGCGACCACATGCTTAGTCACAAAGCAAATCTCAACAGGTACAAAAAAACTGAAATAACCTCCTGTGTCTTATCATACCACCATGGCTTAAAGTTAGATTTCAACAACAAGAAAAATTACAGAAAGCCTACAATCTCATGGAAACTGAATAGTGCTCAGCTGAATCACCAATGGGTCAAGGAACAAATAAAGAAAGAAATTAAAGATTTCCTAGAATTCAGTAAAAACGACTATAAAACATACCCAAACTTATGGGACACCATGAAAGCAGTGCTAAGAGGAAAATTCATAGCTCTAAATGTCCACATAAAGAAGTTGGAGAAATCTCACACTAGTAACTTAACAGCACAACTGAAAGCTCTAGAACAAGAAGCAAACTCATCCAGGAGAAACAGACGACAGGAAATAATCAAATTGAGGGCTGAAATCAATAAAATAGAAACCAAGAGAACAATACAAAGAACCAACGAAACAAAGAGTTGGTTCTTTGAGAAAATCAACAAGATAGATAAGCCTTTATCCAAATTAACCAAAAATCAGAGAGAGCATCCAAATTAACAAAATCAGAATTGAAAAGGGGAGCATAACAGCAGGCAATGAGGAAATCCAGAGAATCATCAGGTCATGCTTCAAAAACCTCTACTCCACAAAACTGGAAAATCTGAAAGAAATGGATGATTTTTCTGGTTAGGTACCCCATACCAAAGTTAAATCAAGACCAAATAAACTATTTAATAGACCAATAACCTCTAAGTAAATAGAAACGGTCATTAAAAGTCTCCCAACCAAAAAAAGCCCAGGACCAGATGGTTTCAGCACAGAATTCTACCAGATTTTCAAAGAAAAGCTAATACCAATACTCTTTAAATTGTTCCACACCATAGAAACAGAAGGAACATTATCAAATTCTTTTTATGAGGCTACAGTTACCCTGATACCCAAACCACACAAAGATGCAACATGAAAGAAAATTACAGACCAATCTCCCTCATGAACATTGATGCAAAAATACTCAATAAAATACTGACTAACCGAGTCCAGGAATACATCAAAAAAAATATCCACCATGACCAAATAGGCTTCACCCCCGGGATGCAAGGATGGTTCAACATATGAAAATCTGTCAATGTTCCACACCATATAAACAAACCAAAAGAAAAAAACCACGTGATCATCTCAATGGATGCTGAAAAAGCCTTTGACAAAATCCAACACCCCTTCATGATAAAGGTTCTAGAGAGATCAGGAATACAAGGAACATATCTAAACATAATAAAGGCAATTTACAGCAAGCCGACAGCCAACATCAAATTAAATGGAGAGAAACTCAGAGTGATTCCACTAAAATCAGGAACAAGACAAGGCTGTCCACTCTCCCCATACTTGTTCAGTATAGTACTTGAAGTTCTAGCTAGAGCAATAAGACAACATAAGGAGATCAAGGGGATACAAATTGGAAAGGAAGAAGTCAAACTTTCATTATTTGTAGACGATATGATAGTATACATCTGTGACCCCAAAAATTCTACCAGGGAACTCCTACAGCTGATAAACTCCTTCAGTAAGGTGGCAGGATAGAAGATTAACTCAAAAAAATCAGTAGCCCTCCTATATACAAATGAAAATGGGGCTGAGAAAGAAATCAGAGACACATCATCTTTTACAATAGCCACAAATAATAAAAATGCCTTGGGGTAACTCTAACTAAGCAAGTAAAAGATTTGTATGATAAGAAATTTAAGTCTCTGAAGAAAGAAATTGAAGAAGATATCATAAAATGGAAAAATCTTCCATGCTCATGGATAGGTAGAATCAACATAGTAAAAATGGCAACCTTACCAAAAGCAATCTACAGATTCAATGCAATCCCCATCAAAATCCCAACACAATTCTTCACAGACTTGGAAAGAACAATACATAACTTTATATGGAAAAACAAAAACCTAGGATAGCTAAAAGAATCCTGTATAATAAAGCAACCTCTGGAGGCATCATGATCCCTGACCTCAAGCTCAACTATAGAGCTATAGAAATATAAACAGCTTGGTACTGGCATAACAACCAACATGTGGACCCAATGGAATCAAATTGAAGACCCTGACATTAATCCACACACCTATGAACATACGATTTTTGGCAAAGAAGCCAAAACTGTACCATGAAAAAAAGAAAGCATCTTCAACAAATGATGCTGGCGTAACTGGATGTTAACATGCAGAAGATTGCAAATAGATCCATATCTGTCGCCATACACAAAACTCAAGTCCAAGTGGATCAAAGACCTCAACATAAATCTAGTTACACTGAACTTGATAGAAGACAAATTAGGAAGTAGTCTGGAATGAGTTGGCACGGGAGACCACTTCCTAAACATAACACCAGTAGCACAGACACTGAGAGTAACAATTAATAAATGGGACCTCCTGAAACTGAGAAGCTTTTGTAGAGCAAATGTCATGGAAAATAAGAAAAAATGACAGCCTACAGAACGGAAAATGATCTTCACCAACCCCACATCTGACAGAGGGCTGATCTCCAAAATATATAAAGAACTCAAAAAGCTAGACATCAAAATACTGAACAATCCAATTAAAAAATGGGCTATAGAGCTTAACAGAGAATTCTCAACAGAAGAATCTCAAATGGCTGAAAGGAATTTAAGGAATTGCTCAACATCCTTAGTCATCAGGGAAATGCAAATCAAAACAACCCTGAGATACCATCTTACACCTGTCAGAATGGCTAAGATAAAAAAACACTGAAGACAGCTTATGTTGAAGAGGATGTGGAGCAAGGGGAACACTCCTCCACTGTTGGTGGGAGTGCAAAATTGTACAGCAACTCTGGAAATCAGTATGGTGGTTTCTCAGAAAATTGGGAATAAGTCTTTCTCAAGACCCAGTTATACCACTCTTGGGCATATACCCAAGGAATGCTCAACCTTACCACAAGGACACATGCTCAGCTGTGTTCATATCAGCATTATTCGTAATAGCAAGAACCTGGAAACAACCTAGATGCTCCTCAACTGAAGAATGGATAAAGAAAATATGGCACATATGCACAATGGAGTACTATTCAGCATTAAAAAACAATGATGTCATGAAATTTGCAGACAAATAGATGAATCTAGAAAATATCATCTTGAGTTAAGTAACCCAGACTCAGAAGGACAAACATAGTATGTACTCACTCATAAGTGGATAATAAATGTGAGGGAAGGGATGGCCAGACTGCAACCCACAACTCCAGAAAGGCTAGCTAACAGGGAAAGACCCTAGGAGGGACACATGGATGACCCTGTGAAGGAGAAGTGGATGATATCTACCTGAGTAGACTGAGTGTGTGTGTGTGGGGGGGGTGGCAGAGGGTAAGGAGTGGGGGATGAGAACATAGGGAAATGGGAGGGTCAAGCTGGAACAGGGACGGAGTGGGAGGGTAGGGAGGAAGATAGCATGATAGATGAGGACATCATGGGAATAGGAAGAGGCAGGGTGCTGGGGAGGCACTCAGGAATCCACAAGGTTGACCGCACCTTGGTCTGCTGGCAGTGGCCCAGAGGGTGCCTGGACCAGTCTACTCTAGTGACCAGCCTAGCAAATAACCTAGCTGTCATCATAGAGCCTTTGTCCAGTGACTGATGGAGGCAGATACATAGATCCACAGCCAGAAACCAGGCTGAGCTTCAGGAACCCAATTGATGAGAGAGAGGAGAGATACTGCAGGTGAGAGACGTCGAGATCATGATGGGAGGATGTGCAGAGATGACTGGCCACACTAGTGGAAGCCCATGAACTGTGGACTGGTGGCTGTGGAGCCCCCATGGGACTGGACTAGGCCCTCTGGATATGGAAGACAGTTGTTTGACTCAAACTGTTTGGGGGGCACCCAGGCAGGGGAATTGGGATCTGTCCCTGGTCTGGGCAGGCTTCTGGAACCCAGTGCCTATAGTGTGACACCTTGCAGAGCCTTGGGAAGGGACTTGGACCTGCCTAGGCTCAGTGTGCTGGGCTCTACTGACTCCCCAATGGAGACCTCGATTTGGGGGATGTGGGGATGTGGGGTGGCTTGGGAAAGAGGGCTGGGGGTTTGGAGGAGGGGAGATCTGTGGATATTATGTGAAGTGAGTAGAAAATTTCTTAATAAAGAAATATGAAAGAAAAAAAAATTCAGGCACCAAGAAGATCCAAAACCCTATAAAGGAAATTTTAGTGAGAGCTCAGTAAATAAACAAGGCAATTACAAAGATAAAATACCATAAGTACTTGCAGAACTGAAAGGGTTTTTTTTTCACAACAGCCAGGAAATGGAATAAGCATAGATGTCCATCAACTGATGAATGGATAATAAAAAATATGGCACATAAAACAATGGAATAATATTCAATGATTAAAAAATCAATGAATTTTAGATGGATGGAGCTGGAAATAATCATTCTGAGTAAGGGAATTGTAGTAGTATGAATGATACTAGGTTCCCATAGGCTCATATGATTGAATATTTGGTTCACAGTTTTGGTGGAACTATTTGGGAAGGATTAGGACTTGTGACCTCCTTGGAGAAGATGTGTCACTAAGCGGTGGACTTTGAGGTTTCAAAATACCATGCCAATTCCAGTCTCTCCTCTTTTCTTCCCTTCTCTTTTCTTCCCTTCTCTTCTCTTCTCTTCTCTTCTCTTCTCTTCTCTTCTCTTCTCTCCTCTCCTCTCCTCTCCTCTCCTCTCCTCTCCTCTCCCCTCCCCTCCCCTCCCCTCCTCTCCTCTCCTCTCCTCTCCTCTCCTCTCCTGTCCTCTCCTCTTCTATTCTCTCTGAGAACAATGATGAGAAATGACTCTCAGCTATTTCTCTAGCACCATACCTGCCTTCCTGCCTGTCACCATAATCTCTGATGATAATGCATTAACTCTCTGAAACTGTAAACAAGCCCTGAATTAAATGCTTTCCTCTATAAGCTTCTTTGGGCATGGTGTCTCTTCATAGCAATAAAATGGTAACTAAGACAGGAACCAAGCTCCAGAAGACAGATGCAACATGTTCTCTCTTAAATATGAGTAATAGCTTTGAATCTTTGTATATATGTTTATATTGAGATTCTTATAGAGGCTATGAAACTAATAAGGAACCATGGAGGGTGATTCTGTGAGAGGAGATGTAACACAGGTAGTATGAAGAGGAGAAAGGAAATGATGGAACAGGGAGAGTTAAAGGAGGGTGGGAGGGAAGGGTAGAGGGAAGAGCAAGGAGAAGGACAGCTATATTGAAGACCTTTGAAAATGCCATATGCAAATCTACTATTGTACAAAATTCTTAAAATATATAATATGATATATAAAGAAGCAAATATTCACATATTCACATGTCACATACAATCACAGGACAATATAAGCAAATGTGTAAAACTGGCCTAAGAGTCACAAACAAGGCCAATCCCAGCATTTTGGTTATAATATCATGCTATGATTTTTTTTAAAACTTTTACTGCTGAACACAAGGGAGTGTATTTTATACTCCCTTTTATCTCTGAAAAATTCTTTTTGAATCTGTGGTTAACACAATAAAACATTCAGGAAGAAGCAGTCCAGATATTTGACGACAACTCAATAAAGATGAAATAAATGACATTTGACTCTGCTTAATTATATTTAGAAATTAAGGAAATACAAATTAAATCTTAATGGCACTACTGAAAGGCCTTGAATTAAAGAATTCTGACAATATCAACTGTTATAGTGAATAAGGAGAAAATCACAATGGTTGATAAGAGATTGATGCTAAAACTTAAAAAACAAATTGTTCCACAGACTCTTACAAGCTGAATAATCACTTTTAACTGGGAGCTGATTTTGCTTTTCTAGAGTTATTTGGCAGTACCTAGTTTTATCTTGTTTGTCACAACTGTTAGTGAAGTTATTGGCATATACTTTTCTATAATCTAGGATGTGGATAACTTCCTTCAACATAAAGGACAATCCCATGCAAAAGAAGACATATATTTCATAATGAAAACAATCCTGAAATGGGAAAACCATGTGCATTAAAACCTGAGTGAGGTAACCCAGACTCAGAAAGACAAACATGGTATGTACTCACTCATAAGTGGACGCTAGATGTAAAGCAAAGGTTAACCAGACTACAACCCACAGATCCAGAGAAGCTAGCTAACTAGGAGGACACTAAAAGGGATGCATGGATCACCTGGGAAGGGGAAATAGATGAGATCTCTGTGAGTAAACTAGGGGTGAGGGGGTTAATAGAGGGTAGGGGATGGGGAATGAGAACATAGGGAATGGGATGGTTGAGCTGGAACAGGGACAGAGTGGGAGAGCAAAGAAAGAGATACCATGATAGAGGGAGACATCATGGGGATAGAGAGAAACCTGGTAGTAAGGAAGTTCCCAGGAATCCACAAAGATGACCCCAGCTTAGACTACTAGCAATAGTAGAGAGGGTGCCTATACTGGTTTACTCCAGTAATCAGATTGGTGAATACCCTAACTGTCATCATAGAGCCTTCATCCAGTAACTGATGGAAGCAGATGCAGAGGTCTACAGCCAAGCACCACGTCAAGCTCCAGGAGTCCAGTTGAAGAGAGAGAAGAGGGATTCTATGAGCAAGGGGCATCAAGATCATGATGGGGGAAATCTACAGAGACAACAAACATAACTAGTGGAAACTCATGAACTTTGAACCAACAGCTATGGAGCCTTCATGGGACTGGGCTAAACCCTCTGCATAATCAAGACAGTTGTGTAGCTTGATCTGCTTAAGGGAACCCCTGGCAGTAGGATCAGGATCCACCCCTGGTGCATTATCTGGCTTTTTGGAGCCAACTACCTATGGTGGGAAACTCTGCACAGCCTTGATGCAGGGGGAGGGGCTTGGACCTCCCTCAGCTACTCCCTGTTAACTCCCCATGGGAGGCCTTACCTTATCAGAGGAGGAAATAGAGTGTAGGTTGGTGGGGAGAAGGCTGGGGAGGTGGAAGGAGGGAAGAGAGGGGGATCTATGGTTGGTTTATAAAATGAATAAAAAATTTCTTAGTTAAAAAAAAGCTAGCTTCAAATGGAAGTGATGTTTTGGCTCACAGTGTGAGGGGATATAGCATACTACCTACTTGGGAAGCAAAGAGAGGCAGGTAGGCAGACAGGCAGATGCTGTTGCTTGGCTCTTGCTTGCTCCTGTTTACTAAGTCCTGCATTCATCCTACAGCATGGGCTGACCTCCCCTTAAATCTACCTACCCAACACACACATGTCCAGATCTGTACTTCTTAGGTGATTTTAAATTCAAGCAAGAACATGTTTTCATCAGGACCCTATCTTCTAACAGAGTAATTCTATCCATAATTTAAGAGAAGTGAAAACATATGTCTTCTTGGTAAGAATTATATGTAAATCTTTGTTCCACCTTTATTAGTAATCAGAAACTGAAATAAATATATTAGATTGATGGAAAATTTTTTCTCTATCTGTAGACAAGTTCATGTCCAGTGATAAAAGGCAATAGAATACTGATACCTAAGCAATATGCTGAATGAAAATTATATGTTTGAAGGAAGAAATCAGACACAAAAGCATGTGTCATAAAATTATAAGACAGAAAAAATGAATATAATGTTACAGAAAATCACAAAATAACTTAAGTCTCAGATGGGAGAATTGACATGAAGTTGTGCAAAACAATACTGTGGAGGTCTGAGATCAGAAAGGTATTTTGCAGTAACTGATCCTAGGTTGAAATAATTCTAAAATATGAAATATAATTAGTTTAATTATGTTATTGACAATAATTTTGCCATCAATATATTCTGATCATAGTTTCCTCATCTCCTTCTAGATCCTTTCCACTTCCTCACATTTCCAACTCTATGCCTTCTTTCTCTCACTTTTTATAAAACAAACATACAAATAAAAACAACAAACCAAAATTACTAAAAAAGAAATAACATGAGAAACACACACAACACAAAAACATAAAATCAATGTTTTTCAATGTACAATCAAAAGACCATTAAAACAAAGGAAGCCCAAACAAAATATCGTGAGACAAAACAAATCTCCAAAAATACCAGTGAGCTCTTTTTGTGTTGACCATCTACTGCTGGGCATGGCACCTCCCTTTAAGTGTTCTTTATATACCAGTGAGACTTCATTGAAGAAAACTCATTTTTCTTTGTAAGTGGTTATCAATGAGAGGTAGCTTCTGGGTTAGCACTGGAGCTTGTGTCTACTTTTCTGTCTCAGCTCTGGGATCCCATTTGGCTTAGACCTGTGTAGGCTCCCTCAGTCTTTCTGAGTCCATAAGTACATCTGTCCTGCTGGGTTTAGAAGGCCCTCTTTTCTTGGTGTCTTCTATCTCCTCTGGCTTTTATAATCTTTCTGCCTCTGAGATGTAAAGGATGAATTAGATGAAAATACCCAATTTAAGACTGAAAATTCCAAGCTGTCTCACTGTACTGCGGGAGAAAACTTCTTTGATGATGGCTGAGGGGGACACTGTTCTATAGATATAACAGACTGTTGCTATGACTCATTTTACTGCTGTTTTTCTTCAGAAGAACAATAGTATTTGGTTTTCTCCTAGGTCCAATGCTTATCTAGTCTCAGGTTCTTGGCCATCTCAGCAGTGCTAGTCATATATTCCATTTCATGGAGTGGAACTTAGTTCCAATAAAAAAGTGGTTAGTAAATCCCACATTTGTGCCACTATTATGCCAGCATATTATGCAGGCAGGTCATCATTTCAGATTACAGGCTTTTGACCTGGGTTGATGTTTACCTTTCTCCTCTGGCAGCATGCAGAGTACCTTCCAATATCATGAACACTAGTCAGTGGGGGTGAAGTCTCTAGGTAGGTTTGAGCTCAACTCTCTGCATGCCAAGAGATTTGTAAGTATTGTCTTCAGCAATAAGGTCGTCTCATTAGTTTGTGGCAAACAAACAGTAGCTTTGACAAGAGCCTGAGGTTTTTTTGAAGGGTTTCCATGGATCTCCTTTGGCCAACAAATCAATTAGCTATAACCCATTCTTGGAATTGGAGGTTTCACATGGTGGTAAACGTCTGGTTGGGACTTTGCCTACCTCCTTATTTTGTAACTTCATTTGGATTTTTAAAATATATGTATATATTTTAAGCAGTTTTTACTGTAAGTTCCCATAATACCCCTCAATGTCTCTTAGTGTTATTGTCTGTGGTGTTATCTCCTTTTCTCCCTCTTCCTTTTCCCTCTCTGTTTAATGCTCCTGTTCCATTTATTATTTTTGCATGTATGTGTGTTGGAGTGTGTGTGTATATGTGTGTGTGTATGTGTGTGTGTGTGTGTGTGTGTGTGTGTGTGTGTGTGTGAGAGAGAGAGAGAGAGAGAGAGAGAGAGAGAGAGAGAGAGAGAAATACAGACAGAGAGAGAGAAAGATAATCAGACAGACAGATTGTGTGTCTGATAGTCTGTGTGTGTATAAATATACCATATAATGTCATGCTTACGGATTTTAGAAGGCAATCTGCTAGAGTCAGTTCTCTCTTCCCACCATTTAGTTCCCAGGGATTTAACTCACATCATCAGACTTGGGAACAAGGACTTATACTTCATCAACCTTACTGCTAGCCCTCCATTTTGTTTGAGCCTTACTCTCAAATTTCTTTATTTATTAATAAATTTAACAACAAATGATTGACATTAAATAGTATCGACAATTGATTGTTTTACATCACGTATTTATAGACAATAACTGACTTCCTCATTGGAACAGTTTCAATAATAGGTTCTATCAGGTTCATCCATGGAAATATTAAGCTATGGGTATTAATTTCACCAGCAAATTATCCTGAAGAGAAATGAAGACTAATTAGTCCAAATAACATGTTATACTTCATAAATACAAATTAATATAATAAATAGTCACAGTTTTGCATTGTATTCATTTGTACATGCTTACAAAATATTGTTCATTTTTGAAATTCTGAAAGTTGAGACATCCATTTCCTATTTGATAAAGTGATGGATTTTTTTTTTGCCCACAGATCATAGAAATCCTTCAAAGGCAAACTTCTGAGTGCTGAATTCCTAGTCACTGTTGGTAATCTGTCTGCACACTATCACTCTGAGAGAAGCAGCTTGAAGTGTCCACAGACTATCTGATAACTTTCACATCTGAATATCTGGATGAGGTTGTAGCTTCTAAGATCCTAGGAGGGTCCATTTGTAGGCAAGTGAGTCTCTCAAGTGCTGATTGTGCAAGCAAAATATAAACATCATTTACTTCCATGGTATTTTGAAGTCCTGCGATTAAAAATTCATCTGGAAGTCAAAGATGAAAAACTAAGAGGCTGACAAGCAATGAGTTGCAATAAAAAGTTGGCAGAAAAGCACATGGGCACAATAGTTCATACTTTAAATCATGTAAGAAGCTTTGCCAAGGGTAGCTTAAAAAAGTGGATGCGCTGGGCGGTGGTGGCGCACGCCTTTAATCCCAGCACTCTGGAGGCAGAGCCAGGTGGATCTCTGTGAGTTCGAGGCCAGCATGGGCTACCAAGTGAGTTCCAGAAAAGGCACAAAGCTACACAGAGAAACCCTGTCTCGAAAAACCAAAAAAAAAAAAAAAAAAAAATTGGATGCATGCCCCTGAATTACTCTTAATGATCCACATTTTTGTGAGCTTTGAACTCTTACAGAAGAGGCAAATAAAATTTTATTTGGTTCAAAAAAGCAACTTTTGTTCACTATTTACCTGTATTTAAACTATGCAATTTTCTTTCCGAGATGCAGCAACCAAATCACAAAACAGGTGAAGTGATTTCTTGTGCCTGAGATTAAGTGTACACAATGACTATTACCATAATTAATGCTGTCTATACTCAGAAAAATTAAGCTAATGAAAAATTGCAGTGAACACCCTATGTTCATTACAAAGGAAAGACGTTCCTACCCTGTGTAGTGACTTTGACATAGCTAAGATTCAGTGTAGGAAAAATCTGGGAAATCCCTTTTCCTCCCTATCATACCTAAGTGGGATTATAGCTTCCATACTTGACAGATCTCCAGAATCTATGCATTTTGTTGCCATTTTTCCACATTTAGTGATGAACGAGTGATTTTTTAATAAAATACATCATGTAGGCATATAAAGTGATCATTTAAGAAATACATAATATAATAAATTATGTTATCTATTGATGTGATATACATTAGTATTATAAATAACATAATATATACTGTATGTAAAAATTAGCCACAATCAAACAAATTGAAATATCCATTGCCTCATATGAAAACTTTCCACATGTAGTGTAATCATATCTTTACCTGCCTAGGTAAGTTCAAACAGACAATATAAAATTGTTAACTACAGTTACACTGTGAAATTGTAATTCCAGAATGCATCTATTTTGTGGAGATGTAAGATTTGCCTTCGGGCTAACATCTTTTGCTGTCCCTCTATGTTAGGCCTTGCTCATCAACCTTTGCTCCATTTCTATGAGGCCTGTATTTTTAGTAAGTGTAATATGCAGTTTTCATCTGTCCAACACAGGCTGATTCCTCTAAGCATACAGATCCCCAGAGCTCTCTAAAAAACGTCTTTTATCTGCAGACAGAAAGTAAAGTAATTTCCATAGCATTCCTATTTTGAATAACACTGAAATGAACACAGAAAAACATATTATCTACTGGAGATATTTATTTATTTATTATTATAGATTTCATTTAATTTGTCAATGCCCCTCAAAATTTATTGTTGAATCACAAAGCTGGTCTGTTGTTATTTTTTAGTAAATTCCCTACTATTTTCCACAATACCTCTACCAATTTGCATTGTCCCAACAGTATAAATGAGCTCTGATTTCTCCATATTCTTGCCAACATATTCTGTATTCTCATCTGATAGGAGCCATCGATAGAGTATGAGGTGAAAGCCGTTTGTGGAATTTAAGTATTTCCCTGGCGATTGGTAAAGTTGAACACTTCCCGTACACTTGTTGATCATTAAAATGTCCTCTTCTAAGACATGATTAACTTCATTATTTTTTTTTTTCTTTAACCCATTTTTCTGTTGGGTGGCATTAGTTGAATTTGTACTTTAAATGTCAATACCTGATCAGGTATACCCATACATTGCCTTCGATGATTGCTTCAATTACATGGTCTATTCTCACATGGTAGTCTTGTTTTTGTATATATTTAAAAATTTTGTATTATTAAAGTGTACCAGGATTTCTCTTTTGGGTCACCAACCAGCTCGCAACTCATGACATTGGAGACTTCTTATTAGTTATGAATGCTCGGCCTAGCTTAGGTTCATTTCTGGCTAGATCTTATAACTTTACCTGTTTCTCTTCATCTATATTTTGCAAAGGGCTTTTTACTTTTCTTCCTTCTGTATATCTTTTTTTTTTTCGAGACAGGGTTTCTCTGTGTAGCTTTGCGCCTTTCCTGGAACTCACTTGGTAGCCCAGGCTGGCCTCGAACTCACAGAGATCCGCCTGGCTCTGCCTCCCGAGTGCTGGGATTAAAGGCGTGTGCCACCACCGCCCGGCCCCTTCTGTATATCTTTTTTTCACTGCTTCTTGTGTCTGGCTGGCAGCTGCCTGGCTTCTGTCCCTATGCATGTCACGCTCTCTTTGTCCTCGCTCACTTCTTTCCTCCTCTCCTCTCCTCTCCCCTCCCCTCCCCTCCCCTCCCCTCCTCTCCTCTCCTCTCCTCTCCTCTCCTCTCCCCTCCCCTCCCCTCCCCTCCCCTCCCCTCCCCTCCCCTCCCCTCCTCTCCTCTCCTCTCCTCACTTCACCTCTCCTCTTCTCTTCTGATCTCTCTCATTCCTATTTATTTTCTCTGCCCAGCAGCCCCACCTATCCTTCTCCTGCCTAGCTATTGGTTGTTCAGCTTTTTATTAGACCAATCAGGTGCAACACATCTTTACATAATTAAACACACATCCTTACATCATTAAACAAATGTAGCATAACCAAATGTAATATACCTTTACACAGTTAAAGTAATATTCTGCAGCATAAACAAATGTAACACATCTTTACATAGTTAAAATAATACTCCACAACATAAAAGTTTATTTTAGAGAACTTGCAAATAAAAATACCACACAGAGAAAGTGACAATTTAACTTTTCCTTGAAACATTGACATGAATTTTATATACTTTTTCCACTTAATTCAGTCCAAAATATGTGAGGAAAGTGACTATTCTCAAATATACAGACATTGGTGGAAATTTTGCTGGAACTACTATTATGAAATCATGATATCCAAAATGAAAGCAGTAAATTTTCAGTTAACAGAATCTCAAGATGTGGAGACATATGAATTATCTGAGACACAATTGAAAATTAGCATCTTAATTTTCAATTAAGCTCAGACATGTACAAGAGATCACATATAAGTGAGGGATAGTTTAATGGTGAAGAACACATTTGATCTTGCAAAGGACCACAGCTAGATTTCCTGCACCTGTATAGTGGTCCACAACCATTCCAGGAGGTCTGATGCTTTCTGCTGTTGCTCATGGGCACTTCACTGTTTTGCATATAAAGCAATATATACAAAATAAACAAATTTAAACAAACTGATTTTAACAAAGTGAGGACTTTGGTAGAGATAGGAATCAGAAAAACGCCAAATAGAAACTACAGAGCTATTCATTGTGTAGATAGAAATAACAGTGTAATAAATAACATTTAGCAGTCAATAGGCAGAAGAAATAATCAATGGATTTATCCTGTCGAGTAAGAAAAATTATTAAAAAAATAAAACAACAACAAAACAACATGTGTATTAGTATAGTAACGGATGAGCAGAAAACAAAAAAGTGAATAGATATATTTAAAAAATAACAAAGATCTCCCTAAACTTGAAAGAAAAATGAATATATAAATTTCATAAGTCCACAGATATACACAACAAGAAATTGTCTATTCCATTTTTTTGTATTTGCTTTTGGTGTCAACTTCCAGCATGACAGCAGCACCTTGTCTGATTCTTTAAAAACATATTGTCATATCTCAAAAATATTTTCATATCTCCTTATACATATAAGTATTTTATTCATTCTATCTTAACTCATCCACTTACATAAATGCTATATTTTAATTACAAGGTTAATAGAAAGTCTCTAAAGTTTAAAAATACTACATTTTTTTTTACTCAAGAACATTAAAATTATGTGCTACCCATTGTCATTAAGGACACATCATTTGCAAAATTGACCTAAATCCCATATTTTTATCCATATACCAGGCTAATTTACTTTTTGTTTTCTTCTTCTCCTGAAATACAGATCCAGAAATCAAAACTTATTATTTCAATAAAGCTTGAGTTGGCTGTTTGCAACCTGGGGCCTATGCAGGGTTGCTTGGCTCAGCATGGGAGGAGGGGCCTGGACCTGCATGGACTGAGTCTACCAGGTTGATCTCAGTCTGCAGGGGAGGCTTTGCCCTGGAGGAGGTGGGAATGGGGGGTGGGCTAGGGGGAAGGTGAGGGGGGCCGGAGGGGGAAGAACAGGGGAATCCGTGGCTGATATGTAGAACTGAATTGTATTGAAAAAAAAAAGCTTAAGAAAAACATATAAATTCATTTGTTTATTGTCAAGTAATTGTGTATTACTCTTTCAAGTGCTTGTAGCTCTTGTCTGGAATTGGGAAGAAGCCTTGGCATCAAGTATAAGTGGCTCATTTGTCCTACATTTTAAATAAATTGAGCTGGAAGCTTGTGCTAGCCTCACTCTCCAGACCTGCCGACATTTGGCAGACTGAGAATTTTGTTTGTTTTGACTCCCAAACTAAGTTAATTAGACTGGGACTATGATTTGTGAGAATTTACTGCTAAAGTTTCCTTTAGGAAAAAGGTGACCTTTTAAGAAAATATGTATCCTCTTATTCCTTTTTGCTTAACTTTATATAAATACATAAAATAATGTGTTCAGATATGGTTTGAAAGTAGAAACAAAACTCTTTATGATAATAAAGATGACCAATGGGAGGAAGAGCAGTGTGCAAATCTAGGGCAGGGTACTATGAGGGGAACATATTCAACATACAACATACACATATGAAAATTTAGAAATATAAATGAATACACACAAAAGAGATATTTTTTTAGAAACCAAGGTAAGAGTTTACACGCAATAGTTAATAATTAAAATTTGAAAAATTCCATAATTAAGACTGAAAAGTATCTGGAAAAACAAGAGTGCCCTATGTCTTCATTTGGCTATGCCTGTTATCAGAAGTACTGATAACTTGAGTCCATGCTTCTAGAACAGGATACTGAAGAATCTGAAGGAAGAGAGAGAGCTCACTGACATTAGCAAGATGTGGCTAGCTGTGGATGCTAGTTCATGGTTGTGGAGGCAGGAGTATAATTTCAAGGTTGTCAATTATTGCACATCTGGTTTGAGGTCTTTTGCAATCTCAAACAAAAAAAAAGTTCAACAAATTTGTAAGTAGAGTGGGCTAGTAGTCAGTGACAAATGAATTCCACATCTAGGTCAGTTTAATTTGTAGGTCCATGTTACAGCTACTTAAACATAGAAAAGACTCAAAGTGATACTGATAATGCCTCAATATAATGAATGAATCCATGACTATTAATTTTAATTTTCAACAACAGACTTGCAAACATTTCTTGGCCTATCAATGTAAGAGTTTGCTCACTGAACCTGGTGTGGCAGGAATTTTCCAGTATAATAATGACCAACCATCAGTTCTGCTCCATAAGGCTGAACAATCTGGGAAACAATTGCATCCATATTATTCATAAGCTAATTCTACATTCATGTATTTACTGTGCTGGCATAATGATGTGCTTTCAATAGTAATATTAAAAATATGAGTTACTAGGAGCTAGGGAGAAGGCTCTCTGGGTAAAGTGCTTGCCATGCCAGAATAAGAACTCATGTTTGGATTTTGGCAGCCTTTCTATAATCCCAGTGCTTGGTGATAAACACAGTATTCCCTTGAGAAAGCTGGTTTGCTAGAAATACCAAATTGGTAAGCTCTGGGTTCAAGTGAGAAGCCCTGCCTCAATATATAAAGTGAAGATTTAGAAAAATTATACCCAACATCATATTCTATCCTCCATACATGAATATACATGTGCATGCTCACCCATACTCGTAGGTGTGCCCATACTCATACCTAAATGTATATCATACATACACACTATAATAAAAATACAAATTCCTAGTAAGATAAGATTTTCACTTCGTGTCACAGGAAACTTTGGTCCCTGTAAGTCAAGTTGTGCAGGTATCAACCGTTTCATTAGTTCCAGCTGCAATGCTGAGAAGTAACTTCAAACATTCTAAGTAAGAGTTTTAGCAAACTGGAAAAATTCATGTCTTTCAAATTCAGAAAACAGATCAAATTTGATATAAAACTCCAACTGTCAAACTGGTATCAGTGTCTTCCTTATCAAAATGTTCTCCTTTGTGAATGTCCACTGAACTGTGGTAACAGAGCAGACACCTCCTTTTTAATATGCTTCCAGGAAGATAATGGGACAATTATGCTTCTTCACAAATCCTCAGTTCTCTGCTGAACTTAGTGAAGGAGAAGCACCCTCTCGTCTTATATGTCAATTGGATTTCCTTTTCTGAACTCTAATGTATAAGTTTTCCTTTCCATCTTTGGTTAACAAAATATCTTTATACTCACAGAGCTAGAGTTTTCTGTAACTCTCACCAGATGCTGATGCAGATCCTGTTGGTATTCCTCACAAGTGCACCAAGCCTATGATTCTAGGTTTATAAATATTTCATTGTATTTAACTGTACCTTAAATAATAAATGTTCAGTTTCTTCAATTTTGGTTTCTGAACATGAGGCCCATTTTTCCAATATAGTGCAGGTAAAAAAATGAATTTTTTCTTTACTATGTCTCCAGAATCTGTTGTGGAAAAAGAGTCTGAAATTTGTATATTTTATTGTTTTGTATTATTTTGGTCACTATCCAGTGTTATATGTGGCCAAAATCAGGGCCAGTATTTTTTTAAATAGATATATTCCCAAATCTGCACACCGTGTGTTTAGTGTGAAGCTCGATAAAGATAGGCTTGTGTTTCCAGAGGATCTGAAGTTTTACCTAGTCAATAAGAGCAATCAAATTTTAATCAATTAGGCATTCAGTCCTCTATATTTATTCTGAAAATGACCTGGGGCAGAAAACCTAGCATTAATCTGTGGTAGGTAGGCTATGCTGTTATCTGCCTTCAGTTAGTTGGATGGTTTCCATGTAGGCACAAATTAGCAGAAATTCTGTTTCTATGCAGTTAGTTATTAAATGTGACTGTAGCCACTGAAATTGAAACCTAGACAGATTACATTTTAAATTACAGCAACAAAATTTCTGGTGAGTAATAGAATAGTTGATATTCATGTTTCTCCCTTTGTTTCTATATAAAACAATGTCAATAATTATTTTATTTACTATATGGGCATTTTTAATTAAAATTGAATATGAATGCTGTGTAATATTATTATTCCTCAAGAGAAATGAACAAAAGTACCCTCTGTTCAGAGAGAGAACCAATAATAAAGTAGGGATACCATTGAAGTCCAACTTGGAGAAACAATAAGCTTTATTGGGGTTACTGAAAGGAATATGGGTGAAGAGTTACTAACAGAATCAGAAATAACTCAAAGGCAGCTGCATCACTAAAGGCCACCCCAGCAGGGTGACAGATCATGAAGATGCAAACTGGAACATACTGTACAACATATATGCATCTCAATGCATTGGAGAGTGTCCATTCCTGGTACCCCAGTTGATCTGAGCCTCTTCTAGGGATCTCAAGTGGCTCAGAAGGCCTTTTTGTTTCTCTATACCTTGGGATGGAGAAGCCTAGTGAATCTGGTCAGTTTCAGGGACTTCCTTAAGCTACTGAGTTGTTTACTTGAACTTAAGGAGCAGGAATGTTCCACCTTTACTTAGAATATACTGTTTCTTAATAATCAGCTTCCTTCCATGATAGATAATTTCTGCTTGAACAAAATTGCTACACAAAAAAGGAAGATTGAGTGTTTGGCCTGTAAAAATTATTGTAATCAGCTCTCATTACCTTGTGTACTAATGAGCCAAGACATCACTGTAACATGATCATACATGATAAAAGTTAGATTAGTGCCTACTCTAATTGTTATCATAAAACCTTCATCCAGTAACTAATGGAAGCATATGCAGAGATCCACAGCCAAACAGTGGGCTGAGCTCTGGGAGTCAAGTTGAAGAGAGGAAGAAAGAACTGTAAAAGCCAGAGGGGGGGGGGGGTCAAGATCATGATGGGGAAACCCACAGACAGCTGACCTGAGCTCATAGGAGCTCAGGAACTCTGGGCAGACAGCTAGGGAGCCTGCATGGGACCTACCTAAGTCCTCCACAAGTGGGAGATTGTTGTGTTGTGTAGTTTGGTCTGTCTGTGGTCCTTAGCAGTGGGACCAAGGTCTGTCCCTGGCACATGAGCTGGCTTTTTGGAACTTAATCCCTATGGTGGGGTGTCTGGCTCAGCCTTGATGCAGTGGGGAGGAGCTTGATACTGCATCTACTTGGTGTGCCATGCTGTATTGACTCCCATGGGAGGCCTTGCCCTTTCTTAGGAGTAGATGTTGGCAGGGGAGGTAGAAAGGAGGTGGGAGAGGGAACAGGATGAAAGGAGGGAGGGGAAACAGTGGTTGGTATGTAAAATAAAAAAATAATAAAAACAAACAAACAAAAATGTCTTGATTTAAACTTATCAGAGCTTCATAATGAAAAGATGAAAGCAAGCTTTAAATACTTGTATCAATCAGTGCTTTTTGCATTTTTGTATGTAGGCATGTACATAAGAGCATGTCTGCTTTTATTATATATACTTAAAATGTTATTCATGAATGTATATAATATATATTCATAAATATTTATAATATATATGCATATGTAATAGCATTCTTGTTATATAAATAAACCATACCATATAAAGACTGACCTACACAGATATGCAGGGTAAATGATGCAAACAGCCCCAGAATTCATAAAACGATCTTTGAGGTTCAACTGTTAAGTCAACATAATGTGATAAATTTGGCACAGTATTCTTGTTGAGAAAGAGACAAAGCAAAAAACAAACAAACAAAAAATAGTGGTTCAATGTAAGAGAAAATTTTATAGAAACCCTTAAAAAAATGTCAAAAGCAATCTCTGAATCACAAATACTAGATAAGAAATTTTACTAAAAGCAACATTTAAAGAAACATTACCTAAGACTTTAAAAATACAGAACAATGCCAATCTCATACACTCTGCTAATTACATAGTTTGTCTAACCATTCTAAATGCAAGTAAGGTAGATCCTTGGTTTCTACAAAAATAATAATAATAATAGGTCACAAGAGTGTGTATTGATGATCTACTTACTGCAAGTCCACCTTGATATACTGGTACAGGAATAATCATTGCAGATCAGTTTCTCCTCAGGCATTGCACATTAGATTTATATCCTCTGGTAAAATCACTCTCCCATTACCCGTTATAGTGTATTTTAACGTTTCATGTTGTTGCATTATTGAAATAGGATCTGGCTGTATATTCCAGGCTGGCCTCAAAGAACAAGAGGTCATGAATTTGAGTAGGACTTAGAAGGACATGAGAAGAGTTTGAGGCAGGGAATGAAGAAGGATGTAAACGTACTACTCAGACAGGAAATTCTCCAAAAAAAAATTAAAATAAAAAGAATATTGGGCTGAGCTTTGACCACTCAGAATGACTCACAAGACCCCTTTGTATTAAGAAAAAAAACTGATGGGACTCTTGCTGCTTATACTTGCTTACTTAAGCACAGCTATGCATCCTTCTGTAGAGTTAAAAACTTTGTCTGTCAGTATACTTTGGACTATGTGATCATTTCCTTGAGTTCACAGATCTATTTTTCACAGTCTTCATTCAAAGCTATCCTAAAACATATGTGACACCGAGGCCACAGTTTTACATGTTTGGTATTGACACTTGTTAAAACACAAATGTTAATAAATTGCTTTTAGGAATTATGAAGGTTTAGTAAATTAGTGGTTGTAGATTCTCCATCTAGTGCCAAACAGTCAACCCGGAAAATATACATACAAATAATACAAATACTGAGCATGTTGTGTTTAGGACATACACACACCACTTTCAGCTGTTGCGACATTGTTTCTTCCAGCTGTGTATTGAAACATACCCTGTGGTTCCTTGCAAGTTCCTAACAACACACAGTTTTGTGTGAATTCTTTGCTAAACAGGATTGGTCAGTTCCCTCTGCCTCACCCAGAAATGGAATAATATGATGGTGTATAGGCAAAGCACTTCAGAGCCCCTTAGGCTAAGAGGATGCATACTTCTACATGTTCCTGAGAACCTGATCTTGTGTCCCACGCTTCTTTATCATGGTCATTTGGATTTTCAAGTTTATGAAAAGTCTCTTTTACAATTTCTTTATGTTTAAAATATACAAATTCTGTGGCATTATAGAACTTACAGCTTGGGAAATTTTCCTAGCTATAGATATTTGATTAAACACCAGGGCAACTTCCCAACAAAAAGTTAACCTTGAAACCCCACTAATCACATGTTTTCCTTAATCAGAAGCTGCTCAAGATGTCTACAGTGGCTCAGACAATAATGTAATGATGCAAAGTAATATATTCCAGAAAAATGTGATGACAGGTATATTGTTTGGATTTTCCTGATGTCAGCAGAAGATAATTAAAATGTTATATATTCTATGAACAAAACAAACAAACAACTCACTGAATATATGAACTAATTGTAAGTTTCCAGTGACAGAATGAATACTTGTAGAAAATCATTTTGTAAGGAAATACATATTTTGACTCCTGCTTCAGAGACTAAGGCCCCACTCCACAGGAGAAAGAACACATCTGATAGCTCAACTCTGGCCAAGAACCCATAATTGGGGAGTTCACAGACCCCAGGAGTGAATCAACAATTAGTATTTTTTAAATAGAAGTGTAAAAACTTTATACTGGTGGATTAGTTCAGCTCTCAGACTTCATCAAATAAGTTTCTTCTAAAAACAAAATTTCTTATGTGTATGTAAATTTCATTGTCTCAGCATAATACCAATTACGTTTTTTGAGTACATGAAACAATTACACAAAGCAAAGAGTGTGCTTGAACTGAATCATAATATAAAATATTTGTTAATCACATTTCATATATTTTAATGCTAAATTTTGACCAATATGCAGTCAAAATCACATCAGAATCATTCATTGACAGCTACAAAACAAATTATGTTAAGTCTATTCACAGAAGCAATGAACTTCTGCTATCACATATGTGACCTCAAAGACATTATGATTCAGGTGGCTCTCATTACTTCATCTAGAATGACTGCCAAATGCAATTAGACAAGAAGGATATGTGGAAGAAATTGATCTGAATTAGAAACAATAAACATATGCTTCTAAAAAATCAATAATGAATGGCACCAAAATGCAAAAATATTTTTAATTAATTTAAAATTTATATAAAATTTTATTAAAAAATTTAACATATAATAAAAGTACCATTAATAACAGTAAGAGAATAAAATGCTGAAAAGTTTTAATAAAACAATGATCTTCAATTTAAGAATACATGTGTTTTTCCTAATAGAAACATGATTTTTCTGTATTGATTATCAAGGATTCAAAAATTTTAAAAAGGATTTGAAAGACATAGAGGTAAACTTCTAATCCACATGTGTGGACTGGTGACAACAGTCATAATTTTCTCCTATAGTAAGAGGTTGCTCATTTAGCTCTTGATTTTCTTTTCTTTCTATTTAAAATCTTTGTGTAATCAGTTTTTTCAAAGCCACATTTCTAGAGCACTCTAAGTCATCTTAAATGTATCTTCAAAACAAAAGAAGACATCTTTATGTAAATAAAACTCTATGACAGATATATAGGACATGGTTTACATGAAAAGCATCTTGTGTGGTTAAGGAGATAACTTAGTCAGTAATGAGCTTGCTGAGAGGGCGAGAGGAGTCAACGTGACCCCTCAACACTCAGGTGAGAAGTCAGGTTGTCATGTTATAACTGAAGAGCTAGAAAGGCTGAGAAAGAAAGTAGTGGGACTCTATATAGACAGCCCAGTGAGTGCTAGGTGCTATGTCGCTGTCTCAATAAGCAAGGGAGAGATATTCTGAGGAATGACAACACAGGTATCCTCCAGCTGGCAAAAGTATCCCTCTGCACATGCACACACACACACACACACACACACACACACACACACACACACACACTCACACACACGAACAAATGCATGAATTAAATTAAGTTAAATTAAAATGCCCTGGTTGGTAAAGTGCGTGTTATGACAACATAAGGTATTTAGTTCAGATTGCCAAAACTCACAGAGAAGAACAGTGGGCAATAGTAACCCCAATAGTGGGGTGGCCAATAGGGTAGAGACAGACAGGTCACTGGAGCTCCCTGGACAGCCTAAAATTATCATTCAGCTTCACTTCAGAGAGACTCTGAAAAAATGTAATGCGAGCAAGCAATGAAGGTATCAGACATTAAGTTCTGGTATCTACACGCATACAAACATTCACATGTCAACACTCATGCAAATTAAAAATGAATATCCCTTATGTTTAATAAAACTATTATTTTAGCTCAAATTTGCTTAGGGTTTTCTATTGGATCAACTTTCTCTGGGAACCTTTTATTTATTTTGCAGTCAGAAATCTTCAAATTCTCTAGAAATTAAATCAATTTTATTTTATTTTCCTATTAATTAAAAGATCAAAATGATTAAATACAGTAAGTAAACTAACCCTACTTATCAAAAGAAGCACACAGGAAAGATATTCTAATGCTGTTAATGTGATGTTTTGAGTAAATTAATCTAGAAAGCTGCTCAGTGAGGCATGATTTCTAAATTTTCATATATATATATATATATATATATATATATATATATATATATATATATATATATGTAAAGGCATTGAGGAGTTATTTTCTTTTTTTTTTTTTAATTTATTTTAATTTATTTTGCAATACAATTCAGTTCTACATATCGGTCACGGATTCCCTTGTTCTCCCCCCCTCCCGTCCCCCTCACCTTCCCCCCAACACCCCCCCCCCCATTCCCATCTCCTCCAGGGCAAAGCCTTCCCCACAGACTGAGGTCAACCTGGTAGACTCAGTCCAGGTAGGTCTAGTCCCCTCCTCCCAGGCCGAGCCAAACAATCCTGCATAGGCCCCAGGTTTCAAACAGCCAACTCATGCAATGAGCACAAGATCTGGTCCCACTGCCTGGATGCCTCCCAAACAGATCAAGCCAATCAACTGTCTCACCCATTCGGAGGGCCTGATCCAGTGTGGACCCCTCAGCCATTGGTTCATAGTTCATGTGTTTCCATTCATTTGGCTATTTGTCCCTGTGCTTTATCCAACCTTGGTCTCAACAATTCTCGCTCATATAAACCCTCCTCATTCTCGTTAATTGGACTCCCAGAGATCCACCCAGGGCCTAGTCATGGATCTCTGCATCCAGATCCCTCAGTAGTTGGATGAGGTTTCTAGCACAACAATTAGGGTGTTTGGCCATCCCATCACCAGAGTAGGTCAGTTCGGGCTGTCTCTCGACCATTGCCGGCAGTCTGTTGTGTGGGTATCTTTGTGGATTTCTGTGGGCCTCTCTAGCACTTTGCTTCTTCCTGTTCTCATGTGGTCTTCATTTACCATGGTCTCCTATTCCTTGTTCTCCCTCTCTGTTGTTGATCCAGCTGGGATCTCCCGCTCCCCCAAGCTCTCTTTCCCTCGACCCTCGCCTTTCATTACCCCCACTCATGTCCAGGCTGTTCATGTAGATCTCATTCCATTTCTCTGTCATTGGGCGATCCCTGTGTCTTTCTTGGGGTCCTATTTTCCGGGTAGCCTCCCTGGTGATGTGAGTAGCAGACAATTCATCCTTGTTTCATGTCTAGTATCCTGCTATGAGTGAGTACATACCATGTTTGTACCCCACATCTGACAGAGGACTGATATCCAGAATATATAAGGAACTCAAGAAATTAGACATCAAAATGCCCAACAGTCCAATTAAGAAATGGGCTATAGAACTAAACAGAGAATTCTCAACAGAGGAAACTCAAATGGCCGAAAGACATTTAAGGAATTGCTCATCATCCCTAATCATCAGGGAAATGCAAATCAAAACAACTCTGAGATACCACCTTACGCCTGTCAGAATGGCTAAGATCAAAAACACTGAAGGCACCTTATGCTGGAGAGGATGTGGAGCTAGGGGAACTCTCCTCCACTGCTGGTGGGAATGCAAGCTTGTACAACCACTTTGGAAATCAATATGGCGCTTTCTTAGAAAATTGGGAATCAATCTCCCCCAAGATCCAGCTATACCACTCTTGGGCATATACCCAAGAAATGCTCAACCACACCATAAGAGCACTTGTTCAGCTATGTTCATATCAGCATTGTTTGTAATAGCCAGAACATGGAAACAACCCAGATGCCCTTCAACTGAAGAATGGATAAACAAAATGTGGTACATATACACAATGGAATACTACTCAGCAGAAAAAAACAATGGCATCATGAGGTTTGCAGACAAATGGATGGATCTAGAAAAAATCATCCTGAGTGAGGTAACCCAGACTCAGAGGAGTTATTTTCTAAAACCCAGTCATAACTTTTCTACAAGCAGGGTGCTATTTAAACTGACACTTCCAGCCATCACATTAAACTATCTAATCAAAGACGAACTACAAGAAACAACTATGAGAGGGTAAAATACTTTATATGAGCAAGAAAACTTAATTCTCAATAATATATTAAATGGTACAGGTGTATTATATCAACAACGACATAGAGTACTTGGCATGCTATAAAATAAAATACTAATTAATGAATAGGTCATTAGGAATTAATAATTATATTTATAATTTATTAGGCATCTCTTGTGTTCCAGTAACTCCCTAAGTTATTAAAAGTAACAGATCTTTTGATATATTAAACTACCTTAAAATGTTAATTTTTATGTCTTCATATTGAGAAATAAAAAACATGAGGCTGAGGGTTGTTGAATGGCAATTTTTCCCTTAAGATACATTATATATATTTAATCTCACAAACATGTTACTTCTTAATCAAAATCATCCTAGATGTGTTTTCCCACTCTGAGTAGAAAACAGGATGAAAAAGAAAATTCTCTATGTAATTACCATCAAATCTTAAGTACTGTTTTGCACTTTTACTTTCAAACAGCCAAATAAATTTTCTGTTTGAGCCAGAAACAGTCTAATAATTTCAAGTCTTTTCACTATGTCAGCTTTCTGTTACTGTGACAAAATGCCCATGACAAATAACATACAAGAAAGAAAGTTTTATTGCTGCTCAAAGTTTAAGAAATCTTGTTTGATTTGGACTTGAGGCGGCACAGTGCATCAAGATGATAGTGTGTAGCAGAGACTTGCTCACCTCCAAGGAGCTTTGAGAGGATCCTAATGTCTGCTGTGTGCCACAAGCCCAGTAACTTAACCTTCTTCAAGCTGAGTCAGACTTCAAAGGCTCCATCACTTACCCTTAGGGCCAAAGAGCAGAAACAAAACCTTGACACAGGTTTTGGGGACATTCGAGACAAAATCTCCACTAAAATACTTCTTTCAGGTTCTTTTTAAAAAATTCACTAAGCGCTCAGATGTACTACAGCCATGTAAAGTATTTCACAGGAAAGTAGAATTACTATTCCTTGTCCACTCTGCTTATCATATCCTAAAAGATATTCTTAGCAACCCTTCTTCACTGTGATCATCAATGATGCCTGTTGTGTCTAATATTTCTAAAACTTGGCCCTCTAGATCTAATCAAATATATGAAAAATTACATCATCCGGTCATTTTCAGCTTTATTTCTTCATCATTCAAGAAGGGAAAGCTGAGTTAGAGTTAGAGCTTGTGCTTTCAGGTCTACACATGAAGCTGATAGTATTAATGGAGGTTTTCCTTAATAAATGATCATCTGCACTTTTTGCAGTCTGTATAGAACATGTTGGAATATCTAAGAATACAACATAAAGGAAAGATTGTCATTAGTACCTAAACTTAACGGACCGTTACAGACTCTATAAATAAAAGATCAATTAATTAAAGACTCTTTAGATTTGTTGTTTAATGTATGCGTGTTTAACTTGCATTGTATATCTGTGCACCATGTGTTCACAGGGCTCTCGGAGGCCAAAAGAGGTCTTAGAGCCACCGGAACTGGAGTAACACAAGATTGTGAGCCCTCATGTGGGCTCTGGGACGCAAATCTTGATCTTTTCAGTTCTCTTACCTGCTAATCTATTTCTGCATCTCCTAACCAAGTAAATATTTATCAAATGGCTGCTTGATTTCATTTGGTGCAGTGGGTGCTGAAAATCAAACATTTTCTCTACCCTCTTCTTTCAGATGGGGAATCAGAATGTATTTCCACTAACTGCTGCTTTTTAAATTGGTAACTAAAACACCCACACATGTTTTCTTTTGTGCCCGAGTTCAACAGCTAGTGTTAGGAATACAACTGAGCAAGGTGAACATGAGGTACCTGTGCAATGTCCCAGTGGTTTCTAAGAAACCTTTACATAAATACCTGGTACGCGGTAGCAAGGCCAGCAATTTCAAATGAAAATTCTTACTGTGAATCACACACACTGCACTAACTAGCATTTAGTTGTTTTATGACAGTCACATTTTTAAGTTAATGAAAAGATAATGACATAGAGGCTATTTTTATTCAAGAAATGAAAACTTATATTTATTTGTTTATTTATTTAAGATTTAGAGGAATTATTTGTATAATTCAGCAGAGAAACAGAGTAAAGTGAATCTATTACTGGATAATATAAATCAGACTGCAAAGTTAATGAATTTCTATTTCAATTTAAAAGACTTTAACACTTGTTAAATGTATCATTTTATGAACTATCATGTTCAAATAAATAGAAAATACTCAATGCAGCACTGATCAGAAATAAATATTAATCAATGACGTATTTTAGTTCCCCAAAATAAACACATTGATATAATATTTCTGGAATGTCCTAAATAGGAAGTATTTTGTACTTCAAATATATTAGTGTTTCAGAAAATTATAAAGTAGAATAATTTAAATTGATACAAAGGCTAAACTCTGAGGTCACATTTCACAAAATTCAGATAGGGATATTATAATAGCACATAGCTATTGATATTTAAGAAAATACCTTAGTTATCAAATACTAATATTGCTGACATACACAAGTGCTCATATATTTATATATGATAGTGTTTAATAGCTCCACCCTACATAATTTAAACAAAGTCATTTAACTACAACAGGATGGAGATCTCTTTAGTGAAAAAGGAATATTTCTTTCATTGATTAAATATGGGGGCTCTTGTTTTAATGGTGGTATATAATAGTTGTACAATTTAAGATTGTAGATAAAACTTTGCTGTGACAGAACTTGTAAAATCCAGTTTACTCCTTAAAAAATATTTGTTAGTTTTACTTTTATTTTGTTTGCATGTGTGTGTGTATGTGTATGTGGGCATGTACCATGTGGGTTCTAAAGACTGAAATTTATGGCATCAGGCTTGGCAGCTTGCATCTTTACCTCCTTAGTATTTGAGCACCCCTCCCCATCTACTTTTTAAGACCAATTAGCATATATCACTATAACATGGACTCAACTCTCGAAGTACTCTTCTTATGAAACTTTCATAATAACTTCAATTTTCAACCAGGATGAAAATAAATAGCTACATACATTCAATATGAGTACCTTCTGGTCTGGTCACAAAATTCAAAGAAAAAAACTAAACATTTATTGTCTCTGGTAAGTGTAATAATATTAATGTCAACTTAGTTTCTGAACGCTGAAAGATTTCTAGCACAATGAATCAAGAGGAACTCATTAAGATGAATCTTCATACAGGAAAACTGGATCTATGCATGAGGAAATAAAAAACAAAATAGCTATCTCTTAGTTTTCAAGTGATATTTCTGTATACATACAAATTAGTAAATTAGGATTTATATAGGGTGGAGGGAGCATGAGTCCACATGAGCTGGCTTCTCTAAACCTCACAGACCACAGAAAAGACTGATTCTACTCTCTGGACTATATCAAGGTATCAATGATTTTATATATTATATTTTACATTGTGTGTGTGTGTGTGTGTGTGTGTGTGTGTGTGTGTGTGTGTGTGTGTATTACAGTGTCCTAGTAAAAAAAGGACTAAGGGATTGCATTATGTCTGATTGAATATATTGATATTTATTTATTTATTTGTGTGTATGAATGTGAGCATGTGTATGTGTGTTATCATGTGATCACATGGAAGTCAGAGGATTTGTGAAATTTGATTGTCATCAAGTGCCTTTGTCCATTGCTCCATCTTGAAGGCTTAACACTCCCTTCTGATGAGGCCCCCACTATAGCTCCAGAGAACATGATTAATCAGACGCCATTGGAGACTGATGGAAACATTCAACCCAACTTACAGATGTGGAGAACATCAAATAAATGGTATAAGCATGATATGAAAGATGTAAAAGCTTCTAATTTACACAATAGCTTTTATATTTGTATACAGACAGACTAAAGACAGATTTACTTATCGTTTTATAAGCTTTTCTATAAAGTGTAAATTTTGATTTGTTTTTGACTGTGCTGGGACTGAATTCAGAGTACTCTGAATGCATGGCAAATGTTCTACACCTATATTCTCCTCAATTCTTTGTGACCATGTGTTTTCACATGATGATAGTATAGTGGAAATTCAATGTGGCTTTATAGACCTTCTGCAAATTGATTGCTTAATAGTATGATAAATTCTGAGTCAATATATCTATCTGTATCAAGGAATATATCCCCAGGGTAAAATAAATCTTAACAAATTTGTTGAACTAGTAAGGTTGCATATTTCAGTTTGCAAATCATAAGAAAGTGTAAATTTATATCTGAAAATAAAGTAACCATGTGTGGTTGGAGGAGTATTCCAGAATTTCTTCTTCTTTATCAGTTATCACCTTTAGTGCTCAAGTTTTCTGGATAGGTTTTCAGGAAAGAGCCAGTTAGCATATGTCTGGACAAATGCTAGCCTATTAGTAAACTACATTGGTGCCTTTTCCCTTGAGAAGCATATTTCAATTCATCTTGCTATGTTGTTGTTGATCAACTAAGTTTACATCTCATAAATATATATGTAGGTATTTTCTGGATTTAGTACAATAAATTTGGTTGACATTCATTCAATTCATTTGCTAACAGTGAGAAGCTGAGATACAAACACTGTGTCAAGATCCCTTGCCCATACATTGGTTCCTATTTGCCTACACAACCCTTGGAGCAGGAGCAGCAGAATGACTTCAGTGGTCTGAGATTTTCATCATTATGACAATGGAAATTATCATCCCTCCCCAATTTTTTCCTCCATTAAGCAAGACAAAGGCAATATCAGAAGGAAGTCTCCTTGTGTTTTGTAATTCTGAATTTGGTCTGTAACACAAATCAACTCAGATCAGACCAAAGGCAGCTGTAATAATATGGACTAATATTTGATGAAAGATTTTTTAACCGTACAAACAAAATTTTCAGAACTGTGAATCACTATTCTTTAAAACAGACACCTAATACATGTTGTTTTCTTCAATTTGCTATGAATGTCTGACATTGTGTGTTTAAACAATTTTTAAGAGTATTGATGCGAAAACCTGAGTCTCAGAAACTATCAATCTAAAAACCTATTTTTCTACATGGCATGAAAAATATTTCCTCGTTTAAAAGTTATAGAATGTCAAATAAAACCATATGAAGTCATCAATTTTATAGATTGAAAACTTAAATTATTTTGAGACTTTTGTGACAGCTACAGTATAATGTGTAGGCAAATGTGTACCATAGAAAATGCATTGGTGAAAAGAAAATAATGATTATTAGTGTTATTTTAGAAATAAACAGTCTAAATATGGCTCCTCACATGCTTCCCTTGTTTAAGCTGAGAGACTAGGTACAAAGAGTTTTACATCTGCCTGTCTTAATTTGGGATGATATTTTATTACTAGGAGGAAAAAAGTAGTACTACTTTTTTTCAGGCTTGGTATTTACAAAATCAAGGGCATTGTCCCTATTTTTATACCAGTCAATCTTTTGTACCATTTTTATGCAGACAATTTTCATATATTTCAACTAATTAACTTTATCTCAAACTGCCCTATATGGAAAATACATTTAGGAAAATAAACCCTTAAAGAGTAAAGGCTTTAAACATGGCTGAAACACCTTGGACAGTCTCACCCTGAAAATATTGAGAGTTTGAATTTGCCGTCAGGACTCCAAACCCTAGTAACTTTAATCCAATGCTAGCTTGTCAATTAAAATGGATCAAAAAATCATGAATTGGTGGTTGACTATATGTGCATTTTATCAGAAAAGAGGACTTTATCATGCAAATGGCTTCCATGTATTCCACATTAAAATTGTTGCTTTCAGTTTGAATAAATTGTTTATTATTTTCATTTATGGGTATCTTCATGTATAATAAAACATTATAATAAAACATGAATGAACTATTATTATGATGATGTCGCTCAAATCATTGCATCTAGGTTTCAAGTATTTTCTAGTAGGAAAAAGCAAAAACATTATTAGTAAATTAATCAGTCAATTATTGATTGAGAGGTTTAGAAACATTTCAAAATGGATAGACACTTGAGTGATTTCTGTAACATGACACAACAGGTGTTAGATGTCTAGGGATTGATGTGTGAGCAGTAAATATTTGAAATTACTCATTTTCTGTCTGTACAAAATGGAACACAAGACAAAGGTAGTATAACACCTACCCTGCTAAGAACTGAAACACCTTGGACAGTCTCACCCTGAAAATATTGAGAGTTAGGTGTTTTATATTTGTCTGTATGAAAGGTGTTTCATAAATTTAAGAACCTTTCTATCAAATCAGGAATGACTAGCAGATAAATAGAGCACAGACCTCAGTAGAGTCACTTGAGAAAAATTCAGACTTTGCAAAGTGACTTTAAAGAAGTCAGTATAGATGCAAAACCTAGTTTGGGTATAGAGAACCCATTTCTGTTTACCATTTCAGTTATTCCTCCAGCCTTGTGTATTTTCCTAGTTTGATCAGGTCCAGTGTTCTGTAAAGAAATTAACAAAGAGATTTAAAATTTAAAACAAAATTATCAACAAGTGAGGTTCAATATGATTATATGCAGATTGTCCAATTTATAAGAAAGGCAAGTCATATAAATAAATAAGAAACTACAATGCATTTATGGTGAAAGATGTAGTTAATCGAAACTGACCCTGAGGAGGCTCAAATAATGAAATTATCAATCATTTAAAATTATCCAGCTTAAATAGGATCAAAAGGCAAATGGAATCCACTGTGTACAAATATCTGAAGTGAAACTTTTAAAAATTTAATAAGCAGATTCAGTGATCCACAACCAAGCCCTGGGCTGAGCTCCTACACTTCAGTTGAAGAGAAGGAGAAGGGATCACAGGAGAAAGTGAGGTCAAGATCATGATAGGGAAAACCACGGAGACAGCCTACCCATGCTGGTGGGAGCACATAGACTCTGGCCTGTCAGTCGGGGAACATGCACGGGACTGAACTAGGCCCTCTGAATGTAGGTGACAGTTATGTGGCTAGATCTGTTTGGAGAGGCCCTGGCAGTTGGACCAGGACTTCTCTTGGATGCATGAAATGGCTTTTTGGAACATATTCCTTAGGGTATGATACCTTGCTCAGCCTTGACACAGCAGGGAGGGCCTTGGTCGTGCCTCAATTTAGTATGCCACACTTTGTTGACTACCCAAGGGAGGCCTTACCTTCTCTGAGGAGTGGATGGGGGGTGGGATTGGGGGAAGTGAGGGGCAGGAGAAGGGGAGGGATGAGGAACTAGGATTGGTATGTAAAATGAAAAAAATATTTTTTAAATAAATAAATTTTAAAAAATTGACAACATATGTTGAATTTCATCTTGGGTCATACAATAGTCAGTCTTAAATTTTTTGCTTCATTCATATTTCACAATTTCTATCTTAATCCATTTTAATTACAATAGTATAATTGTTGAGTATGTAAATACTAGAAGTATATTTCTCATGTATCTGAAATCTGGAATGTTCAAGATATGGACATCCTGGTTGATTGTCTGTCTATTTCCTCACACAGAAGTCTCTTTTCATCAGGACCTAACTTGGAAGGAGAAATGAATGAACAGTCTGGGGCTTGCTTCCTATGAAATTTCATCTCATAAATGAGAACTCCATTCTCATAACCTAATTGAAACAGGACATTTCTAATTTGGAGACCAGAAAGGGAACTGGTTCCCAATGTAAACTTAGTCTAGAAAGCATACTAAAAACAGAAAACACCTGCTCTATCCCATGCAAATAGAATGATGAAACAATGGAATAATGTTGACCCACCAATTCAGCCCAATCCCAAACCACACAACTGTGCTCCTTTGCATGGTAGGAATTTCCTGATAGAATTTTACACGAACATAGGTGAAGAATAAAAGACAGAGAGGGGAGGAATGAGTCACAAAAAGAAAAAAACTAATTTTATGATTTCATCCCTAAAGAGAATAAACTGGTGCAGAAGAACTCTATTCTATTAGAAATAAAATGGAAATATAAAGGATGACAGAGAAATATCAGAAAGCAAGACATGGCACTGCTCTTCCAGAGGACCTGAGTTCAATTCCCAGTATGTTCATTGTAACCACTCAGGAGTAAACACTGACCAATTGGGACTGCCCTCATATTCATGGTGGGAGTTACATGAGAGAAAATTACCAGCAAATGGACTTACTCTAACCTAAAGAGGCTTTAAGTGTATAAGAAAAAATATATAGGTCACTTATTTAGGGTTTAGAACTTGATTTTACCTTTAATTGACTATACATGTCTCAGGAAATCTACTTTAGAGTCCCTTTAACAGTACTATGATGTGAAGCTTCAGGGGACAGGACTTTTGCATCAATAGCTTCTTCTAAAGATGCGATGGTACCAAGATAAGTAGTAAGTTTAAGGTAGAGTTGATGTTCTTCTACCATATAATGGTTCCTTCATTGGAGACAGTCTGTAAGTCAACACTGATGCTCAGAAGCCATTGCTTACCCTACTCGTCCACTCAGGTTATAAGAAAGGGACATATAAATGAGGGCAGGTATCCAGTCAGATTCAGGAAATGAAGTCCTTGAGAAATTCCCCTGTGATAGGAAAATCTACCAGGATTGTAAAAACCTGAAGGGAAATATTAGTTAAATGAGAACATCAGGAATAAATTTCAACATTAATTATATTGTTTATTATTCTTCAGTGATTTTCAAACCACTGAATGAATATCTGTAACGTACAGATAGTATAGATTCAAACAACACATGACCAAACATATTACCGTCCCACAGTCATAGTCTAATGTGTCATTGGCTCCAGTTATAAACACCTGTGGGGAGATAGTACATTGAAAGGAAATAGAGCTTACATGTTATCTAGCCAAAATGTATACCTGCAGATTACCAACATGTATTATACTCAGCCATCTCCCTTCCCCAAATGCAAAATTCCATATGAACTATTTGGTAAAGCTAGGACTAATCTAGAGCAGGATGAATAAGTTCTCATCTCATGCTCTGGGGAAAAATTTTATTCATACACAAAGGCCAAAATGAAAAGGTGATATTAGCATTCAAACAAAATTATAATGCTACAAGAAATCCTTTGCATGCAAAGCATACTGTTACAATTCCTCTAACTTTACTAATGGGAAGAGATTTGAAATTCCCATATACAAGATATAATTAATTTCCGTATACACAGAACATCCAGAATCCCATAAAATTATATTTCAAGCACCTTTTGTGAATTTAATGAAAGAGAGAAATTGCTCTGCATCATTCAAATTTATTACTCATTGTGTAAAAAAATATAATATGTAAAATTTGACAGTAACAGCAGACTGGCAGTCGAGGGGAAGACCTGTGCTGACAAAAGCCATGCCTGTTACATAGACTGCCTCAGAAATGAAATTCATAATCCCTTCCTTTTCCCGGGAGCCTTCTTCCCTACTTGCCTTCTCCATTGCATTCTAGTTTGTAATTCTCCCTTCTTACACAGGATTTCTCACAAAGTGTTTAACTCTGCCTCTCACTTCACGTGCATCTCACTTCATTTTTTGCCTTCCTTCAGGCTTCTGTTTCATTTTGGACACAAGCTCCTTCTACACTGCCTTTTTCCTTTACATAATCAAAACATAGATTTTCTCTTTCTTTCCTTGGGTCAGTTCTCTCCTCTCTCTCTCTCTCTCTCTCTCTCTCTCTCTCTCTCTCTCTCTCTCCCACCCCCACATAGAGACTCTCTCTTTGCTTGTTGTTCCTACACTAACTTTCTCACTTGCTTTCAGACTTCTCTGTAGCTAGAGTTTTGCTGCCTGGCCCACAGTCAGGACAAATCTCTCTCACCTGCCAGTCCCACAGCTGCTCAAACCCAACCAAGTAAACACATGGAGACTTATATTGGTTACAAACTGTATGGCCGTGGCAGGCTTCTTGCTAACTGTTCTTACAACTTAAATTAATCCATTTCTATAAATCTATACCTTGCCACGTGGCTCATGGCTTACCGGCATCTTCACATGCTGTTTGTCATCGTGGCAGCTGGCAGTGTCTCTCTGACTCAGCCTTCCACTTCCCAGCTTTATTCTCCTCCTTGTCCCGCCTATACTTCCTGCCTGACCACTGGCCAATCAGTGATTTATTTATTGACTAATCAGCAACACATTTGCCATACAGAACATCCCACAGCACTTCTCTCTTCTCTCAAATATTTAATAGATTGGTTTAAAACAGTAGAAATGCATAACCTATTGTCTTGGCAACAGCCATGAGTTGCTCTCCACAAACTGACAGCAAGGCCCCATTGTTGAAGACAACATTCATACAACTCATTGAACATGGAGAAGGCAAAGCTGTTGCCTAAATAGAACCTTCATGTCTACAGTCTAGTGTCTTTGGTATAAGAAGATACTTTGCAGGCTAACAAAAGCGAAATGTAAACACCAAACCAAACACAATGGTGTTAAACCTGCAAAATATGCTAGGCCAATGGTGGCACAAAGCTTGGGGGAGTAAACAAGCAGTGTCTATTTTTGATTTAAGGCCCATTCCATGAGATAGAACCCATACCCAACACTGCTTGGTGACCAAGAACCAGTGACTACATCAAATATGACTGATACTACTGGTCTTAAAAAATACTGATGAAATGATTCAGAATAATATTCTATTATACTCATAGATCAGTGCCTTATTTAGACATCCTCAGAGAAGCTTCTTCCTACAGCAGATGGGAACAAATAAAGAGACCCACAGCCATACATCCAGAGAGTGAGACCTTGGAACATACTGATCTAAATGTGATGTCTCCATCAAATTCCTCTACTCAGGGCTGAGGGAATAAAGTAGAAGAAGAGGTGGAAAGAGTTTAAGAGCCAGAGGTGATGAAGGGCACCAGAAGAACAAGGACCTCTGAATCAGTGAGCGTAACTCATATGAACCCAGAAACTGAAGCAGCAAGGATAATGCTTGCATTGTTCTGCACCTCTGTGTATACACACACACACACACACATACACTCTGTATATTATATATATATATATATGTATATATATATATATGTGTGTGTATATACATATAGTAGCTTTCAGCTAACTATTTTGGTGGGACTCCAGAGTGTGTGAAAAATGGGGGTCTCTGATTCTTGGGCCTTCTCTTGGGCTCTTTCCCTTCTGTTGGTTTGCATTGTCCAACCTTGATGTCTTTTTTTTAATCTTGTATTTTATTTTGTTATGTTATGTTGCATATCTGAAAAGCCTGTTTTTTTCCTAATGAGATAAAGAAAGGAATTAAATCAGATGGGATGGGAAGTGGGGAGGAACTTGGTGGAGTAAAGGGAGGGAAAACTGTAATCAAGATATATTGTATGAGAAAAGAATCCATTTTCAATAAAGGAGGGAAAAGAGAAGACACAAAGTATGGAAGCAGGTGGATCTGGGAAGAGTTGGGGAAATGGGGTCAATATGATCAAAATACATTGTATGAAATTCTCAAAGAAATAATAAAAATGTACAAAGCAAATGTGAATATATATGTAATTCTTAGCTTCTAAAACCATGATCCATCTCTTGCACATGTGTCTTTGGTTACTGGGTAAAGTAAAATGTTTTTAATCACTTGCAATTGCTTTTTATCTACCTTTTCTATGTAAACCGAATTTGAACAAGGTTTTGGACAAATTGAGTCACCAAATTACGTATATTAGAGATACTATCTATGGATGATTTTTAATAAACACTAGCGATGTATTAGAATTATATTTTGAGATGCTAGGGGTTACTTGAATAAATATGAAATTTTAAGTGTAAATGCCTTAGGGTGAGAGATATAATTCAGTGGCAGGTCACTTACCTGCTAAATAAAAGGTAATTGCTAAAATAAAATAGTGAAAACGCATATACCAGTAAAATAGTTCAATGAATTAAGACATCTGCAGCAAGCCTGATGATCTGACTTTGACACTGGGAAAACACATAGTGGATGGAGAGAGCTGACCCCTGAAACCCTCTGATGACCCCATTAGTGACATGGCACCCCAATAGCTCACACACACACCGCTACACTCACACAAACCTGTACATGAAAAACTATTTTAAATAAACAAATAAATCTTCTTATGAAGCACATTCTCTGTTAGTTTATGACTTTTATTTGAATTTCTGTTTTCAGAATTTGCAAATAATAGAAAAATATTACATGCAGTCTGGCATTATTGTTCTTCCAGTATAACTGGTGTGAATACTTTCAAAACATTTTGTGGGTTAAATTACTCTATTTTACACTAGAGGCTTAAGTCTGGATGAGATAAGAATGTAAACCATATTTATGAAAATACCTCACTTGGATATGTTAAGGTAATTTTAAGGTAACTATCTTGTTCCTTCTACTCTCCATTTGGGACTGAAATGAGCAATATATGTAAAACCTGGTCTTTTTTCTAGTCACCTAGTTACTATGCATTTTAAAAATATCAAATATTGTGCAAACAAGACTGGAGATTACAAATAATTTTGTTCTTTATTCTCAAACAAAAGTGGTCAATTTGTAGCTGGCTGAGATATGTATTACTTGGCATAGTTGAGAAATACTTTCTGAGGTTGTTTGATCACTAAAATTTATACTCCAAGACACCAGATTGTAAGGTGTAAGTTGAACCTGTCATGTTACTGCACTTACACAGTGGCTTAAGCCAAGTCTTAGTAGGTGAGCTATGTTGGTGACTACATATATCATAATTTTACTTCTTTAGTATTTGAAAAAAGTAAACATTAACCTATTTTTTTCTGTATAAAATTTCTAACTAAAAACATAGTTCCCTTAGTAAAAGTTGACTTATTTTTGTTGTTAATTGTACCCTTGCTCACACACACATTAATATCTTATAATAATCAAATATAGTTTTCACAGGCTTGGCTTCTTATGTGCAGAAACACAATACAAGTGTCTGGATACAATGGATTCCACATACCCTTGGCCAGTGACTAGTTTAGAAGAAGAGTGGAAGATGTTAAGAGCCAGAAAAGGGGATCGAGCCTTCTGTAACTGTCTTCTGTGCATAACACTGACATTGTACTATTGAACTCACAGAAGCAATTGTTACCTGCACAGGACCAATACAAGTCTCGGTCTAACAGGCTTCTATCTTGGAATGGGGAGGAATTCACAAAGCCCGTCTGTTCTCTGAGGACTTCCAGGCTGATGGACAGGTTGATGGACAGAAAAAAAACATTTTCTTCAGTCATTATCATCATTGGCAAGATGCCATGCTCCTATAAATAAAAGAAGGCAAGTTGGGGAGAAGTACATCACTGGGAGTAGAGAGGAATAGAGGGTCATGTGAAAACAATGTGAATAAAGTCTATTACATTCACTTATGAAAATGTCATATTAAAGCACACAATTACGTGTTTATGTATAATTAACATATAGTAATAAACATATAAAAAGTAAAATTATTAAAAAGATATGAGTGCACATTTCCTTACCTCTCATCAAATCATTTAATTATGCACATATTATATGTGGTTTATGGTGATATTTTGTTTGTACTGAGATGTGATTTTATTTGTATGTTAATAAATAAAGTTGCCTGGGGGTCAGAGCTAATAGCAAGCCATAGCAGAAGCTGGGTGGTGGTGGCACACGCCTTTAATCCCAGCACTTGGGATGCAGAGCTAGGTGAATCTCTGTGTGTTCAAGGATACAGCCAGCAGGGAGACACACGCCTTTAATCTCAATATCAACCATAGAAGACCTGGAGGTCTGTACAGACAGGCGAGGAGGTCATGTGGTTGGGTTTACAACCAATGAGAAGGCAGAACAGAAAGTCAATAAAAGGGCAGACAGACAGGAAGTAGGCCTCTTTCGGAGGGGAAGGACGACAGCAGCAGCTAAGGGTAAGAAAGGTGGTTTTAAGTCTCAGCTCTGAGCTGCTGCTCTGACCTCTTGGGCTTTTAACTCTGAATTTGGCTCCATGTTTCTTATTTCATAAGACTGTTCATCTACAGTGGTTCATGAGTTTAAGTAAAGAGTTAAACCAGAAAACTAGAGTATATTTCTTTCCTTTGTTCTTTGTTCATTTTAAACTGCTTGCTACTATCTTTACAACATTTACAGCAGGAGACTGCATCTAGTCATCTTTCCAGACCAAGTTTAGTAACTCTAGGAAGGCAGAAAAAGCATCTTGACTTTTACAACATTCTGTGAATGTCAGAGCCCTTGTCTTAAGTTACATTGTCCCTAGTGTGTCTATATGTAATGCTGGGATCACTGGAATGTAAACCAGGGAGGACTTTTTGAGCACCAGCTTTGATAGGAGATAAATGAGTTAGACTTGCACCAAATACGCAGCAGCAGAATCAACACTTCACACTTGCAGTTTTGCACAGTTCATTGCATTCCCCTGAGATGAGAACTGCATTTCACTTAAGTAGCACTTGACCTAAGGTACTCCTGCCTGTGAGGAAGCCTGATTTGCACAGTGCTTAACTGGATTTTCCCTTAGGGTGCAGTGAACACAGATTCTAATCATAGCATGTTGGGAAAATTGCTAGTTCAGAAGTAGATAATAACAAATGTATCATGGTCTACTTAATAATAATCCTTGACACATTTTAATATGTGCATGAATATGATGTTGGAATCCATCCTGACATTAACAATAAAGAAGCAGAAATTAAAGTGCAAGCTATTCAATCCACATGTTAATCTTAGCCAACTACTTACCAATTGTCTCTTTCCCTTTTATGTTCTATGCGGAAAATGATATTTAGATAAACATTTTTCAGCTGTGAATTGTTCCCATTCTTTGATTGAGCATCTATAGTGGGTCTCAGAAAAAATAATGAATGAATGTTGCCTGCTCTTTAGATATTTAGCAGGTAAGAACAGTTGGGAAGAATATAGCAAAAGTAGTTATAGTTCACAGGCCTGAATATAGAATTCCATAGAGGAAAAACTACTGACTAGGCAATCTATAACATGTTAGCAAACTGGCTTGGAGATTGTTAGCAAACTTGGGTGTGTGGCAATAAGCAATACATGGGGGCAATCATCCACGTAGATGTCTTTAAAGTCAGGAAATGTGAAAGAAGCTTGAAAGGATTAATGAGTGAGAATTCCTGGAAGGTAGAGGTTACCATGTATAGGGCTTCCTTTCTATGATGTAGGAAAACACACACAAAGCAATGATGAAGCTAAAGCATTTCCCACTTTACAGAATCTCTATTTACCAGGTTTTCACAAAGATTACTGTGGCTGGTGTTTTAGGATGCGGCCTCCACTTTAGAGACAACTTTACTGTGGAAATAATCTGTGAAATGGTTGGGACAGCTGTGTCTGGGCAGTAAATAGAAGGAGGTCATGGGGAGTGAAACCCCAAAACTCATTTGGTAATGGAGGTAGGAGTCATTGATGAGGGACATAATGAAAAGCTAATCATTGTTGCAAATACAGAGAGTTTCATAGTTCTCTGAAAGAAACACGTGCTGGTTTACTAGAGTCTCTATGAGCAAGCATCATAAATCTATCTCGCCTGAGTACAGAGTAGGAGTCCAGCATCAACATGCTGATATAACCACTCTGCAGCATCTGTCCTGGCTTGAGGATGTCTGCTGGTTTTTCATCTTCACTCAAGCTGAATACATACTTCTCTAGTGTCTCATTGTTTTGCTAACATTCCTGTAACACAACAGCCAAATTGGATCATGGAAAATATTAACAGATTCCCATTATTTTATTCACATCTTTAAGGGATACTTCTCTGTGAACAGTGATATGCTGAGGCATTAGAACTGGAAATTTTATGGAAATTTATGGAATATAGAAAATAATGCAACAAATATGACCTTTATAAACAGACAAATATAGTCATTTTAAATCACATATTTTGTGTCAGAGAACACTTGGGATAGTGATTTTTAGTGTGTTTGTCATGACAAATGTGTATCTAGTTCTAGAGATCAAGAGTCTGGTTTGGAAATAAAATGGCACAGTCATCAGCATCTAAAACATGAATCTATTGATGTGAATCCCATATAAGATCAGAACCCTGTTAAATAACATAATGAAGCCAGTGATAGAGATTTTCAAATCTGGGGATTACACTATAACCAAAGGAACATCAAGGTCACAAAAGAGTGACAAATTTGATCATCCATTGACCGCTGAAGTGCTTTCATTTTCTGAGACCTTTCATTTATTGTAAAGAGCAAATACTGAAAATACTGGTGTATTGGCCCACATGAACAGGCGATGACCTGATTCAGTGGATGTGGTAAGGCAGCAGTTGGAGAATTACATCATCTTAGAGAGATGGATACATTGCATATAGGAATATGGTAGGAAAGGAGTAGGTTACAAGGCTACTAGGTGAGCAAAATTGAGACACAAGAGAATTTAGAAAAGTTTAGTTTATGATAGATATGTCACCCTTTCCTGAGTTCTTGACATACAATTAAGGACATAAGTGATCTTGTGATCAGAGAAGCCATTTTAGTGGGGGTGAAGTGAAAATATTCTCAGAAAAGAAAAATGTCCTTGTTACTATAAAGGCATGCAGGGAGAGCTTAGACTAGTTAAGAAAAGTCTTTCTAGGTTGCTCTGGAAGAATTAAGTAGTTGCCCAGTCTCAAGGGATTGGAAATTTAAACAAATGTCATAAGAAATAAGGTAAGCATAATCTTGCTGTGTTATGCATCCAGATACATACTTAAAGAAAATTAGCATTTTTGAAGCTTTAAGTACAAATGTCCTTAACTGCTGAGCCATTTCTCTAGCTTCTATTCCATGTGCTAATACAGTGTTATGATGCAAAGCAAAATGCACTGAGTCACTGCAACCTGGCAAAAGAAAAGAAAAAAAAAACTGTAAAATGTCTCCTTCAAATAGGCAAAATGAACTTGGGGACATGGTTAAGTAAGGAACTTGGAGACAGGTTCAGATGAATTAATCATTTGCTGAATCTGCAAATGCCCCTTAAAACTTCTTTCTTTGTCTATTCTTCCTTGAGGTTATTCTTGGTTTCTCAATATGATAGTAAGGCAGTACACCACTCTTTATGCAAAATGTAAGAAAGGTAACGTCTGGGATGATAAAGTGATACTAGCAAAGAGCATGAAAGCACAATATTTCCCCTACTGTTGTCTGAAAAATGTGTGCTTTATTCGCTTGCACAAAACACCTATAGTGAGATGGAACATTTGAAAGAATAATGATGGGACAGCAGCATCAAAGGACCTTGACTATAAGCCATAGCTGTCCAATAAGAGAGCAGATATCCGTCTTTTCCAGGTTAAATAAACCACCAATCGTTCCAGTGAAATATGCTTACAATTGTAGCTTATTTATGGACACACACTGGCAATTGCAGTCACCAATATAAAAGCATTTCAGTTACAACCGGCACATATCAAAACGTGTCCTAAGAGTCTGATAAGCAAGGCCACAGTGTAGAGGAATGTGTAAAAAGGTTTCTGATGGATGAATCAAAGCAGCAACATTTATTTATGGCAAAGCCAAGGGAGCCCAATGTTGGAGAAAGAAATGAGAGAAAATAGACTACCTTATGAGCATGAAAGCATTCTTTCCTTAATGCACTGTACTTTGTATTCAGAGAAAAAAAAACCCATGAGGAAGCTTTCTCTGAATAAATACTTGTGGCTAAACAAAGTATGTTCATAAGTTGCCTTGAGAAATACATCAAAGCAAAATGAACTTAGCAACAGCCGTTAAAAAAAGGAAAAAGAAAGAATAGATTCTGGCCTTAAGAAGATAATAACACATTTGGAAACTACTAGGAATGTAAAGCTGCTTCAATATGGTGAGTTGTCTTTGAAGTCAAAGGCTCAACAGATATATCGAAAGAGACAACTGAGGACATGACAGGACCACTACACTGTTGAACTCACAGCAACTGAATGACTTGCCGAAGACCTAAACCAGATCAAGAAAGAAAGTCAGTATCCTAACATGCAGAGGGGAGAAAGGGGCTCACGAACCAAAACCCTGCCTCAGGAAGTAGTTGATGTCTTCCTGGGGAAGAAGAGTCAGTTTCCTTTAAGAGTGTAACTCTTGGTAGGTTGAGCATGACCCAGTGGATGTCGTGTCTGGGCAGCACTAATCGCTCCCAGCAGATTCTAAAAAATTGAGTACATGAATTTGGGAAGTTTGGATGCTTATGAAATTCTCACATTATTTGCAAAATATTAAAAATGAAATATGTAGCAGAGTAATGAGGGGTTTTTTCAGCTCCTCAGTTATTATTGATGCAGATATTTTTCCAAATGTTTCTAGATGGCCAACGGGTTTGTAGAATGAATTACCAAGGAAAAATCAATTGAAAAATGGCAAGAACTCCTTTGGGGATGGTGTTTGGGAAATTCTCACATCACTCTTTAATTGTATCATTCCATGAAGTCTGAGTGTGAATATAACCAATGTAGGCCGGTTCACTTGGGTGTGCCCATTTTTGTCACAGAAAGCTCAATATCCTGGAAAGTCCTTAAGTCCAGGGAATGATTACCCAGTTGATCACCCTGTAGATTAAGATATTAGCATCTTGCCTCCAGCTAAAGTCAATTCTGTGCTAGAATACACAGACTCTGGTACCATTAGCAAGTAAGAGAGTAGCCATGGAATGTAGTCAGTAGCACAGATTAATAAATTTGGGAAATCAGACTTTTCTTAAGGAACAGACTAATTGGACAGACACCTTATGATTTGTGAATATAGAGAAATTTATGGAAAACAATTTGAAAAGGCATCATGATAGACTTTGTGACAGTTATTCTTGCTTGTGAACTTGATTGCATCTGTAATCAATTGAAACACAAGCTGTTCAGCACTCCTGTTTGGGTTGCACTTAAGATTATATGAATCAAGAGGACCCACCCTAATTCCACACCTTCTGCTGGCAGCCCACATAAAAGAACATGAAAAAGAAAACTTTGCTTTCTACCTGTTTGCCATCATTCTTGGTGGGAATTTTGTCTATCCTGTTTCTGCAAACAGTATGAAATTCAACTTCTTCAGGATTCCAAAGCAGACAGAAAAGTAGCACCTATCCAGGGATCTCCTGGATACCAGCATCAGTTTGAGACTACAGAGACATCAAACCTTGTAAACTTTGTGTCGTGAAACAGCCGTTTTTGGACTACTTAAACCACATCCTAAAAGCTGGTCTAACAAATTTCCCTTTAATAGCATGTAAACATACATACACACACACACACACACACACACACACACACATATATATATATATATATATATATATATATATATATATATATATATATATAAAATTGTGTTCCTTTAAATAACATTGACCAATGGAGTCCTCATGCATTCCCATGAAGGATCATCTAACTCATTATGGAAAATAAATGAGAAGTTCTAAATAACATCTCAGAAGCAAAGGGAATGACAATTTCTATGCTCTTGTAGAATTCTTTTTTTTTTTTTTTTTTTTTTTTTGGTTTTTCGAGACAGGGTTTCTCTGTGCAGCTTTGCGCCTTTCCTGGGACTCACTTGGTAGCCCAGGCTGGCCTCGAACTCACAGAGATCCGCCTGGCTCTGCCTCCCGAGTGCTGGGATTAAAGGCGTGCGCCACCACCGCCCGGCCGAATTCTTTTTTTAAATATTTATTTATTTATTTTATTTCCCAACCACAGTTTCCTCTCCCTCTTCTTTACCCAGTCCTTCCCCCTACATCTCCTCTGTGCCTCCCATTTACTCCTCCTCATTTTCTATTAAGAAAAGGCCAGGCCTCCCAGGGATAACCACAAAACATGGCATATCAAGTTGTAGTAAGACTAAGCACTTCCCTTTGTATTAAGGTTGGGGAAGGCAAGCCAGTATGGGGAATTGGGTCCCAAAAGTCAGCAAAACACTCAGAGACAGCCCCTGATCCCACTGTTAGGAGTCCCACAAGAATCCCAAGCTACACAACTGTAACACATGTTCAGAGAACCTAGGTTAGTCCCATGCAGGCTCCTTGGTTGTTGGTTCAGTCTCTGTGAACTCTTGAGCCCATGTTAGTTAATTCTGTGGGTTTTCTTGTGGAGTGGCCAACCAATGACTGGTCCAACCTGAGACCCATGCTACAAGAGTGAGCCCATCCTTACACTTTCTGAAGCACCAGGACCCAGAGGCTGGATTGGCCAGAGACTTAGGATAGAACCAAACATGACTGAAGAAATAAAAAAAAAAAAGTCAGTGTAATGAAGCCTAATGATATTCTGCTATATTCATAGATTGGTACCTAGCAATAGTCATTAGACAGGCTTCATACCAAAACTGGTGGAAACAGATACAGAGATCCACAGTCAAACATTAGGTCAAGCTAAGAGAACCTTCAGAGAAGCTGAAGAGAGGGAGAAAGGATTGTAGGAACCAGAGGAATGAAGGACATATTGGTAGGTAAGTATTTAGTTGATGCTCAAAGGCCACCAAGCTACCTCTACCACCCAGACTTAAATGCCCTTCATTGTTAGGCAGAGTGAGGAATCAGCAACAGGCCAAAACAGAGATAGCAGGCTTCCAGCTATGTAAGAAAGTAGAGTGGACAGTAAAAGAAGCAGAAATAAAGCACCCTGTTTAGTCTACTGTTCTTTCAGCCTTAACATCAATAAACAAAAGCTGTTGTTTTTGGAGAAGTGTACTGGCGAAAGCAGTGAAGAAAATAATCACGTAGAAAGACTAGGGATGAAAGGGGGTTAAAATCATTATGCTGACAAGCAAATTCTACGCAAGACACAAATGACAGTGGATGAAGTCCTAGTAAGTAAATTCAACTAAAATTTCCTTGGATTGCATTTGTGCCAAAGAGAACTGCTGGGGGCAAACTAAGTTGATTTTCGTGAAAGAGAAGGAAAAGTTTTGGAGGAGCAGATATTTGTGGTCCAATATTAAAGTGTTATGTATCTAGCAGAGGTTCATTTTATCTTCAACTTCTGTTAAAAAATAAAGTTACTTTTTTTGTTGTTTGTTTGTTTTTGTTTTTTTGTTTTTTTCGAGACAGGGTTTCTCTGTGTAGCTTTGTGCCTTTCCTAGAACTCACTATGTAGCCCAGGCTGGCCTTGAACTCACAGAGATCTGCCTGCCTCTGCCTCCCGAGTGCTGGGATTAAAGGTGTGTGCCACCACCACGGGGAATAAAGTTACATTTTAAAAAAAGAAAATGGTCCTGCCTCAACTCAAATATGCCATGCTTTGTTGATTCCCACGGGAGGCCTTACCCTTTCTGAGGAGTGAATGGAGGGAGTAGAAAGGAGGTGGGTGGGGGAACAGGAGAAGAGGAGGAGGGGAAATTTTGCATGTGGTTAGCATGCAAAATGAATTTTAAAAATTAATAAAAAAATAAAAAATGGAAAAATAACAAAAAGAAAAAAGGAAATATATGTCTTCCCATAGATTGGAGTCTCACCTAGCTTATTTGCTAAAGCAGATTCAATCATATGATTATCCTTCACCACCAACTCTTTTCTTGGGTATTGATGTTAACAGATAATCAAAAGGAATTGCCAGTATTCAGTTAGCTATCTCTGTCTCTTTAGGGAATCAAAAGAATATGGGTTTCGTGTGCTGTCTCACTAGAGGCAAATAGGGAATCAAAGGCAGACAGAGTTTCCTGATGGAACTGGATATGTTCATCTAAGTAAACTATACTCAAAGATACCAGTACTTCATACCCAATAGAATAATGTCATTGGAGGTCCTCACTAATTTATAAAAGCTCAGATGAGCAGAAAAGTACAATTCTTGAAAATAAAACTTAAATACCACATAATGCATAATGGCATATGAAAATGAGTTGGGAGAAGAGTTAAAGAAAGATTGTCATCAAAATAGAGATGACTGAAGCATGAATGGATTCAGTGTGGAGGGAATTGTAGCTAACTACAGCTATTTGATCAAACACTAGTCCTACTATTACAAATGCCGTTAAGTATATTCTTTAACTTTTAATATACCATATTTCCATTTTTCTTTAAAGCATGACAGTATACTTACTAAAATAACCCAATAATATAAAAATATACCACTGAACTCTTTCTGAGAATGACCCAGAGTACAGAAGAAGCAATGATACCAGCTTCCTCTCAAATCTGGGTCTCTTAACCTATGCTACGTTTCCAAATTGTGGGACTTTATAAAATTTGAAATCTGTACAATTTTAATTTTCCTTCCTTTAGAATAGAAGAACAAGTGCCCATTTAGAATTACAACAAAGGTGAGATGAAGTGATGCATGAGAAAATGTTTTCAAAATGTCTAAAGACTTCATATAATTCAGCCCAAGAAGTGATCTTTCTGGATGTTGAAGAGATTTTCTTGGTGGTTATGTGTGTGCATGGCTCTGTAGAAGACTGGAATGTAATTCCCAGCACTCACAACTGGTATTTTACAGCTACCTATAACTCCAGCTCCATGGGATCCAGTGCCTTCTTCTGGCATCTACAGGCAGGTGCATTCACTTGTATGTGCCTACAATAGGGCATATTATTAAATCTTACATATATTTTAAATGACAAAAAAGAATTACAAAAATAACAAAAAATACATCTCAAACTAGTCTTTCTGTCTATCTATGTCAGTTCTTGTTATCATAACAATATTAAGTAACTTAAGTGATCTAGTCATAAAGAGTGCTTGCACATAAACACTGGCATTGCCGACCATTCATGTTCAATATTTTCTTTCTCCAAAAACCCCTAATTTCCTTTAGGTATTCTGAAAACAGCTTGGTATTGGCATAAAAACAGACATGTGGATCAATGGAATCAAATTGGAGACCCTGACATTAATTCACATAACTATAAACACCTCATTTTTGACAAAGAAGCCAAAATTGTACATTGGAAAAAAGAAAGCATCTTCTACAAATGGTGCTGGCATAACTGGATGTTAACACATAGAAAAATGCAAATAGATCCATATCTATTATCATGTGCAAAATTCAAGTCCAAATGAATCAAAGACCTCAACATAAATCCCCTTAATCTGAACCTGATAGAAGATAAAGTGTAGCTAGAGTTTTCCTGCCTGGCCCACAGTCAGGAAAAATCTCTGTCACCAGCCAGTCCCACAGCCACTCAGACCCAACCAAGTAAACACATTGCTTACAAACTGTATGGCCATGGTAAGCTTCTTGCTAACTGTTCTTATATCTTAAATTAATCCATTTCTATAAAACTATACCTTGCCACACGGCTTACCGGCGTCTTCACATGCTGCTTGTCATGGTGGTGGCTGGCAGTGTCTTCCTCTGCCTTCCTGTTCTCTCAATTCTCCTGTTAGTCCTGCCTATACTTCCTACCTGGCTACTGGCCAATCAGTGTTTTATTGACCAATCAGAGCAACACATTTGACATACAGACCATCTCACAGCAATAAAGTGTGAAGTAGCTTTGAGTGTATTGGCACAAGAGACTACTTCCTAAATACAACACCAGTAGCACAGATACTGAGAGCAATAATTAATTAATGGGACCTCCTGAAACTGAGAAGCTTCTGTAAGGCAAAGGACACAATAAATAAGACAAAATGATAGCCTACAGAATGGGAAAAGATCTTCACCAACCCCATGTCTGACAGAGGGCTAATCTTGAAAATATATAGAGAACTCACAAAACTAGACGTCAAAATACCAAATAATCCAATTTAAAAATGGAGTGCACACCTACCTAAACAGAGAATTCTCAACAGAAGAATCTCAAATGGCAGAAAGACACTTAAGGAGGTGCTCAAGATCCTTGGTTATGGGGGAAATGCAAATCAAAATGACTCTGAGATATGATCTTATACCTGTCAGAATGGCTAAGATCAAAAACACCGATGACAGCCTATGTTGGAGAGAATGTGGAGAAAAGGGAACACTCCTCCACCACTAGTGGGAGTTCAGTCTTGTAAAGCCTCTCTGGACATCAGTATGGCAGCTTCTCAGAAAACTAGGAATCAACCTACCTCAAGACCCAACAATATTACTCCTGGGCATATGGCCCCAAAACACTCAACCACATCACAAGGATATTTGCTCAACTATGTTAACAGCAGCAGTATTTATAATAACCAGAACCTGGAAATAACCTAGATGCCCCTCTATGGAAGAATGGTTCTAGAAAATGTGGTACAGCTAGGTGATGGTGATGCACACCTTTAATTCCAGCACTCAGAAGGCAAAGGCAGGTGGATCTCTGTGAGTTTGAGGCTAGCCTGGTCTATATAGCAAGATCCAGAACAGGCACCAAAACTACACAAAGAAACCCTATCTCGAAAAAAACCAAAAAAAAAAAGAAAGAAAGAAAGAAAAAAAGAGTTGTACATTAACGCAATGGAGGAGTATTATGCATTGGTAAAAAAAAAAATGACATCATGAATTTCATAGGCAAATGGATAGAACTAGAAAAAAATCATTCTGAGTGAGATAATTCAGACCAGAAGAAGGATATTTACTCACTCCTAAGTGGATATTGGATGCAAAGTGAAGAATAACCAGGCTAGAATCCACAGCTCCAGAGAAGCTAGGTCAAGAGGAGGACCCTAAGAGGGAAATGCATGGTTTGGACATGGGAATAGGAATAGGAGGGATCAAGATGGCCGAGTTTGGGGAAGGATGAAGAGAGAAAGAGAGCAATGAAAGAGATATCTTGACAGAATAAGCCAGTATGGGGTTAGTGAGAAACCTGTTCCTAGGGAAATCCCCAAGAATCCACAAGGATGTCCCCAGTTAAGACTCCTAGTAATGGTGAAGAGGGTGCTTGAACTAGCCTTCCTTTGTACTCAGATTGGTGACTACCCTAATTGTCATTATAGAACCTACATCCAGCAACTGATGGGATGGAAGCAGATGCAGAGACCCATAGCCAAGCACTTGGCCAACTTCTTGTAGTTCAGTTGAAGAGAGAGAGGAGGACTATAGGAGCAAAGGGGGTCAGAATCATGATGGGAAAAACCCCAGAGACAGCTGACCCAAGCTAGTGGGAGCTCCCAGACTCTGGACTGACAGCTGGGGAGCCTGCATGGGACTGAACTAGGCCCTCTGAATGTGGGTGACAGTTGTGTGGCTTGATTTGTTTGTGGGGCCCCTGGCAATGGGACTGGGACCTATCCCGGGTACATGAACTGGCATTTTAGAGCCCATTCTCTGTTGTGGAATGCCTTACTCAGCCTTGATACAGGATAGAGGGGCTTGGTCCTTAGTTCTGCCCCAACTTGATATGCCAGATTGTGTTGACTGCCAAATGGAGGCCTTACCCCTATGAGGAGTGAATGGGGGTGGGATAAGGGTGATGGCGAAAAAATGATGAAAGAGGAAGGAGGGCGAACAGTGGTTGGTATGTAAAATGAAAAACAATTTTAAATAGAAAACATCAGAAAATTTAAAAAAAAAGAAATAAAATAGAGGGCCTTAGTTTTAGTGATTAGGTTTTTTGTGTGTAACGTTCCCACAGTAGTTTGATTTTCTAGTGAGTGGAAACATTCTAGGAATTGTTTTAGACTGGGTTTTGAGAAAGAATGTTCATTAATACCAGGTAAGGATAAGCATTCTGTGATTGTTGTTGGAACCTTTATACAGTAGTCACCAGGGAGTAGAAAAAGGAGGAGTTTATCTTTCTACACCTAATATAGTGTTACCACATCACATCTCTGTCTGATTCCTGGCAGCTGCTTTTTTTTCCTAAGGTAGTGGTGGTGTTTGGTTTTTCATGAAAAGAGTTAACATACAAAGTCCTATCTGAAAGTGGAACAGGCACCAGGAAACATGGAGATGATTTGCATAAAATGAAAACTTCAGTATTTCAAATTAATCAAATCTTAGCACCAAGAGCAAGACATTTTAAAGCTATGAAAAATAAAGTAGAAATATTAGTCCTTTTAAAACAGCATTTACTTTTATTATTTTTAAGTGTGTGTGTGTGTGTGTGTGTGTGTGTGTGTGTGTGTATTATGTTCATGAATTCAGTGCCTGAAAGGCCAGAAGGCAGTTGTTCCTGAGGACGGTTCCCGGGGGTTGGTTGTGAACGACTAGACATGGTTGCTGGGAACTCAACTTGAATTGTGGCCAAGAATAGTAAGTAATTATAATGGGTAAGCCATCTCTCCAACTTCAGATTTTGTGGTGCACATATCGGCAAAATAGTTCCTATTTTTTTAGTAACTAAGTTTATTTTGAAATAGAAAAAAAAATTATGGAGACATGTTCAAAAGTCATTTTTTAGTAAATTGAACATTTTTAAATTAAAAATAAATACTAAATTATGCAATAATCAGAATAAAAAGAGCAGCACGGCAGCTATAGACAACATGATCTAAAAGTTGTATAGTCCAGAAACCATACTCTCAGAAATGGAGTTAAACCAAAAGACGTTCTGTGTGCCCATGCAGGTGTGCAGTTACCACTGTTCACAATGTCCTTATTTTCTGTTTGCTTTCTGTAGTTAATTCAAAAAAACAGACTAATTTACATTTTATAATTTTGTGAGGTATTGCCATGGCAATGTATAGCAGCTATATTCTATCTAAACTATGTGAGAGGATGTGTCAGAATCCTGGCAGATCAGCATTTGATCAATTCTAGGCATATTATACCATATTAGCAGTTTCCTATGCTGCTTTTCAGTTTGGGAAATATCTCCAGATAAAGAGAATGTAAGCTTCTTGAGAAAAAGAAAAGGAATGAGAGAAACAAAGTAAGATTTTAAATGGGAAGCCACTTAAATAGTTTTACACGTGTTCCCATTCATTTCAAACAATGCCTTTAGGGAATATTTATTCATATTTTATATAATATCATAAAGTGTGTGTTTGGGGAAGAAAATTATGTTTATAAATTAAGACAATCTGCTTATATTGCAGAAAAACTAAAATAATGTGTTTTTATTACTTTACATCAAAATAAGAAGAGCAAGGGAACACTCCAATGTAATTCAGCACTCTAAAAAAGGAGTTACCCTGAAATCAAAATTCCATTCATTTTCTAATTCTCAGCCACTCACACATCACAACAATCCCACATAACAGGGTTCCCATAGGGCTTTAGGGTAGCAATACATGCAGAAACCCTCTATGTTTGGTATTAAATAAATCTCTTGAAAGCATGGTTATCTAAGGAAATGTCTTGCATCTTTAATAAAATGACTCTTTCTTATCTACATGGACACAGAAATTTTACAACGGACATTACCTCCTGTCTGGAAAATGTTTTGAATGTTAAAATCCATTCACTTATGACATCAGCTGCCATTTGACAATGACTGGCTCCATAAATGCCAAGTGAATGAGATACGTTTTTTCTCCAAAGTATTGAAAGCCAAGAAGTACAAAAACAACCTTGAACTTTGCCATATAACATCAGAACTTTCAGAAATGTTTCTTTTATTAATTTTTATGTGTATCAAATGAATTTCTTTATGCTGTAAACACATACATGCACCAATGTGGGCAGAGTGTTTTCTAGCACCCACTGACTTGTTCCCTTGAGACAGGTTCTTTCACTGAATCTGGAGTTCACCATGTTTGACTAAGATGTTGAGCAGTAAAACCCAATGATCATGATCGTCCTGTCTGCACTCCCCATGCCAATGCTGGAGTTAGGTTCCTGGCCATGCTGGATTTTTTACACATGTTCCATAGATCTCAACTCAGATCTTCCTGCCTGTGCAACAATCACTCATCCAATAAGCCATCTCTCCCGTCCATAGATTTGTACTTTTCACAACCAAAAGTTATGAGGTTTAGAAGTGTGTCAGTTTAGAAGTTTAGAACACTGTGTCAGTTCCATATTGAGAGAATGCATTGATAGCTTTGTTAGGAATATTCATACATGCAGTATGTTCCTCGACACTAGTATGGGATAAATGGAGTGTGGAATGTGTTACTGACTTCCGTAAGTGCCTTTGAACATCACTGAAAACAAAACAAAAAGTAAATCCCCAAGAGTACATGACAAGAACTTCATTTACTCTTGTAACACAGGGCAAGTATTTTCCCCGCTTTACAGAAGTAGCTCTGTGCATCAGAATAAAATGTTAAGGAAGAAAAAAAGAGAAAAGTGGACATGACAACAGTAAGGTAAGATCGGAGTATTTGAGACTCTTTTCATTCTCCCTATGATAGGACATGGCCACATTACAGGTAAAGCTCAGACTTAGACTATTTAACTATAGGAGAAAGATGGAAGAGGCAGTATTTTGAGCTCCTTACTGGGAGAAGCCACTGGGCTGCATTGACCATGACCACAAATCTTAGGAAGTTCTTTCTGCTTCCAAAACTTTCAGATATCAACCAGAACTTACATGAGCACAAGTGCATAGGAACAAGGATGGAAAATGGACTTTAAAAGTTCTGTCAGTGTTTTTATTACAAACTAGTAATTTCAGAGGTTTATATCTAAGCTGTAAAAAATATAGTTAGATCGATCATCGCCCTAGGGCCTAGTTCAGGCATGAATTTAATTTTCTGGGAATTTTATTAAGCAAACTTAAGTTATAGTGATGCACGTTGTATATGTTTTCCAGTTTGCAAGGTGTAGATTAATAGTAGAGGCACCAGGGCATGCTATTTTAAGAAATTAAGCATCCTTGTCCTGCCACCTATTGCTAAATTTAATTTTAAGGTAATGGCACTTTTCATCATACTAAAAACTGCAAATGAAAGTGCTCAAATTATTGATGATGTTTTTATTCAGATAACTTAAATCACTTATTTGAAAACGTCCAAAGAAGGTGAATTAATGCAGGTGCCAGGAGGAAAAGATGAAGTTTACTGGTTTCTTGTTTAAAATAGACTTATTGAGTATCAGCAATGGAAGTAACTTAAGAGATCATCTCACTCAGTTCTGCTACATAAAGAATATTAAATTCTTTGGTATAAGTGATGCTCTACAGGGGAAGCATACTTAGCTAAGGGGCCACTGCCAAGTCTCAAATCTTTACTCCTCTTTCTAATCCTACTGTTGCCATCTGAGTGGGATGCTCCAGACTCATTACTTTACAATGCGCTGAAGACTCATCAGGGTGAAAACTTCATAACAAACTTACATGGATCATTTGGACAGTTTGAAATGATCTGTCGTTATCAAATTTTAAAAAGGATCACTAACCTTTCTGAGTTAGTTTGCTTATAATATTTTTCGCTGTTAAGCTGTTGTTTTTTTTTTCCTTTGAAAGCTTTGTCTTTCCAAAGCAATGAAAAGTCAGCTACTATCTAAAATGTATTATCTAACAAATAGACAGTTTTTCCCCCTCTGTTAATCAACCCAGTTGTAGCTGGAGAGCTTTTCTCTCCAGGTCCTACCAAGTCCCACCAGTCCCAGAGCCCACTTATAAAATAAACACACAGACGCTTACATTATTCAAACTGCTTGACCAATAGCTCAGGCCTATCATTGTCTAGCTCTTACTCTTATATTTAGCCCATTTCTATTAATCTTTACTTTGCCACGTGGCACGTGGCTTACCGGTACTTTACATCTTCCTTGTCCTGGTGGCGGCTCCAGACGATCTCCCTCTCTGCCTTCCTGTTGCCTCTATTCTCCTCTCTGTTAGTCCTACCTATACGTCCTGTCTGGCTACCAGCCAATCAGTGTTTATTTATACAGAGCAATATCCACAGCACTCAGTCATTTATCTACATATTCTGGACAGGAATATATATTTCATGCTCTGCATTAGACTTGGTCCATATGTTTGGGACCACTATCTTAACTGTCTCTTGTGATCCCCATCCACATGTGGCCCTGAGTAGATGGTCACTGTCCATCCCTCACATTTAGGATCTTCATATTTTTTCCTGTCTTTCTTCTATATTTTTTTCACCTCTAGAATAAGGTATTTCTTCAAGACGTCCTATTTTCTTTTTACTTAAGAATAGTATGAAAACTCAAATGTTAAACATTTTTTTTTTTTTTTGCTGGCTATTATTTCTCTCTTCCCTCAGATCACAGAGCTAAAATGCATGCTCTGGTTATCAGTATGTTTGTCTGCAAATATTTCTTTACATAACTGCCTGTAGCTAAGTTAATTTAATATACATTTACACTATTCTGGGTTTGTGTGTGTGTATGTGTGTATGTGTGTGTGTGTGTGCATGTGTGTGTTGTGTGTGTGTAACTTCAGGAAATACATGAGAAAATAACTATTCACCCAATAGAGGACCAATGATATACTAAACAAACAGCTGTCCTCAAGGCTAGCATAGTGAACTACTATGTTCCCCCACGGAGATTTACAGGACCATGGGCAAGGATGTTTGCCACGAAGGCACCTGCAGCACCATGGTATGAGTGACAAGTCACAAAAATTGAACACCAGGCACTTCCTACACAGCTGGCAGATGTCTCCAATGTGAATGCTCACCTCTTCCCTACCAATTTTACTGCTTATGTAGTCAGGGAGGGGCTTCGTGAATTCTCTAACTTTCTGATGAAGTAAGTTTTGTTAGTTTCCGAAGTCTCAAGATCCTCCTTCCCCTTTGCTTCCTCCTCCATTCTCTCTCCTCCCTCCAAGAAGACATGCTGCATAGCAAATAGCTATGTAGTACTATACTTCTTCCTCAGCTTTACATTTTTTCTTCCCTTTCTTCTGAAATGTTTAAGTCCTGGTCAGTTACATAGATTGGTGATTTTTTCCCCTTCCATTTATGGATTAGCATTGTGTCACTGTGCCATAGAATAGTCATTTATACTCAGAGGCTTGACTCACTGTGAGTCTCTGCAGTAACTCCCTCTTACTTCATAAAAAGAAGTTTCACTCGTGAATGAGGCTGAGAACAACAGTCTCTATAGATAAAATCATAAACCTTTAGAAAGTAATTTGACAGGTGCTTCACATCATTTAGTGAAGTCATTTCCTCTACCTCTGTTTTCACTGGCTCTACATTTTGGTAAGTTATACGTATATAGATTTCACTTTTCTTCCATGTTATATTTAACTGCTATTATGACCCATTATGTATTTGGTAGTGAGCACAAGTCTTCAAATATTAAGGAATTCCTAAACTGATCTTCTATAACTTAAAAAAAAAAACTGCATACAAAGAAACAAACAAACAAACAAAAAAAACCACTGGTTGGTAGCTTCAGCTCTGGATGCCTGGATACATACAGTGCTTCACATTGTTTAGTGGAGGCAGGTCCAAGCCCCTCGTCCTGCCCCAAGGCTGTGTGAGGTGTCCCATCATAGAAGTGGGCTCCAAAACACCAGCTCTTGCACCAAGGATGGACTCAGATCCTATTGCCAGGGGGCCCCTCAAGCAGATCAGGCTACACAACTGTCTCACTATTATCTGGTGTGTGTCAGTTATGTACTCCTTTACAAATTTTATTACCAGTATTTATGTTTCATTCTTGCTTTGTTCTGTTTTATAGTACAAATTCTTTTCATTTTCTCTTACTTTTTTGCATGTTATAATCTTATTGTCCCCAAATGCCATATTGGTTTAATGACCTGAAACATAAAAACATATTTTACAGACATTTTCTATTTATTTTAATTAATTTCAGACATATATTTTAATATTAAGTTTAAAGTGTATAAAATTTCTCAAAGTATGCTTAAAATAATCCAGCAATATTGTTAGACAACACATTTAATTTTTTTTATTTATTACTTCTTTGGTTCTGGTAACCAAAAGCAGCATTTGTCAAATGGGCAAACCTCCCTTGATTTATTGCTGAATGAAAGATAAATTAATTAGAACAAAAACAAATGAAGTTTTTTTGTTTTTTGTATTTTGTTTTTCCTAGCCTGGACTTTCTAGTCTTTCAAAGAGCTGATAATGGGCTTTAGATTAGTTTTCATTCTGGTCAATCGTTTTTTGAAATCAACACTTCAAAGAAGTCAATTATCATTCAATTCATGTGTTAATCTGAAATAATTATTAGTTTCTGTAAACAGACAACTATAGCAAATCAAGAAAGCTACTGGGAGAAAGTTCTAGGAAAACATTTGCTCTACTGGATCCTGTTTCCATATTGCTTAGATCGTTCTCTATGTTCAATATACCTAATGTGGAGTATATAAGATACATGTGCTGGCCATCAGTTGTTTTTTCTTTCCTTTATTGCATCATTCCCATCTCAGGTACCTTTTCATGTTTTCAACAATTTGTGATTTACAAATCTGGCTTCAAATGTCACCAAATGTTCAGTACTTGTGATAGTAGAGTAGAAAACCTGAGCATCAGAAGAGGTATGGATTATATTACACTTTTAGACAAAAGAAGATTTGAACTGAACAAATTGCTTCAAGTGATTACACACTACAAATTCATCGAAAAGAAAATACTTTGTTAAAATATCTAAACATTAGATTTTCTCTCCTGTAAAGTGAAATAAATAAAATCAACTTCTTTGTGCTCTGGAGTAAAGATAGAAAGTAAAGCACATGATCTTAACTGTTGTGTTAGGCAGAAAGGAGTCAAGAACTGTGTCTGCAGCTACAATAGTAAGGGACATTAAATGCCGAGCTCCTCTTTCTCATTTTCCCTGCCTTTCTTTCTAATCTTTATCTATTATACACAGAAAATAACATTGAAATTTAAGCCTTGTTATAAAGATACCTTGTTGAATAGTGTCACAGGGAGAAAGATTAATATAACTGCTGTGAATTCTTGCTGTAGAAATTACAACTTTTAGTGTAGAATAAGAATGTTCAACTGTGATGATTCACCCTTATTCCTTAATGATATGGTTACAAGCATGAAAGGTAAAAGAAATGCTTCATCACTGCCAAAAAAGACAAGAAGTCATCAAAAGAAACTGACTAAGACAAGGAAACGGAATAGAATTCACACAGATTGTAATACATGTAGAAAAAAACTGTCTTTATTTACAGAAGATACAATTATGTATGTTTTGAAGTGAAAACATCAGTCCTATCAACAACAATATAAACACTACTGGAACTAGTAAGCAGTTACAGAATCTTTCTAGGCTACAAACAAGATTAATAAATTAATATTTGTTTATGGTGATATTTTATTTGTGCTGAAATGATTTTATTTGTATGTTAATAAATAAAGTGGCCTGGGGGTCAGAGCTAATAGCAAGCCATAACAGAAGCCATTGGTGGTGGCGCATGCTTTTAATCTGATCACATGGCAGGCAGAGTCTGCTGTATGTTCAAGGACATAGCTAGCTTGGAGACACACACCTTTAATCTCAATACCAACCATAGGGACCTGGAGGTGTGTATAGTCAGGCGATGACGAGGAGGTCATGTGGTTGGGTTTACAACCAATGAGAAGGCAGAACAGAAAGTCAATAAAAAGACAGATACATAGGAAGTAGGTCTCTTTCTCAGGGGAAGGATGGCAGCGGCAGAGGCAGCGGCAGCGGCAGTGGCAGCGGCAGCAGGTGATAAGAAAACAGTTTTAGTCTCAGCTCTTAGCTAGTGCTCTGACCTCTTGGGCTTTTAACTCTGTGTTTGGCTCTGTGTTTCTTATTTAATAAGACTGTTACATCTACATTTGTTGGATTAAGAAAGTAAAAGTAGGAGCTGAGTGATGGCTGGGCAATTGAGAGCACTGGCTGCTCTTCCAGAAGACCTGGAATTGGTTCCCAGAAACTTCATGGCAGCTCAAAACTGTCTGCATCTCTAGCACCAGGGAAGCTGATGCTTGTTTCTGGCCTCTGTGTACACAAGGCATACAAGTGGTGCATAGATATGCATGCAGACAAGCATGTAATTTTTTTTTTTAAGTAAAAGGAACAAGAAGCCGTGTAGTGGTGGTAGCACACGCCTTTAATCCCAGCACTCAGGAGGCAGAGGGAGACAGATCACTGTGAGTTTGAGGCCAGCCTAGGCTACAGAGTGAGTTCCAGGAAAGGCACAAAGCTACACAGAGAAACCCTGTCTTGAAAAAAAACAAAAATAAAAAAAAGTAAGTAAAAAGGAACAAGAAAACAGAATGTGACTATTTTTATCTCCTGAGTGCATGCAATTGGAGTTTGTAGTTATGTTACACCAAGGCTGAAAAGATACCAAAGTCTAATAGACATCCAAAGACCAATGCAAGAGAGAGGATAACAAGACAATGGCCCATTTTTTTTCCATGCAGCACAAATCAATAGTGGTTTAGTGTCACTTCACAGGGAAAACTACTTGTCATGCCAGCAGCTGAGCAATATATGTCAACTGAAAGAAACCGCAGCTTAGGGCTGGCAGCTGTTGCAGGCATGATTGCATATCACTGGTGGTTGCAGGTCATTGGTGCCAATAAGAAACTCTCATAAGAAAAAGCACCATGAAATAATGATTCTGGAATATTTTATGTTCAAAGTTTGAGCACGCTTGGATTTGCAATATGACCAGAACAAGGCACAGTAGATGTAAGCCTGATGTGCCTGCCTTCTGGGCAAATAAACTTTCAGTTACTATTTTCTGTATCATATTAAAACTCCGGATGGTTCCTGCAATTATATCAGTGGGTGAGTTAATACTCTGCCTGATAGACTGAGCCTCTTATAGAAAATAACTATTGTAAAATCACTTGACTTTTCTGTGCGTCATTGTTTTTTGTTGTTTCTCTATTCCTGTTTTTGTTTTTATATAAAGGGAAAAACTACTATTGTATACTTCAATGAGATAGTAAGTAATAAAAGGCTTAATATTATTTTCCATAACACACATGACACAATGAACGACATATGTACACCATCATTGCTGGATTTAAACGAAGATAGCTGGAGAAATCTATGAGCAAATGAATGCTATGACATCAAGAAATTAAAAGTTAAATAAATTCTCCTCTAGAGACCTTAGATGAGAACTCAGTTGACAGTGTCCTTTGTGTCACCCTTAGGCTGTCCATTGAAAATATACCTCCCAAGGTGTCTTTGTTTAAGCATAGAGTCTATAAAAATGGCACATAAGGTAAAAGGGGGTCAGAATACAGCCCTGAGTTAATACAAGTAGTGTCGTCATAAGAAAAGATAAGGTGTCTCTGGCTCGTACTATTCTTCCTCCCTCTCCCTTCACTCTCAACCTCTCTTCTTCCAGAAAGGAGACAATGAGAAGAACTCATAGCACAAATTTAAGTATTTTCCCTCCGCTCTCAGACAAGCACACAACATTGTACAGAAGAAAGAGTATGCCATTGACCTGGCCCTGGACACATCTATAGATAGAAGTAGTGCACACTCCATACTAGTTAGAGTCATGTAATCATTTCATGACCAGAAGCCTTAAAGAGGATCAATGAGGAAACATGAAAATGTATATGCTTTAAAGATCTACATTTATACAAAACCTAGGTATCCATGTTAAATACGCAAAATTTCAGCTGCTACATAACAATCATTTTTCATGTGACCTATGATCACAGTTAGATCTTCATTAGACTTGTTTTTATTCTTTTGCAAAAGTTATAGAATTTCATTTTAAGCAATAAACTAAGAAGAAATGTTTATCACCAGAGTAGATTAAAGTTTTTGAAAAATTATTTTATTGCCAAAGGGGTTTAGTACTCCATAGAATATATTTTCTTTGTGGAATAAATCATTGCACATGACATAGTGCATTTCCTCAGAAAAGATTGAGCTCCCACTCCCAAACCCATTTTTCCTGAAAAATAGCAACAACATTGAACATCAGAGTTTTCAGATAAATGTATATGCACTGAATACTAAATGTTTACAATTGGTAACATGTGACAGTTTGATTGGTGAAGACCAACATTCATAGATTTGGCAGGCATTGGATGATTCAGAACTTAAAACATTAACAAGTACTATATCTAACTATATGCTCAGTAATATATACAATGGATGCATTAGGGAAAAGGGCAAATATATTCTACAAATTAATTGTGTCACAAGAATCTAAAAAATACAAATTCATCTGTGGCCCCACCACAGCCAAGATCGGTGGTGATATTTTATTTACTCCACTAAAGCTTATCTGAGGATCAGAGGAAAAAGCCAACCACTATAGTAAACAAAGAGGTCAGGCAATGGTAGCACACGCCTTTAATCCTAGCATTCAGGAGGAAGAGATTCATCCAGATCTCTGTGAGTTCAAGACCACACTGGGAACAGAGTCAGGCATGGTGGCACATGCCTTTAATCCCAGCACTAACCATGGAGATCTGGAGGTCTGTACAAACAGATAGGAAGTGATAGAGCTGGGCAGAAAGAGGAAGTGTATAGCTGGACAGAGAGAGGAAGTAAGAGGGCAGGGACAGAAAGGCATATAGGCGTGGGTATATGGGAAGTAAGTTTCTCTGGAGGCTGAGGGTTGGTAAGGTGAGGATGGCTGTGGCTTGTCCTGTTCCTCTGATCTCTCAGTTTTAACCACAATATCTGGCTCCGTTTTTTTGTTTGTTTGTTTGTTTGTTTGTTTTTTCTATTAAGAAGACCTTTTAGCACTTCATCTTATAAAGATCTGTGTTGTCCTTGATTCCAGTCACCACTGAAGGCAGTGAGGCTAGGGCTACACAAAGCTGACCCTGCCCTCACTGCTGCACAACTAGGAAGAACGGGTCCTACCCTTCATCAACAGAGCATGCCCTGTACCTCCAGTAGACAACACAAGAGAGCTGACCCCATAAGGGGGTGTGTGGTTGAGCCAGTCCTGATAGTTAGAAAGCTAACCCCACTAACTGTCTGTCACATGGTGGCATAAGCAAAGGAGAGATGCCCCTCTCACCCCACCCTCCTTGCCATCTACTGCAGGTAGAAAGCTGGTGTATGATCTGGCCCCACTCCTCATCTGCCATATGGTAGAGTGGGCTAGGGAAAGATGCCCTCCCTGCTTTCCCTGGTCCCTTCCACCTGTGGTGGGAGGGAGAGTTGGCCCAAAGTCATGAGAGTGGAATTAGTTGGGTCTGCCCCTCACTGGTTGCAGCGCTTCGGAGAACATTCCCTGCACTTCACCTGGGCAGCACAGCAGAGCTGAACAGCAGGTAGGGGTTTGGAGGAAGAAAAATGAAGGGGAAATTTATGTAACTATAGTATCAAAAATAAGAGAAAAAAAAGAGGAATGCATGTAATAATACTAGAGTTTTTCATATCCTTTGGTCAAGACAGATAGACATTTTGCCTTGGTTAAAACAGATTATGCTATACACACACATGAAAATTTTAGTTAAATAATTGAATATACATACCACCATTTCAAGATCTAGTCTCCATGAAAAAGCCAGTTTCTAATGATAAAACATTTTGCTGTGATTACCAGTTACATAGTATAGCCATATGAAAAGATGGGAAGGGTCCCAAGAATTTCAACCTGGTAAAAGCAGAGTCTCAAACCAAAGCTTGGCCTTTCAGCAGTGCAGAGATCACTGCTGGCATGCACGTTGCACCAGTCTTCTGTCCACCTCTTGGAACATTTGAATGGAAATAAATAAGCACGAACAATAAGTCTCTAGTCTCATGATATGCACACCATCATTCAGCATCCAGTAGCAGCTACTGTTATGGCAATGCTCTGGTGGCCATGAAGGGCAAGGCAAAGGCATATTTTGGGTCGTGCCATTCCTATGTCATTGTACGTGTGTGTGGTGGTGATTCTGGCTAGTTGCCTTGGTTAACAACCTTTGCTAAGCATGTTTCCAGTAATCCTGACTCTTTTGTGAGCCCTTTACAATTATCTAGTGATATGTGTGTCTAAGACATGTCTATGTGTGTAGAAATATTTATTATCTGAAGTTAGTTCATGCAGTTATGGAAGCTGATAAGTCCTCTGGGATCTATAGGCTAAAGACACAGGTCTGTGGTGATATTTTGTTGTACCCTAATAAAATTTGCCTGAAGCTCAGAGGACAGAACAAGTCACTAGATTAAACATAGAGGCCAGGCAGTGGTGGCACATATCTTTAATCCTAGCACTAGGGAGGCAGAGATCCATCTGGATCTCTGTAAGTTCAAAGCCACCCTGGACTACATGAGATTGATTCAGTCTAGGAGAGAATCAGAGCCAGGCAGTGGTGGCACACACCTTTAATCTCAGTACTTGGGAATCACATGCCTTTAATCCAAGCACTTGAGATCTCATACCTTTGCTACCAGTATTTGGGAAGCACACACACCTTTAAACCCAGCACTAGGAAGAAAGTAATATGGCCAGGCAGAGAAAGGTATCTAAGGCATGAGGAGACAGAAACTAAGCCCTTTTGGCTAGAGGCTTTTTGGCTGAGGACTCAGGCTTTGAGTGAGAGAATTGCATGGAGTTAGTGAGGTGAGAAGTAGCAGTGGCTTGTTCCTTTGTCTCTCTGATCTTTCAGCATTTACCCAATATCTGGCTCTGGTTTTTTATTATAAGACTTATTAGATTTCATGTTACACAGATCAAATGGAGAAGCCCTAGTCTGAAGCCTGACAGGATTGAGAACCAAGAAGACCCAGTCTTCAGCTTGAGTCACAAAGAAGGAAAAGGACAATATCCCAAAGAGAGTCAGATGGGAAGCCTTTTTGCTTTTGCAGGCTATGCCAGAATTTTTGTTCTATTTGGATTATCACAAGATTACAAGAACTTGCCACAATAAAGCGTGAGGCAATCTCCTTTGACCAGTCTAACAATTTAAATATTATTATCATCCAGAACCATTCATAGAAACAGGGCAAAATATTCAGACATGTAGTAGATGAGGCAAATTGAAACATGAAAACCAGCCATCATTATCTTCCAACAGATTCCTTTCTGGTTTAAATAGCTAGAATTGTTTTCTGTTTCTTGCAACAATGTCTTAACTGATCAGTCACACAGATTAACTCAGTTCATGCAATATATATATATATATATATATATATATATATATATATATATATATATATATATATATATATACACCTGTCCTGTGTAAACTCAATCCTATGTCTGTAAAATTATAGACAATGTGTGGTAATATTTTATTTGTGCTGCGATGTGGTGATATTTTCTTTGTGCATTAATAAATAAAGCTTGCCTAGAGATCAGGGGGGAAAGGTCAGCCATTTTAAGTAAAAAAGAAGTCAGAAAGCACATGCCCTTAATCCCTTAGCAGGTAGTATCTGTGTGTGTTCAAGGCCACACTAGGGAACAGAACCAAGCATGGTGACACACGCCTTTAATACCAGTACCAACTATAGAGACCTGGAGGTCTCTACAGACAGGCAGACAATGACAGAGTGTGTAGGAAGAGGAAGTGACATAGCTGGGCTAAGAGCCAATGAAAGGACAAAACAGCAAGGCATATAAGCCTGTGTAGACAGGAAGTTGTGCTCCTTGGAAGCTGCGGAGTTGACGAGGTGAGGTTAGATGGTGGCTTTCCATATTTCCCTGATATCTCTAAGGCTTTAGATTTAGAAACCCAAATTTCTGGTTCTGTATTTTTTTTTTGTCATTTAGTTCATTTTTTTTAGCTTAGTTCATTTTTTTTAATTTATTTTAATTTATTTTGCAATACAATTCAGTTCTACATATCAGCCACGGATTCCCTTGTTCTCCCCCATCCCGTCCCCCTCACCTTCCCCCCAACCCCCCGCCCATTCCCATCTACTCCAGGGCAAAGCCTTCCCCACAGACTGAGGTCAACCTGGTAGACTCAGTCCAGGTAGGTCTAGTCCCGTCCTCCCAGGCTGAGCCAAACAATCCTGCATAGGCCCCAGGTTTCAAACAGCCAACTCATGCAATGAGCACAAGATCTGGTCCCACTGCCTGGATGCCTCCCAAACAGATCAAGCCAATCAACTGTCTCACCCATTTGGAGGGCCTGATCCAGTGGGGACCCCTCAGCCATTGGTTCATAGTTCATGTGTTTCCATTCATTTGGCTATTTGTCCCTGTGCTTTATCCAACCTTGGTCTCAACAATTCTCGCTCATATAAACCCTCCTCATTCTCGCTAAATTGGACTCCCAGAGATCCACCCGGGGCCTAGTCATGGATCTCTGCATCCAGATCCCTCAGTAGTTGGATGAGGTTTCTAGCACAACAATTAGGGTGTTTGGCCATCCCATCACCAGAGTAGGTCAGTTTGGGCTGTCTCTCGACCATTGCCAGCAGTCTGTTGTGTGGGTATCTTTGTGGATTTCTGTGGGCCTCTCTAGCACTTTGCTTCTTCCTATTCTCATGTGGTCTTCATTTACCATGGTCTCCTATTCCTTGTTCTCCCTCTCTGTTGTTGATCCAGCTGGGATCTCCCGCTCCCCCAAGCTCTCTTTCCCTCAACCCTCGTCTTTCATGACACCTTATGCTGGAGAGGATGTGGAGCTAGGGGAACTCTCCTCCACTGCTGGTGGGAATGCAAGCTTGTACAACCACTTTGGAAATCAATATGGCGCTTTCTTAGAAAATTGGGAATCAATCTCCCCCAAGATCCAGCTATACCACTCTTGGGCATATACCCAAGAAATGCTCAACCACACCATAAGAGCACTTGTTCAGCTATGTTCATATCAGCATTGTTTGTAATAGCCAGAACATGGAAACAACCCAGATGCCCTTCAACTGAAGAATGGATAAACAAAATGTGGTACATATACACAATGGAATACTACTCAGCAGAGAAAAACAATGGCATCATGAGGTTTGCAGACAAATGGATGGATCTAGAAAAAAATCATCCTCAGTGAGGTAACCCAGACTCAGAAAGACAAACATGGTATGTACTCACTCATAGCAGGATACTAGACATGAAACAAGGATGACTTGTCTGCTACTCACATCACCAGGGAGGCTACCTGGAAAACAGGACCCCAAGAAAGATACAGGGATCGCCCAATGACAGAGAAATGGAATGAGATCTACATGAACAGCCTGGACATGACTGGTTCTGTATTTTTTATTTAAAAAGACCATTTAGAAATTCATCCACAACAATATCTGTATTTCCAATCATCCTGTCATTCTATTAGATCCTAAGGGGACAATTTGTGTGATTCAACTCTCTTCTTTGAGAATGTGAGTCCAGGGGACAGACTGGGGCTCTCCAGTAGACTATCATGCCTGTCTCATTTTCTCATATTTAAACTTTTGCTTTTTGAGTTAGCATTGCATCTCTTAATTGATATCAAAATCATTAAATATGTAGAGTGACCACAGGTGCAGCTATATTTTATGTAATAAGCAATCTATTTGACATGCTGAGAATTTCAAATAGTTCAGTGTGCTTTGCTGGCATGTGCAAAGCCCTTAGTTGACTCCCCAGCACCTCATAAACCAGGCATGGCTATAATTCAAACACTTGGGAGACATAGTCAAGAAAATATTTAGTTTAAGATCATCTCTACTATAGAACAAGTTTGTGGCAAGCTTGGGAATCATGAGAACCTATTAAAATATTATCACTTTGGACTTAGGTTAAGTATTTTAATATAGTGATTTTTAGCTTCGTCCATTTTCAAGAAACCTTTTAATTTCATGTTTTCACAGTTAAATAAAATTTCCTTGTATCCATGCATTACATTTTACTTGGCTATTTATCTCTTTGAGTATTTCTAGAATGATTTCATTTCCTCCTTGTGAAAAGAACAGCAGTAATCAGGGACACTCTAGTGTCTCTGTAGTGGGATATGGAGTCCTTGTGGTATGGGCCAGGGTGTTGTAGCTAGCTCACAATTAGAAATGGAACCGCGAGGAGGAAAGTGTGACAGGAAAAAGGCAAAGATTTGAGGAGTGAGTGAGAAGTGGAATTTCCATTAAAATAAAATACATAGGAACCCCACAAAGGGCACCTCTTACTATGTAAACTGATTTCAAAAATAAAATTAAAGTACTTTAAATATTAAAAGAGAATTTGACTCTTTTTATTTCTTTGATATTAACAATTATATCTGACCTTATTACAAAATGAAATATATTTTTTCTTTTTTATAATTTTAAAAAAGTTTCACAAATTTTATTGGGGATTGAATTCAGTTACAATGCTGATCAACAGTGCTTTCTGGATTAGTGAGATAACTTTAGTGGTATCAACATTATCATTCTTTACACAGAAAATAATTAAGATGACTGAATTCATTGTGCTTTATTCTAATTTTAACTTATGATTTATACATAGTTTCTTCACATATTCCTGAAGCACATGTGTTATTTCAATTTATGTGTACCCAGGTGGTGATCAGCCCTGGGCATTTACATACAGATTCATAATATTAATCTTTTACTATGTTATTATGTCTTTATACAGGGACATTAGAGGTGCTGTCATCTATTTTGATATATAAATATATTATGCTATGTAGTTGATAAATATCTACCCTTTCTTTGGACTGCATGAATCCTCATATGTAGTAAAAACATAGTTCAGAATATCCAGAATTTACAAACGTTTTGCATTTTTCCTCAGACACTATAATCTTTCTTTGGTTGCTTATGAGTGATAAAATTCAGCAATACTGTTCCAAAAGCAATTTAGTTGGGAATCTCAGAAAATATAAATTTTTAGTATTAGCCTAGGCTTACAAACGCACAATTTTAAATTATTGACTTCTGCATTCTCGGCCACATTACTAAAACATGTTTGAAAGAATTATGGAGGATAAACATAAACTGGTGGCTAGATTTGTTATCCTGAATTGTGTTTTGGAAGCCAAGTATGTTGGAAGCAGAAGCTATCTTCACAAAGTAGATGTATTTTGTGCCCTTTTATTACTGAGAAAAAGATATTGCATAAGAATTTATCATCAATCTGTATATAGTTTTTCCAAAAGGGGATTTGAACTCTCTGAGACCTGTTGTAATTTTATTCTATTACTAAAATTTTTCATTATTGCACCTTTTATATACCCACAGCAGTTGCAAATATAGATCTCCATGTGAGGAAATTTAATTTTTAAAACATGAATTTTTATTTTTAATTAAATGTTTATTTCAAGATATTCTCCATCTATAAGAGCCAGTAAGATAAATATAAATACACCTCTATGGCAATAAATTGGCTGCAGAGCATTGCATGGTTAATCTAATTTTGCCCGGTTCTCTAACTGCCATTACTTAACACAGTATATTTTCATTAAATTCAAGCTTTCTATTTTGTTGAATCTGAAAGTTTTATTTACTGCAACCTATGTGAAATAAAAATATTTACTTAGATATTTTGTAAATAAATAAGGTCATTACTTATTTACATCCTTCACTAATTTGTGTACAAAGGCAGATTCATCATCACTTCAAGTATACGTTCTTCTGAGGCACTTTGTAAAAACTGAACAGTTTTCTAATATATTTCTGCTATCATTCTTCCCATGGGGCAGTGCACCCTTATTCTTCTATTTGATGTTGGCAACTTTCTTTACTCTTCAGTTTGATGTTGCCTTCTGACATCTCACAAACATAGTGACCAGTGCTTCATTTAGGAACACTGGAATGTTCTATCAACACACTATGAAGGTGGATTGTAAAAAGCCCAAGGGAAGTGAATGGCCTTCAGATGTCATATAGAATCCATTCATTCAGTGTCAGTGTGGCTACAACATGGCTCCTCTCTGCAATGCCCAGACGCTGCCCTCAATTTTAAGACATTTCAAGTATTGCTGGGTTTAAACTTTACATGAACCTCTGATATATACACTATTTACAATTTTGGTTTCAAAGTGTGCTGTGCTTCATACCAAGAAGTATAGAGTAAGAGAAATTTCCTAAGCTTATCAAGCTGAAACCAAGGTTACAGAGTCCACAGCTATAAGCACAATACAATATCACCTCTCTATGTTTTCCTACTTTTTCACTTATTTTATAGTCTCTCTGATATTTTGAAAGTTATTTCCCTTTCTTGGATGGTTAAGTTTAAATTTTGTGTGATTTATAAATGTATATTTTTCTTAAGTTAAGAATCACTTAATGATTAAAATCACATTTCCATGAAATGATATTTCAAATTTGGAATGTGAAATTTTCTCCTGCTCATTTATGTGTATATGTGTATATAGTGTGAGAAGTGGTGTTGGATATATATGTTAGTGTGTGTGTGTGTGTGTGTGTGTGTGTGTGTGTGTGTGTGTGTGTGCGTGTGCGTGTGTGTGTGTGTGTGTATGTAGACACATACATACAAGTGTGTGAGCAAGGATCCTACAGAACAACTGTCAAGGTCAGAGACTTTCCTCAATCCGTCTCTACCTAATACTTTGGAGACAGGATCTTTCACTAAGTCTGAAGTGAAACCAATTGGCTATGCTAAGTGGCCAGTGAGATCTAGAGATTCATGTCTCTGAGCAGAGTCCCTGACAATAGAATGATTATTGCTGTGCCTCTTTCCCTTTTCTTTTCTTTTTTTTTTAAACCTGGTTTCTGGGGATCTGAAGTGAAGTTCTCATGGCTGGGTAGCAAGCATTTTGCCAACTGAGCCACTTCTCAAGCGCCTTTTCTTGTTAATTTTATGATACTATTGGTGTACATTATCACTATTAATTAATAGAAAAATGTATGCAGAATAAGTGATTTCATGAAAAAATTGACCAACTAGGTTATCTAGAATACTCTATTTCCTTTTTCCCTAATCCATTCTGTAGCCACTGAATCTGTGATTGATTTTTTTTTTTACCATTAGAATGGCGTGAGAAGTAAAACTTCAAATAACAAGAACAGCAACAACAAAATAATAACAAGAAAAAAGCCAGTATATGTTAGAAAGTAGTAAGTAAAACAAATGAGAAGAGGGAAGTGTGAAATTGTCAAATTATGTATGATTGTCTATCCAGGCCAGTTTATAATACATTAAAGAAAAACTTTAAATTCTCACAGTAGAATTTCACTGAAATTTCTTTCTCATTACACTTAGAAAATCTAGAAGATGGTCACCTTACTTTCTTCATTGTACTCTGTCAATGAGTCAGACTAGTGGCATTTCCTCTGGATGTGTTTCTAAGTCATTATAGCCATACAGAATACACAGAGGTAAAAAGAAAAATATAAACACACAGAAATTCTAAATACCATATCTCCTCCTCCTATTGCCCAGGAATTGTTGTTGAAGAGGAGGTGGGAAGGTTGTAAAATCCAAAGAAAATAGATGACTGCAAGGAAATAATGTTTTCTGGACACCGCAAGACATGGAGAGCACATATTAATTCATAGCATTTGAGGCAAAGTGCATAAGACCTTTATAGGATCAGGCCAGACAAAATCCCATCATGGAGAGAGGGTATGGGCATGAAATTCCACCTCTATCTAAGAAGTTATTAGCAGCTGATAGTTGCTGGAAGAGGAAAAGTCAGATTATTTTAAGGATGTATCCCTTCAGAGGGTGGTGGCACATGACTTTAATCCCAGCACTTGGGAGGCAGAGGCTGGTGGATGTCTGGGAGTTTGTGTACAGCCTGGTCTACAAACTCAGTTCTGGACAGACAGAGCTGATACACAGAGAAACTTTGTCTTGACAAGCCACACACAGAGAAAACAGTCCCTGGTCGGTTGACCACCCTTCAATGAAGGCCACATGTCCAAGGGCATGCAAAAAGTATAGACTGCACTGTCAGTTTAAAAGCAAACAATCAAAAAGAGGGCTCAAAATGGGGTGTATAGGAAACATGGAATGAATCTTGGAGGGTTTGGAAGATGGCTGAATATGATCAAAATGTGTTGCATGAAATTATCAGATAACTAATAAAAAATGAGGAGAAAGAAATGCTAATGCTGTATTCAATTATATTTCTGAACTCCAAGCAATGCTTATGACCAAAGATTAACTCACATAATATTAAAATATAGTTTAGAAAATTCCTCAGATCTTTTCTTAAACAAAGTGGTGTTGATGGGAAACAAGGTAGTTAATTATGTTTTGGAGGACAACTTCATAACAAGAGGAACTAGTAGCCTATGTTTTAAGAGGATGCTGTTTTATCATGTAAAAAAAATGATGGAGAAGACACCATTTAGTCTATAACACTGAGAATTTGAAGGGTATAAGAAGCAAGTCTATCTAGATGTAATGAGAAATAAATGTGCATGAACTAGAAGAATGCTTTATGTTTCAGGAATTAAGTGGTATGCTCTTGAAGTGACAGAGACTACTTTTACCTCACAGACAAGTTGACAAGTAAGGCAATGTCAATCACTTGACAGAGAATCTTGCTGCTTTATTTTTTATGTCATTTGTGGAACTTTTCCCTTCTCATGAGTTATAATATCCACTTAACCTAATCTTTTGCACTTTAATGAGTAATTGAGGATCATTGAGTTTCATACTTGCCTAGCTACCCATTTAATGGCTATTACTGTTCATGGATAAATGAGACAGAATACCTTCTGTGAACTTACGGTGACCTTAAAGAAGATGAATTCAATGACTAACATATTATTCAACTTTATTAAATAATAATATTAACTATATAGATTTTAATATAAAGAAAAGGCTATAATGAAAACTCCCGTAACTATAAGGCTCATACATTATTCCTATATTTGTTCTATACATAGAGATATAGCCAGAATAGAGGTCATTTACTAACTACATTAGTATTTATTTACTTATTTATACTTTAATTTCCAATATTTGAGATATATGTATATATATATATATATATATATATATATATATAGATAGATAGATAGATAGATAGATAGATATCCAAGACAATTTAGTGTTGCTCATCTATAGATGTTTTCAGAGCTGTATCATTTGGGATTGGATAACCAGTCAGGAAGCTTGTCCCTGGGAAACAACTGATTTTCTCTGAATTTCTCAGCAGCCATTGGTTGCCTGAGGGCTTTATGTAGAATCGAAACCTTATGAAATTTTCACCCTTTGTGCTAGCATGTCCAGCAGTACTGTTATTATGTGGTTATTGTTCAGGAAGTCACACTGCTGAGATTTCATGGGTGCAGTTCCACTGGCATGTATAGAACATGCTATCTAGCAGCAGCTAGTTCTTTAGGACATTTCTACAATGTCCCTATATTTTGAAATGATTTTTTTATTTCATTGTTTCTCTTTTTAATATAAAATCCCCATATGGGTACTTGGTAAAAAGAAGAAATGGAGAAAAGGGTAATAGAAATCACAGGCTTAGTTTAGGAAAGGACTGACTCTCTAGTCTTTTTCTCTTGTCCTAGATTTTTGACTCATCAGTGACTGAAATCACAATACAGACTCTCTTTCTCTCCCTTCTTCATTACTCACCCAGCAGCCTCTGGTGCTCTGCCCTCTGTGTAGTCCTTGTGTTTTCCTTTCTTCTCTGCCCCGTCTCACAAATGAATCTCTCAAAGTAATTATTTACTTGCTAAAAACTAATATCAATCTGTTTATTCTCCTACAATACATTGAATTTCACAACATCCCCAATGAATAGTTTACAAATCCATATTATTATTATATAATTTATCACACACACATTTATATATATATATATATATATATATATATATATATATATATATATATATATATATATATTTTTTTTTTTTTTTTTTCACTTCTGGAAAACAGAAAATATACAAAGCTGTGGAAGATAAAGAGTATCAGGGTTTCATGTAGATGTAACCAATCGTCTTATTAAATAAGAAACACAGAGCCAATGCAAAGACGAAAGCCAAGAGATCAGAGCTAAGAGCCTTACCCGCCTGCTGCAGCTAGCCTCTTCAGCCAAGAGACCTCACCGAAAGAGACCTACTTCCTGTCTGTTTGACTTTATATAGACTTTCTGTTCTGCCTTCTCATTGGTTGTAAAACCAACCACATGACTGCCTCGTCACTGCCTGTCTGTATAGACCTCCAGGTCTTCTATGGTTGGTATTGAGATTAAAGGCGTGTGTCTCCAATGCTGGCTGTATCCTTGAACACACAGAGATCTACCTAGCTCTGCCTACCAAGTTCTGGGATTAAAGGTGTGCACCACCAACACATGGTTTTGCTATGGCTCTAATAGCTCTGACCCCCGGGCAACTTTATTTATTAACATACAATTAAAATCACATTTCAGTACAAATAAAATACCACCATAGTTTCAGATTTATTAGTTACAGCATCAGTGTTATCTTTAATCATTGTGGGTTTTTATTGGCTTGGCACTAGTTGAAACAGTGAAACCTCATAATACCTTTCCTAAATAAATACATCAAGATCGTCAGGATATAGGGAAGTGTGCTTTCACATTTGTGAAAATCATGACTGTCATTATAGTTATCATAACTATTAGTATACAATGTAATGATAACAACACTTTATCTTAGTGTTTGCATTTATCTTAGTGTTCTTCAACATTCAAGTGAAATATTTAGTCTTTTAAGACTTCTTTGCTTCTGTTGATTCAGCATTTCACCCAGCATGTCAGGATTTCAGGATGCTATGATTTAAGTTTTGGTCAATTTTCTGAACAATCAGTAAGTATTCATTAAATAACTCATTAACTGAATGAATAAATTATCTAACTATCATATCTGTTTCCCTTAGAAGTTTTCTTCATAGAATTCCAGCTTCTTATGTGTTGAATGGATAATGAGGGATTTTAAGCTTTATTAACCATGTAGGTACTTCTGAATTAAAAGTTGATCTAAAGTATCATCCTATTTGGGTAGCTTTTTACTTTAGAATTGTTGATATTAAAATGTCTGGAATTCGTTGCTCATTTATTCCACTAAATTGAAATTTCTCTAATACTTTGTAATTTTAAAGGCTTAGTGTATTAGAAATATTAAAATTATATATTTATTGCTGCCTATCTGTATCTTAACACATAGGTGAGCAATGAAGACTTATAAAAAACTATAGCTTATCATGCGATCTATGAGCATGAGAGTCCTTTCTGTCTTTTGATAGCTTCTACAATCTCTGTTTTTCAAAGACTTGAAGCTTTTATCACATGTCTTTCACTTGCTTGGATAAGGTTACCCCAAGGTATTTATTTATTACTATTATTTGTGACTATTGTGAAAAGTGTTGTTTTCCTGATTTCTTTCTCAGGATCTTTGTCATTTGTATATAGGAGAGCTACTTAAATTTTTTTATGAGTAGATAAGTTCTTACATATTACATTTGAATCATTTAATATCCAGACTTAGGGAACATTGCAGAAGTGTTAAGTAGGATTATGTATGAACAGTAAGAGTGGGTGCACAGCTGAAAAAATGACCTCTTCTAGACTAATGATACATACACTTGCAATCATGAACTAATAAAACTGTAGTTACCTATAGTGGGCCTGCAACACTGGCTCTGGCAACAATATGTTATGGAAGGGGAGGGACTCATTGTCTCTAAAACTTATTGTTGAGAAAATGGCTATGATGAGTTCTGGAAAAGGAATAATCCTTACCTCCAGTTTTGAATACAGTGCCAAGCCCATCAGTCTCCAGTAGATAGCTCAAAACCCATGGTCACACAGACAGACCAGGTCGAGAAATAATAAAAATATATATTAATGTAAGAAAGAGACTCCTAGGAAAGGGAACATAGGGTAGATGGGGACAGTAGAGAATTAGCAGAGGATATGGAAGAGTGGTCAGTGAAGTTATCCAAAAAAATTTAATTAATAAGATAAATCTGAAATAAACTTTCTAATAATATGTTATGAAATATTTTTAATTTATATAATAAAGCTATGGATAATGAAACAAAAACATAATATGTCATATTCAAAAGATATTAAAGTTAACAAATAACAAATGCGTGTGTGAATTCATGGAAAGAAGTTTCTCTAAAAGGCAGGGCTCAATGCTGGAAAACATTTAAACGTCATACAATAACATAGAAAATAATCTAAATTTATGTATAGTTACATAATACACAAATAATACTATTTTTAATCAATTTCCTGCATTTGTTTGAAAGAAATTAAAATTATAAAACTTTAAACCAAATAGATATATCATTTAATGATCAAATATTTAAAAAACAACCGCAGAACTTTGAAGTACAGTGCGTTTTGAGTTGGACAGAATTAAGAATCTTAGGGAAAGCTTGTAAAACCTTATACTTTTTTTATCATATTAAATAAACCATTGGATCTCAGCTAAATAAATGTTAGTTTCCCAGAGCAATTTCAAAACATCTGGATACATTTTGCTACTGGATGAGACATATTTTCTTTTCTTTTTTTTAAGACTTATTTACTTATTATGTATACAGAAGAGGGAGCCAGATCTCATTACAGATGGTTGTGAGCCACCATGTGGGTGCTGGGAATCAAACTCAGGACCTCTGGAAGAGCAGTCAGTGCTCTTAACCTCTGAGCCATCTCTCCAGCCCAAGACATATTTTCATATATTTCCACATGAAGTATTGTATACTTATATTGTTATATTTATAACTAGAAAAATCTGAATAAAGAAGTGTGTGCTTTGTCATTTAATGGATACAAGATAGGAATGCTACTAAGTATCTTAAAATACATAGGTCAAGACCTAGAAGAAATAAGAATGACCCAGAAAACAGGGCTCCAAAGTTTTTGTTGAGTGACACTGGAACATAGATGTGTGTTCACACGTTCTTTAGGTCTCTATGCAAGTGGTGTATTTGCTGGACAGGAAGTTACAGTGTCTGTGGTATTCTTCCCAGGTTGCTATGCCTCCACCATTGCTCAGGTTTGGCCTTCTAAGTGACCTCTGCTCTGAAAGCTTCTGGTAGATTGTGTACAGGCTGATTATGAGTTTCAGCAAGTAGCATGGTCTTTGATCCAGTTGATAAATATTGGATCCCTAGTTATTGGGTATCCTCCACTGATACAATAAGCCAATCAAGACAAATTAATAAGACCAGTTTGTTGTTTTTTTTTTTGTTGTTGTTGTTGTTGTTGTTGTTTTTTAAAGCAAAGCAACTCCCGGTGACTCTTGGAAAGGCAGGAAAGAAAAATCACTTGGATGGTCCAGCAACCAGGTCTTAAATACCCTGTATGTGTGGTCTTAAGTAGCCCCAGGGGAGGGGCTGACCCTTGGCTGGCTTTCTGAGGGGTGGGGTCTGAAGAGAGCTTCTCCAGGGAGGGACCTCCTCTTGGTGAACTGAGGGCAGTTTGGAATGGAGCCCAGAGCTGGAGATCCCCAACAATCTCCTTAAGCATCCTACTGTGTAGATTCAAGGGAAAGTTTTCTTTCTTAGACAAATCTGAAACATATTTCCTGGATCACAAATTGGTCTTTAAATAAGAATTCATCTTAGCCTAGAACTATAATCACCTGTTTTGTGAGACTCCATAAACAAAACAAGAAAAATCTGAAGTAAAATTTCTCTTTTTCTTCCAAGAGCAATGTATTCCTGTAATCTAAACACATTTGTGACATTTTTAAATTTTTAGATTAATTCATTTGAAACATTATGTTTCCTAGATGGTTCCCATTCTGATTCATTTAAGTGAATTTTCTTTTAAAAATGTTCATTTTAAAAGATTATTTTTATTTTTAATTATGTATATGCATGTGTTGTGGTAAATATGTTCACTTGAATGCAATTACCAGTGGGATCCAAAGGAGAGTTTGTGATCTGCCCGAGATGGACATACTGAAGTTTATGATTATTTGGAATCAAACTTGGAATCTCTGGAAGAGCCGCAAGAGTTCTTAACCATTGTGCAATCTTCTAGGCCCAGTGTTCAGATATCCTGGAAGTTAGCTGTTAATTGTAATAAGAACAATCATTAAATATAATTTTCTATGGCATTTGCCATATATCTTCAGTAGCGTTTCAAGTTGTTTCATTCATGGGTAATGTGATATCTTATTTTGTATACTCTCAAGTAACATTACTTTAATTAACTAATCACTTTAATTAACTCATCTGTAATATGACACTCATTTAAAAGAAAAGTCTTGAGTTAAACTACCGCTTCTGTAGATGAGAGTACGTGTCTCTGTTTAGATGTCTATATGTATACTATATGGTATCAGTCTCTCTCTCTCTCTCTCTCTCTCTCTCTCTCTCTCTCTCTCTCTCTCTGTGTGTGTGTGTGTGTGTGTGTGTGTGTGTGTGTGTGTGTGTGTGTGTGTGGTGCTAAGCAATGAACCTAGGGTATTGTGGATACTTTGCAAACATTTATCTCTCCATTATATCCCCAAACTCTTCAGAATAATTTTCTTATCTGAACAATTTTATTTTATATGCCCATCAAATCCTACAAATTACATTTTAGCACAATTCATTTATGAAGCTGAATCAAAAGAACATTGGTCTTTTACATATTAAAAAATAAAGACTAAGATACTTGTTCATTTCTCTCCTTTTTTTTGTTCCTATGTGCCTATTGTTTCAGCTTTTCTTATCAGAAATAAGATATTTTCATTGACTACAATAAAGTGATATGCAGAATACATATGAAGAAAACTAGAAATAGTTTATTTTTACTATTGCTTATCAGTTTCCAACAAGTTATTCCTTCAAAATATCACGAAACACATCAACCATAAATGTTATAGTTCAGGAGTGAGACACTTTCTATTTCCTGAAAAGTACGTTGTCTTTCTTTTCTTTTTTAACCAGAGATGATTATTTCCTAGGCAATCAATTTTAACAAACATCTTACACCTCATGACCTGTGGTAGACAAATGATACAGTGAAGCTTGCAAATCAAACACCATGTGATTTTTGTTTGTTTGGTTGGTTTTTTTGCCATGGGTTTACAATTTAGAGGAATCCTATGCAAATAACAGAGTTCTCTCAGATTGGAAATTAAGAAGATAAAGCACACGTATTTATTATTTTAAAATTTTGAAAAGAAGATGAAATAAGCAGAGGACATCATATTACTAATTATAAACAATTCAGCAGTTACATGTCCTTGGGTCAGGTATTTTAATTTATGAGTGGAGATTTTTAAATTATAACTTTGTGGCAGAAAAATCCATATTCTCCATGATGATTGAATGTTTAAATGTACAAAAGTAATTTTGTGGGTGACTAATTTCTCTGTTAAAAGAAATAATGTCTAGCAGGTATCTGAAGGAGAATACAGCAGGCACAGTTATCCAGACAACTGGGATTTAGTATTTGCTCTTCTCTTTACTTGTTTCATCACCTTAGTAAATATATATGTGTGTGTGTGTGTGTGTGTGTGTGTGTGTGTGTGTGTGTGTGTGTGTGTGTTTCTCTCTGGATTTTAGAGATTGTGACTTTAGAACAAAATTAAGTTAACTACAATAATACAATGCTCTGTATCTAGCATGTCCCTTGGCTTGTGAATCAACATACAACCATATAGTAGATAGAATTTGAGGCCTGCTCCACAAGGGGACTTTTATTCTTGATACTGTATGCCTTATCAAAAGCTCATGTCTGGGAAGATCCTAGGCCCTTGAGGAGATCTTCTCTCCTCATTTTGCTAAGTATTCATTCTGTCAAATGAACTTCTAAATATCTGTATCAATGCCCATAGACTTCGGCTGCTTGCAGACTTTTTCAGAGAGGCTTCTTTTGGAGTAGGCAGCAGTCATTGGAAAGATGCATGCCTGGAGCTGGTCATAGCACTGAGAATAAAGGCTGAGTGATCAGTTTGAAATCGGGCATCTATAGTAATCCCATCACCATCAAGTTGCAGGGAAAATTATGGATGAAAAGGTGGAAGGAATGTAATAAGCAGAAGATGTGGCTGAAGTTTTCTCTGGTCCTGCCCAGCCTCATGGACCCTACAGCCACTTATAAAATAATCACTTAGAAGCTTATATTAATTAAAATTGCTCAGCCATTAGCTCAGGCCTACCACTGACTAACTCTTACATTTAAACTCAGCCCATTTCTGTTAATCTATATGTTGCCACGTATTCTGTGGTTTTACCTGTGTGCCCTTACATGCTGCTTCCTGAACGGCAGGCTGGCATCTACTGACTCAGCCCTCCAATTCCCAGAATTCTCCTTGTCTGTTTATCCCACCTATACTTCCTGCCTGACTACTGGCCAATCATCATTTTATTTATCAACCAATCAGAGCAACACATTCACAGCCTACTGATCATCCCACAGCACCTATGATAAAAGGGTAGATTATAGAATTTACTTTTAAAGAGCAGAAACTTGTTTAAAAATGTTTTACATTGCTATAGATTTTAGTTTATTGATACAAGAAGATAAGAAACAGATGCCATGAAAAGAAAGATATCTCCTGGGTATGGCATGGCTATCCACTCATGGACTTACAGAAGGTGTTATTACCAGCACAAGATCTATAGAGGATCAAGGCAGTGTGCATGCTGGATAGATGATCCCCAGGTTACACCCTCTACTGAGGAATTATTGACAATGGATAGTTGCCTAGGAAGGAAGAATCATTCTTCTTTGAAAGTGTAGTACTAGTAGTTTTCCAATGATCTGGTGGTGGTTCCACACCCATGCATGTATGGACAGCACTAATTGGACTCTGCAGATATCATACAAAGAAAAAGACAAAAATTAAGGGGAACCTGTTGGAGGAAGAATGAGCAGAGTTAGAAGGGGAAAATGGGGATAGAATAATCATACTTCACTTCATAACTGCATAACAATTTCAAAAGTGTATTTAAAATTTAAAAATGAAAGAAAATAAAAGCTGTTAATAATGTGTAGAAAAGGAACAAATACATAAGAATCAGTAAAAGCATCACAATGAAATTCTGTGACTGACCAGATTTTTAAAAGCACACAAGCTAAACTAATTTAGGTATTTTTAAGGATAAATTGCATGTGTGGTCTTGTGAAAACAAGTGAACAATGTTGCATCTCTTGTTGCCTTCTCAGAAAGATGATCACCACATTGTGAGAGTCAAACCTCCATTCTTCTGTAAAGAAACTGCTTTCCCCAAATTTCCACAGCAGTGAGGGGCTGTCTGTCAACATTTATGACATGCACTGCAGTGTATGAATCTGATTAGCCATAAACAAGGGGCACAAAGTAGCATTTCAGAATTTGCAGATATAGCAATAAAAATGTTGGCAGCTTCGAGAGAAAATACATTTAGTCTCAAATTTGCCAATTCAAAATTCATTATGACTTCCATTATCATCCCAAAAGACATTTTATACAATGCAAAAAAACAACTCTGTATTTGCAAAGTTCAAATTATTTAGTAAAATTCTAAATAAGAAAAACAAAGATTTACCCAGCAAGTGATCTCAATAATGACAATGTGTTATTGGTATATCTGTGAACAAGAAATCCATGACCAGAATGGTCTCAGAAAAGAGTGGTGCAATAATATAATTTCCTGTAAGAAGAAATTATAAAACTTGGTTATTTGTAGTAAATAATTAAATAATTGAAATCAGATTATTTTCTTTTCTTAAATTAATTCCTTGAAAATTTTACTGCCCCCCACACCACATCACATAAAAGTAAGTCATTCACAAGTTCTATATATCAATAAGAAAAACTAATGTAACAATAGAAAAAATTAATAAAAGACTGCTAAATGAATGCTTAACACAAAAGGAAACAAATGAAAAAAAAAAAAGAAAGAAAAGAGCATGACTGCTTCTAAGTAGTTGAGGTGAAGGCTGATTGTAGATAAAAGGGAAGATACAGAGAAATCTGGGACAGTCCAGAGTGGACATGACCAGCAGACTGAACCAGGACATGTGATGGAATGGTGGAGGACACAGGGGGAGAACCAGGAGACTAGAAGACCAAGAGGACAGAGGGACAAAAGGTCCACATAACCAAAATGGCTGATTACATAGGAATCAGAGAAGTTTGGAGAAGGGCAGCCCAGACCCTAGGATAGACTTCAGGGTAGTGAACAGGGTATGCCAGCCAGGAGGACCCTGTAAAGATTTTAGTCTAACAGATAGGGACTGAAGGATTCTGGGAAAACCTGGTAACCAGAGTCTGCTTTGATATGTTAATAGGCACCTCAGTCATTTGTTCCTTGGAGACAAATGAGACCTAATACCTCTTATGGTGATATTTTATTTGTACTGAAATGTGATTCTATTTGTATGTTAACAAATAAAGTTGCCTGGGGGTCAAAGCTGATAGCAATCCATAGCAGAAACCTGGTGGTGGTGGCGCATGCCTTTAATCCAGATCACATGACAGACAGATCTCTGTGTGTTCAAGGATGCAGCCAGCATGGAGACACACGCCTTTAATCTCAATACCAACCATAGAAGACCTGGAGGTCTGTATAGACAGGCAGTGATGAGGAGGTCATGTGGTTGGTTTTACAACCAATGAGAAAGCAGAACAGAAAGTCAATAAAAAGACAGATACCTAGGAAGTAGGTCTCTTGCTGAGGGGAAGGACGACAGCTGTGACAGCAAGCAGCACAACAGCATTCCAAAACAGGTAACTTTTAACATTCTCCTTGGTGATGCTCTGGACTTTCTTCTTGGCCAAAAGTGTGCGCTTGCAGGCTCCTTGCTGGAATCTCTCCATCCTGCCCCCCCATCCTGGGCTCTTCTCCATTGCTTTTCGTCATGTTTTATCTTTCTAGGAATACTGTGTCCTTTACTTCAGGGTCTTGAAATTGTCCCCAGAAAGTGAAATCTCCTCTTTGGTGTTAGAGAATACCACTTTTCTGAGTCTGTGACAGGTGGAAGATACCCCAGGCAATGTCAAGGTGAGTTCCCCAGCAGGTAGTTCGGAATAACAGCTGAGGAGCGATTGGCCAGTAGCCAGGCAGGAAGTATAGGCAGGACAAGCAGAGAAGAGAATTCTGGGAAGTGGAAGGGTGAGGCAGAGAGACACTACCAGCCACCACCATGAGAAGATGTTAAGATACCAGTAAGCCATGAGTCACATGGCAACTTATAGATTAATAGAAATGGGTTTTAAGCTATAAGAACAGTTAGCAAGAAGCCTGCCACAGCCATACAGTTTATAAGAAATGTAAGTCTCTGTGTGTTTACTTGGTTGGGTTTGAGCAGCTGCAGGCCTGGCGGGTGAGAGAGATTTGTCCTGACCGTGGGCCAAGCAGGACTGGGGAAAACTCTAGCAACAACCTCTAAACATACTTTTCTGTTATATGTTACTTTACTTAAATTCTTAAGATCAGATGTGTGAACTATGTGCAACCACAGATCAGGAAGGTAAAATGGATATCATGTATTTATCTGTAGTAGATAATTCTTATACTAAAGAGAAGATTTTATTTTCTTAATATATTCTTTATCAGCTGTGCGGTGGTGGCACATGCCTTTAATCCCAGCACTCAGGAGGCAGAATCACGCAAGTCTCTGTGAGTTCGAGGCCATCATGGTCTACAGAGTGAGATCCAGAACAGGCACCAAAACTACACAGAGAAACCCTGTCTTGAAGAAAAACAATATATATTCATATTCTTATCTATAATTGCCAAGGAGATCAGATATTGAATCAGTTGCTCGGTGAATCATGTGTATATTGCCAGTGCTTTCAGGTTTATTGTCACTAATAGTTCCATAAACTAGATGAGGCATTATGATGCAAGTTATCTATGGAAAACATATTACATGTAAACAATTTTAATTTCTTCATGTTACATTTAAGGAGATTGATGATTTTCCATGATTCCTCTCTCTTGCCTTCCTTATGAAAGTTAATGAATGGATACCTGATGAATAACACATTCATGAAAGTAATGTTACAAAGCTGGTTGGTTTCATAATGAAAACTTTCATGTGAGCTCCTGGGATTGATGTAATCAATTATGACAACTACAAAATTTACATTAAAAAGAATTCATTTATTTCTTTATTCATTTATTCAATAATCACAACTCATTCAATCAACCTACATTAAGTACTTAGTTTCTGCTATACAGCATTCCCAGCCTTAGAAATAGAGAAAAACAACACTAAATAAGTTTACAAAGTTTTTTCCTAAGCCTTTCTTCTTTTTAGTAATAGTAAAAAGATGACAAAGTAAAATCTGTGAGTATGTAAATAACTGAAATAATAGTATTTTAAGTACTCTAATGTAAATAAAAATGACTTAATCCTATTGAATGTCTGGAACTTGAGGTTTTTGGGGGTTTTTTTTTGGTTTTTTTTCCTACAAAGAAACAATGTTCTTTGTAGAGTTTGTTCTTAAGGGAAGTCATTAGGGTCAGAGAGAGAGAATTTCATGAAAGAATTTTATCCTCTGTATTTTAGATTGTGTCTTAAGACTCCCTGACCCTTGCTAATGTGTTTGTATCCATCCTGTGAAAACAATAAAGCCACATCTCTTCTGGTATATGTTGAACACATCAGGGAATTTTGAGATAAAGTGATAAAAGTCTATAGATATTACTACCAGATGCTGGGACTATATACTTACTAATTTCCTGAATTTGTAGCTAAAACATATGCTGTAACTTTATATACAGATCCAAGACCTTAAAGAATTTAAGCATAAGCCACAGTAGACTTCAAGTATGGGATCCATCCAGTTATCATGAACTGAACTGGATTCTGTTACTTACTTCATGATAACGACTGTGTGACGGATGTGGAATGCATGGCATGATTTTTGTCCCCACTGTATTGTGAATTAAAGTCCTGTTCTTTCTTATTCAATTTTACTATGGTAATTTAAAGTTAGAATGTGCTTTCACTTGCAGAAATGCAAGGCTCAGATGTTTGTCTCTGAATTTTTGTGTTGAATGTGTTTAATATTATTCAGCCCAATTTCTCCATTGATAGAAATCAAATATTAATAGTTCAAACCAATTACTTCTAGAAATAGAAATGCTGTCCTGTGAATACTAAGTATCTTCCAGTGTCTCATGTGTTTGAGCACTCGGTCTCCAGCTGGTGGCGCTGTTTGGGAAGGTTTTGGAATCTTAGGGAAATAGAGCCTTGATGGAGGAAGTAGTTTCTGGAGACAGGCCTTGATGTCTTCCAACAGTGTTTAATATCCATTCTTTCTCTGCTTCCTGACTGCCAATATGGTGTGACCAGCCAGCCTCAGGCTCCTGATGTCACATCTGTCCCATTCTTGGAAGCTGCATCACCTTGGAACTGTGAGGCAGAGTTAATCATTTCTCTTTTTAAGTTACTTTTGGGTCAAGTATTTTGTCTCAACAAAATGTTAAATAATTAAGAGAAGAAGTGAAGTACTTTTACTCTTATACCCAGCTTCTTCTTCCACTGTGCCCTCTTGCAACCCCTGATCTCTGTCTTTGATGATGAATGAAGCGTGGTAACCACAACAAACCACAGTAAAAGGTAGTGTTCGGAATACACTCAGATTTCAGAATCTTCACAGTGTAACCAGGTGCATCTAGAATGTACTGCATAATAGAAATGAGTTATCACAGCCAGAATATTTTTTCTTATTTAAAAAGAAATTTAGGAGTCATCTAATATCTGTCCTTCTAGGACATATTGTTGCCAGGTCACTCTCCCATACCCTAACAACTTGCTGCTAATTGTAATGCAGGCTTCTGTAGTCGGATACACATGGATTTCTTTCACTGAGGATATATAGAATAACGATTTTATGCTACTTCAGAAGGGTTGATGTATTTCAAGAAACCAATAAAGTATAGAAGACTCATCAGATCCTTACTCACTGGTATGAAATTTGAGTCATAACTTCTTTGATAAAATTCCTCAGTATATTTTTGACACCAAAGATACTCAAGATAGATAGATTGATAGAACTCAGAAGTCACCAATTTTCCTGCCCAACAATCACCCTAAAATTTACCATCATTTGCACATTTTTAAAAAAACTTTATGGGGCAGGTGAGATGCAGTGCATCAGAGTCATGACTTGTAATGATTTGATTGCATTTTTACAATTTTAAAGTGAGTGATAATTTCAGCTCTTATACTTTGTTAACTTCATTGTTTTATCTCTGCCTTTGCTACAATGTGATTGCATTCAAGCTAAAGATTTTGTTCTGTGTTGTGATCTGATGTATGAAAAACATTAAAAGGAAGAGCCAGAGTAGTGGCTCAGCCACTATGTCCTGAGTGGTAGTTACAACTGATCTTTAAGGTCAATGAAACCCAATTGCTGTCCAGGAACACAAAACTGTGTTGAAGCCGATTTTAAGATTACTGAGATGCTTGTTGCTTTGTTTTTCTTTTGTTCTTTTTCTGTGTATTTAAATAATTACACATGCATACTGAAGAGCTGGGTCTGGTAAACTATGGATGAAAACTTGATCAAAGTGGATGTGGGAAACAAGAAAAGGTCAGAAATATTAACTTAGCGATCCATAGAAATTCAAAATAATTGCTGAAATGAAGAGAGTGTGAATCCATAATCAAGTAGTACTGGACAGCTATGGTTTTCATAGACTCAGAGAGCTATGTCGTGAAATTTTACCATACTAATAGTCTCATTAATTTCTGTCATGCAAATTATCAAGTGCTTAGATTCTTCAGTTAATTGAGTATGCATCATCCCAATATCCCATGTCATTAAAATGTCTCATGAACATTGCATTCAGTCTTCAGTATCAATTTCATGATACAATACAAATCCAAAATTAATTAAATATGTATACAGAATTAATAAAGATCATTGATTAAAAAACATTTATTTTTCTCAAAACCTTCAAGTTAAGGAATCCAAAAAAAAAATTTATTGCATTTCCCTTCAGAAATGAAATGTGCAATTTATATGGAATTAACATTTCTTTCTATGAAAGTTTTCAGCAATCAATGGGAAAAGTATGAGCAGAAATTTATACATGTCTGTTTCATCCATGATCATAAAAACTACTGTTGTAAATATATCAATTAATACTAATGAAATATTCAGTACTTCTGTTGTTGGACATCATGTACATGTTCTACTCAAAGACTAGTGAATAGGTGTAATATTATTCTGAGACAATACACACACAACACACATATAAATATACACAAACATGTATATATACACACAGTCATACATGTATGCATGCCTGTAAATATACACATATACACATATGCTTATATATACACATGTACACAAATGCATATATACATTTGATATAAATACATGTGTATATTCATTTATGCACATGTGCATACATATATACATATATGCACACATATAGACACATGTATATGCATATGTATACATAGTATACACATAGGCACATATGTACATGCATATATAAACATTTATGTGCACGTACATATTATGTGTATATATAGATAATCATATATGAAAATGTGTATAAATATAGGTTCTTGTCATATGAGACTATAATTTCCATTCATTTCTATTTTGATATGAAGGCATTTTTCTGAACACCAATGCTAGATCTTGTGATGGTTCTTGAACATCTTTTTATATTTTCACTGTAAGCAACCATTTCTATGCTAATTCCAAAGTTTAATGATGCAAATCTTTTATTTCTGAAGCCAAAATTAAACAAATTGGTGCTATAAACAATGACTGGGAAGATGTTCCTGTAATTACTCAGGCTTCTGGTTTTTCAAATGTGGTTGTCATACTTTATTTACCTTTCTCAAGTGAAGAATAATCCTGTCTCATATCTGTAGAATTCAAAGTCTTTGAAATTTAGGGAAAGTTAAAGTGCACCCATATCTAAATATATATAATTCAATATACAATAATGAGACTTCTTTAAAGAGAATAAGAGAATCACATGTATTTCATTTGGAGAAAGACTACAAGTAAGACAACTAACTTGTCCACAGTATTTATCAGTGTATACCAGAATTTCAGCATTGCATTTTCTTTGTTACACAAATTCTTTTACCAATTTTAGGCAAAGTTCATTTCCATTAGTATCATAGGTAGAATTTATATTTGTCTGATATATACAATTATAAAATATTCGACTCCAAAGTCAATAACAAATTAAAAATGACACATGCTTATAGATTGTCCATTCATTCTTCTGGTACCTCCTAGCCAATGTCCTGTATGCCACAAGCATGTCATTATCCCTCATCAGTGTGGTTTAGGGTTGGAATGGAGATATGAGTTTTTGTTATGCTAACATCAACCTAAGTTTACTATGTACCATATTGCATAGATTCCAATTATTCCTCCTTTGAAGATTATTTATATGTGCCTTCAACCAATTGCCTGGCCATCCATCACACTGGTGCACAGGCACCTCACACAAGAAAAAATGGCATATTATATGCATCTCACTCCAGCTCCATCTTAGTAACATGACTGCTCCATTGTAACCTGTCTAAACTATAACTCTCTTCATTGCATATATTGCTAATCTTTAATAGGGTTCTCCAACTACTTTAATCACCAGTCTCATTGACATATTATATATCATTATCTATAGAGTTTTTACTACTGAAACTTGCACGTTGACAAAAACCAAACTTTGTGATGTAGTTCACATGAGGATCTATTGTCACCAGCATTTATCCCATCAATATCCATCAATGATTTAACTGATCTTATTTCCCTTTAACCCATTGATTTTTATCTTCATCCCATTGTATGAGATTGGAACCCTGTAGTTGGAATTATCTTCTAAAGTAATAAACCATCACAAATAAAGGGGAAAAATAATAGAAAGGTGAACTGTCGGTATCTCTGACAGATTCAGTTGGGCACTGTTTTTTTTTTTTTTTAAGAAATATCTATTTTACATACCAATCCAAGATTCTCCTTTCCTTCCTCCTGCCCCTCTGGCCTTTCCTTCCCAACCCCCCCCCCCCATTTCCTCCTACAAGAAAGTAAGGCTTCCCATGAGGAGGTACATTTAGAAGAGGCAGGTCCAAGCCCCTCCCACTGCCTCAAGGATGTGGGAGGTGTCCCATCATAGGTAGTGGACTCCAAAAAGCCTGCTCATGCACCAGGGATGGATTCTGTTCCTATTGCCAGGGAGCCTCTTAAGCAGATCAAGTTACACAACCATCTCGCTATGCAGAGGGCCTAGTCCAGTCCCATGCAGGCTCCACAGCTGTTGATCTAAATTTCATGAGTTCCCATTAGTTTGATTTGGTTGTCTCCTTAGGTTTCCCCATCATGATCTTGATGCCCCTTGCTCATAGAATTCCCTCTTCTCTTATATTTTTGGTTGTGAGCCTAACGGCTGATACGTAAAATTAAAATAAATTATAAAATTTTAAAAAAGTTAAAAAAAATAATTCCCTCTTCTCTCTCTTCAACTGAACTTCTGGAGCTTGGCCTGGTACCTGGCTGTGGAACTCTGCATCTGCTTTTATCAGTTACTGGAGAAAGGCTCTATGATGACAGTTAAGGCATTTACCAATCTGATTACTTCGATAAGCCAGTTCAGACATCCTCTCTGCTATTGCTAGTAGTCTAAGCTGGGGTCATCCTTGGGGATTCCTGGGAACTTCCCAAGCACCTAGTTTCTCCCTATCCCCATGATGTCTCTCTCTATCATGGTATCTCTTTCATTGCTTTCCCATTCCACCCCTATTCCATCAGCTGGGCACTGTTAAACACTGAGTGAGTCTCTGAGAACTCTAAGCTGGCAACATACCTACTAGTTATGAACATTGCCTATCCTTACTAACCAGAATGGAAAAACACATAAATTCAGTGAATTCATGGAGTACAATACTTAAAGAAGACTTGCCTTAACAATGGAGAAAAAATACCTTCTACTAAAGGAGTATCTGATCTCATATAATAAAGGTCAAAAGTTCTTTAGAGGACATATAATTTTAAAAAATCTTAACTGTACTCTGGAACAAAGAATGAAAACTTTTAAATATATTCAACGTTAATTTACAAAGTACAGTGATTAATATAATCACAGAAATCCTGCATATAAAAGAGCTTGAGATAGAACATAATCAATCATTAGAGATTGTACAATGACTCAGTGTTATATCCCTCTCCCAAAGGCATTCAAACAGTAGCCACAGAGATACCTGTTGTACTCGGGAAGCTCCACAGAGATAAAAGAGTTATGATCAAACTGAAATTGAACATTTAGAAATGAGCAATAATATATAAACTGACACACACACTCTAGACAGGTGAAAGCAGATTATACAATGTGGAAAATTTCAGTAAACTTGAAGACATAGACAATTACTATTCAGAAGCAAACAAAAGAAAAATTAATAACTATTTTTTCAGCAAAGTAATTAAAACATACCTTAGAGCTGAGGCAAACTTCAAATGTCCTTACATAGATACAAGTGATGTTCTCAATAAAGATGACAAAGTAATTACAAACATTATAAATAGTTGAAAAAAATGGAAAAAACTTTACAAATATTATGGAGCTATGAATTCACAGATCCAGAAAACACAGTGAATCTCAAACATAAACTCTTTTAAGCCAAAGCCAAATAACGAAATAAAAGTCATTATTGAAACTTCTTGCATTTAAAATACAATGTCATTAGCATGTATTTTTTTTACTTAAACTATTGAAATGTGGTCACTGAGAGTCTTTTCAAATTATTATTGTCCAGATGTGTTACTTCATGGAATCTGGAGCGTTTTTCTATCCCCCATGGATACCAGGCACACTAGACACATGTGTAAGTGGAACACCTAAAATAAAATAAGAAGCATGTGCAATTCATTTTGTGTTTTTCCATTTTCAATTTTTCCTTACATACTAGTATTACACAATTCTTCAAGGTTCTCTTTAAGTTTTCATACCCATGTTAAGTTGTTAAATGCTTTAATTCATGTTTTAAATATGAACTCATATGAGTTTATACTTACTTCCAACTGCAAATTAATATCATTAGAAACATTTTAGCACTGCCCATTTTCATATTTGTAATCCATTCTCATTAATATAATACTTTCTTTAATAGACTCAATTCTCATATAGTATATAGCTAACAGAACTGGAGGATTTTGAAAGCACATTGCTGTGAAAAACAAGCACATTATAGACTATACTGTCACCTCACTTCAGACCATCACTTTCCAAAGGCATAGAGGTCTTTACTTCCTTCATTCCACATCCCTTCCTTTGAAGTTAAAACCAATTTAAGTACCATATATGAACTTCAAGCAATGTTTATTCCTCTAGTATCTGGATTATCTTTTAACTCGTCTATAATGACTTCACATTTTTCATATAGTAAGTTTACTAGGACTAATGAACAGACAGTTCAACATAGCTTTGGTTTAGAATGGCTTCATCCGAGTAGTGTTAAGAGAACATTACCATCCAAATGTTTACTTTTCAAAAACAAGAAGATTCTAAAATAGCCACTTCAATTTACAGTTGAAGAAATTAAACCTAAAAATATGAAAGAAAATAAACAAAAAAGTAAAGATTGAATGAGCAGTCAGATATGTTGTTTCGTTGCCATAAACCCATTACTTGGGAGGGTGGGTTAGGCCTAGTGTTATAAATACAAGCCTGAGCTATGTAGTGAGTTCCAGGTAAACCTAGACAAAAAAATGAGATCCTTTCCAAATAAATAAGTAAAAACTTAGGTAAATAACATATAAAAGCTAAGGAAAAGAAGAAACATTAAAATGACAGAATCAGCCACTTTTATTTTATTGTTATGATTATGATTATGATTTTGAGACAGTTTCTCTTTGTAGCCATGGTTATCCTGGAATTTACTCTGTAGATAATGCTGGTCTCAGAGATCTACCTGCCTCTGTCTCCTAAGTGCTATGATTAAAGGCATGTGCCACCACACCTAGCTCAGAATCAGTCAAACTATAAACTACTTCATAATGGCTTTCAGAAAAAAAAAAACTAAAATGTACATTCTTATGATGAAAAGGGGGAAAATAGACAAGAAAGAGTGCACATTCTTCAGAGTAAATCACTAGTGTCAATTAAAAGTTATTATGAGTAATTGTACTACAATAGACTTGGCAATTCAGATTTATAAAGCAAGTAATGGAGCATGTGATTTTTGCTGTTACTTAAAGGAACCCAAAGAAAAACAGATGACTGACTAGATTTTGATCATTGGAATAGTGTGGCTTTGTAAATTCACTTATAACACTTTCAGGTAAATCCTCTTGTCAATTTTCTTGGGTATTTAAGTGAAAAACAATATCTATCCTAGCTGTAGTCTTTCAAAAATTCAGAGGAGAATGTGTTCTGTCTCATTTTATGACAGTCATGCTATCATAAAAAAACCAAGGACAATATAAGAAAAATGAACTAAAGGAAAATAAATTCAAATAAGTATCACTGCATAAATTCTGAACATGATTTTAACAAGCAAATCCAACAAATCACAATATAGGTTAGGCTTCTGGTTATATGCTATGGATGTAAAGAATGAATGCCCATCGATACAGTTACAATATGAGAACAAAGGGAAGAATAAAGTTGTTTTATATTATTACTTCTGTTTCATATACATTGATCTTGAATACTTTTATACCTTCTGTTTTATTATATTTGGTAATCCCCCAAAGAACTGTCAACAATCAGGAAATTTACCTCAATCTCCTGTATGCTGTAAAAATATGCAAATAACAGACATCAGATTTTAACTCATACTATGCAAAATGATTGATAAATGAGAGACTACTGCTTGTGGACCAATATAGTTACATAAAGTTGAAAAATGAATTCTATAAGAAGTGCTGAAAGCTTCTGGGCTTGAAATCTGTACTTTCTTTGACTGTAACAGCTGACTGACAGAGGTATACCTGACTGAAAATTAGAACATTTTATATATCATTTACCTAATTCCTAAGTCATCTGATAGTCAAGTTATTGATTAAATTATTATGATCTTCAGTTTTCTGATAGAATGAAGGGGAAATAGTGAAAATTTCTGGGCTGTCCATAAACTTTTAATAGAAACATTAAAAAATTACTCTAATATTTTGACAGCTTCATATCATTTTCTAAATCGACAAAAGTACTACTTCTCTCCCTTTCTCTTCCTGTATTTTCAGCATTCTTTTGTTCATTTTTCTATTAGTAGTTATAGTAATATTAATAATCCTAATTGAAACCAGCATGAACATTAGTCAAGAATTGTGAATTTATCAACTGCTAGGTCATATTACCTCTATGGAGGAGAATAGACTAGAATTATACATTTGTGAAATGAAATCTTCTTAATCATTCAGCTGTAGAAGATTCTTAATTTTGCTTTACCCATAAAAGAATTAGTTACCCTGGAACAAAAAGCAGAATGAAAGAGAACTGGGAAATCAAGTCTTCCAAGGTCCTGTCTTTATTTCACAGACTTACCCACTGAGGACTTTATTCATTTAGGTTGCTTAATTTTAGCATTGTGGAAAATGCACTAAAGTGCCAAGAACACACCTTCACAGTTAATTTCTCCTTCACACATTTCTACTTCCTAAAATATTGGTGGTTGGAACTCACAGCTGACAACCTTCCTAGAAAATTTATCTCAGCTGCAGTATCAACCATACTCAGAGGCAGATGTTGGAGAGTAAGTCCAGGACATGTTGAATCTCAGGCTAGTTCTTGAGAATTTGATCTTCTAATGAACAAGTCTTCTCTTCTGGATTTGCAGAGAACTCATTTGCAGACATATTGCATATTTTCTCTAAGCTCAATTCCTGTCTTCCTCTACCCCAATCAGTGTATTGCCTGCAAATGTCCCAAATAATACACTGAGCAAAAGTGTTCATCTCAATTACTTCCATGGAATGCAAACTGAACTTCAATATATATGCGGTAATGACAATGCAAATAAGCTATGTCCATTCTTGGTTGAAACCACTTAGGTCACAAATATGTATGTGGCATTATCATGTAGAAAATACTACCCAAAGTAAAAATGATCACATATTTACCTACCTCCTTTAAAAATGCAATGAGAACTTTCTGTGGGATATGGACAGACAGGCAGTCTTATAACATAAGGACAATGACATTTAATAACAGGAAAATAAGCTAACAGCTCAAATTCAAGTTGCTTTTTTGTGTAAGGGTCATAACAGAAGTCACATCTACTGTATAGACACAGGTAAAATAAAATTTCCTTAATTTAAATGTAAAATGACCCATTTGGGTTTGAACTAATTCCTTAAGGTTTCAGTTTTATAGTTAGTCAGATTAAGTAACTACACTCTTACTTCATTTGAAATGATTTATTGTGGCCTAATCTAGAAGTTAGGTGAAAAGTAATGTGCTCCTAAATTTTTTAAGAAAATAAGTATATTATTACATAAATACTTGTTATTGCTGTTTTGAAAATGGAATCATATATTAAATATATCAAACTTGAACATTAATTTGTTAGTTAAAATGAGATGGTCAAAACTGGAATTGAAAATATGCTGTGTAGCAACTAGAGAGATTGCTCCAGAGTTAAGAACACTTACTGCTCTTGACAAGAATATCAGTGCAGCTTCCAGCACCCATGTAGTCACCTTACAACCTTTACAACTCCAACTCCAGCTCCAGGGTACCTAATGCTTTCTTCTGGCCTCTTTGAGTACCTCTAGCCATGTGGGACACACATACACAAACATACACATATATACATAAATAAAAACATAATCTTTAAAAGAGAAAATACGTTATTTAGATCCACAGAGGGAAATAAGCATCCTTTGGAAGGCAATATCATGTCAAAATTAGCAAAAGTAAAGAAAACATTTGGGTATGTATTTTCTGGGAACTAAGTGGTTTTGCTGTTGCTTGAGAATTGAAAGCAAATGAGAAAAGGAAGAAATGAAAGAAATAAAATGTGGTACATGAGTGAAAGACAGAATTGTGAGAGAAAAGAAATATTAATTTACCATACAGATTGAAGAAGGTGAAGATTACCATAGAAAGTCATGGAGAGAGAGGCAGTAATAAATCTGATCTCGACTGGAAGAAAGATGTAAAGTTAGAGTGGAAAGTGTAAGTGGTAGATAGGTATGAGAAACACTACAGTACTCTACTGAGGCTGCTGTACTATATCACTAAAACTCAGTGGGAATGTCACCCATCATTTAGAACTGATCTCTGCATCTCACTTGTTAGAAGTGAAAAGTCAAGAGCTACAGAGATGGCTCTGTGGTTTAAACTTGTCCTGTTCTTGCAGGCGGCCAGATTCAGTTCTCAGCACCCACATCAGGCAGCTCAGGACAAGAATGGACCACACTGATTATCAACTGTGAGAAAAAAGTAACCCTTTCGCCTCTAAAATCCTTATTCTGTAAAATTGTGTTAAAAAGTGGTACAGTTCTACAATCTCTACAGTGTCTGAATGAGTCACTCTTCTCATTGCTGTGGGAAAGCAACTGACAGGAAAGAAGGAAAGCATTAGTTTGGCTCACAGTTGGAAGGGGGTGCAGAGAAGTCATGGCAGCAAGAATGTGAGGCAGCTTGTTACATTGCTCACAGTTTGAGGGGGGTACAGAGAAGTCATAGCAGCAAGAATGTGAGGCAGCTTGTTACATTGCACCCACATCCAACAAGAGATTGTTTTTCTCCTATTTTATATTCTGGGAACCTAGCGCAGAGAATGGTGCTGCCTACATTTTGAATGGGATTTTTTTTACATCAATTAACCTGATCTAGAAATTCCCTCAGATAGTCACTCAGAGATTTGCTTCGGAAATCATTCTATATCCTGCCTCCTCCCTCCCTCCTCTGTTTTCCTCCATATACCCCATCCTCCTTTTATTTTTCATTGAGGTAGAGACAAATCTGCTCAGCCCTGGGCTGTTCTTCCTTAAAAAGTGAGCACCCAGTCACATGCCCTCACCCTATGCTTACAGGATGAATGAGTCAGGAAAATGAATGCTTTCTTTATTACAATGGGAAAGAGCTGGTGTTTCAGTTAGCAAACAGTTTGCCCACTTGACATAAATGCTTCTAACTGTGGAAAACACATGGCTTGGGGATCATGAATCTTTAATGGGTTTGGATTCTAAAGGCCCTGGTATAAAAATAGCCCTTGAAGCTCTGCAGTAATGTTGATTATACATTATATTTTGCCACGCATTGTGAGGATAATATGTCTCTATGAATTCCATTTCTATTTCTCATTATCTGTATCCTACACCATTAACTTTTAATGAATGTGCCTTTTATTCGCTGTCCCAACATTGTTTTTCTTCTTCAGATGCTCACACATTTTTAAAGAAAGAAAACGTATTTTTCTTTTCGTATGAGATTCTTATTTCTAGCTCTTCTTTATACTGTCCAGTTTGCTATAGTTGAGACTGTAAGGGTTGATTAACTATGAAGACTTCTGGAGACCTTGCCTCTATCTTACCATAACCTTAGCAGAAGACCAATATATGTTTCTGTGCTTATCCCTTTTTCATTTCATTATTTCATTGTATTCCACCTTTTGCACTCCTTTTATGTTGTTTCCATCATGAAATCTTGGTATTAAATACCATGATATTCATATCCTGGTACCCCAGGGAGTCATCAGGAAGATGATTTTGTTGATGATATTAACTATACATTTTTCTCTGTTGCAATGTTATTGTACAATATTGCACAGCACAAGGGATATATTTAATGAGCAGAGGTCATGTTGGCTGATTATTACCCCATGACAGAGAGTGACTTCTTGGAAGTAACAAAGCATAGGGCTGAATCTCCATAGCCCTGACTTGTGAACAGAGGGCAAGATGGGCTCAAACTTACTGTCATCACCATTGCAAGGGACCACAGCTACTGATATGAGCATAAGCAAGGAGACTCACATTTGAGTAACTTCTGTTTAAGAAAAATACATTAAATACAATGACAGTGCTTAATTATTAAAAAACCAGCACTTGAATTCTAAAGTAGGTAACATTGACTAGTCTATGGGGTCACCTCTCGCATCTCAGATCTGTCCTGTGACTGTAAATTTTATATACCAAAGAATTCTTCTGCTGAGAGCATTAGAATCCAGAGAATTTGAGTGCAGTGTTTTCACCATTTGCTTTCTAGCCAGGGATCTCAAATTTCTTTTAAAATCCAATCACTTTTTGTTTCCCCAGCTCAGTGCAAAAAAAATAATCTGAGACCCTTATTTTATATCACCAGGGATTAAAAATACCAAACTCATTTGTATGTGTGTGTGTGTGTGTGTGTGTGTGTGTGTGTGTGTGTGTGTGTAAATTAGATAAAGTACTCAAACCAAGAATCTAATTTACCACAAATGGCAGCCATTGACAGTTGAATTATAATATTCAGAGTAGAAGAGAGAGAGAATGGGGGGAGGGAGGGCGGGAGGGAGGGAATGAGAATAGTTATTTTGCATGCAGAAAGAGTGAATAAAATAAACTGCCTTTAGCTCTATAAATTAAAGAGAAAACTATCCATCTAGCTGCAAAAAGACTGTGGTATTACTTGTAGAATCTATTTGGAAAGGCTAGATAATTGGATTTTTTGTTTATTTTTTTATTTGTATGTGTATGAATGTGTATATGTGTATACATGAGTTCAGTGTATGTGAGCACACATGTGTGAAGAGTGTGCATATTCATGTGCATGTACAAATGGAGACCAGAAGTTCACATAAAGTATCTTCCTTGATTGTTCTGCCTCATGTATTGAGACTGGCTTAAACCCAGAGCTCACCTATTCAGTTAGTCTATATAGTCAACTTACCCAGGGGATCAGCTCTCCAGCTCCTGAGTACTGGGATTACAGGCTTGGGGCCATGCCCATCAATTAAACTAAACTGCGTATCTAAATTAAACTCCCCAAGCCTTTGAGATAAGTACTTTATAGTCTGAGCCAGCTCACTAACCCATAGATGTCAGCTCAGATAGGAAATTTTCTTTTAAACTGTGTATTTATATATTGACATATGGGTACTATTTTTTCCTTTGGCAGATAGATAGTTAATGGTAATATTCCTTCAGTCTTTTCCACGTCATGCTGTTATTTGACACTCTTCCATGCTTCTCTTCCATTGATCTCCCATCTTCTCCTTCATCAGAGCACCATGTTTTTCCTAACTCCCGCGTCAGATCACTTGAACCCTGTTATTCCCCTCCCCTTGCCTTTCCACACCCACAACGGTCTATTTTTATTTTTGTGGTTTCTGTAGCTACTCTAAGATATGTACAAATATCTGAAGATGGAGCTAGGAACCTCAGATGAGAGTAAACAATGATCTTTGTCTTCCTGGTTTTCGAGTTATCTCACTCAATATAATCATTTTTGTTTCTATCCATTAATCTGCAAAGTTCATGATTTGATATTACTTTGTAGCTGAATAGTATTCTATAGTGAAAATATGAAACATTTTTAATCCATTCACTAGTTGAAGGACATTTAGGTTGTTTCCATTTCCTAGCTCTTGTGAATAAAGTAGAAATTCATATGACAGAGCAAGTACCTATGAAGTAGAATGTCAAGCCCTTTGGGCATATACCAATAAGTGGTACAGCTTGGTCCCATGGTAAATTTAGTTTCAGTTTTAGGGAACTCTTCAGACTGATACAAGAGTGGCTGGATCAGTGTGTAATCCCTCCAACAATGAATGATGGTTCCCTTTTCCCTTCATTCCCTCCAGCATTTGCTGTCCATTGTTTGGCTGATCTTTACCATTCTTATCAATTGAAAGATGAAGTATCAAATCCTTAGGCATCAGGAAAATGCAAATCAAAACGACTCTGAGATATCATCTTACACCTGACAGAATGGCGATGATCATAAACACTGATGACAGTTTATGTTGGAGAGGATGCAGAGCAAGGCGAAGACTCCTCCAGTGTTTTTGGGAGTGCAAAATTGTACAGCCACTTTGGAAATCAGTATGGTGGTTTCTCAGAAAATTAAGGATCAATCTACCTCAAGACCCAGCTATACTACTATTGGGCATATACCCAAGGAATGCTCAATCATACCAGAAGGACACATGCTCAACTATGTTCATAGCAGCATTATTAGTAATAGCCAGAATCTGGAAACAACCTAGATGCCCCTCAACCAAAGAATAGATAAAGAAAGTGTGGCACATATACACAATGGAGTACTACTCAGCAGAAAAAAAAATGACATCATGAAATTTGCAGGCAAAGGGATGGAACTAAAAAATACCACCTTAAGTGAAGTAACCCAGACTCAGAAGGACAAACACACAGTATGTACTCACTCATAAGTGAATAGTAGATGTAAAGCAAAGAACAACCAGACTAAAACTCACAGCTTCAGAGAAGCTAGCTAATAAGGAAAACCACAAGAGGAATGCATGGATTGCCCTGGGAAGGGGAAATAGATGATATCTCCATTAGCAAACTGGGAGTGAGGCAGAGGCAATGGAGTGTAGGAAATGGGGGATGAGAACATAAGGGAATGGGATGGTCGAGCTGGAACAGGGACAGAGTGGAAGAGCAAGGAAAGAAATACCATGCTAGAGAGAGACATCAAGGGAACAGGGAGAAACATGGTGCTAAGGAAGTTCCCAGGAATCCACAAGGATGACCCCACCTTAGACTACCAGCAATAGTGCAGAAGGTGTCTGAACTGGCCTACTCCTGTAATCAGATTGGTGAATACCCTAACTGTCATCATAGAGCCTCCATTCAGTAACTTATGGAAACAGATGCAGAGATCCACAGCCAAGCACCAGGTCAAACTCCAGGATTCCAGACAAAGACAGAGAAGAGGGATTCTATGAGCAAGGAGCATCAAGATCATGATGGGGAAACCTACAGAGACAACCAAACCAAACTAGTGAGAACTCATGAAATTTAGATCAAAAGCGGTGAGGCCTCCATGGGACTGGACTAGGCCCTCTGCATAGGCCAGACAGTTGTTTAGCTTGATCTGCTTAAGGGGCCCCTAGCAGTGGGATTGGGATCCATCTCTGATGCATGAGCAGGCTTTTTGGAGCCCAGGGCCTTTGGTGGGACACCTTATATAGCCTTGGTTCAGGGGGAGGGGCTTGGATCTGCCTCATCTGAATGTACCAGGTTCTGCTGACTCTCATCAGAGTTCTTGCCTTGGAGGAGGTTGAAATGGAGATGGGTTGGGAGGAAAGGCTGGGTGGTGGGAGGAGAGGGACACCTGTGGTTGGTATGTAAAATGAACAGAAAAATGTTTAATAATAAAAAAAGTGGAAAAAAAAAGATCGAGTATTAAAATGGTATTATTTGTATCTCCTATTGCTAGGTACAATGAAGATATTTTAAAGGTATTTCTTAGCCATTTTCCCCTTCTTTTGAGAACTCTCTGATTAAGTCCCAAACCAATTTCTTCAATGGATTGCTCTGTTTGTTGTTGTTGTTGTTTCCTTTTTGTTTTGTTTTCTTTTGAGTTATTTACATATTCTGGGTATTAATCCTCTGTCAGATGTAGCTGACAAAGATTCTTTTCTACTATGTGGACTTCTTCTTCACCCAGTTGGTGGTCTCTTTTACTGTGTAGAAGATTTTAGGTTCATGACGTCCCACATGACGTCCCAATTTTTGGCCTTAGTTCTTGGGGAAATGGAGTCCTATTCAGAAAGTCCTTTTGTACCTGTATATCATGTAGGATACTGTGAAAGTTTTCTACTGGAAGTTTTGGTATTTTGGGTTTCAGGTTTAGATCTTCTATCCATTTAGTTAGATTTTATGCAAGGTAATGAATATGGTCTGATATCATGCTTTTGCATGTTGACATCCAGTTTGCCCAGCACCGTTTACTGAAAATGTTTTCTTTACTCGAGCATATGACTTGGCATCGGCAATATTGCCAAATATTAAGTGGCTGAAGTTATGTGTAATCATTCTGGGTCGGTCTTCAATTATGAGCTGTTGGTGTACTTGCCAGTTTTTTTTAATGTGCTATTATCATGATGTTTGTGTCACATGGCTCTGCAATACAGCTTAAAACACAGAGTTGTATATATAACTATTGCCCATCACTATTCTTTTCACTACAGATTATTTGGCATATCTGGGGTCCTTTTGGGTTCCATAAGAATTTTAAAATAGTTTTCTCTACTTCCCTGAAGAATAAGATCAGGATTTCATTTAGGATTGCATTGAATCTGTAAATGGATTTTGGGGAAATGATCATAATATTAATTCTGTCAAATAAGAGCATGGAATGTCTTTCCATTTTCTAGTGCTTTGCTCTAGTTCTTTATACAGAGAATTAAAGTGTTCATAGTAAAATCCCTTCATGTCCTTGATTAAGTTTATTCCTAGATTTTTTTGGTAGGTTAGGCTGTTGTCAATGGGTGTGTGTCTATGAGCTCTTTCTCTGTATGTACATCATTGATGTATTTAAAAAAATATTGGTTTGTGGAATTTGACTCTCTATTCTGTCCTATTACTAAATTTGCTCATCATTTCTAGAAGTTCTTTGCTGGAAATTTTAGGATCGATTAATATACTATGCCTTGTCATCTACAAGTAGGGAACATTTGCTTTTGCTTTTTCTATATATCTTTTAATTTCAACCATTGGTGCCATTGTTCCAGATAGTAATTCAATCACACTATGAAAAAGAGGTGGGGAGAGTAGACTTACCTGTCTCATTCCTGACTTCAGTGGGATGTGATCAACTTTTTCTCTATTTAGAGTGATAGTGATTGAATGCTTCTTATGTATAGTTTTTATTGTGTTCAAGTGTATTCCCTCTAGCCTAGTTTCTCTAGGACTTTCATTGTGAATGCATGTTGGATTTTGTTAAAGGCTTTTTCTGCATGCATTCATTGGATCACATGATTTTTGTCTTTAAGTATATTCATGTGATTTATTACATTTATTGACTTGCTTATGTAGAACAATCCCTGCATTTCAAGGATAAAGTCAACTTGTAACGTTGTGTAATTTTTCATATATGTTTCATGTTTTTATTGAGTATTTTTGAGTCTATGTTCATCAGGAATATTGGTCCATAGCTTTCATTGTTGCTTTTGCTTTGTCTGATTTTGGTATTAAATTGGCAATGACTTCATCAGAGGATTTTAGGAGTATCCCTACTGTTTCTATTTCCTTAACATATTTAAGAAGGATTGGCTATAGATCTTCTTTGAAAGTGTTGTAGAAAGTGTTCTGTTTCAATATCCACATTCTTTATGGTTCTGTTTAGGTTATTAAGTTCTTCTAAATTTAGTTTTGATGGTTTGGCTGAATGTATAAATTCATCTATTTCTTTTGAGATTTTCAACTAAATGGAGTACAGGTTTTAAAAATATTCCCTTACACTGTTCAGAATTTCTTTAGTGTCTGCTGTAACATTTCTATGTTCATTTTTTTGGTCCTGTTAACTTAGGTCTTCTTTTTCTGTCTTTGGGTTATTAAGGCCAATGGTCTGTTAATCTTGATTTTCTTTTCAAAGAACCAGCACTTATATTTGTAATAATATTCTGCTATACTCATAGATCACTGCCTTGTCCAGAAGTAATCAGTGATGCTTCATCTGGCAGCAGATGAGAGCAGATTAAGATACCCACAGCCAGACATTATTCAGAGAGAGACTACACTGAGGGTCTCCATGGGGTCCATCCCTTCAGAGATAGAGAAACTACAGAAAAAGAGGAAGAAAGACTATCGGAGTCAGAGGGGATGGGGATGGCAAGGGAACATGGGCCACTGAATCAATTAAGCAGGGCTCACATGGGCTAACAGAGACTTAAATAGCAAGCAGGGAGCTGCATCTGTCTGAACCAAATCCCCTGTGTATATGTTATGGCTGTTAGCTTGGTATTTTATGAGAGTCCTAAAAGTGGGACTGGTGTATCTCTGATTCTTTTGCCTTCTATTGTGATTTTTTTTCCTCCAATCGGGTTGCCTTCTTCAGCCTCTATATAAGAGCTTTTGCTTTGTTTTTTATTTATTTATTTTATATCCCAACTACAATTTTCCCTTCTCCTCTCCTCCCAGTCTATTCTGTTGTTGGAATTTCTGGCCACTCTTCCAGCTACATGACTGCACATGCAATGTCCAGTAGCAAGGCAAAATGTTTAGTCATTCCAGGGCTTTATGTACTATATAATCCATGCACTGTGTGATCATGTAATTTGCGTGCAATGTGATCATGTAATCTATGCACACATGTGTGGCATAGCTACATAAGCCCATATAAGCATGTGCAGGGAAATCCATACAAAGAGGGTCACAGACTCCTCTCCCCTTTTCTTCTTCTTCCTCTCTCTCTCCCTGTACAATCTTCCATAGGTCTAAACACATTCCCCTCTGTTCCTTCTCTTAATAAACTCCTATAGAGGATTTTGTTGTACCTTGTGGCTTTTCTCGCTCAGTAAACAGTGCCACTGAACGAATAGCACAGTGCTGCACAATAATAACTAACATTGGTGCTGAGATGAAGCAGGCCCTCCTGGCGCTCTGTGCCAAGGACCCTGTGCCAAGGTTTTGCTCTATTTACAACAGCCAGCTTTCTCATTTGCCCGGCCACTGGGCCACTTTGCACCACACCAGCTGCTTCAGTTGGTGAGTTCTCCCTTTCCAGCCAGTGTAACCCAGCTTTAGTCTCTAGCCATTTCCCATGACTGTAGACTGATATATTGTTCTCACTGTTGGACCCCTGGGGGTCCTTGGGCTGTGTCATGGGAAACAAGGCTCCCCCATTAGTCCCGATCCTCCTCTGAGAAATGCCTTAAATATCCTTTAGATAACAATAAAAAATGGCCACCCAATGGCTCCTTGCACCCTGATATTTCAAGGGAATTATCTAACTTCTTCCAGCAAATGGACAAATGAAAAGAGCTGCCTTATCCCTAAGCTTTGTTTAGTTTAAGCCTTACGCCTTTTCCTCCCTCCTTGATTCTTTCTCTACAGCCCACATGCTCCTAGCCGTTCAACCTGAACCTGAGGAATCTCTGACCCCAAAGAACCTCTGCCTATCTGACCTCCTGCTCCCGCTCCTTTGGCATCCACCCTTTAGGCTCCTCCACTAACCCCCTCTTCCCCTCCGTATCAGGCCACTCCAACTGCCCAAATCTCGCTCCCACCTTCACCTCTCCTGTCACTCTCTCCAGCTGCCCCAAGGAGCACAGATGGGTCTAGGAACAGGCTAGGACACATGTTTCATCAAGCCAATGTTGCCCACCCACACAGGGCTGAGGCAGTTTCTGATCAGGACCCACATTGGGATTATAATATCCCTGTGGCTCTCTAGCTAGAGACTGGTTTATAATCTGAGACTTGGTGTGTCTTCATAAGGCTGCTCTCAAGCCAGTAAACTATGAAAAGCTAAAAAATATAATTCAAGATAAGGAATAAAATCCACCTCATGTCTCTCAGAGTTTCCCCAACATCAGGGCTAAACTTAAGAATCTGGAGTGAGGGCCCCTCCTTCAGGCAGAAGTCTAAGCAGCACAATTTAAGGTGTACCATGGGAGAGATGAGAAAGCCCATAAATAGAACTGCCAAATGCTGGCACATGCTATCTGACTGGCAGCCCAAAGCCTCCAGGTCCCTGTTTTAAATGTAATAGAGAAGGCCACTGGGCTCCTGTGTGCCCTGTCCCTCACGGGCAACCAACTGGGCCTTTTCTGAAGGGCCACCAAATAGGACACTGGTCAGCTGACTGCTAACGTGCACCTTGTGGCATGGGGACATCAAACAAAGACCACCCTCCAGCTGATCTCCTAGGCTTGGCCATGGGTGAGGATTGAAGGTGCCATCTCTCACAGGGAACCCAATATAGCCATTACAGTATTGGGGTGATCCATTTTCTCTCTTTTGGACACTAGAGCAAACTACTCAGTCCTGAGGGAGTTTGGGGATCCCATCTCTCCTTCTCATTTCCCTATTGTCTGGTAAGGGGATAGCCTTACCCACCTCACCAGTTCCCACCACTTAATTGTATTTTCAGAGTTACCCATCTCACACACATATTTTTAGTTGTACAAACCTGCCCTGTGGCCCTAATGGAAAGAGATTTTCTAGTTAAGGTAGGAGCTTTTATTTTTATTTCATTTGCTCCCCCCATTTGCCTTACTCCAGACTCGCCAGCTTTAAGACACTCTCCTGTCTCTACTGACCCATATTCTATTATATCAGCTTTCCTCTATTTCTCTAATATAATATTCATATCTCTAATTAACTACTCAGCTAATTGTTACAGGATCACCATAGAGCCAGAGGCCAAGGACCATCAAGTATACCCAGGCGGTAAGGAACAGTAACAGCCCAGAAGTATTTACATCAACAGACTCAAAAGGGTCTGGACTCTACTAAACTACTAATGAAAACAAGTGCCTTGAGGTTTTGTCTTAGATAAGGCTTATCTCAGGTAAAATTTAAAAGCATGTTCCAAATTTGTTTCTCTCTCTCTCTCTCTCTCTCTCTCTCTCTCTCTCTCTCTCTCTCTCTCTCTCATACTAATCAATATAGCAGAGTAGTAAACATTTTAATATCATGGCTACCAGCTCAAGATTTTAAATTCCCTGTGGCTGCTTCTTAATATGTTTAAAAATTGTTCTGAGCTCCAGACCAGCTTGAATCTACCTGGACAGGTCTGATTCACATGCAGTTAAGATAAATATGACCCAAATTTTCCTGGTTCCAGGACCTCTTTCCTACCCTGGGACCCCTCAGGGAATTCCACCCCCCCAGGTGAATTTTTTTTTTCTAAACTTCCTCTTCTGCTTTTCTAATTGAAAGTACCAAAGTCTACATTCCTCCAAACAAAAGCATGGTCAAGCTTATCACAGCAATACCCTAGTCCCTCTTATGAATCCCCATCTTAATCAGTGTTTTATTGATGTGAAGAGACACCATGGCCAGAGAAATTCTAATAGTGGAAAACATTTAACTGGTTCTGGTATACAATTCAGAGGTTTAGTCCATTGTAGTCATGGTGGGAAACATGACAACATACAGACAGACATGTTAGTTAAGGCCGTTTGTCATGGAGTTCTGTTACAGTTGGGTTATTGAAGGGCAGTAAGTTTCCTCACTCATGGGAGAATATATATTGAGTCCTTCAAGGTTGTTACAAGGGAAAACAGTTTTAGTTCATCGTTTAGTCTGGAGTTACCCTTGAGATGGATTTAAATATAGTGAAAGATATCATGCTGCTAGTGACAGTATAGTGTGAGTGAGGACTGTGCCACCTCCTACTTCATGAAGGACCACTTACACAACCCCAGTCACAAATCAAGAGAGATAGTAAGTCAGCTGACGTGAGTAACAGGAATTTGTTTCCTTATCATGTAATTTATTTCTGCCATCTATGTCTTCTCAACACCATTCTCCTCAAAGATGTCTCATATGAGTGACAACCCTGAGGAAATGAAGTCTTTCTGTGTCTGCTTTACCATAGCACTGGGAGGCACTGATAAAACCTTGAGTATCTCTTCTATTGCTCTCTAATGATTAGCTGCTTCAACTTTGTTAGACTCAAACAAGAGAGTGAACTCTGAGATAGCTAGAATCATTCAATTGCTAGAAATTGTTAGACTGAGAATTGTTTTTGTTCAGCATTTTATTGATATTTCGTCCAATTCATTATATTCTAATTATAATAAATGCTTTTAAGGCCATAAAACAGTGAGAAAGAAAAGCATGCATCCAAATATCAACAGGACGTTTGTGTTGGTAACTCAATAAGTACTAATGCCACTGAGACTCAAACTATCTGCCTGACTGCCTAGTCATTTTAAATAATTCAGACAAGAGGGACAGTTTTCTGTAGAAGACAGCAGAGTTTACCAGAGTGAATGGGCACCCAGAAGGGATAAGAGTGAACAATAGCTGTAAGGACCATTGTGATGTTGTTCATTGTGTTCATCAGGAAGTTTAAACACAATGTTCAATGTGCCTATAATATGAAGCTTTTTTTTTTCAATAGTTTAGTATTATCTTTTTTAATTTTATTTTACAATTAATTCAATTTTACATATCAGCCACAGATTCCCCTATCCTCCCTCCTCCCACTTCCCAGCCTTCCCTCCCAATCCAACCCCCATTCCTACCTCCTTCAAGGCAAGGTCTCCCCTGGGGAGTCAGACCAGCCCGGTAGATTCAGTTGAGGCAGGTCCAGTCCCCTCCTCACTACACCAAGGCTAAACAAAATGTCTCAGCATAGGCCCTAGGTTCCAAAAGGCCAGCTCATGCACTAAAGACAGGTCCTCTTCCCACTGCCTGGGGGCCTCCCAAACAGTTCAAGCTAATCGACTGTCTCACTTATCCAGAGGGCCTGATCCAGTTCCATGGGGGCTCCTCAGCTACTGGTTCATACTTCATGTGTTTCTACTAGTTTGGTTATTTGTCCCTGTGCTTTTTCCAATCGTGGTTTCAATATCTCTTGCTCATATAATCCCTCCTCTCTCTCACCGATTGGACTCCTGGAGTTCCACATGGGGCTTGGCCGTGGATCTCTGCATCTGCTTCCATCAGTCACTGGATGAGAGTTCTATCATGACAGTTATGGTGTTCGGCCATCATATCACCAGAGTAGGTCAGCTCGGGCTTTCTCTTGGAAATTGCCAGTAGTCTATTGTGGAGGTATCTTTGTGGATTTCTGGGGACCTCTCTTGCACTCTGCTTCTTCCTGTTCCCATGGGGTCTTCTTTTATCATGGTTTCTCTTTCCTTGTTCTCCCATTCTGTTCCTGATCCAGCTGAGACCTCCCACTCCCCTAAGCTCTTTCCCCCAACCCTTGCCCTCCATTACCCCCACACACATCCAGTTTGCTCATGTAGATCTCATCCATTTCTCTGTCATTGGGTGATCCCTGTGTCTTTCTTAGGGTCCTCTTCACTAGGTAGCCTCCCTGAAGTTGTGAGTTGCAGTCTGGTTATCCTTTGCTTTACATCTAGTATTCACTTATGAGTGAGTACATACCATGTTTGTCTTTCTGAGTTTGGGTTACCTCACTCAGGATCATTTTTTCTAGTTCCATCCATTTGCCTGCAAACCTCATGATGATTTACTGAGAGGTATTTTCTTGTTTGGGTAATTAGAAAACTCATTTGTATTGACTCTTATGGGAGGGAGTAGATAATATGTCCTTGCTCCTCATCAGAAAGTTTCTTATAAGGTTCAGGTCTCTGAGAGCCATATTTAGTTAGTTAACAATTAATGGCCTCTGAGGAACTCAAGAGATCACATTTCATCCAAGGCCAGAGATATGAGTGAGGCCTCATTCCTCTGATCAATAATGAGAGTTCTACAGTTCTAGTTTTTGTTTCATAAGCTCTAGATTATGAGGAATGGCTGTATCCTGAACATCCTTCAAATGTTCTCACATCTAAGTAGCCACCTAATACCACAGGATTTACCATCTAGCAAGTAACATAATCCAGGAGAGAAGAAAGTTTATTTTTTATCGTATAGTCAGTGTTGTAGATCGTATTAAAAGATGTTCACAGCTGTAATTTCCTTTTAGTATAAAAAGAAAAAATCAATAAAAATGTATCATCTTTCATGCGAAAATGAATCCATATATAGCATTGAAGACAATGCCTATAGAGTCTTAAATACAGTGCAACGGGAAGGTCTGAGCTGTCAAGAGGAAGCAGTTATAGTAGAATTAAGTCACAAACAGAATTAACACATACTCTCTCAGTTAATCTTTATTAATTTTGAAAGTGAGGCTTGATTAGGTGAGAGCAAGACTTACAGTGTACTTTTAGAGGCCGGAAAACATAAATGTCATGTGCATAATATTCTCGAGGTTATAAAATGCTTTCATAGGCATTATTATAATTGCATTACTTACAAGTATTTATAGTGAGTAAAATAAAAGCCAGCAATATCTTGCTACTTAGAAATACTGTTGGATTTAACTTAATGAAAGAATAAGAATATTAGAACCAGTATTTTATGGGTAGAGTTTGTATAAAATATATTTCTTAAGCAGTTTCTTGCTCAATAAAATGAATCAACTCTCTACAAAATTTGGCTTTATAATGCTAGTTTGCATATGAATCGTTGCTTAATATGTATTGTAAAATTATCAAGTTAACATATGTTGCAGCACACTTATAGTTTTAGAATTTTAATATTCATGAGACTGTATAGATAAATATAAACTGCATGTTTAGTTATATATATGTAGTTTTTCTTTCTTTTTTTTCAGAGTTTCATGTATACTGTATAATGAAGTGCACAGAAAGACAAAATCTTTAGCCATAATTTGTCTAGGCACACGGAACTGGTTTTATTTAAGCTCTTAGGACTAACCATGAAATTGGCCATGGACACAATCCTGAATAGAAAGGTCAATTATGGAACAGAGACAAATATAAACTCAGTTATAAATAGATTATATTAAGATTAAGCTCTCTCTTTTCAGTCTCCTGGGATTCACTCCCTGGAAGATTTCTCAGGATGAGATAATTCCAGTGCTATAAAAACAGAACAATCCCAATAAAATTGGATAATTTTTCAGTCTTATCAATAAACATTCTGCCTTGGAAATAAAAAGCAAAGGCACTTTGTGTGGCAGATAGGAATGTTCCTAAAATCTCAGACTCTTGTTTTGGGTCCTTATAATCACTCTGCATAGCTCCAAAGCATGTTCTATCACTTTAAAAATGAGGAACATTTTTAGAAAGTAAATCTCTCCTCACTGTATTATTAACACATAAATACAGAATTTTGTTTTTCATTTTCATATATGGGCTATCTACTATCTTCTTCTTTGAGCCAACTTTATTTTTTAATGAAATATAAATTTAAATAAATAACATCAAATCACATTTGGCTCAAAAGATATCTTTTCTTATTACCAGTGAGGTGAGAGCTCTGTTTTGTGTTAACAAGACTTAGTGAAGCTCCTAGGGATGGAAGGATTTCCTCCCCACTCTGCCTTCGACTGTCTAACAATTTATATAGAACCATGAGGCACAGGCTAAAACATAAATGTATTTACTGGCAGGATAGGCTCACCTTTTCTTTCCTGGGCTGGATGTTGGTACCAGGTTATCTTTAGAGAGTTTTATTAATTTAAATTTAAAATTGGGTAGAAGAAAATAGGGTCTGACAGACTCTCATTTTGAATAAGCCCCCCCACTCACTCTGTGTGTGTGTGTGTGTGTGTGTGTGTGTGTGTGTGTGTGTGTGTGTGTGTGTATGTGTGTGTGTATGTTGGTCTGTTTAGGAGTGTGTGTGTGTGTGTGTGTGTGTGTGTGTGTACATGTTGGTCTGTTTAGGTTCTTCATTTACCTTCTAATTGTTTTGCTCTTGAGCTACTTGTCTTCCCTATATCTATAAAGTTTTTTCTCTGTTAGCCATGATGTCCTCTTAGATGCTGGTACTAAAGTTATGCAACTCTAGAAATAATGCATACACTGTGTCTGTCTGTGTGTGTCTTGTGTGGCATGCACGACTGTGTGAATGACGTCCATATTTGTGTTCATTCTAATGCTTGTAGATGCTCAGGTTGGCATCAGATGTCTTCCTTGATCATTCTTCCCCTTACTCATTGAGACAGGTCTGTGAGTTAAATTCAGACCCTCCTTTCAGGTTAATCTAGTGACTCTTGTCTACCTATAGAGCTAGCTCAATCAGTTTGCTCCACACACTCTGGTTCCAGCTTCTAAGCCCTAGAATTACAGGCAGGCTGCTATGTCCACCAAGCAATATTTAAATCTTTGCTGGGGATCTGTACTTGTATCCCCGGGCTTGTCATAACAATTGCTTTATCCACTGAGTCATACTCATTCTTCTATTTATAGTTTAATGTAATATTTCATATTTGCATTTTACTGAAAGAATACCTTTTCTTAAGGTTTTTTTTTTCAAACATTGGCTTCTAACTCAAGTGATGCTTTCTTGCATTTGCTTGGACGTTTTTCTTCTCAGTTTCATATGCACAAGGATAAGAAAATTTTACCTACTGATGCTCAAACTTGTATAGCCACGACTTTCTTCCTGAGGCACATGTGCCTACAGTAGCTCCTTCATTTACAGCTTATAGTCTTTTAGCTTTGGTTACTTCTTGTAAGCAACCAAAGCCATGAATTGTATGAAACTGTAGGCAGTTGGTCTGAGGATGTCTCAGACTCTGTCAAGAGTCTGAGAGTCCCAGTCTAACTCTGCTTTTGCAGGGTCAACATTTTTTGATCCTTGATGATGCCCAAGGTGCCTTTGAGCCCTGTTATCTAAGATTCTAAATCCAAAGACTCTCAGCATTTATTCCATCCTTGATCCCAGCAGACACACTGTGTCATTCCGTTTTCTTCAGCATTCTATCTCTGTTCTTGTGCACAAAATTGCTTTCCTTGCTTATTATTATTCTGTGAATCATTTTCATATATATATATATATATATATATATATATATTATTAATGTTGCCATTTTGAAAAAAACAAGAATAATTTTAATTCATGAACAATAGCCTAGCTAATAATCTTGAACAGAAGTGTGTTGTTTTCTCCTTAAGATTCCACCATAAACTCCTTGTATAAATCATCAATATACAGAGAATACATCTTAATACTTATGTATCACTCATTTTCTTCCAAACCCTATTCAATTCCCAATGGTTTATGGAAACTATTTCCAAACAGTCATTCACTCATGCAGTGATGAGGAAGTCATGTGTCTGGGCTTAGAGCCAATGAGAAGGCAGAACAGAATGGCAATGAAAACACAAATCAGATAGGAAGAAGCTCTCTCTGGGGAAGCTACTGCTGATGGTAATCTCAAGCCAGTTGTGGCTTTTGCTCTGATCTCTTTGGCTATTATCTCTGTATTTGGCTCTGTGTTTCTTATTTACCAAGACTGTTTAGACTTTTGTCTGCATTTTTTGTTCATTTAATTATATTTGCCATTTTAATTCATGCAACAGTACACACTTGCCCAATTTTGCTTGGGTAAAGAATTACTTTTATTACTGTCATCATCAGTCATCATAGTTTATCTAAGATGCTATCCTGGTAGTAATGGTTCAGCTTTGTATCAACTTGACTAAATGATACACTCTGGGCATGTGTGGGAGGGTGTTTTCAGGAGTACTTAGCATAAGATGGATGGGTCAGCACGACTCATAGACTATGTTCATCTCCATGACAACTGGCAAATATCATCTACTATTACACACCAATGCTGGACTTATGATTTCTGCTTTTATTCAATAAACTTTCTGAGGCATTTGTGGATAGTGGAACCAGCTTACTTTCTGTTGATAGTGTGTGTTCTTTCAGTTGTGTTTCTTTCTAGTCATACACAACCATGAAGTGTATGCAATACTATGGTCCATGTTGTGTAGATGAAACTAAGAGCACATGAGTCAGTGAATCCCATAGGATAGGCTTCCCAGCATAAATAAAAGGTGAAGAGATGAGTTAAGAATCATCATCCATCTCCTGGCTTCCTGACTAACGAGGTAATGCCATCAGTCACTTCACACTTCTGCCACCATGATTTTCCCACCATTCAACACCTTATCCTCTCAAGCCATGAGCCAAATTAAATTCCCTTTGTCTACTTTCTTTTGTCAGTATTCTGTCAAAGCACATCAAAAAAGTAACTAATACATGAAAGTAAATTTATATGTGCTGAATCAAAATAAACTTATGTATTTCTTTGTAGTGGGTAGCTGTTCCAGCTTTGACCTGGAAGTACTAACCCCATTGAGGCTTTGGTAACTGCCATGCCTACAAGATGGGGCCAGACGGGGATCTGGATGAGCCAGCTCTCTTGGTTCCTGGACCCTGGACGCTGGAGGTAGACCAAGCAGAGTTTTCCAGAGAACACCGCTGGACAGCACTACACCTTTCCCAGACCCTGTAACCTATCCCTTTACTTGTAAGTTACCCCACAAAATAAACCTCCCTTTTAACTAAGTGGAGTTGCCTTAATACTACAACCAATATTTCTTCTAATGTGCTAATGTATGTGGTGGTATTTTATTTGTGCTCTAACAAATAAAGCTTGCCTGAAGATCAGAGGAAAAAGCCAGCCACTATATTAAACCTAGAAGTCAGGCAGTGGTAGCACATGTCTTTAATCCTAGCATTCAGGAGGCAGCGATTCATCCAGATCTCTGTGAGTTCAAGGACACACTGGGAACAGAACCAGGCATGGCAGCACATGCCTTTAATCCCAACACTAGTTAACCATAGAGGTCTGGAGGTCTGTACAGACAGATAGGACATGATAGAGCTGGGTGGAAAGAGGAAGTGATGTAGCTGCGCAGAAAGAGGATGTAAGATGTCAGGGCACAGAAAGGTATATAAGATATGAGTATACAGGAAATAGCTCTCTTGGACTAAGGATTTCCTAGAGGTGAGAACTTGTAGCTGGCTTGTTCTATTCCTCTCATTTTTCAGCTTTCACCCCAATATATGGCTCCAGGTTCTTTATTAATAAGACTGTTTAGCAATTTGTGTTACATCGAACTAGCCTTGAACACATTAGAACAGGAGACTACTTCCTGAATATAATACCAGTAGCATAGACATTGAGATTGACAATTAATAAATGGGATCTCCTTTCTGTAAGACAAAAAATACAAAATGGCAGCCTACAGAATGGGAAAAGATCTTCACCAACCCCACATCTTACAAAGGGCCGATCTCCAAAATATATAAAGAACTTAAGAAACTAGACATCAAAATATCAAATAATTTAAAAATGAGGTACAGATCTAAACATAGAATTCTCAACAGAAGACTCCCAAATGTCCAGAATACAGTTAGGGCACAAAAAGGTATATAGGCATGAGTATACAGGAAGTAGCTCTCTCTTGGCCTGAGGATTTCCTATCAGTAACAGCTTGTGACTGTGGCTTGTTCTATCCTTCTGATCTCTCAGCTTTCACCCCAATATCTGACTCTAGGTTTTTTAGTAATAAGATCTTGTAAGATTCGTCTTACACATGTATAACCACTTGTCATATTGGTCTATATAAATGAGTCAGTGTCTTCCTACTGACCATGCAGAATGAAGGTAATTGTTTTTCAAAGGGTCACTTGTGGTGGTATTGTGTTCCCCAAAATATTGTGTACTTTAATAAATTTATCTGGGGTCAGAGAACAGAAAAGCCACAAGATACTTAGGCTAGAAAATGTTAGCACATGCCTTTAATCCTAGCATTCCAGAGACAGGAATCCCTCTGGATCTCTGTGAGTTCAAGGCCGCATTGGAAATAGCCAGGCATGGTGACTCACGCCTTTAATCCCAGAAAGCAGCCTTTAATCCCAGGGAGTGGTGGTAGAAAGCAGAAAGGTTTATAAGGCGTGAAGACCAGAAACTAGAAGCATTTGCCTGGTTAAGCATTTGGCTGGTTAAGCTTTCAGGCTTCTAGCAGCACAGTTCAGGTGAGACCCATTCTGGATGAGGACTCAGAGGCCTCCAGTCTGAGGAAACAAGACCAGCTGATGATCCAGTGAGGTGAGATAGCTGTGGCTTGTTCTGTCTCTCTGATCTACCAGCGTTCACCCCAATAACTGGCCCCGGGTTTAATTTTATTAATAAGACTCTCTAAGATTCATGCTACAGTCACTTAGAGTCTTTGAAGTTTTATTTTCATTATTTTGAAGTATGTGTGTCAGGGGGAGGGGTGGTCTACCATCTGTTTGCCTGCCTATCTGTGTTTATGAGTGAAATGATTGTGGAGGCCAGAAATGTTGGATCTCTCTGTAGCTGGAGTTATAGGCAGTTTTAGAGCTGCCTAATGTGAGTGTGGTAACTGACCCCAGTTCCTTGGTAAGAGTAGTATGTCTTCTTAACCACTGTGCTATCTTGCCAATCCAATTACTATTTAACTCGCTTCTCAGTATGCTAGTGGAAGACAGAAGAAAATGATACAAAATATCTTTAAATTTAAATTTTACATGTATTTGTACATGCTGGAATAAAAGAACTTTTGCATTCTTTATTATTTTATTTTATCGTGTTTAATTTAAGGAGTTGATGGAATAAAGCACTGAATGCATTTATCAGGTTTAATTGCAGATACTTTTAAACTATTGGTGGCTTAACATAGTAATATATAATTTTTATTTAAAATGTTATTGAGACACTCAGATTTATATGCAGCTGGTGGAGACAACAGAAAATAATCCTTGTACATTTCCCCAGTTAACTGAAAAGCAATATTTTCCAAAAGTAGTTGTACATATGAATTTACAATATGTGAGACAACATGCATGAGCTCAAGCACGACAAAATTCTAGCATGGAGAGGGGTACGTGGTCCTGAAGGCTTACCACTAGCTAAGGGGCTATTGGTTACTGATAGGTGTTGGGAAAGGGAGATTCCATTCTCACTAAGGATGAAATAACAGGTGGTTTGACCAGGTCCCAGAGGAAGGCCACACATCCAAGTGTACATGGGCAGCTTCAACTGTACTTGATTTTTATTTTTAAGTACAAAAATGAGGTCAGAGAGAATGAGGTTGGATCTGCGTGGAATTAGGGGAGGGCATGGGTGTGTGTGTGTGTGTGTGTGTGTGTGTGTGTGTGTGTGTGTGTGTAGGTAGGTAGTACTTTATACTGTTATCACCTCTATGGTTCATGTACACACATCATAATAGTGAAGCTTCCCAAGAAATCCAGCATTCATATTAAGAAACAGAAGAAAAATAACACTGAAAAAAATAGCACATAGAAAAATTAACATAATAAAGTATTTTACACATCATTGCCTATAAGGAAATGTATTTAAAAACCATGAGTTCTCCTAACACAATTATTAATATAAAACAAAGTAAATATTGAATACTGTTGAGGATACGAAGAAACTGGGTCTTCTATAAGCTGTTGGTAAGAAGAAAAATATATATATATATTCCTAATTATATATAACATTTAATGAAAAACAAAACTATGAATTTGAAAGAGAGAAAGAAGGGTTAATTGGGAGAGTTTGAATGGAGGGAAAGGAAGTGGAGTTGTGTGATTATATTACAATGTCCAAACATACAAACATAATTTAAGACATATTTGTCTTCCATACAAACTTGTAATTTTGTTTTCTATATTTTATTCCACAGAACTCAAAGTGTGATCATGTAAAAGTCTGCACATAAACAATTATTTTTAATAACTTTGTTGTTAACAACCTGGATGTCACTCACAGACAAGGGATTACACAAAATTTACTATATCTTTACAATGGAGTACTACTTGTTAAGAATAAAAATGAGCTAGTGATACACACAACAATCTAAATAAACCATCAACAATTAAGCTGAGTAGGAAGGTTTAATACTTAAAGTTGTACTCTACATGTTTATATTTTTATTGAAATAAAAATATTAGAAATGGTGAATGCATTAGTGGTTGATTAAGTTGAGAGGAATAGAGATGCAAATATAAAATGGTAACCCAAGGGACCTTTGTGCTAATCCTCTATATCCCTTTTGCAGCCTTTTAGGTCAGGAATCTGATAGTCACTGCAGAATACATATGTATAGTAGTGGTTTGAATGAAATGGTCCCCATAAGCCCATAGGGAGTGGCACTATTAGAATGTGTGACTTTGTTGGAGTAGCTGTGGCTTTGGTGGAAGAAATGTGTCACTGCGGATGGGCTTTGGGGTCTGAGAAGCCCAAGCCATGCTCAGTGTCACGCTCTCTTCCTGCTGCCTTCCAATCCAGATGTAGAACTCTCATTTTCCTCTGCAGCACCATGTCTGCCTGTACGCCGCCATGCTTCCTACCATGATTAAAATGGATTAAACCTCTGAACTGTAAGCTAGCCAGAAATAAATGCTTTCTTTTTTATAGGAGTTGTCCTGGACATGGTGTCTCTTCATAGCAATAGAAACTCTAAGACATAGTTATATCCTATATCACATATATGACAAATATCATATACAATAGTCTTTTTTCAAAATACTTAAATATTCATTACCAAACAGTATGATTTCTAAGACTACCGCTAAATTTATTTTAGTAACTTAGTGATTAAGTTATCTTAATTTATCAAGAAGCAATCATTATCAACTCTTATTTAAAGATTTAGAGAGAACAAGAGTTCTATTGGATGATATTTTTGCTGTGTGCTACTTTCAGGGTAGTCTGTGCTAAACGACTATTTACTAAATAACTACACCAATTAGTCCTGAGAAATATAGAACAAAATATCCACTGATGACAAACAGGTTATTTCTTTATGTTTAGAAAATGTATAGACGGTTTTGAGAGATGGTTCAGTGGATAAAGTGCTTTTTATTCAAACATGAATACCTGGGTTCAGATTCAAAGAATCCATGTGAATGCTGGATGGGTATGATGGCCTACCTGTATTATTAATGACTGAAGTACAGAAATAGTGGTCCCAGGTGTAACCAGATTTTTAAGGCTCAGGATCAGGAAAAGACACAATCTTGGTAAATACAAAGGCAAGGAAGGAAATTACTGAATATCAACACTGGCTTCCATATACACCTGAATGTGGACACCATTCATGCAATAAAATAAAATAAACTCAAATATCAGACTAAATGAAAAGAGGTGATAAGTACATATACCTCCTTTGTTCTTGAAGCAAAGAAGAGAATAATCAATTTTGAAGTATTAAGTGATAGTGGATATAGAACAGAGAGTCATAATGAAATTCAAGTAAAAATATGAGGAGGGCCATACCCATTGCAAGATTCTCTTGCCTGTGGTCATTCATTTGCATTTTTTATTCAGATGACCAGAATCTGTGACTTGGTTTGTCCTTGAAACAGTATTTCTGACATTGCTAAGGAGGAGTATATGTGAAGAAGCAGTGAGTGAGGTCAGTCTGGCAAAGTAACTGGGACACTATCATAAGGTCTTTTCTTAATAATCAATAGGTAGAATACCCTTTGTCTTAGGCAAGCAATGTAATACAGGTTTGTAGAACATTAAAAAATGTATAAAGGTAATTGCTGTTGCAATTTAGAAATAGAAAATGAGCAAGATAATGTCAAAGATCTGCAATGTCTGTTTTGTTTTTTTTATGTCTTAATGGTCTTTATTCAGCCATGTCTTGTAAGTCTTGCCTCATTATCTGCACATTAATTGATCTATCAAAAGTTTTCAGTGTTGGACTATGACTTTCTTGAGAATGGCAGACACGTTTCCTATTTTTAAATACTTATTATAATTCCTAAGAATTAATTATTATTGTCATTGGGAACAAATAAATCACTTCAAATATGAGACTTTTCCCTTAAATTGTTTTTGACAATTTCCTGTGTAAAAACTATCTTATTGATATCAATTCTGCTCCTCATTCACCCCTCACCAAGCTCTCTCTTGCTGACCACTCCCTCTCAAGTTCATGACTTCTTCTATAATTAATAATGTTATACACACAAACACACACACACACATACACACACATACACACATCCCTCTAACCCATTAAGACCCATAAATGTTGCTTATATGTGCATGTGTTTAGGAACAAACACTTTTTACTGTATAATGTTTGTTTATTTGTTCTCTGGGCAATCTCAAATATTATTTGTCTTCCTGAAGACCAAAATGCAAACATTAAGAATTTAGAACATATGGTTACTTCCCTATCAACAATTTCACTTGCAAATGTTTTCCCCTAGAAAATAGGAAATGATAAATAAAACTACATAATCACATAGTTACTCATTGAAATTTTAATTGATAACAGGGAACACATTAAAATTAGCAAAAAAAGAAGAAAATAACTATATCTGTAAACAATGCTAGAAATAATTATGTGGGCATTTTTCTGACGATCTAAGTGTGTAAAAGGTCACCTATAAAATTTATCGTAACCTAGTCACAATTTGTGAGAATAATCAATGGTCATATAAAATAAGAAAATAATTTCTGCTGTATTTATAGTTTTCTCCTTTAAATGCCCCTAATGCTAATTACCAGTCACCAAAGAGATTCAATGAAAGTTACAAATCTAAATTTGTTCATACGATAAATTATATTCCTCAATTTTCCTTTGACTAATTGTGCATCTATAACTGATTTCTCAGTGTAGCACATACATATAGCCTTGGTATGAATTCCATGCTGGAATCCTTAAGATTAATCCTTAACTCTTCCTTCTGCTATATGCCAGTGTATGGAATTATATATATTTTTCTTTTTAAATAATTATTTTTATTATTTTGAATAGTTGATATGTGCATTTGTCTGTGATTGAGTATTTGCATGTTTGGGCGGGTGCCCACAGAGGCCAGAAGCATCAAATCCTCATGGAGCTAGAGTTACATATGGTCATGTGTTGCCTGAGGTGGGTACCAGGAATCAAACTCTGGTCTTCTGGAGGAGTAGTACCTGGTTAACCCCTGAGTTCTCTTTCAAATCCCAATATAAGTTTCTTTTAATTATGCAAAAATAATGCCCTTTAAAACTGCCATTGTTGATTGTTCAGGTAAGACTGTCAGTTTAGGAGCTGTGCAGACAGCTCAGCAATTAAGAGTACTTGATTCTCTTCCAAAAAACCCATTTGGGGTTCCCAACATCCTCATGGCAACTTACAATTGTCCTTGACTCTGGTCCCAGGGCATCTGTCACCCTCTTCTGGTCTTTGAAGACTAAGGTATACATCTAATTCAGCAACATATATAAGGCCAAACATCCATATACATATAAATAAGAAATTAATTAAGTGAAAAATCATTTTCAAATGCTACATACACCGAAGGGGTGAAGGGAGATTATATTTCTGTAAGTTAAGTAGGCTGTTTTGAAGACATAATGATTCTGCTTTCTCGAACTTGCCTTACTCCTAAGCATAAATATTATTTATTGCATAAAGTGCAAAAATAATATTTTTCAGATAACACAATCTGAAAGAAGATATTTTACTCTTGCCTATATAGAAAATTGATTTCAAGAAGAAAGACAGAGAAGTATAAAATATTAACCTAAGTTAATGTTTATTCCAAAGTAGAACAAATATCTCATGTTGTAAATAATAAAAGAATTATACTTTAAAAGTTTTCTGCAAATTTTCTCTATGATAATATAATTAAATGCAATATTTGAGCATTATAATGCAAAATTTAATAATCATAGGTGTGATATAAGAGTGAACATATTGTTCATTTGGGTTGAAGAAATGGTTAAGAGATTAAGAACATTTACTTTTTTGCACAGTATCTGGGTTTGATTCCTAGCACTCATGGTGGCACATAACTTTCTATTACTCCAGTCTCAGGAATCTGATGACCTCTTCAGCCCTCCTCAGGCACCAGGAACACACATGTAGTACACAAATATACATGCATACAAACACTCATACACATGAACCAAAAGTAAGTATTTATTTTAAATATATATGTATATATTGAGAGCTGGAAAGAGCTGACCAGTAAAGTGTTTTCCTTGAAAGAATAATGACATGATTTGATTCCTAGAAGCATAAATGAAGCCAGGAGTGGTGACTCCATCTTGTAATCCTAGCCCTGGGGAGGCAGAAACAGTAGATCCCTGGAACTAAAGGGCAGGCTTCCTAGACTACTTGTTAAATTCCAGGAAAAAGAAAGACCATAGCTAAAAACAAAATGTGGATGGTGTCAATGGAATGATTTTGAAGATTGTCTTCTAGGTTCCATATAAATGCACATATGCATTTACACAAATACATACACCATTCCCAATAAAGTCATAGACTACACACTTTAAATGATTATACAATATCTAAGTGGTTAAGAAATTGGAAATTGCTTTAGAAATAACCCAGATAACTCAGAAAAGATCTGTTCATATGAGAGTGTGTGTGTGTGTGTGTGTGTGTGTGTGTGTGTGTGTGTGTGTGTGTGTGGTGTTTCTCCCCTACAAACCTGTCACTGATTTGTCCCCTCCTGTCAGTCTCAAAAATAAATAAAAGGTAAAAATTTTGGCTAGTCTTCCATGGGAGTTAACAAAGCAAGGCACATCAAGTTCAGGCAGGACCAAGCTCCTCCCCCTGCCTCAAGATTGAGCAAGGCAATAGGTTCCCAAAAGCCAGCTCAAGTGCCAGGGACAGGTCCTGATTCCAGTGCTAGGAGCACCAACAGATCAAGCTCTATAATGGTCAGACACATGCAGAGGGCCTAGGTCAGTCCCATGCAGGCTCTCTAGCTATCGGTCCATAGTTGGTGAGCTCTCAGGAGCTCAGGTCAGCTGTCGCTGTGGGTTCTTCCTGTCTCTTCAACAAGACTCCTGGAGCTTGGCCCAGTGTTTGGCTGTGGATCTCTGCATCTACTTCCATGAGTTACTAGATGAAGGCTCTCTGATGACAATTAGGATAGTCACCAATCTGTTTACAGAAGGCCAGTTCAGGCACCATCTCCACTATTGAAAGGAGTTTTAGCTGGTGCCATCCTGTGGATTCCTGGGGGTTTTCCTGACACCAGGTTTTCCCCTTTCTTAATGGAGTCAGAGGAAGAGTGGAGAGATGTGTGTAAGAAGAGAAGGAAGGGGAGAAGAGGAGGGAGGGGAAACTGGTCGGTATGCAAAATAAATGAAAAAAAAATTTAAAAAAAGTTTGGGCTAATGGAACCTAACACAGGAAGGCATGGAGATAAGAGATATAAGTGAGCTGTTTGTGAGACTGTTGAAAACACTGCAAACAGGCATTACCTGGAAACATGTAAGTAAACTTCCTTTTCCCCCCCTTTTATCCTTTTCTTGTACATTATTTCTCCTCTCTTTACTCCTCCAAGCCCCTCCCCTTACCTCTCTCCTCCTCCCCAGATCCACTTTCTCCTCCATTCCACCCCCCTAAAAACAGCAGGCCTCCCAGGGATATTCACTAAATATGGTCTAACATGTTACAATAAGACTAGTCAGAATCCCTCATATCAAAGCAAACCAGTAGGAGGAAAAGTGTCCCAAACACAGACAAAAGAGTCAGAGATACTCCCACTGTTGCGAGTCCAACAAGAACACCAAGCTACCAAGCTACACACCCATAAGATATATGCAGAAGATAGAATTCACACCATGCACGGGCCATGTTTGTCAGTTCAGTCTCTGTGAGACTCTTTGAGACCTGCTTATCTGATTCTGTGGCCCATGTTCTCATTGAGTCCTCCAACCTTCTGGCTCCCACAATTCTCCCTCCCCTTATTCTGCAGGGTTCACCTGGGTCTGCCTAATGTCTGGATGTTGGTCTCTGCACCTGCTCCTATCAATTACTGGATAAGCATTTCTAATGACAATTGTGCTGGGCACCAATCTATGAGTATAGCAGAATATCATTAGGAATCATTTCATTGACTTTCTTCTTATTGACCAGTTGTGTTTAGTTCTATCTTTGGTCTCTGGGTTGTCCTGCTTCTGGTTCCTGGCCATTCAGGCAGTGTCAGGCATGGGCTTTCTCTCATGGTATGGGCTTCAAGTTAGATCAGTCATTGGTATTCTATTTCCCCTTCCCAGGGAGATCTACGTGTGTGCCCTTGAACCCTCCTTGTTACTTAGCCTCTCTAGGTCTATGGATTGTAGTATGATTTTCCTTTATTTAGCAGCTAATGACCACTTATAAGTGAGTACATACCATGTTTGTCTTTCAGGGTCTGGGTTACCTCACTCAGGATGATCTTTTCTAGTTCCATCCATTTGTCTGCAAATTTCATGATGCCATTTTTTAAACTGATGTGTAAATGTACCACATTTTTTTCTTTATCCATTCTTTGTTTGGGTACAGATGTAAACAGTGAATTCTCAACACAGGAATTTCAAATAGCTAAGAAACACATAAAGAAATGTTCAACACCCTTAGCCATTATGTGTTACAGAATATTCCTTTACATTGTGTGAAGATATGTCACTGTGAATAGTTTAATAAAGAGATGAATTGACAATAGCTAGGCAGGAAGAGGTTAGGTGAGACTTCTAGGGGCAGAGAGGTCTCAGGAAAGAAGAAAGGTGGAGTTGCCTGCCAGATGCAGATAGAGCAAGACATGCAGGAGGAAAGGTAAAAGACATGAGTCCCATGGCAGCCTATAGATGAATAGAAATGGGTTAATTTAAGTTATAAGCTATTGGGACAAGCCTAAACTATAGGAAGAGATTTTATAATCAATAATAAGTCTCTGTGTCATGATTTGAGGTCTGGAAGTCCAAAAAAAAAAAAAAAACTCTGCTACAATCAGGGAAACGAAAACTAAAACTACTTCAAGATTCCATCTCGTTCCTGTCAGAATTGCGAAGATCAAAAACACAAGTGACGGTTGGTGAGAATGTGGAACAAATGGGACACTCTGCCATTGCAGGTGACAGTGCAAACTTGTACAGCCACTATGGAAATTAATATGGTGGTTCCTTAGAAAATGGCAGTCAGTCCACTTCAAGACCCAGCTTTTCACATCTTGGGCATATACTAAAACGATGCTCTATCCATCCTACCACAAAGACATTTGCTCAACCATGTTCATCACAGTTTTATTCACAATAGGCAGAAACTGGAAACAACCTGGATATTCCTCAACCAAAGAGTGGATAAGGAAATGTGGTACATTTACACAAAATTCCTTTACTAGAGAGAAAAAAAAAAAAAAAAAAGCACTGTTAGGGAGAGGGCCCTTCCCCAGAAATGCCTGAAGGCACCCTAGACTGCCCCCTAGAGTCGGAATGTACCCTAGATTTCTTAGTAAAATTTTCAGGTTTGTGGTAGCCAAATATGTAACTGGGTTTACATTCAAGAGATGACAGTTTAATAAAATGCTCAGCGTTGATGAAATCTCAGCAGAAATGTGCTAAATGATATATATCATCAATAATCTTTGGTTAAAATAATTAAGGTTCTGTGCCAAATTTCAGATGCCATTTTTCTTTCTGACTCTGAGATAGCACAAGAAGTGTCAACACAAGACCTTTCAGGATAACCAATATTTCAGATCATTCTAGTGCATAGGTACCCAGATAAAGAATTATTACTTGAGAGGTTCTTCAATACCAGATGAAGACATGGCACAGAAAATATCAGACATGAAACTCCCTGGTTCTCAGTGCTGAATGTAAAAATGTGAAATAAAGTTTTATGGCCTGTCCTAAATTTACAATAGATCTTAAATCAAATATTAATGTTGTAAGTTTACTTTTGTAACTCAACATGTATTTTTAAAACCTTTAAGGTTTGGAATTCACAGGCTTTAATCAGCACAGTTGAAATATGAATAGTGCCTTATGGCAGTTACTTAAATTACATTCCAGGTTATACAGCTGTCAGGGGTCTTAAGGTAACAGTAACAACCAATAACTCTTAAATTACAGTTAGGCTCACATTCAGTTTATTTACTATTTGTGTTTGGCCAACGGTAGAGAGAAGGGAGGTCTCTTGATGTAAAACAAATTCCACAAATTTAAAAGGGAAGAAGGAAGGAGAGAAGTGATCCAGGAGAAGAGAGGGAGACTGAGAGGGAGAGTAGCTTTGCTAAGAATCTAGCAAAAGCTTCTCTCTAGAGTAGTGTAGACACTAATGTTTAAAAGTTTACACTGAAGCTTGAGTCCTAGCAGGCCTCAAGCTACTGAGAGATACAGTTGGATGTCAGGAGATCCAGCACACCCATCTCTGGTCACCAGAGTGATGTATCATAGATAAAGCTATTGAGTTATTGCTGGTGCTTATTTACATCAAAGGCTGGAGAGTTCTGAATAGGATCTCAAACATATGATAAAATCATCATATGCAACTTAATATGGATCATAATCTCAAAATAATATTTTAACAATATGAAGTTTCCCTGATACTTTCTTTTGGTTTGTACAAGTTTCATGCTTGAGTGTATTTCCTCCCACCGTAGTCCACATAGTAAGTAAATTCCCACTCTTTCAAAAGGATGTTACCTATACTTCCATCCTAGGTTCAGTTCTGATTCTATCATGAAATATGCATTTAGAAAACATCATTTAAGATGAAATCCACAGAGCTGGTCAAAGAAGCAAGTTTGAAGTCACAAAGAAAGTAACTGCTCTTAACGTTTTCCACCCCCCCAAAAATGTAGTAGTATATTTTATCTGATGTGGCAGTAATTAAATATCTTTTATTAGTCACCCTTAGAGTTGAACTGATAGTTAAGTGCTTAAGAGCATTTGCTGATCTTACATAAGACCCATGCTTGTTTGTTAGCACATACATGACAGCATACAGGCATCTATAATTTCAGTTCAAGTGTTCTGGCATCCTTTTCTGATCTTCACGGGCAACAGGTATACATGTGGTGCATATGCATACATGTACACAAACCACTCATACACATAAAATAAAAAGAAAAATCAATTGATACAAGCCTATGTGGTTTTCTTCAAGAAGAGAGAAATCACTTTTCAATAGAGAAAAATAAAATGGATCTCATATAAATAATAACAAGGAGAGGTAAGTGGACTAAAATCGGTGACATATTTTAGAAAGGACATAGGCTGGGGCCTTAGACATAAGTTTAAATCTCAACTCTTTGAACATGTAAAATTATGTCAAGTGTCGTTTGTGTTGGAACACAGTGGAGGTCAAGAATGTGAGAGGCTACTTATCACCTGTGGCAAAGAAGTGCTTGGCACATTAACTACAGTGTCATTTTTTAAGGATGATAGTGGTGATAATTGTAAAGAAAATGAGTTTCTGAGGACTAAATCATTAATCTACTCCTAAAGAATTCAATCCCTTAAACCCAAAAGTTGAGACAAAAAAGGGAAAACGTCAGATTTGATCAGAGTTCCACTCTGAATTGTCAACCCATTCAGGTCATGATTTGCACTCCTCCTATGCTTCAGCACACGGAAGCGAACCTTCTCTACAATGTGCCCTTTGCAAAACAATCATGGTTAATCATCCATCAAATTGTCCTTCATCATTCTCATATTCTTCCTTAATATTTAAAATCAAACTCTGGAAATGTTTACACCCTATAAAACAAATTCAACCCCTACTCTCAGTTTTATTTAAGATAAGCCTGTTTTCTGGACACCTATAATTTCTCTAAATCATATATCACTTTCAAATGAATTACCAGGAAAGCATTTGAATCACTTCCATTTTCAAAGTGGTAGTAAGAGACAGAGTTAATGTTCTTCATGGAGGAGACCTACTTTAATAGTCAGTGTGTTGAACTATACATCAAATCTGAGGTTTTAGGATATGGTAGCTCCTGCTAGGAAAGCAGCTTACAGAGTGTAAGAAGACTGGCAAAGATTTGGGTAATTCTGTGCTTACCTAAAGAAGTTAGTTAACACCAGCAGAAGGAGTTCTAGAGTTCATCAATAGAACATGAAGCATGATAATGGCCACATGCATACTTACAGTAGACAATGTTTTGTGGCAGAGGAGACATTTTGGAGAACGTCTATATTTGAAGTCATACACCCTTTTTGGGGATTATGTTCTTCAAAAAATAAGGATATTTTTGTCACTTGTTCTAATAAGTGTATACTAACAGGGCTGACTTCGAAATTTGAAATAAAAATGTAGGTGTGTTGATGATGAAAAGACTGATTATGTGGAGTATGAAATGGATAAATCTAAGAGAATAGTGTATTGTAGCTAAAGTTTTCCTGCCTGGCCCACGGTCAGGGCAAATCTCTCTCACCCACCAGTCCCACAGCTGCTCAGACCCGACCAAGTAAACACAGAGACTTATATTGCTTACAAACTGTATGGCCGTGGCAGGCTTCTTGCTAACTGTTCTTACAGCTTAAATTAATCCATTTTCATAAATCTATACCTTGCCACATGGCTCGTGGCTTACCGGCATCTTTACATGTTCTTTCTCATCGTGGTGGCTGGCAGTGTCTCTCTGACTCAGCCTTCCACTTCCCAGCTTTATTCTCCTCCTTGTCCCGCCTACACTTCCTGCCTAGCCAATGGCCAATCAGTGTTTTATTTATTGACTAATCAGCAACACATTTGCCATACAGAACATCCCACAGCAGTGTATGATGCCAAAATATATGAGACGTGTTAAGCTTTCAAGAACCATGCTAAGAACAACAGTGTGCTTTCTCATCACGATGATATTAATTTCAGTAAACTTCTCATAGTATTTATCTCATCAAATAACTTTGAGTAGAAATTACCTTTGGAAATAACAAATATCTTTGACTCATAGCTGTTATGATGTCTATTGACAAGATAGTTTCACAATTGCCTAGCAGTTTGAATCTATCCACGTAAAGCAGGACCTATAATTCCTAAGGTCCTTGGAGCTGGAGTAGAGAATTAGGGAAGCTAGTCAGCTGAAAATGTGCTCTAAGACAAATGATCATCAGTTCTGACTTACAATACAGGGAAGCACCTCTCTTCTTCTAAGACAGACATTGAAAGAGGTTAATATATCGACATTTGTGTGGTTAGCCTGGTAAATATTTATACCAAAAGGGTAAGTCTCTTAAATGATCATTGTACAAAATGATAAAATATTCAAATGGTTATGCCAATTTCATGGAAAATATCTTTCTAAAATACATAAAAGTCAAAATAATATGTGTATGTGTGTGTATGTGTGTATACATATGTGCATGTGTATTTGTATACTCAAGTGTACAAACTACCTAAATTGCCCCAAGTTGCCTTTTAAGTACACTACAAAAGAAGCATTTGTTTGCCTTCAACATTGCATATTCTATATTCAATTCACTAACATTTATATAAATACCCTCTTTAGTTCATAATACATTCTAAAAGCACTGGTAAGAATTAGAGATCATTATTTCCAATTCTCAGGCAGAAAAGCAGGGAGAAATGCTGATATTGTTTCCAAAGGAAAATTAAAGTTAAAAATAATTAAAATGACTTGATGAAAAAATATATTGTGTACGAAACAAGACTGTGAATCTTTCTTTTCTTTTTGCACCAGCTATTGTTAAAAGCAGAAAGCAAATAGTTGCCTGTTCAAGAATAATGAATAAAATCTGTCATATCTGTGACACTCTTACATGCTGACACTTACCTAGACAAAGCAGTCCTCTGAGGACAAGGCATCCAAAAGCCTGTCCTCACAGTGAAGGACATGGCATAGCAGGAGGAATGAAACTTTTCTTCTAAAATGTCATGAATGGCCTGCCCAGGAGAACCTCATCAGTAAAACATGGGTTGGTGACGTTATATTTTCATAAGAATTCCAGGAGAGAGTTTGTCCTGGGAGAGATGTGCTCTTCTCATGTCATTTGCAGCACTAAACCATGCACTGCCTGCCACACCCAGCAGAGAGGGAAGTCCTAGCAGCAGACTGTTTCAATGTTAACATTCATGAAAAAACACAAGTTGTCTGAACAGCTTCAATTTTAAGTGTTTAGAAATCAGGGTATTCTTTGGCTCAAGGATTCTACCAAGCATTTCTTGTATAGTGACTAATGTTGACTTTTCACCAATTTATGCTTGAGAATGCTCACTGTAGTGAGCTCTATGAAAAGTAAGAGCTAACTAAAATAATCATGAAAAGGTGATTTGCTACATATATTATGGTTAATACAGAAGGGTTGAAAATATTCGCAGGGCAAGCACAACCTGAATGGGAGCCTGCCGAAAGACAGAGGCACAAGGTAAACTGACCATTTCTTTGGTTTTCACCTGAAAATAAGCCTCTACCAGTGACAAACTGGTTCAGATTCAGAAGCATGTAAATAATACTGAAGATAGAAGAACTAAAGGAGAGGTTCTGACACTATAAATTCTGGAAATGTAAAGGGAAACATCAGAAATAAAAGATCCAGTTAGCAAGAACCCTGGGGCTCCTTGTCATTATGTACTGCTTTGGCTGGAGCAGAATTCAAGGATCAGAAGGCCCAAGTGAAGACAAAAAAGGATGCTCAGTCTGTTGAGTCTGCAGTGTTAGCACTGAGAAATCAGGCATGTACTAAAACAGTAACACCTGCAATCGTGTTAAATAAAGGCTTGAAATAGAACCCAGTATCACCAACACATAATTCACTATATCTGAGGTCAAAATACCTTAGGATAACTGTAGCTAGGGCCTTTGAGATACCTTAGGGAGATGTGGTGATGTATTGTGTCCCCCAATATTGTGTACCCTAATAAAGTTTATCTGAGGATTAAAAAGTAAAAGTCAGCCATTGTAGTAAACATAGAGGTCAGGCAACAGTAGCACACACCTTTTAATCTTATCACTCAGGAGGCATGGATCTGTCTGTATCTCTGTGAGTTCAAGGCCACACTGGGAACAGAGCCAAGTGTTGTGGTACATACCTTTAATCCCAGCACTAATTATAAAGGTCTGGAGGTCTGTACAGACAGACAGGAAGTGACAGAGCTGGATAGGAAGAGGAAGTGATGTAGCTGAGTGGAGAGAGGAAATGAGATGGCAGAACAGTAAGGCATAGAGACATGGGTATACAGGAAGCAGGTCTCTTTTACTGAGGATCTCCAAGTGGTGAGAACATGGCTGGCTTCTTTCTGCTTTTCTGATCTCTCAGTTTTAACCTCAATATCTGGCTTTGGGTTTTTTATTAATAAGACCATTTAGCACTTTGTCTTACAGGGAGGGAAGGGACTTGCTGCCAATCCTGACAACTTAAGTTTCAAACCCACTGTTGAAAGAAATATTAACTCCCAAAAGTTGTTCTCTGGCTTACATGAGGATGTCTTGATGCGTAAGTGCCTAAATTTCCTCTCTCTGTCACTAGCACACACACACACACACACACACACACACACACACACACACACACACACACAATAACACTGAAGTAAAACAATATAAATAGTGTTTGTTTGAGAACAGCTAAGATATGGGAATGAGTAATTGTTGATATTCAAAAGTATTGCCTATGTGTTTCACAGGCAACACATGAATGGGCTCATATTTGGGGGAACTGAGAAATTTTAGCATTCAAGTACATACCACATAAAAGAAATAGCCAAATCCCAACATAAAACATTAAAACATAAAAGAACATCCTTGGTAGTGGGGCTCCATCAGCTAGTGTAAAATGTGAATAGCTGTTGTACCAGGAGGACAGAAGAGAGAAAGTAGAGAGAAGTAGTATTGTTAATAAAGAATGATCAGACCTGGATATACGGGTGAGTGGTCGAGTACTGGATGCTGTTACAGAGGACCTGGGTTCAATTCTTACCACCCATGTTAGGTTATTCATAATTTCCTGTTACTCCAACTCCAAGGGATATGACTCCCTCTTCTCACCTCCAGAGGCATTTGCACATATGTATACACAGTCCCTCTGTCTCTGTCCCTGTCTGTCTGTCTGTCTGTCTGTCTCTCTCACACACACAATAAATAAGTAAATAACAAATTATTTATTTTAAAAAAATTCAAACTATCCCCAAAAAATTTCATTAAAATAAATTTACAAATTTAAGAATTTCCCCCAAGTCCTATCAGGACAAGGGATAAGACATGTTTGACAAAAGACCATCATATTTAAACTGTGGCTTTAACAATTTTGCAAGAGGAAAAATGTTCATCTTTTGATAGTGATCTGTTTGACTATTTAATTTGCTTATGGTGAATGAGCTGTCAACCTTCTGGGAAAGGAAATGATCATATGTTCATATTCTACATTTTGCGGACAATTTCTTAATGAAAATACAGAGTTTGCTGGAAGCTGTTGCTCCTGTCCTTTAAGAAAAAGTAGACAGACTAAAAGTCTTCCCTCCCCATTGGAGAATTAGTCACAGGAAAAAAAAAAACTTTGATCTTTGGAGTGCCAAGAGCAATGAGAGAGAGAGAGCAATCCAGTAACAATATCTATTTACTTGTAGGAGAAGCCATAGGCTGCCTATGTAATAGAACTTGCTTGACTAACCATTTTCTTTTATGAATTATAGAACTCTCCTTGAAAGCACAGTGAAATCAAGGTATTCTCTGTTTTCATAGCTTTGGGGAGCAAAGCATACTTTACCACACCTTTTCTTCATGTCTCATTTTACTAGGGAAAGAGTTAAGAGAGGCCAATCAAGATAATTATGTGTACACAGCATGGTAGGTTGTCCTTCAGAAATTTCTCCTTCATTTTAAGAAAATGTAACTAACAGCATCTAATTATCAGAAAAGCATTGCATTAGCAAAGCCATTGTAGAAGACAGTGCAGAAGAATTCCTCAAAACTGTCAAGGCTACTAGAGATAGATAGATAGATAGATAGATAGATAGATAGATAGATAGATAGATAGATAGATGGATGGATGGATGGATGGATGGATGGATGGATGGATGGATGGATGGATAGGTAGATAGATAGATAGATAGATAGATAGATAGATAGATAAAGATTAATAGATAGATGATAGATAGATAGATAGATAGATAGTTAGATAGATAGATAGATAGATAGATAGATAGATAGATAGATAGATAGATAGATAGATGGATGGATGGATGGACAGATAGATAGATAGATAGATAAAGATTAATAGATAGATGATAGATAGATAGATGATAGATAGATGATAGATAGATAGACAGATAGATTATAGAAAGACAGATATATACATGCATACATATATACATACAAACATAAAGAAAATGAAAGTCCGTAGATTTGTACACTGATGAAGAGCCCACCACCGCCCGGCTGAAAATAATTTTTTTAATACGGTAAACTATAACAATGGTTTTAACTTCCTCAACTCATCCCAGATCCTCTTTACCTCAGCACCCACCCAAATCCATATCCTTTGTTCTCTCATTGGAAAAGAAAAAGGCAACAACAACAAAAACAGAATAAGATAAAACGAATAGGAAAAAAAAGCCCAAGAAAAAGCACACGAAAACAGACACAGAGACACAGATATTTGCACACATAGGAATTCCATAAAAACACAAATTCAGAAACAAGATCTGTAAGGGAAAAAAAAGCCCAGACAAAGCATTATGAACCAGTCTCCAAAAATACCATTAAGTTCATTTTGAGTTGGCCATCTACTGTTGGGCATGGGGCCCACCTGTAGGAGTGGTTGTGTACCTAGTGAGATTCCCTTGAAGAAACAATGAAAAGTTGTCCTTAGTAGATAGCTACTGGGTTAGGGGTGGGAGCTCGTGTCCTCTTCCTCTCTCAGCACTGGGACCCTGGCTGGCTTTGACGTGTTCAGGGCCCATGAATGCTGCCATAGTCTCTGTTATTTCAGATGTAGGTCAGTCCTTTTGTGCCTAGAAGACCTTATTTCCTTGGTGTCTTCTATCCCTATTATTTTAACTCCCTCTTCCCAGAGTTCCTTGAGCTCTGAGGGAAGAAATTTGATGGAGAAATCCCATTTAAGGCTGAGTATTCCAAGATCTTCTGCTCTCTGCACATTCTCCACTTGAAGATCATTGATGGTTTTCATTGTCTGCTTCTCTGAGCTCTGAATGAAGGCTCAGGTCAAGGAACTAAATAGAATTTCTCAGTTGCAGATTCTCTCCTCTTCCTACAGAAACTGATCAAGTAGATATAAGAAAGATAACATATAAGTCTGCTATCCATCTGGCTGTGTGGCTCACATGGATGGTGAAGTTGGATGTTAATAAATATTACCCACAATGATTTACCTCTGTTTCCAGTGGTGTTGCTGCCTACAAAGACAAACCATGGATTAGATAGTGAAAATAAAATATGCTTAGCTCCTATTCTGAATATTTAAGACAGGGTTTTTTCCAACTGCCTTAATCTGAGCTCATTGTTCAAATTGCTTTATTTGAACAGATTTGTTTTGTTTAGCAGATTTGAAATCAAAAAAGACAAGAAGAGGAACAGGGGGTCCAAGAAGCATGAATCAAAAGTGCTAATTATGTTTTGCTGCTTCTTGAGTAACAATGGGACTGTTACTTATGCAAATAAGATATAAAAAACATCCCTACTGAGGAATTAACCCTGGATGGTTGGAAATGGCTGTGGCTTCACAGCTGTGCCCTCAGAATTGATCTCTACATCATATGCTATTATTGAGAAGAAAATTGCTTCAATTCTTTCAAGGAATTCAAAAACAGGATAATCTCAACTTTTCAGTAACCCAACTTACAAATGTTGTTTGTGACTATTTTAAATTTCTAGATACTAAATTAAATAGAGGCTCAGGTTTAAAATTAAAGGAAATAAATTAGAACATTGATTTAAGGAGCACTTGGTCTGACTTTCAAGGAGTTAGTGTGATTAGTTTAGTCTTAGAAAACAATGTACTCTACCATGATTTCTCCTAAAAAGTGACAGTTCAATGGATCACGAAGATAACTTACTGAATTAATGATGTGAGGGTCCATCCTTTCCACTGAGCATTACTGCACAATCCTGTCTTACTTGAGGGGAGAATTTCACTGAATGAGCTCTGTCATTGACTCAGAGTGAGCCATGGTATTGGTTTCTAGAAGTCTGAAGCTAACATATGTAAAGAAAAAGCCATCATATGTATTTATACTGATGAGATACAGATGCATGAAACAGTGTAGATAGATAAATGATGATGATAAATAGATGATACTTGGATAGATTAGATAGATAGATAGATAGATAGATAGATAGATAGATAGATGATAGACAGATAGATTGAGTAAGGTGAGGATAGAGAAAAAATCTTTATTTGTGGGTTCAAATACATTAATATAAGAGAATGGACTCTGTGCAACTAATAATACAGAAACTGTGTTTGAAATTACAGAACCTCTTTCAGCAAAGGTAAGAATTTTGATGTTTACAGATACATTTTAGGTTAAGTATGTTGCTTTGGCTGTGTTGACTTGACTAGGGCAAAGGAGAGGCAGAGAGTTGTGGACCAATGTTTCCATGGTATCCTTGTATAGCTTAGGATAGATTCCCATTTTCTGTATAACCAGGTTGACCTCAAATTCCCTAACCCTCTGATTCAATGTCTGCAGAGCTAGGGTTGCAAGTATGTATCACCATACCTTGTAAGGGATATCTATTTTTTAATATTATGAAGAATCTATTTAAGAACAAATGACTTTTATGACAGCATTAAATTATGGTATTGCAGCTTTAGTTTAGACTCAAGTATTTGAGCATTTTCCATATTGAGGTTTCAGATCTGATCATCATTTGTTACAAGGGCTGTCATATGAGTCACAGGAATCCCATCAGTAGGCTTATGGCCAGCTCACTGGATTGCCATAGCACTCCCTCCACTGTTGTAACAATGACCAAAACCACCACAAAAGAATGTCCAAGAATTATTGTAGCTGCCTCCTGTTAAGAACTATTAATATCGACCACCTCAGTAAGTGAGACCAATGTATTGTCCCAAAACATACTGTATCATTTGAAGATTGATCCATTAAATAGTAAGCCATTAGTTATTCCTCATATAGTTGGTAAGTAGTAGGAACTGCTAGTGTTGTCAGTACTACTGTGTTTATGGAGATAGTAATCTATTTTAAGTAGTCCAGGTGGAAGAAACAAAAACAAATGTCTCGGTTTATTCTGTGAGGCCCAGAAAGATGGTTAAGTCTGTAAAACACTTGCCATACAAGCAGGAGGGCCTGAGTTGGGATGCCTAACACACAAGTAAAAAGAGGTAGACATGGTGGCACACACTGGTAATCCTAACGCTAGGGAGGTTGAGACAGGCAGACCCATCAGGTTCTCTGGCCAAGTAGTCTTGTTGAATCAGTGATCTGCAAGTGAAGAGAGTGAGTCTAACTCACAAAGTAAGGTGAACAGGAATAGCAGAAGTCACTTGACTCAACCTATATCTTCTGCACATATGTGCACACACGTTTGCTCACCTCCATGTACATGAACACTTACATTCCCATACACCAGACACTTGTGGAGAGAGGCAGAGAGCAACAGAGAGACAAAGACAGACTTCTTCTGAGTCACACAAAGCCTTCATTAGGGAGAATTCTGAGCTGTCCGTGGATTTAATTGGGTACACACATCCTGGTGTAACAATGATGGAAGAGTCAAAGCCAGCAACAGGTATGTCTCCAAGTCTATGCTCCTGACTTGTACAGGATCAAGGGAGAATTTCTTTTCAGACAAGTTCTCTTTACCTGCAAAGGGACAAGAATGTCTTAGAATGAGGAAAAGAGAACATGTTTATCTATTAAATATAGAAGAAGTGGTAGCCAGCCGCAAATAACAACTGAGAAAAGTATCCTTTTTTCCTAGGCAGTGCTAGTCCAAGCTAGATTAATCAATCTGCCAAAACCAACTCAGTATTTATAACATATTAACATTTCTACAAGTCTTAGGATAAAATAAACAGGTTTTGCTTTTGACACGAAACAGTGACCTTCATTGGGGTCTATTTATGCCTTGCTTTGATAAATGCAAACAAAACATCTGCTTCCTGAATGCTCTATAATTTTGCAGTAATCAATATCAATCTATCACTGTTGCGCTTTGCTGAATTCTCATGAAGGAGAAAACAGGGAAATTACTTGTCTGCATACAGGAAAAAAAAACTGAGACCAGAAAGGGCTCTATTTGGGAGGAGAAAGGGTAGAAGAAGGACAAGAAAGGGGAATGTAGAGCAAATATTCTCAAAATACAATATATGCTCATATGAAAATGTCTTAATGAACACATTGTTATCTATAATTAAAATATACAAATAAAATGGAAAATATATTTACTAATCATATCCCTACAATATGTTTTTTAGACCAAGCTAATTGGGAACATCATATTTCAACTTGTGATCATCAGCCTGAAGACAGTAAGGTTTGCTTTGTGTGGTTCACCATATCAGAGGTTTCAGTTCAGGGCTGGTGTTGAAATGTCGCTGGCTCGTTTCTGCCCAGTGCATTATAGCAGGTGCCCATAGCAGGGGCAATCTGTTTGTCTTATGTGGCCTTGGAAGGAAAGCAAAAAGACTCCAAAAGGCAGAGCACCTGTACCCCATTCAATGGCATGTCTGAAATGGTCTAAACTCCTAACTAAGTCCCACCTCCTTTCCCCTAACTCCACCTCTTTCCCACTAACCTTCAACCCTTAGTGATTTTTACCACCTCCTATTAGTGCCACAGGCTGAGAATCAAACCTTTAATGCCTGGGTCTTTGAGGAACATTCACAGCCCACTTCATCATAATAAGGATGGGTGTAAACAGAAAAATCAGACAACAGCACAGTAAAAAGCAGAATGAATTTGGGAAAATAATGGTGAAATGTGGAAATTTACCTTCGGTTATAAAGAATAAGCAATTGTTCAGTTAAGAAGTAACTGGAGACTATCATCTTCTTAGCTGTGTGCTCTTTGCCAGATGCTGTGGATACTTTGGCTTGTGATTCACATATGACATCATTTCTCAAATGTTGCACTTGAGCTCAATGATGTTGTCATTGATGATGAAATTCTGCAGTTAGGCGGCAAAGCCACTGGCTTTGAGCAGGTTTGGGATAAATGCAAACAACACCCTAGCTACTAGACAGAAGAATTCCACAGTTCAATTTTAGCCCTAGAACTCCAGGCAAGACCAAGTTCAGACTCCACCTCAAAAAATAGCCCTCCTTTTACCATCCTGCTCCCCATTTCCACATTTGGTATCCATTTAAAAAAATTGCTAAAAAGGAAAATAAATCTTATCAACATGAATCCCTATCTTGAGTTCTATGTTTATTAATGCAGATTAAGGCAGTAATTAAGTGAAGAGTTGTGCATCCTTACCATTATTTTAAAATATGTATTGAAATGGCATCTCTACTAATAAATAGTAACTACCACAATATTAAGATGCTTGTAAAGTTTAATAGAGAGCCCTTCCACTCAAGGCAGATTTGCTTCAAACTAACAGTTGATGATGGGTACATAAACATACACAAAATAAATTACCACTGACTCGACAGGGCTTCAGAAATGCCCATTGTGCGTTTAAGTTAAAGCACAGATAAAGTAGGAAGTCAGTGATGGGATGTGATGAGCCCTTCCTGATATAAGTCTGTCCTCTAACAATGAATATTAAGGTATAAGTACAAATATGCCAGTGTTGCAAACTAAATTACAATTATGTAGTTAAGTTCATTCCTAAAATTTTGAATAATTTTTAACTTGTAAAAAGTGAATATTCCCTCCTTCAATGAACTAGTGGTTTGTGAATGTGCTGCTCTTGAAACTTGTGATAGGTAAAAATCATGATCATTTACATTGTCCTCTAAATATTACTTTGAAAGAAAAAAATTAAAGGTGGCTTCCAATTAATTTTTCCACTGTAAGATAAAATTTAAAATAATACCATGAACTAAAGGGATAATTTACTATGGGTGTTTTATAAATGATATAGGCATTTCTAAGATGTACAATCATTTATCTATATGAAGGTAAACATGAAAGAGACTTTATTTATTTTTCCTTTTAGGTTCCTTTAAACCAGCAGTGGCCTTGCGGGCTTCATCCGGCTTTCAGAGGATTGACATAGCTGATTTTTTTTATTCTTGTGAACATTAAAGTATCTCAGAAACATAATGAAAATCTTTACTTTTCAGTTTTATTTATTTAAAAAAATTAATGAAAATAAATTTTACAAAGACATCTTCAGGGGAGGTGTACACTTGCTTGAATGCTAAACATCATCTTTCAGTATGAATTATGGAATGTGATGATTTTTTCAGGCTAAAGGATGAATTACTAAGGTCTTGATGCTTGAATTTTCCACCTGTATCAAAAAAGACAATTTTCTTCTGCTCAGTTTTCTGAAGGCCATCAGGATCAGAGAGATCAAAGGAAAGGAGAGGTGGAGGGATGGGGAGGATGGGGAGAGTCCTTTATCCTTTCCAAGAGCAAGTACATATTTTTATTGTCTAAAAAGTACTTGTGCTATTTTTTTATGGGCACAAGTTTATTTTTATTTTATCCTGATGGAATTCAGTAAGGGAATAGTAGACATCACAGCATGTTGTCATGAATAAAATTAATTCTGCAGATAATGTGTTTATAGATATTTTCATGTTTCCTTTATCACTGCATCTTAGATTTCCTATGTTAATTATCTGACTTTCTGATGAGGTATATATTAAAGTACACCTTCATTTTTTTGGCCTTGTATTGTTACTGTTTTGTTATTTTTTGAAGGCTTAATTGATCTGATGTGGAGCCAAAGGAAGCCTTATTCAAGCAGGAAACACAGTCTGGGAATATGGCCCACAATCCCGCCTGGTGTCTTCTTTTGATTAAGTAAACTCTAACACCTCTGGAATGGGATTGAGAAAGGACATGGAAGCCAGCTCTGGCTTCTTTATTCTAATATGATTATACCAAGAAAACTATGTAGTTCCCACTATTCACATAGATAGTGACCACAAGCTTTACTTAAAATCTGATTGTAAAATCTGTTTTGTCCCAAAGTAAATATGTATGCTTATTTATCCCAATTAAGTCAAAAAACAGACATTTATGTTTTTATGTAAATTAAACCATAAAATGCACATTTATATTTATATCATCAAGAAATGTATACAGATTTTCTGATGAGCACAAAAAAGCCTCCGTTTCTTTTTTTTTATTTACAAACTGCTAACTGTTCTTATATCTTACATTAACGCATTTCTATAAATCTATACTTTGTCACATGGCTCATGGCTTACAAGTATCTTACATGTTGGTACTGATGACTGCGGCTGGCAGCGTCTCGTCACTCAGCTTTCCTGTTCCCAGAATTCTCTTCTCTGCTTGTCCCGCCTATACTTCCTGCCTGGCTACTGGCCAATCAGCATTTTATTTATACAGAGCAATATCCACAGCACTTCCCCTTTTCTTTTTTTTTCAAAAAGGAAGATTTCACATAGTAAAATTACATATAACAAAACAATTGTCAAGCAAGGATTACAGTTACAATATCGCTGTGGGATGGTCTGTATGTCAAATGTGTTGCTGATTGATCAATAAATAAATCACTGATTGGTCAGTGGCCAGGCAGGAAGTATAGGCGGGACAAGGAGGAGAAAAAACTGGGAAGTGGAAGGCTGAGGAAGGGAGACACTGCCAGCCGCCATGATGACAAGCCGCATGTAAAGATGCCGGTAAGCCACAAGCCATGTGGCAAGGTATAGATTAATGAAAATGGATTAATTTAAACTGTAAGAACAGTTAGCAAGAAGCCTGCCATGGCCATACAGTTTGTAAGCAATATAAGTCTCTGTGTTTACTTGGTCGGGTCTGAGTGGCTGTGGGACTGGCAGGTGAGAGAGATTTGTCCTGACTGTGGGTCAGACAGGAAAACTCTAGCTACAAATGGCGCCCAACATGGGGCAAGAGTTTCCACCTAAAAACTGAGAAAAAACATTCTAAAATGGAGCTAAAAACAGCTTCCTAATTGTCTCTCTCAAATGAGCGTCAGCTGCCGGTTTGAGCTACTGGTGGGTTTCTGGTATGCGCGCTCAACCTGCCATATGGCAGGAACGAGGTCTCTGCAAGTGGCACATTAAGCTGCATGGTGGATTTAGCCTTTGCTAGTACAAAACAAAAAAAGAGGTTTCTGGGCTACACGCTGCTTGGATAAAAGCATAGACCCACGATAGCTCCCAGAGCTGGTGGTAAACTACCACCGCCATGTTGGGAAGCTGAGGTGAGCGGAGCCAGCAGCCACAGCTGCTGCAGCTTAAAGCAATAGATTCACAATAAGACAGATTCAGATGTAATAGATTAAAATGTGTGTAAAATATACGTAGGCTTGAAAGAGACAAAAAAGGTGATATATACAGTTATAGAAACAAATACATAGTTTTAAAAAATAGTCTTTAAAGAGACAGTAAAATTAATATAAAAAATAAGCCACATAAAGATGAATATTACACAGAGAATCTGGATTGTGTTGTCTTTGGGATTTTTTTTTTTGGTTGCAAAAAAACATTTGATTGTAAAAGCTGTTGAGTTATGCCAAAATGTATATTTTAAAGGTACCTTGACTTCAAAATTTGGATATAAGGATATGTTGCTTTGGAAAGGAGATTCTGCTTTTGTTCCCACAAAAAGCCAGAGGCTATGGATTTGTTCCAGATTAAGATACGTCAGGTTTGACCAGCCAAGACCCCCTGAAAGGTGACACCAAGGCCCAGATGATCCAACATCCAGAATGGTTTCAAGGCAACTGGCTCAGACGATACAGCCTCACGGACTACTCCATGATCCTAAAATTTTCTTTGTTTCCCCAGAAGATACAGCGCCCCCCTCCAGCAGGAAGTAGTAAGAGAAGCTATGCCCAAATTCCCAAATATACCAAGCTGACTTTGGAGTTGTGTAAAGGTTAAAACCTTCCTTTTTAAGAAAAGAAAAGGGGAAGTGCTGTGGGATGGTCTGTATGTCAAATATGTTGCTGATTGGTCAATGAATAAATCACTGATTGGTCAGTGGCCAGGCAGGAAGTATAGGCGGGACAAGGAGGAGAAAAAAACTGGGAAGTGGAAGGCTGAGTGAGGGAGACACTGCCAGCCGCCATGATGACAAGCCGCATGTAAAGATGCCGGTAAGCCACAAGCCATGTGGCAAGGTATAGATTAATGAAAATGGATTAATTTAAGCTGTAAGAACAGTTAGCAAGAAGCCTGCCATGGCCATACAGTTTGTAAGCAATATAAGTCTCTGTGTTTACTTGGTCGGGTCTGAGTGGCTGTGGGACTGGCGGGTGAGAGAGATTTGTCCTGACTGTGGGTCAGGCAGGAAAACTCTAGCTACACAATATTAAAGAAGATATGCTATCAATCCTATATTTGTGAGTCTAAGATTTTATACCTAACTTATCTTTTATCATAACTGAGGAAATTATAACTATCTAGTCTTCAACTACATCAAAGACCCCAGAAGGATATACTATTACCTGAGAAATGGGAGAAGGATGCAAGCAACTTTCGGGAGTTTTGCAAGAGTAGACAGAGACAGCTGGCAGCTTGGACAGTTATCCAAAGTTCCTTTGTAAAGTTGGGGCATCTGTCTTCAACCCACAGGCCTATAGTCTCCCAGTCATTTTTCTCTGTGTCCTGTGGAATGGCTGGCAGTGTCCTCTGTGAAACAGGAACCTGAAGGCCCATTTTGCCAAGCAAAGTTCAGTGGTCACCTTCCTATGAGTCCTGCATGTCCAGTCAATCAAGTAGTCCAGGCAAAAACAGTTTCTTGGACAAATGGCTGTTTTTGCCAAGAAGAAGGTAAACTCCATATAGAGTGTCTTCGATGCCCATCCTCCTTTCTGTAGTAAATTGGTGCTGCCAGGAGCAGACATGTCTCATTGTCCAGAAAGTCTAAATTTTTAAAAATATTTTAAATGCCATATTCTGTAGGTCTTTGAAGTGTTTGAAAATTACCTACCTAACTGAATTATATCTATGTATAGCTAGAAAAGTTAACATGACTATAAGTTTGACTATCATAGATGACTAATTGTTCCATTACAATTTAAATGAGTTATATAAACGTAATACCTTAAAAAGAGTAAAAATACACATACAGTATAACAAAATAAGTTTAAACTTGTATCAATAAACTAAAATCTATACCAATGTAAAACATTTCAAATAAGTTGTTGCTCTTTAAAAGTAGGTTCAACAATCTACCCTTTTATCCTATCATATCAATATCCTATATATCTATATCAAAGATGGAGATCAAGTGAAGAAGACACTCAATCCTACACACACACACACACACACACACACACACACACACACACACATGCACTCATATGCACCTGCACACTCACTCATGTGTACAAACATGCACACACAAAGACAAGGTGTGTGTACCACAGTTAAGGTTCCTTTCTCACCTCTACACAAGCACACACACATGTTTGAATGCATACAGTAGCATACACACACATACACACACACACACACACACACACACACACACACACACACACACATACACACACGGGGTGGGAGGGGAATAGCACAGAAGGCTCTGTTTCTATCTTTGTGCATGTCACAAACCAAGTGACACCTCCAAACTTCATGTTGTTCAAGTCTCCAAGTTACATGATGAGGAGATGTAGTCACATCTCAAACAATACTAAGTATGGAGACTCTGAGAGCCTTAGCTGATTTCCTTCTTTAAAATGTCAAGTAAGGAAAGGGAAGAGTGCCCCACCAAGGGGAGCCAAGGTGTTTTCATGGAGTGGGGTGGGATACCTCAGTCTGACATCACTGAGCTAAAGCTCCATATCCTGTTGCCTGGCTTAGCGCCTGTGCATTTCAATAAAATGAGCCTGCATCTCAAGGCAGGTTAGGCACTCTCCCCCTTCCTTCATCTCTCCAAATAGTTTATTATGCCAGACAAGTAAATAGGTGTGTATATAACAGGGGGAAGTAGACAGGTGCCTTTTTTTTTCTTTTTTGTTTCTCTCTCTATGCAGATCAGTCTTTCCCTCTCACAATCCATGCATTATGCCAGATGCATTAATCAATCAAATTAATCCTTGATTGATCCAGTGAGATCCTTTCTCCTTTCCCTCTTTTCCCTCCCCTTCAATATTTCAGACACATGGGTTATGTTACTGTGAGCTGTCGGGTCCATATTTCCAACAGAAAGCCAGGCTGGGGCTGACACCATGAAGCCAGGCTGACCAAAGGAAGGTGAAAGATGGAGTTATCAAGGCAGCCAGGTAGATGGTAATTGTCTGACTTTCTGGATACAGCCACTGAGAAGCTGGAAATACCCTTTTCCATGTGTCTAATCTGAGTTTCGTTCCTCACTCTTGACAAACTTTGTTCTGGAAATGATTTATACCTAAATGTTAACAGTGTCAACTATGACATTTACATTTTCTGCTTTATCAGTATTTCCTTTTTTAAAATAATAACTACGTTTTACATATGTGATAAGAAACCTATTTATGTATAAACAAGATTGAGTAGTGATGGAGAGATTGGAGACATGCGTTACTCGATGGAAGGCCTCTTCTTCTAGGCCAGGTCCCAGTGCTCATGCTGAGAACTTCATGGGCCTGTGCTTGGTCCAGCACAGCACTTGTACCAGCTGAACACTTCTCTGCCTTATCTCTAGACAACAAGTTCCCAGGGCAGTGGCCAGGATTTCCTCAGTTTCAAAATCCTCAACCCAGCACTATGCCTGACTCAATGGTTATCACTTATTATAGGTTCTTGACTCTATGGTTTAGGGACTCAGATACTTATAATCTCATTAGAAAAACAAAAAGCATGTGGAGAAGACATGTCCACCTCCCAGAGCAACTGAGTAATGCTGCCAGACAGACATTTCCAGTTCTTACAAGAAATAGAGCAAAATAGAAAAATCCAATGAGAAGTATCCTATTCCTTCCCAGTCTATGTCTAGACTAGCATCATCCCACACATACATACAAACATATATGCATACAGTATATATGTAACTTTTTTGCATGTTTTTTTCTGTCATTTTTCTTTATTAAGAAATTTTCTACTTACTACACATACTATCCACAGATCCCCCCTCCTCCCTCCTCCCTCCTCCTTCCTTCCTCCTCCCACCACCCCCCAGTCTTCTTTCCCAAGCTCATCTCTGATGAGCACAAAAAAGTCTCCATTTCTATAATGTCAGTTTAGAAGGAAAAAAAAAAAACAAAAAACAGACTCTTACTGGTGTTTTGTATGGAGACTGGGCCATGATAGCCATACTCTTGGTTTTCAGTGAGTGAATTTATTAAGAAAACAGCAAGACAAAATAAGAACAAATAACAACTGGCAGAGAGAATCAGCAGATAAATAATAACCAACCAAGCACTCACAGCATCAAGCAGAGAGGGCTGGAACAGCCCACCTGAAAGAGCAACCAAGTTAATATTATTAGATTAGGTGCTTACAGCTGCCTGCAGAAACGTATGCAGAAGCCATGATGAAATACCTAGTGAGACTATCAGGAAGACCAGAGAGTTTACTGTATGGGTGAGCCTCCAGGTTCTGGGTCCCACCCCAGATATTTTAACACAGCGGGATAAACAATTGTTACCCTCCATTGTAAACAGTGTATCTTCTAATGGTTTTTGAGGATGCAATGTTTTCAACATCCCCTTAATCATTTGCTTTTCTCCTTTCTCCCTGACACAGAGCTTGGGCCAGTCTTACTCAGCACAGGGAGTTTTGGGGGACACTTGACATAAATATGCTTCACTCCAAGAGCACATGGTGACATCGATATTATTTATATGGCAGATGGGTTCAGGTATAGGAAGTAAAGGGTGAAGAAATGAGAGTCCTTATATATAAAATGAGGGCTCTCTGGTGAAGGATCAAGAATGTGCAATGAGGAGCCTCTATGATTAAAAAAGCAAGCTAAAGGAAACTACATGTTGAAAGAACAACTGCTATTCCCAGACTAACTAGAAACTCAGATAGCTTAGTTTTTAATTGCTAGGCAGGGCACAAAGATGAAGCAATGTAGCAGAGGCAGGAAGTCCTATTACTGAAGCACCAAAAGCGAGAGAAAATCCTGCAGGGCATATTTGAACCCTTTGCAGCTTCTGTGGTTCTTCAGGATTGCTTTCATAAACACATTCTATAAATTAAGGGCAACACTGCAATTCACAAGTGTTTCCTGCTTCTACCATTAATCAAAACAATAATCTGTGAATGGGACCACGATCTCAAGCAACCAGGATTAAACCCTGGATTTACTTTGACTGAATCACCGACTTCTTCACGGACAGTCAGTTACTAAGGCTGTTTTTCCAATCAACACCCTCAATTATTTCTCATTTTCCCTTTCTCCCATGTATATGTGTGTGTATAATTAAAAATAAAATAAATATACTTTTTAAATATACGTGTATAATTAATAATAAAATATACTTTTTAAATAGATAAATCAGAAGAAATGGGGACACATAAACTAAACATTTATGACATACAACCAGTGTTTATTCACAGTCATTATTGGGATTCTGGGTCAAGCAAACAAATGAAATGTGTTAAATAGTCTGAACAGTAGATGGATACATACATATATTGATAGTATATTGTTTCTTATATTTGTCTTCATGATGAAATGTTACACTAGAATTGAAAAGATGTGCGTCATACATATCAATTAAAATTTAATCTACCAGGGTAAGGGCAATACTGTGAGCCTATATCGATAGAAGTCAGACATCATGGTGTATTAGAATTACCAAGGAGACTTGTTAAAATACAAATCAATAATCAGCATCTACCCCAAAGTTCATGATTTATGTCAAAGATGGAAAGAGGCTTACATTTCTGACAATATTGGGCAATGTTGATTTTGCCAGTTTTTGGCAGTTGTCTGGTAGACAAATGACATTGCACATGATGAAAATTCTTAAAACTAGGAGGGAAACAAATGGGGTGAAATATGAATATTCATTATCCTTTTCATTGCTGTGATCAAAAACTGCCAAAAATAACTTAAGAAGGAATAATTTATTTTGGTACATAATTTGAGGGTATATTCAGTTGTATCTTTGAATGGTGGAAGGAGTTGGGGGTGGTGGGAGCCGTGCATATCACATTTACAGCCAAGTAACAGAGTGAGTAACACTGGTGTTTCTCTTCTTGATCCTTTTTATTCAGGTCAGAAAGCAAAACCAGAGAATGTCACTTGCATTTAGAACATTTTTACCTCAATTAAACTAGTCTAAAAACTCTCACTGTCACACCAACTGGTTTTTCTTCTAGGTGCTTCTATATCCTGTCAACCTGACAACCAATATTATTCATCATAGTATGCAATTATATCTATTTCTGCATATGTTGGAAAAAATTTGAAAACTTTTACAGTATCAAAATATATTGGAGTGCTAGGATTCCAAATACTACCTAATTGAGAATGTGACAGAGAGAATAGTGATTGAAGGAGATAAAGCAGGAATTTGTAGATAATTTGATGTTATTCTTGTCCAGGAAAACAGGAGTTTCTTGCCATTTTTAAACTAAACACTACAATTTATTCTCTATCAAAATTTAGTTTGATATAGGGAGCAGAGTCACTACAAAATGACTTGAGAACTCACCCTGAAGTTCCTGAACAGTGGCCTACATAGTAATGAAATTTCTTCTCCATATCAGGGCTCTCCAAAGGTAAACTTGCTGGGCAGCTGATGTTTCCAGACACTGAAAAGGTGGCATTCAGTATGTACCATATGCCATCCAAAGATTATATGTATTCATTCTGTGTGTAAAATGGTAAAGGAACAGGAGTTATAAGGTATTTTCAGGAAAAATGCAGATTCACTTTGTGTATACAGCCCCAGGACTGAGACTTTCATCCTATGTGTTAAAGAGCCTGGACATGTGCCTAGTTTGGCTTCAGAATGTTTTCCATGATGGTTTCTTCATTAACCATGTCTTAGTTAGGATCTCTGTTGCTGTGGAGAGACACCATGACCACAGCAACTCTTATGAAGGAAAACATTTAATGGGGTGACAACAGTTTCAGAGATTCAGTGCATTATCATCATAGTGGGACATGGTGGCATGCAGGCAGACAAGGTGCTGGAGTTGCTGAGAGTTAAGAGTTTTACATTTCGATATGCAGGCAACAAGAAATGGTCTGTCTCATTGGGCATGGTTTGAGCATATCTGAGACCTCAAAGCCTGCCTCCACAGAAACACACTTCCTTCAACAAGACCACACCTACTTCAGCAAGGTCACACCTCCTAGTAGTGCCACTCCCTTTGGATGCCTTTACTTTAAAACTACCATATTCCACTCCCTGGCCATCAAAGACTTATAGCCATATCATAGTGCAAAAATGCATTCAGTCCAACTTTAAAAGTCCCCCTAGTCTATAATAGTCTCAAACTTATTTAAAAGTCTAAAGTTCAAAATCTCTTCTGAGATTCATGCAACCTCTTAACTGTAAAATCAAAATAATAAAACAAAAGAGCATATAATGGCACAGGATATACATTACCATTCTAACATGAAGGGAAAGGAGCATATTGAGGAAATACTAGACCAAAGGAAGACCAAAAAACAGCTGGGCAAACTCCAAATTCTGAATCACCATGTCTGATGTCAAAACTCTGCTCAGATCTCCAACTTCTTTCATCTTTGTTGACTGCAACACACTGCTTTCTTTTGGTCTGGTTCCACTCCCTGTTAGCAGCTTTCCTTTGCATTTTTCTAGAGCTCCGACATCTCCAAAACCTTGGTGTCTTCAAGGCAATCCAGGCTTCAACCTCACAACTTTACAGCTTCACATAACAGCCTCTATAGCCCTCCATTCAAGGACACCCCTGACACATGCCTGACCTCAGTGGCTTTCCTTAGACTCAGAGGCAATTTCCTATCCCCTTTCTTCTATCCTTAACTCTAAACCCAGAACCACATGGTTGAAGCTGCCAAGTTCTGTGGATTGCTAGAGCTGGAATATGCACCCCCACCCCCCATTTTCAATTACATCTTCACCAGCTTTCTGCTTTCAGTGGTTTTCTTCACTGCCTAAGCTTGACTGTCCTGAAACTGGATCTGTAGACTGGGCTGTCCTCAAACTCAGAGATCTGCCAACCTCTGGATTAAAAGCATGCACCAACATCCCCACTACCACCACCACCACCACCCTGACTCTAAGCTTTTCTTCAATTCCTTTTAACAAAATAGAAACTTAGCTGGTTCGGATCTTGCCTTGAAGTCACCACTCCCTATATTCCATTTCTTTTTTCTTTCTTTCTTTCCTTCTTTCTTTCTTACTTTCTTCCTTCCTTCCTTCCTTCCTTCCTTCCTTCCTTCCTTCCTTCCTTTCTTTCTTTGTGTTTTTTTTTGGGGGGGGTTGTTTGTTTGTTGTTTGTTGTTTGTTTGTTTGGTTTTTGAGACAGGGTTTCTCTGTGTAGTTTTTGGTGCCTGTCCTGGATCTTGCTCTGTAGACCAGGCTGGCCACTAACTCAGAGACCTGCCTGGCTCTGCCTCCCAAGTGCTGATGTGTGCCACCATTGCTAGGCTTCATTTCTTAATCTATTCCATACCTACTCCAACAAGGCCATACCTTCTAAGAGTGTGCCCATTTTCTTATTGACTACCACAACCCATAACACAAGACTGCCCAATTATTCTGTTTTTCTATTCTTTGCTAGTAGATAATAAATTACTTTCTTTACCATGCAAATGGCAAAATGAATGGACCTGTCTTACAAAACATTTGACTAATTCTGCTTTTAAAATGTGCTTCAAATGTGACAATTTCATCTCTACTGACATGTATCAAACTATTACCACCTTCTTGAGGATAGGCATGCTGACTGTGCTTTATATCTCAATCTGGCTTGCTGTCCCAAAATGTAACATCATTTTCTCTGTCTTTAAATTTTTCAGTAAATTCTAATCACATCCAGAATATGCAAATCTCTACAGTGTTAGACTTAAGACAGTAACTTGCAGAGCAAAGTAATACCAAACAAGTCAGACAGCTGAAGCAGAAGAGTACAACAAGAATATCAAGAATAGCACAACAGGACTGAGAGGTGGACCAGACTGTGTTGAAAACAAAACAATTATAGGCAACAGTAGGTGGTCAACAGAAAACAAACTCAGCAGCATCTTTGGAGATTTTTTATTTCTGGGCTATTTTTTCTATTTATTTATGTATGTATGTATGTATGTATGTATGTATGTATGTATGTATTTATTTATTTATTTACTTTACCCTACAGGTCCTTCACAAATATATCATGGTTTTCAATTATTGTTTTTATGGGATTCATGAATGTGTAAACATTTCTTGTACCTTTTCTTGGGCTCTTTTCCTTCTGTTTGTTTCATCCTATTCTGATGTTTGTTTTTGTTTCATCCTTTTAATTTTAGTATTTTATTATTACCTCTTAGAAGCCAGTTCATTTTCTAATAAGAGACAGAAAAGGGTGTATCCACAAGGGAGTTGAGGTGACAGGGAGTTGGGAGGAGTAAAGGGACAGGAAACCTGAGGAGTAGAGATAGGGGAAATCAAGATATATTATTTAGTGGAAAAAATCTATTTTCAATAAAAGAAAAGAGTAGTGAGTGAGCTGTTAGAAATGACTGGAAGAATTACTGGTGATGTTTGCCAATGTAAATATGTCATCTAAATTTGCTGTTTTATGCTTGTCTGCACTTTGCTTTTTCCCAGAAATTGAGGTAGAGGCACCATATTTTAATGGCAATATTTCAAACCCCAGGTGTAAGGGCTGACCTCTGAGTCAGCAAAGAACAGACCCAGACACCAAATTCTCAGCACAAAGGAGATTTATTACCCAGAAGGGACAAGAGTTGGGGCTAGGGATAGGGGGTCTGTCTTTAGAGTGAACAAAGGCAGCAACAGGCATTTCTGCAGAAGTGGGTTTTTAAGGGGAAAAAGAAGATGTCTGTGTTAGAATAAATTAGTAAGTCTTGATTGGACAGTTTAGCTCATGTAGCCAAAAAATGAATTTGATTGCTAAATCTTGGTGTTTAGTCTCAAGAATTAGTTGGTGGCTAAATAAAGAAATATAACTTGGTTGCTAACTTTAAGAATGTAATCTAACAGTTTAGCAATGGAGAGGGAAAGAGAAACGGTTAAACCTGCCTGTACCATGTGTGGAGTGCTTGGGTCTGTTAGAGAGCCCTTCACTAGGTGCTTCAGAAAGATATTTCTTATGAAACTAGAAAGAAGACCAAGGAGGGCGAGCAAAGAGGTACTGAGAAAGGAAGGGGTAACAGGACACAAACACATAAACATGCACAATCACACACATGCAGACACACAGGCACACACACATATGCACCCATGACGCATGTGCATGCATACACACACACACACACACACACACACACACACACACCACAGTTGTGCACTCACATACACCTGCATGACTGTACAAATATACACATGTACACACATGCACACACGTCATAACAAAAGAAAGGATATTCATGCTAGTGACGGTTCCAAGGTTAGTGGTAGTGGGATGAAGGGGGAAGAAAGGAGAGAAGTTTTTATTTGAAAATGACATAATGAAATGTATGTACTCTTTTTGAATGTCAAGAAAGTGGCAAGAGGCTGGTAATGATTTCCTTTCAAATAGCCATGGAAGGAATATGTAATTACAGTGTTCTAAAATAAGTGCTTTAAGGAAAGGGAAGCCATGAAACCATAGCAAGTAAGAAACCTGCCTAAAAGATAATGCACCCTAGGAGAACATGAGACCCTCTTGGTCATCCTTGGAGGTCCAACATCTTGATTCAATGGGCAATCTACATATATATTCTTTTCATATGCAGCTATGTTTTAATGCATATTCACATGTGTGTACACAGACGTATGTGCAGGTATATACACAAGTTTGCAAATACATGTGGAGAACAAAGGTTGAATTTAAATAGTTTTCAATTGCTCTCAACTTGCTTTACTAAGGCAGGATCTTTTTCCCTGAGGATCCCAGATTCTGCTTCATAAACCCTAGGATTACAAGTGGCCCGCAGCTTCTGCATAGGCTCTAGGGTTTTACGTTCTGACATTTATGTGGGGCCTAAGGATCCAAGTCAGGTCCTCATACTTACAAGCACTTTATCAGCTGAAATATCCCTCCAGCTCAACAGAAAAAACCTCTTAAATGTATATCAAAGAAAGAGAAATTTAAACTATATCATAGAGAATATATGACAAATAACATTTCTTTTAATTGCTTTGTTGTATGTGGGGTTGTGTAGTATCCATACCATGTTAGCATGTAGTTTAATCCATGATTGTCAGGGTTGACATTTGTAAAATGTAGAACACAAATTTGTAAAGTAGAACAAAAATTTTGAGCAAAAATGACAACTTTGTGTAAGAGTATCATGGTGCAGTTTGAAAAGCTTCTGTAATTATCCATATAAACTTCAAAAAATCTTACTTCTTTCTTCCATCAATAATAAAGCTCTAAATGGATGCAAATCGATGTTTTGGGAGAAATTTGTATATGCAAAGAGGTGTTTAATTATTTCCATCAATTTTAATGTTAAGTTCTACTTGACATATAATTACAGAAACATGGTATTAGATTTTTAAAACTAATTTAGAAAAAACATGAGGAATAGTCAGAGTGCTCTATGAAATTTCAATAAAAAAACACAGCTTACTCTAATGATATCAAGCAAAATTTGTCAGAAGTATTTTTAATTATTCATTCATTCATTCATTCACTGAACAAATATCTACTGCACCACTACTATATTCCAGAAATTAGTCAAAGTCAATTTTTAGATAAAATGATGAATAAAACAACCAATCGCTTTGCCCTAATAGAGTTAAAGTTTTAATTGTAGAAGTCATGTTATAGGAAAACACTTTTATATGATTTGAGATCATAACAATGTACAAATGTAAGCCAGTGTTTACTGTACTATCTGATCGAGATACTAATCGAAAGATAAGTAAATAGGAAGAATGTTCATCTGGTGGTTACTGTCCTCTGTGTACAGTGTGGATAAGGAATAGTGAGGACTAGAAAATACCACAAATGACTGAGGAATATTACAAAAAAAATTAAAAAGAGACAAGACTTATCCTCTTTTATGTATGAAATCACCATATAAGATATATGTTGAAATATTTCATTGTAAAATTGAAATTACTGAAGACTGATAAAGATGTGGATGATGTAAATCCTTCTTACCACTTACTTATTGTTATTCTTTAGACTTTCTTTCTTTTCTCCTTTCTATATTGAGATAGTCTCATGTAGCTCAGGCTCGCTACAAATTTCTATGTAGATGAGGGTGGCTTTTAACTCCTACTGTTTCTTTCTCCACCTAGATAAATAGTCCTGAATTTACTTATTTTTTAAAAAAAACCTTCTCGGGAACAGAGGTTACTATGTTTTTAATGGAAAGAGAGAAAGAACAGGGCAGTGAAGCAATTGCATATATTCAAACACCTTTCATGTGAGAAAACAGAACAGATTGCAGAGCTAATCAGCTTTCAGTTCTGTGAATAATCTCCAAGAGTGGTTGAAGAAAACTGATTTTGATGTAAAGGACATTTTGAGAAACTTTTTTTTCGCTTCAATTGGCTATATTTGTGCAACTTAGTTTAGGAATCTTAGTGAGCAGATAGTATATCTGTATATGCCTTCTTTCAAAGGATTCTTGGCTGTTAACTTCAAACTACACAGAGATAATCAGTCACATGACCAAGCGTGCATTACTTCATTACTGCTCCCAGGACTGTGACAGTGTAGACTATCTTGTTAAAGTCAAATTCTGCTATGACTTTACAACTAATATTGAAAATGATATAAGCAATTTGCTTGTACGTAAAGAACACATCCGTTAAAATTGACAAACACATAAGAAACTTGTCAAAAGCATCTTTGAATTATAATTAATAATTAATTTGTGAGTTTGTTCATTGACTGTGCTTCTTTTTCACTGTTATTTTCTGAATAGGTGAAAGTGAGATTTGAAAACAAAAAATCGAAACTAAGGGGGTGTTTTCATGTACTAGTACAGTCTGAATAACCATTGCAAGATATTAAGATTGTGGGGAGAAGTGTGATATGGGAAAGGTAATTAGGATTAGATAAGTGTCTGATGAGGGTATCAAGATGAATCTCCATTCATTGTGGCTATATAATTTACATAATAAGGGAGAAATCAGTGAAGATATATATATATATATATATATATATATATATATATATATATATATATATATATATATATATATAATCCTCCTACAGCTTGTAGCATATTTCCCTTAACCACTTCATTTCTTTGAAAAAGAGGGGGGGTTCTTTTTTTTTTAATAACTTGTCATGTCTGTGGCTTTGTTATTAGCAGTAAACTATAGATTTCCACACATGGAATCAAGAATTGGGGAAAAATTATCTTGGAATTTTAAGAAAGTGTCTTCCATGTTAAACACTTAAACCTCATTGGAGCTGCCCACTTGCTTATAGAACCAAAGTATCACAGTATCAGCTATAGGGTCTCTGTCTGGCACTTTATTTAAGCATTATTTAAGAATCAATAGCCTCAGTCCCCTTGGAAGACTGTCTGTCTATCTTCAGCAGTAGCTAAATTCATTGCCTTAATTTCACATTTCTCCAGTAGAAAGTCTTAAAGGGTGACAAACCTCTGCAATTCCAATATTTCCTAATAACATGCAATTTGATTTATTGTCTCATTAGAATCTTATGGTCTTTATACAAGAAGAAAGAGAGCCCATTTACATGCTAAGAACCAATTTTAGCATACTTAAAAGCCAGGAGATTTATTTCACAATGTACAAGGCTGTTTATGATAAGAGTCAATTTACTATCACAACAAAAACATTAGCAGTAAACAAGCAAAGGGTTGCCTATCACTCTAAGCCTAGTACTATATCTCATGTGTCGTCCCTAACTACATAGAACTACATGTTTTCCTCTTCCTTATGTTTGAAGTAATTACTAGGCTTTATTTCTGGTGCAATTTTACATATATGGAACAAGTGAACAGATGGTACAGCCAGCCTTCAATGTGTGTATCAATGGTATTCATACATCCAACCAACAATGATAAAATAAATATTTGGAAACAAAATTTGTCTGTTCTGAACATATATAATGTTTATTTCTGGCATGACCTAAGTAATACACTGAAACTATGAATAGCATTTACATTGGATTTAGTGTTATAAAGAAGCCTAAAGTAATTTAAAGTGTACAGAGGTATGTGCTGCATGGGTTAAATGCGAATACTGCATCCTTTCATGTAAGGGAATCAGGCATCAGCAGATTTGGCAGAAAGGAAAGGTCCTGGAGCAGATCAAGTGCTGATGGGCACCAAGGACAACCTGTTGATAGAGGCCTAAGAAACTGTCAGCATAACCTGCTTCATTCTCTGTAGTTTCCTTTCTTGAATACAGGTGATATTGGTGTGGGACTTTTGTTAAAATTAGTGAATATGTATATGTATATATATATATATATATATATGTGTGTGTGTGTGTGTGTGTGTGTATGTATGTATATATATACATATATATGTATCCATCATTATTAACTATTATGCAAAATATATGTTATGCTTCACTCTCTGTTGTAGAGATTCACCGTGTTTTGCAAATATTTAAAGACATAGATACCCTGTAACATTTTCACATGCGATAGATTTATTACCTTAGAATGCCATTCAATTCACTTTCTCCTTCCTACCTCATACTATTGGCAAGCCATTATATTTCTACAACTAATAGTTTTACATTTTCCAAAACAAAATATAGAAACTCAGTAGTTTTCAGACTGGCACATTTAATCAGGAAATTGCTGTAACTTGATGGTTAAATATCCCCACAATGGCCTATATTTTGGAAGTCTTATCTCCAAGAAAGTGCTATTGGAGGTGAGTGAAAATTTTAAAATGTGGAGCTCACTGGAAATTCTCTAAGTCATTGGCATCATGCCCTAAAATGGGAGTATGAAATGTCAGTCTTCTCCCTACATTTTTCTCCCACTTTGAAATAAGAGCCATTGCTTGTCTTCAAAATTATACCTAATTAGTGCTCTTCACAACAGACAAAAATTGTGATTCCAATAAGTCTTAAGATGAAAATTGTATCTCAAATATTCTACTACTGCAATTGAGAACTAACTAATATAACAGTATATACATTTAATCCCTACCTCCAACTATTCTCATCTGCTGCACTCCCTCCATAATTCATGACTTATTTTATTATTCTCTCCTCTCTCCCATTCCTGCCTCTCTCCTCCACAACATATCTCTGTTTCTGTCTCTGTCTCTGTCTCTCTCTTTTACACACACACACACACACACACACACACACACATACACACCTATACACACTCTACTGAATCTATTCATCATTGTTTGTGTTCAAGACTTAACATTTGGAATGGGACAACCTATACAGGAGCTTGTCCCTGGAGGAAACTGATTCTTCCTCTCTTGTCAGCCATTAAACAACCTGTAGCTATTTATCTAGCAGCAGGACCTCTTAGAGTGTCCCCCTGTCAATGTTGGCATGTCAACTTGTGTGGTCATTATGACAGTCTCCTTCAGAAAACTACATTGTTGATGTTTCATGTGTATATTTTGCTGTCATATCTAGGAGTCACTATCTGGTAGCCAGTTTCCTGGTCCTCTGGTTCTTACACTCTTTCTTCACTCCTTGTGTACTTTCAAACTTCATAAAGAGAAGCATCTTTGCTTCCTATATGTCACTGTCTTCCCACAATACTCAGCACATATTTTTTCTTGACTATGATAGAATCTGATTGCCACATAACATGCCAGAAAGCACTTGATCTTATAGTAGTTATAATTTGTAATTTCTCCTACATATTTTAAATCTTGACTGTAAACAGCCTAACTTGAACCATGTGGTAACATCCGTCCCATTCAAAATGCAGTCTGTTCATTTGGCTTCTACTCTCAGCTTGAACTCTACTCTGTTGGCCAAGAAACATTCAGCACAACTGTTTGATACAGGAATCTAATTTCAATTATAACTCTACCCCCTGTACCAAGCTTCTAGGTAAGCCTGAGGCAATGACAGGTGCCCATTTTTGTTGGTGACTATAGAATTAGGAAGAAACAGTTCAAACCAAGCACAAAAGTCAAAGGACATTTGCCCCCCATGGTTGTAGTTATCAAGTCTGTTAAGTTCTAATGATCCAAATGGAGAAGTTGTTCTTGTAACATAAATAGTAAAATGAGTTGCAATAATATCCTTGCAATCCAAAATATTTTTTTGACAATTAAGAAAATAATTGGATATCCTCTAGTGTTACCTCTGTTAACATTTGTCTACATCATGTACAAGCACTGCCTATCCTCTGAGATTCAGCACAGATCCACTGCTCTAATCAAGAAGGCTCATCTGACTGCTAATGCTGATTTCCTGTAAGCTCTACAGCACTTTCTCTCCAGAGAACTGTTTTGACACTCACTCACACTAATTAATATTAGTTAGTTTTCAGAATATGTCTATGTCCCCTTGCTTCATATTTTGTTCTTCAAGGTCATGGGCTTTGATTTCTTCATAATTCTGGGCTCAAAGCAAATAGCCTGCAAACACAAATTGGACTGTTTGATGTTTTGGTCTTAACATTTTATATTTGTTGAACTCTTTTCTTTGTTGCTTTGTTTTGCTTTACTTTGTTTTCATTTAAAGAGCGAGGAAGGAGGAAATGGAGTCATGCTATTCTTCTACCATGAAATTGAGCTGTGCATTTCCAGTTACTTTCTTAGTATCCAGCTGATGGGTAGCTGAACTAATATGACCTGATCATAAAGTAATTGGTCAAATAATTATTAAAAATGGATATCCCCTTAGAGAAGGAATTTCATATCCCATCTGGGACACTTGAAATTTCATTGTACAATTCCATAAACAGATGCAACTAGTCAACAGATATATGTCTAGTCCATATTTCAAAGGTATATAAGCCAGCTGTTCTTAAGACATCTAGCCATATACCTAAGGGAGTCAGTTTATAAAGATGAAATATTTATTTTGGCTTAATTGTAAAAGATTCAATACACAATTTGTTGACTCTATTGTTTGGAGGATCATGGCAATGCAGTATGTAGAAAATGTATTGAAGAACAAAACTGCTCAATCCATGGTGCCTAGGAAGTGAAAAGACAGGAAGGGAGCATTTCACCACCATCTAGGACATACCTGTAGCATCCTAAGTTCTTTCTAGCTGGCCCTACCTCCTATTGGTTCTGTTACCTCCCAATAGCACCACATGCTGACAACGAAGCTTGTAGTACATGGGACCCTATAGGGCGTTTATGATTCAAATGGTTATAGCTCTGTGGAAATCATCATGAGTGTTTCTCAAAAAACAAACAAACAAACAAAAATTAGATGTAGATATACAATATGACTCAGCTACGTAACTCCTTAGCATATGCTGGGGGATGTCTTTCTGTACACTGTGAATATATGTTGTTCCCATTGGTTAATAAATAAGCTGCTTTGGCCTATGGAAAGGCAGCTTAGAGGCAGGTAGGAAATTCAAGGAGAGAGACAGCAAAGAGAAAGGCAGAGTCTGGAGAGAAGCCAACCTGCTGCCCAAGGAGACCGGTAAAGCCACAGAACACATGGCAAAACATAGATTAATAGAAATGGGTTAATTTAAGATAAAAGAGCCAGCTAACAAGAGACCTGCCATAGGTCATACAGAAAAAAAATCTAAAACACAAGCTACATATTGAAATTCACATAGACCTTCAAATACTTAGAAAAAAATGTACTGTAAATTGAATTTATTTTACTTGTCTAATGATAACCGCTTATAGATAGTGGATAAAAGGCAACACAATTTAATTATCTTCTACTATTTCTTTTATAGAAAAAAAGATATAAATGATAAGCAAATTCAGAATTACACAAACATTAAATTTCTGGTTCTGTTGTTATTTATATTGGATAGTATTGCTCTATAATGTATAGCACCAACCAAGACCTCAGTATTTCCCAGGACAGCTTGCACCCTTTTCTTCCAAATGGCTAGATAATTCTAACTTCTGAAGCTTAAATGTGTCTTCTTTTTCTGTGAGTAAAATCTGTTTTCTGAGGTTCAACTCTAAAAACCCAACCAATTCTCTTAAATGAAAATCTGATAATCTGTCCTAATAGATGCAACTATATATAACATGAAATTTTATTTGCAGCACTGTAAATACCTGAAAGCATTGGCTCTGAATTTTACTGAATACTTTTATACCATAGAGTAACTTTGCTGAGAATTACTGGGTCTATATCCGGTTTAGACAGATGAACCTGCAGCACCTGACTGGATGCCTCTGCTTTTCTGCCTTCGGTGTTAATCTGTATTCTGAAATCTGCTTTTCCAAGTTTCTTTTATTCCTTTTTAATTCCCACTTGCCCTGTTGAAATCCTTGAAAGGATTCCTATGCTCAGCAAAGACAGAAAAACTGCCCTGACAAATATTCCTTCTGCATGATAAATCCCTTTGATTATGGAGGATGTAACAGTAGACTGTAGAAAAACTAGAAGATCAATTCAATTAATAATTAAAAATAAAACACATCAGTCCAAATTCACCCAACATGGTTGGTTCTTCCTACACTGTTCCATCTCATTAAGCTCTTTTAAAATAACTTCTTGGCGTAGTTGGAGGGAATATCGACTTTAGAGTTATTTTCTTCCAATTTTAAAGTGCTCTGGTTGGTGATATCATTTACTCCATGGACTAGAATGGCCTTAGTGTATACTTTTCTGAAAATGTAATTCCTTGCTAAGTTGGAAGTCTGATAGTCAAAGTGCATCTTGACTATGTTTCCCTTGCTGCTGTGTGGACATGGAAGAGGATATGAAAGCTTATCTTTATCTCTGTGATTAAGGGGGGCTGTCTGATATATATAGCCTACTCAGTTCCTTTATGTTCAACATAATGCTGAGTCATACTCCATTCCAGAGGGAAATCTAGTTTACCCTAATAATTATATAGTTGAATTAAAGAGTAGACTGTACCCGCAACTAGTAAATACAATGGTGGCTATGGCTTTTTGTAGCAATCATTTAAGAAGAAAATAATTGAAATGTCAATATATTTGAAATACATATGTGAGATGATGCTGCCATTTTCATATGTAGTATCATGTTCCTCTGAGTGATTATTACAGATGATTGAGGAACTAGTTGCTTTTCTCAATGTATGACTAATTTTCTGAGAAGAAGCAAGTTAAAGGAGAAAGGATTTATGATGGCTTAAAGTTTGAGATGATGCAGGCCATCATGGCAAAATAGGTCTGGCAGTAGTAGTTTGAGGTGCTTAGGAGCATTGGATCTACTGTCAGGATAAAGAGATGAACCTTAACATTCAGCTAGTTTTCTTACTTGTCACTTATTTTATTTCTGCTGGATAACCCTCTATTATCTAGAAACTATCTTGACACACATGCCTCCTAGTGTATCTCTTTGAGATTCTAATCTTGTCAAGTTGAAATTACATATTAACCATTGTATTCATTAGTACTGAATATAGAAATCTAGTGAATCCAAGATATAATCCCCTCAAAATAATAAAATGATGAACAAGTACAAAGTACAAAGGTAGGGAGTGATAGGTAGACTCTCAGATCTCACAAGCTCTGTGTTGCCTGCCATCAGACTCCTACTGTATTTTGCTTCATTACTGCACACTGAGACACTCATAAATTACACAGACAATGTTTGTCTAGAAACAGAAGATATCACTCTTATGAACATAATGACTAAGATTTGGAATCTGTGGATGTAGCTCAGCTGGTAGAGAGCACTTATATATCAACAGAAGAATTAAGAATTCAAGGTCATTCTCATCTACAGTGAGCTGGAGGCCAGCCTAGGCTACATGATACTCTATCTGAAAAAAACAAACAAATAACAATGACAACAACAAACCAATTAAGATTATTTAACTAGATTACCAACCTTCTGATGCAGCATAAGTGTCAAGCAGATAAAACAGGACAAGTAAACATGTAGTGTTGATGACTTTGGAATTTAAGATCACTTTTTGTCTGAGAGAGTGAACATGTGTTAAAATGCAAGTTGAATTCACCAGACATCATATACCTTAGAGTGGAGTAAATTTAATGACATGCCAATTGACATGGGGGAAATTTTCCATCAAACCCACAAGAAGAGAAGTTATATTTCCAGGGAAAGGATCTTTTAGGAGATTTTTGAGAACTGAGATCTGTTCCACTTAGCTCAGAGGCAGTAGGAAAAATTATCGCCTCTATTTTAGTTTCACATATACAGTGTGACAAATGGGTATGAGAGATGAAATTAAGAAACTATGGAAAAGTAGCTGAGAAAAATGGAGTAGGGTAGGGTCACTGTGTCATAGAAGAGGATTCTGAGACTCCTACAGAAGTAGCAACACATTAAAAAGATTTACCTCAAGTTGATAGAAAGTTGAAGCAAATGACCTGTTTTTGAAAGTAGTATTTATTTTATGCCATAGCAAGGTTTGAATGTCTGAAAACTATGTCCTTCAGCAAGGGATTAATGTTGCAGAAGGTATTAGACTAAAATCTCTGATTTGGCTCAGAGGTTAAGGCCACTTGCTGGTAGCAACTGACCTGGGTTCAATACCCATCACCCACAGGAAGGCACACAATCATTCATAACTCTACTTTCAAGGGATCTTATTCCCTCTTCTGACCACAGGCAAAATACTCATACACATAAAATAAATACATCTAAACATCAAATCCTTAATATTAACAAACCAACAACCTTGAAAAGCATGTACTGTTTCCTTCATGAAGTAACTTGAGGCAAATTCTAGTCACAGAAAAGCAAAGAGAAATTCTTGTGATTCAGTTGAAGAGAAATGGAAAGCAAAGAAATCTAGACTCTTATCTGAACAAAGCTGAATCTGGCTAAAGTAGCTGGTGTCCTAAGAACTGGAACTGAAGCTGGGCACACAGCATCATTGCTTCTAATCGACCTGTATTAAGGGCAATTCAACAGGAAAATGCTAATCAGTGTGCAATTGCACAGAGCTCATTTGATATTGGTCCATGCAATAAGCGTGACTGTTAGCATTGAAGAAGAAATAAAAAACAAGGAATATTCCATAAATGAGGACTGTGTTTGGGGTGGAATACAGGGTTATATGCAGGAATCAAATGATGCAGTGGATATTTCTCTGTCCTTCACTCATCCCTTGCAGTGATACACACACCTAACAAACTAAACCTGTTGTTGTTTATAATAACTATGTACTTAAAGACTGCATAATAGGGCCCTGTGTTTAATTAATTTTTCTCTAGAATTTCATAATCTCTCTTTCTCTGTGTATATGTGTGTGTAGTTTATGTGCATGCGTGGAGACAATATGTAAAGGACATTGTGTGTCTTCATTGATCACTCTCTACCCTATACGTTGAGGGAAGGTCTCTTTTTGAATCTGGAGCTCACCACTCGGTCTCAAATGGCTAACCATCTAGCTTAAGAAATTCTCCTGCCTTCTGTGGGAATGGGAATACAGGTGGCCTCCCACACTGTCCAACATTTATACAGATACTGGGGATCTGAACTCCCATTTTCATAATCTCCTCCCAAGTTCTTTTCAGGAAGTGTCATCTCTCTGATCCCACAGCTCCACATATTTTTCCTTACAGCCCAAATCTAAAACAGAAAGGCTTCCTAAAATCTCTACTTCAACTCCTTGAAGGTACTTTGAAAATGTCTATTAGGATATTTCCAGGAAATATGACCTGAGATTGGAAGACATACCCTGATTGTGGATGGCACAATTCCATGTGCTGGGGTCCATGACTGACCAAAAAAAAGGGAAATTAGAAAGCCTCTGAGCAGCTGAGCATCTGCCTTCACACTTCTCTGATTCCTGGTTCAGTGAGATGTAAGCAAGAAGGACACTGGAGAACCAAAACAAACTCAGGGTCCTCCTAGGGGTATTATGTGTCCTCTTTGGCTGCCTCACTTCCCTAAGGCTTCTCTTAGTTTTACCTTACTTTTTCTTTGGAACATTTTTCATGCCTTTCTTGCTTCTTCTTCTTACTCCACCTTTAACATGTGTTCTCTTCTCTTTCCTGTTCTTTCTATTCTCTAACTTTTTCTTTCCCCTTTTCTTCCTTTTCTTTATATGATTTCAGTGAGAACAATCATGAATGGGATGAATTTTATGATGTTCAAATTCTTTGTGATTTGATGCTGGAGAGATAGTTTAATGGGCATGATCATGAATACTTGAATTTGAATCCTCAGCACCTCACTAATACCCAAGTATGGCTGCTTGTGCCTGTACCCCAGTGCTGAAACCGAGACCTGGATTCCGAGGGCTTCTTGGCCAAGCAGTCTAGCTGAAAAAGGAATCAAGACCCTGTCTCAATTCATCAGGAGTAGAGAAATGACACCTGATCTTGATCTCTGAACTTTTCATGAACACTCACAGGAATGTGCATCTGCATACACATTTACATAAACACCACTTTGTAATTTAAAAATTAAATAAAAATGGTGGTTAAAATCAGTTTTTCCTTGTCTATCCCTGTTATCCTCTGTATTCCTTATTTTTTGCTGGTTGTTCTCTTCCTATTAATTCTCCCCAAAAAATTCTTTTCTGTAACTTTCTTTCCCTAAAGATAATCATCCCTAGGGACATATGCTATGTAAATAGGAATGGAAGTGGTAGAGCTGGATGACAGCATGGCCAGGCTGTCTTTCTCCTTCCCTTGAAAGCTGGTATGTCTAGCAGTGCCTGGGTATAAATAAACCACACACATCATAAAATGGAAACATTTCAAGTGTCAACAAAAATCAATGTGAGGACAAAATGGTCTATTCTCTGAAAAATAAATGAGAGCTCAGTGGCATTGATCTTGATTATTTTGCCTGTAGCACTCCTAAAACCACAGTGCCACTCCTTCCTTTATAACTGCCCGATCTGTACAGAAAGCCCAACCATTCCTTAAAAGAGGCTTTTAATATGACTTTATTAAAATGTACTTTTCTGACATATCTCTAAGATCAATTGTATTTGCATGAATATGTAGTCCCTGAAAGCCAGGAAAGAAATGATCTGTGTTTGTTATTCATGTGTTTGTATGTGTGCAGAGCTAGCATACCAATTAAGAGCTTGGACTTTAATAAGCAGTGCAGATAAAACATAAATCATGAGAAACAAGCAAGAGCCTTTGCACATTAAGAATATCATCCATATAAGGATCTATGGTATGACAAGTAGTATGTCTTGAATTGGATTGCATGTGGATTTTAATGGTGTTCTTTTAGAGTCATGCGTACTGGTCTAAAGGAAGATGATTTCTTAACACATTGGCTACTTGAACTCAAGAGGGTCCAAAACTAAGTGAGGTTTACATGCTGTGATACAGACCTTTTAAGATCTATACACTTCAGCCATAATCACAAAGCGAGGAGGAAACTGGTATTTGATCTCTTATAAGCCAGTCAGATGTGTTAGAAACATGACTGGGGCCAAATCATGCACCCAGATTAAAAAAAAAAGAATCAGCAGAGCCCTTTCCTTGAAGAAACACACATGGCTCTACAGCAAATTCTTTTAATCACTGTTTTAATTTCTTGAGAATTTCATACATGGACATAATGTGTTTTAATCAAATCCATGCTTAATTCCTTAAAAAAGGCACTATGCAACCTTCCAAAGGAAGGAAGAAGCCAACAGTCCCACCCAGCTATGAAACCTATGAAAAATAACATTGACCATCATGGCATGATAACCCTAAAAATTCAGTAGTGACATACATACCTTGGGGGTAACCAAGAGCTCTAAAATTGGACTTAAGACCTTCTCAAAAAGACAGAAATCACCTTATACAGGTAACCTAGTCAATTATAAATGGATGAGAACCTACAACCACCACTTAACCAAACCAGTATCATCCCTAACTGTATTTTAAATGTTTATCCTTATACCCACAGAGAAGTATAGACCTCATGTTTTATCAAGGAAGGGTCTCTTTGCAATAGACAAAGATCATTATAAAAAATCACAACCAATCAAAATGCTGAAATGTAGAGCCTAGTCCTAACATACATTTCTACTAAACAAGTCACACAAGTAAGGCTCAGGGAATATCGCAGAAGAGGGGGTAGAAATATTTTATGAACCAGAGGACCAGGACACTGCTACAGTGTCACCTAGGAATCTCAGAAGTGATGCCCCATAAAGTCTCAAAAATATGACTATCTAAGCATGAGCTGAACAAGGACAACAATAAACAAGTCAAATTGGCCAGGAGAAAGACTCCCAAGTCCCAACCCTATACAAAATACTACAATCAGCTGATAAATTCTGTGGATGGGAAAAACAGTCTTCCCTGGGGGAACAATACACTAAGAGGTTAACTAATACTGAATGATCAGGCCTGAAAGCATGCATACAAGTAACACTATATAGATTGAAAGAGATATACTTAGGAATGTACATGTATATGCATATATATATATATATATATATATATATATATATTCATTTAACAATAGTTAATCAAAAAATAAGTCATGAATTTGAAAGAGAACATGGAGGAGTATATGGGAGAATTTAGAGAAAAGAAATGGAGATGGTGAATGGTGTAACTATATTATAATCTCAAAAATAAAATAAAGACAAAAATCAAAATCAAAATTATGCAAACACACAAACCTATCTCCAGACGCAGAGCCCATGAACTCTTCACACATTAGCCTCCCCTTCAATCCTTCCCATATCTCCTGACCACTTTGCCCTCCGAAATTCATGTGTTTTTTTTTTTAAGTGTACTTACTGAGTCTACTTGCATGCTAGATATCTGCACGTGTACAGGACCATCTACTACAGCATGGCTAGCTTTCAGGGGTGAAATTCTTGAAAAAACCTGACTCTCCCTCATCCAGAAACAATCACTCATCAATAGCTGCTTAGCTGGGGATAAAACTGTGTTAATCTTCTCCATGGCCATACTAAGGTAGTGACTCATTTGATCTTGTGCAGGCCTTGTGTATGAAGTCATAATAGCTGTGAGTGTACGTGTGGCATTGTTCTGGAATGTCAAACACTTTTTTTGCTGCTGATGCCCATATTTTTAGTCTTTGCAAAAGCCTAGAAAAAGACAAAGAAAGTGTCTAATAAAAACAAGAGGGATAGGCTAAAAATGGCCTATAATAATAATAATAGTAATAGAAACAATAACAATACAAAAAGTGAATCAACACACAATTTAATCTTTCTTAAATTTGCCTCAAATTAAATATTTTCTATGTAATTACTCTTTCCAAAAACAAGTTGATGACTTTCGCCATTTTTCTGTAAGATTTTTCTCTACTAAATTATCAACACTTATTTCCACATGGCTTAGTCTTATTTTACTCATCTATTTTATTACTATGATATTAGATCAGGGTATTGTACAGATGATCACTAGGAATGAGGAGACAGATGAGTCTTGAATAATGAGAAAGAGAATGACATAGAAGATGTTATTAAATTTAGGTTCATAATGGGCAACATAAGAATGGAGACAGCGCCGGGTGGTGATGGCGCACGCCATTAATCCCAGCACTCAGGAGGCAGAGCCAGACGGATCTCTGTGAGTTCGAGGCCAGCTTGGGCTACCAAGTGAGTCCCAGGAAAGGCACAAAGCTACACAGAGAAACCCTGTCTTGAAAAAACAAAAAAAAAAACAAAAAAAAAGAAGTAGAATGGAGACAGCTAAAGGAATATTGAAAAATTGTATTTTCTCAAGAAACCCAATTTTCCCAATGTAGGAAAACTGTAACAACCAGAAAAGACTAATGTTTAGTCTACTCTGAATTCTCATATAAAACCATTCCAAATTGAAAAAATATACACTGAAATTTAAAGACTTATTTTTTATTGTTTTTAATTATATGTCAGTATATATGGTTTTTGTGTGTGAGTATAAGTACATGTGTGGGCAAGTGGTGTTACTCCACATTTGTTACATTATTATTTTAGTTGATAAATTGCAGAACAACATAAAAGTCTTTTGATGGATGAATGGATATGAATGCCTGGCACATATAGGATATATATGTATACATTTACACAAAGGAATATTCTTCATTTTTGAAAGTATAGAACCTAATTGCTTCAATACTCCGATGGTTAAGACTTTTGCTTTTATTTTTATTTATTATTTATTTATTTTTGTTTTGGTTAGTTTCTTTGTTTCTTGCCATCTTACACAAGTTGGAATCATCTGGGAAGAGAGAACCTCTATTGAGAAAATGCTTACAGATTTACACTTTCTTGATTAAGGAACAATGCATGAGTGTCCAGCACACTGGGGGACATGCCACTCCTGGGCAGGTTGTCCTGCCTTGTATGAAAAGCAAGCTGAGTGAGCCACAGGGAACAAGCCAGTAAGCAACATTCCTCCATGCCCTCTGCTTCATTTCCTTCCTTGAGCTACTGATGTAACTTCCCCGGATGATGGACTTCAATAGGTCATGTGAACCATATGAATTTTTTTCCTTGAGTTGATATTAGTCATAGTCTTTATTGTAGCAATACAAAGCAAACTAAAGCAAATTCTATAGATGATCTAAACACAGTTTGTTAAGCAAAATTAGCCAGACACAGAGAAAGAAAATATTACACAGTCACCCTTATATGGGAATTCAAAACAGTCAAATCAACAGAAGCAGAGAATAGGATGGTTTTTAACAGCTTTGGGAGGATAGAGGGATTAGGAAATGCTGATCAAAGGATAAAATCTTTCATTAATATAACAGACAGCTCTGGGTATCTAATTTATAGCAACAAGATGATAAAAACATTGTACTGTATATTTGACATTTGATAATAGGATAATATTTATAAAGATTAAGATAAGGCATTATACCAGGTGGACCAGCAGAAGTCCACCAACCTAGCAATTTGGAGGCTGAGACAGGAGAATTGCAAAGGCGTTAGCCTGAACTATATAATGGTTCTAGACCAGTTTGGGCTACATAACAAGCCTCTGTCTCAAAGGAACTATCTATCTATCTATCTATCTATCTATCTATCTATCTATCTATATATCTGTCTGTCTGTCTGTCTGTCTGTCTGTCTGTCTACCTACCTACCTACCTACCTACCAATCTATCTATCACCTATCTTTCTACTTATCTGGATATATTATATATGTCTCCTTACTCCTCTATAGATATATTATCTACCTTATGCTGTGGGATGTTCTGTATGGCAAATGTGTTGCTAATTAGTCAATAAATAAAACACTGATTGGCCATTGGCTAGGCAGGAAGTGTAGGCAGGACAAGGAGGAGAATAAAGCTGGGAAGTGGAAGGCTGAGTCAGAGAGACACTGCCAGCCGCCATGATGAGAAACAGCATGTGAAGATGCCGGTAAGCCACGAGCCATGTGGCAAGGTATACAAATGGATTAATTTAAGCTGTAAGAACAGTTAGCAAGAAGCCTGCCACGACCATACAGTTTGTAACCAATATAAGTCTCTGTGTTTACTTGGTCGGGTCTGAGCGTCTGTGGGACTGGCAGGTGAGAGAGATTTGTCCTGACTGTGGGCCAGGCAGGAAAACTCAAGCTACAACCTTATTTATCTTTTAATTACTTTATTTTTATGTGAGATTGAAAACACTACTCCCATTACCATAAATTATTGTAGTTGAATTATTCACATTTGGGAAAATTGCAGGAGTCAACATACTTGGAATCCAATAAATTAGTCTTGCCCTGGAAAAAAGAAACAAACACAAATATTCTTGATCATGGTTTACCCTGTGCCAGTTCATCTATCTGTCTGTCTGTCTATCTATGTATCTATGTACCTATATATGTATCTATGTATCTATATATGTATGTATGTATACATGTATGCATGTATCTATCGATCTATCTATCTATCTATCTATCCATCATCTATCTATCTATTACCTACCTATCATCACAATCATAATCTGTCCTCTATACTTATGGTACATGATATCCAGCTTCAATACATTTTTATGTGTTTATGATATCTCAAGAGAAACTACAAAACCTTTTAAGAGAGAAGAAATTTTGCAGATAATCCCTACCTATTTCATACTAAATGACTTATTCCTGGCTCCTACTTAAAATAGACATCTTCCATAGTGTTTTAATGATATAGTTTTCTTAGCAGTGAGGTTACATTAATCCTACACATACAAAAACTGACATAAAATGGAACACTTGTGTGTCTCAGATACATACATGGATATGTTTTTATCCTTGCATTTTATACAGAAAACTTGCAGGCATCATGAACTTTATTGCCCCCTTGAATTCAAGGTGCAGTGACCTGCAGATGGAAAATCTTCAGTTTTTGCACACGACTGTATCCAGAGCAACAAACCCAACATTAGCTTGCCCCTGATCCTTTGTGACTGCTCCTCAGGCCTGAAAGGCAACACTCAGTAGTGGATTTCCTTTCTTCATTTGTACTGCCTTTTCAAAGTAAGGTGGCATTTCCCCTGATGAATTTCTTCTAAATTATTGTTTTCTCTGGCAGCATTTTACAAATGGCTGCTGTATTAAAGAGCAGATAAAACTCCCCTGAGGAACAGACTCCACCATGCCATTAGTATCTTTCCTGACACATTGGTGAAGACTGATGGGCCCTAAAGAGTTCACTGCAAACTAAGTGAGTCACATTTGTCTCACAGGAATGCTTTATACGCTGCAAAATGTGACGAAGGCCATTACAGAGATTATATTTCCCACCAGTGAATCTACTGTCCGTCCTCTGCTTTTCGTACATTCAGAAAATTACTGTGGAACTGCTGATGTCTCAGGAGGCAGGTCATCCCTGGTGCACTGCCTCGGGTTGTTCTCTGACATACGTTTGTCTTCATAACCTATCCATTTACAGATGTTACTGTTCTAGTTAGGTCATTTAACACACTTCAGATATGGTCAGTGATTTGAAGAGAATTATGAAAATTAAATGAGATGCTGTATATGCTGCAAAACTATGTAGTCAACTCAACTATTTTAATGTCTATCTGAATGCAGAAGAAATAAATGAACTTTCAAACCAATTGCTCATGTTTCCCTGATGCCCATCCAAATAGCGCTAGTATTTAAAGAACGAACTTCAGTGGGTCAGTGGGTAAGGACACTTGCTGAAAAGGCCTAAGACCTGAGTTCTAATACCAGCACCCACAGAATAAACTAATTCTGAGGATGGAGAGGTAGCCCAGCAGTTAAGAACATTTTCGCCACTTACAGAGGACCCACATTTGGTTCATAGTACCTGCGTAGTAGCTCACAATCATCTGTAACTGCAGTTAGAAGGATCCAGCACCCTCTTCTGACCTCTATGGGCACCATACAGGATTCATTACACATACATACTTGTAAGTAAAGCAATTGTATGCACAATTTAAAGAAAAATTTGCTTAAGAAATAAAAGAAACCAGGTATTTTAGGACCCATGCATAACTCTAGCGTTCTTGGATGCAAAGACATGAGGATTACTGGGATTTCCTGGCTAGCAGCCTAGCTCCCAGTTCAATAACAGCCTTTGACTTGAAGGAATAAGGCAGAAAATGACAGGGCAGAAGTCTGAGTGCCCTTCACAAACGGACCTGCACATGCACACATACAAACATCAGATTAACCATGTATACAAGCTCTCTATGCATTCATATTCACACAAAACAAATAAAATGATAATTTGACAAATATATGATGTGGTATGCTTGTAAATACTTTTAGGATACAGTAAAAATACATGCTCTGTTTATTGATATGCCCAGGTAGAAACATTTCTATTTAACTCAATGTGTTCACCAAATCTAATGATTACCTCATGTTTGTATTGCTTTTTGCCTGTGTTGGAATACTCAAACTTCTCAGGATGAAAGCACAGCTTAGAGCTGCCTTACAGATGTTTTTGCTTAATACCATTTCCACCATTTTGTTCTTTGGCTCTTTCAGTGTAGATTTTTCTCTTTGTGCACAAAGCCATGTTTTCTCTTCTTTGAAGCTTGGTAGTAACTTCAAGTGCTATTACATATAGCAACATGGTACTTAGTAGAATCATAATTAAATTGATCCAATGCATACAATAGTAATGTACCTATTGACAGATAAACCAGAGGTCTACTGCCCTTGACTCTGTCCATTCTGTAATAGAGAACACCAGCTCAGTAAAAGGAACTAAATTGGAATCATCAGAGGACTGAAGGCTCAAGAATATTCAGAGCACCACAGGGTGATGTAATTTCACATGTTAAATACATGATCTCTTAGAATTGCTACTCAGAAGAAAAGAATCAGGAATTCCCTCCTTCTACAGTTTTAGTTAAGAGCAAATAAATATGTTAAATAAATAAACAAAATAGATGTTTTGTTTTTTTTTTTAAATCAAATACATTCTGATTACTGGGTTCCTCTCCATTTCCCTCCCATCTGGATCCACACCTTTTGTTTCTCCTTAGAAAACAAAGCAGCATCAAAGGAATAATAACAAGAAAAGTAAAATAAGGTAAAACAGGAATAAACAAATAGTAATAGGATAAAACAAATAAGCAAAAGAAAAAAGAAGTCAAACAAAAAGCATCAGAAACACATAGAAGCAGAAACACATGCATTCACACACACATAAAAACCAAAATAGGAACTGTATTGATAAATCCACAGGAGTCTACTTAAGGGGTAAAAGGATTTTTTTTCTAAATTTTGGAAATACATTCACAAAATACAGAATAGAAGAATTGTCACAGGGTCCTGGAAAGTAGAGGTATAGTCCAATGCTGTTCTGCCACTGAGACGGTCCACACCATCCAACCTACAAGAAAGAGAAGAGCATGGCATACATATGTCTCAGGTCTTAAGGGTAGCCCCAAGCCACAACCCAGGGTTAGGTACTTCAAGGTCATTGGTAGGTAGGACAGTTACCTGCTCCATCTCTAGGGGCAGTGCTTCAAGATCATAGATAGAACAACTATCAACTACATCTCCCCCTTTTGTCTAAAAAAAGGAAATTCTAACCTATTACAAAACTATAGACAATAGGAACAATTATCAAGTGTTGTCCAGGAGAAGAGAAAGGTAATAACATAAATAAAATAGAAATATAGCCAGCAAGAACAACATCAAACAAGAGACACATTAAAACCCAGAATTGTCCAGACCATAGGTAAATGGCAATTACAGAGATTAGTCCAATAGCTGTCCTATTCTAAAGAATCTAAATTTATTATCTTCAATGTTCTTAGCTAAGATATGAGAGAACTATAACTGCAACTATCTAGTTTCAATCCCATCAAAGAAACATGATGGCAAGAGTTTCCACATAAACTCTGAGAGAATATGCTAAAACTGAGCTAAGAGCAGCTTCCTGGTTCATATGTCTCATGGGGGCTGCAGTACAGAGATGCCACTGTACAGAGATGCTCTGGCAATCAAGCTTGAGCACAGCATGGTGGATACCTGCCATAGTAAACAGAGGCATCTCCAAGCTGTGCAGTACATTGTGTGGAAGATTTAACTTTTGCTACTACAGAAAAAAAAATGTTTTCTGGGCTACATGTTGCTTGATGGAGGTATAGACCCACTGTTTCCCAAAGTTGGTAGTGAGCATGGCTCCCAGAGCTGGAGGTAAATGTACCTCCACCATGTTGAAAACTCAAGCAAGGTGGAGCCAGCAGCCAGGGCTGCTGCTTTGGTCCTAGACATGCTGTAGTTTAAATCAATGGTCAAAACATGATTATAGATACACAGTAGGACAGATTCAGATGGAAAAAAACTTCTGAACAGTTTACAATATTGTAAAAATATTCATAGGCTTGAAAGAGAGAGGAAAAGGAACATGGGCAGTTATATAAAGAAATAGTTTCAAAAAAATAAAGTCTTTAAAGAGACAGTGAAAGTAATATAAAAGTTAAGCCACATAAAAATGAAAATTACACATAGAATCTAGATACTGAATATTATTATATTGTCTTTGGGATTTTTAACTACAGAGAGACATTTGATTGTAGGGGCTACTAAGTTAAACTAATATATATATATATAATAAATATATATATTATTATATATAATATATTATTTTATATATAATATATATTAAAGGTATCTTGATTTCAAAATTTATGTCTAAGGATACATTACTTTGGAAAAGAGGTTCTGCTTTTGTTTCCACAGAAGATAAGAACCTGTGGATTGCTTCCAGATTAATATGGTTTGATCAGCCAAGACCCACTGAAAGGTCTCCAATGACAGCCATGGCCCAGATGATCCAACATCCAGAATGGCTTCAAGGCAACTGGCTCAGAAAATGCAGCCTCACAGACTACTACAGCCAAGATTTAACTATAATTCTTAATTTTCTCAGGATCCCCAATAGATTGCCAGTGCCCCCAATAAGCAGGAAGTAGTATGGGACGCTACCCCCTAACTCCCAAAATAATGTTTATGAATGTTTATTTTTATTTAAAGTGGGTTGATTATAAATGCAATCTCTTTCTAAAGAAGAAAATGGGATATAGAAATGAAAGAGTAGATTATTGAACCTACTTTTAAAGAGCAGCAATTTGTTTGAAATGTTTTAAATTGCTACGGATTTTAGTTTAATGATATAAATTTAAAGTTGAGTTTGTTATACTTTATATATATATATATATATTTCTACTCTTGTTTAAGGAATTATATTTATGCAATTCATTTAAAATTGTAATGTATAATTAAGAAATACAGATTGATAGTTAGTCATCTATACTAATCAAACTTGCAGTCATGCTAGTTAAGTTTTCTAGGTATACATAATTATATTTAAATTAGGTGGGTAACCTTCAAACACTTCAAAGACCTACAGAATAAGGCATTTAAAATGTTTTAAGAACTTAGATTTTTCTTTTTCTTTTCTTTTTTTCTTTTTTTTGTTTTTGAAACAGGGTTTCTCTGTGTAGTTTTGATGCCTGTCCTGGATCTTGCTCTGGCCTCGAACTCACAGAAATCTGCATGGCTCTGCCTCCTGAGTGCTGGGATTAAAGGCATGTGCCACCGCTGTCTGGCAAACTTAAACTTTTCTAGACATTGAGACATGTCTGCTCCTGGCTGCACCAATCTACTTCAGAAAAGATGATGGGCATCGAAGAAACTCATTATGGAATTTGCTTCCTTTGTGGCAGAAGTTAGCCACTGGGCAAAAAAGTGCCCTTCCCTCAACTGCTTGACTGGCTGCTGTATAAACTGAACATGCCAGACTCATAGGAAGATGACCACTGAAATTTGCAAGGTGAGATGGTCCTTCAGGTTCTTGTTTGTAGGAGAAACTGACAGACATTCTAGAGGACATGCAGAGAAGCAACTGATGAACTTTGCCAGAATGAGCAAAACAGTCCTTAAAATGTCCTGCTTCACTGAAATCTATGGCAAAGAATCTAGACCTATAGGCTGAAGATAGATGCCCCAACATTACAAAGGAACTTTGGATGAGTGTGCAGGCATCCAGATGTCTTTGTCATTTCTAGAATTATGGAAGTTGCTTGCCATGCACTTCCTGTTTACTCAGGTAATAGTAGGTCCTTTTGGGTTCTTTGATAGAGTTGAAGACAAGATAGTTATAATTATAGTTTTCTTTGTCATGATAAAAGATAAGTTAAATTTAAAACTTTAGACTCACAAAAATAGGATATATGATAGAATACTTTCTTTAATTTTGCTAAATACAAATAGACTAGATATTGTAACTGTAATTCTTGCTTGATAACTATTTTGTTATATATATAATTTTACTATGTTAAAGTTAAAACCTTCCTTTTCGATTAGACAGAAAAAGGGAAGTTCTGTGGGATATGTTTCTGTATGCTATGAATATATGTGACTCCCATTGGAAATAAATAAAGTTGTTTTGACATATGGCAAGTAACTTACAGCCAGGCAGGAAATCCAAGCAAAGTTTCAGAGAGAAGAAGGGTGGAGTCTGGAGAGACACCAGCTGATGCCTCAGGAGCAACAAGATGCCAGCAGACCAGTAACATCTCAGCCAAGTGACAAACTATAGGATTAATAGGAATGGGTTAATTTAAGATGAAAGAGATACCTAGCAAGAAGCTGAAGCCATAGACCATACAGTTTGTAATTAATATAAGCCTCTGAATGATTATTTTAAAAGTGGCTGTGGACCATGAGGCTGGGTGGGACTGGAGAAACTTCCAGGTACAAGGAAACCATAATGAATGTACAGGACCTGTAAGGTTAAGAGGCAGGTAACGCCCTAATACAACATTATGAGACAATGAACCTTCAAAGATGCCATTGAGTTCGTTTTGTGTTAGCCATCTATTGCTAAGCATGGGGCCTACCTTTAAAAGTGTTTTGTCTCTCCAGGAAGACACAATTAGAGAAACTAATTTTTCATTTGCAAAAGATTTTTAAGGAAACAAGTTAATTTCACAAGTTCAGGAAAGTCACAAAATGTACAAAATAAAAATGCAATCATTTGGTTATTAAGGCAAGAAAATAACCACAAAAATTCAGTGTTTCGTGAATATAAAAACCTATTGTAGATATCATTATTATTATTATTAAATAAAATATGCTGTATATGAGTTGTTGCATTATGAAGTTATTAAGGTTTAATTCCAGAGCAATAAGAAATACACATTACAATAGTCTTTGTCTTACTTATATGAGTTTGGAGGCAGAGTGCAGGAAGAGAGAACCTGCTGTAAGTGATGAATCAATAATGATTACATGATAATTTCATGGAATCACTATTACTCCAATACTTAGTGTTTATGTTTCCCTAACTTCTCTTCTGTCATTTTTCTATGAGCGAATGCTAAAAAAAAAAAGGCACCATTCAATGATCGCTATCTCTATCCCAGGAACTGTAAAACATGAATTCAATGTCCTTATAGTCTTATGCCCTACTTATATATAATGTCTCAGCAATCTGTTGATATTAATACACTGATGCATGGAATCAAAACCTTACAGTTTCAAACCTTTAGCTCTGGTTCAAGCTGATTCTTTTATCATCCTTCTGTTACCATTGAGAGAACGGTGACTGTGTGATCTCTTCTTTTGGGGACAAATACATGAAAGCCAGAGTTGATTCCTGACCCTTTTTCACATTTGAACATAACTCTGTGTTGTTCCATGAGCACCCATGAGCACATGCTTTAAGGAATTTTCTGTTGTCATGATAATATTAAAAGTTTGTAGTGAGCTTGAGAAATCACAACAAGGAAAAATTTCATTATATAGTAGACACTATATCTACTTCATGATTTCCTTTTTATTTTATTCAAGCTGCATCATTTTAGTACAAGGTGTTCCAGCTTGATTTCTGTTACTGTAATTAAACACTGTGACAAAAGCAATGGAGAGTGGAAAGGAGTTATTCAGTTTTTACTTCTGTGTCACGGTTCATCATGTGTCAAGTCAGGACAGTAACTTGAAGGACTAATCCCAGAAGAACACTGCTTGATCTCTCATGAACTTAGGCTTTACTAGCTTTTTTATACATCTCAGAAATAACTGCCTAAGGATATTTCCACCCACAGTGAGCTGGAACCCTCCTCCATCCATTAACAATGCAGACAATGCCTCATAGGCATGCCAATCCAACAAATGCCAGTCTGATCTGGGCAATTCTTCAAAGACTTCTTTTATGTTGATTCTGGGCTATGTTAAGGTAACAGTTAAAGCTAACTAGGATATGAGGAGAAATGTAAATTAGATAGATATTCATAATGCCTCATCTATACTCTGAACTACAGAGGACAGTTTTGAAATGCTCAGTAGCTCCCTCCTCCTTTGTCTTTGGCTGTGGGAAATGTGGCAAATATTCTGTAAAAGCAGCACATCTGAAGATATCATTACAGTATGCTTATGTGATGGATATTACACAGGAGATAAAAGGCAAGAATGAGTGAACATCATATCTAAGCCCAGATACATTTCCAGATTTGCCTTAATTTGTGGGCTGAAAGCAGTGCAGTTTAATATTGGTGATGATGATGGCCATTAGTGATTACCAGGCTGAGATCTCATTATAATTATATATTATATAATTTTAGAGCTGAGTAGAAAACTACACAAGCAAGTTTATTCACTTCATGTTGCTGAGCTACTGATGGTGAAGATGTGTCTAGAAATTTGATTTAAATGCAGAGTAATGCCACAAATTAACTAGAACTACATTTGTAGTTCTTTTAGTATAAAGAAACAAAGTTTTTAGTCAAGAGACAATGCTAATACTTAATCATAAGTAACTTACAATTTAAGTATCAGATTCTCATATCTTATTAAGTCACTAAGGAACCATTTCAAGATATTGTTACAATTTGAAATAGTATCAAATATTAAGATTAATGGCTGCATATAGAAAACTTAGATAATATTCTAGACATTAAAGATTCCTTCTTTATTAGTCTCTTTCCAATAATTCATTACAATTATAATTTAAATTAATATCTTTGAGCTTCTCAAACACAGTAGAAGGTGAGTTATACAACTATATAAAAGTGTCTAGAATACAACAGGTATATTTAAAGGAAATAATACACACTAATAATGCTTAATAATCTTAGGAAAGAAAAAGAATGCAACTATATTTCATGGATTAATCAAAATAATATGGGCAGAAAGGAAAATTTTACAAGTTTTTTTTTTATTTTGTTAAATCCAAGTACTATAAACTATTGAAGTATAAATTAAAATTCTTTTGTTCCTGTGTTCACTCAAGAGGAAAAACTATTAAAACAGAGCACAGTGCTATTGGGTGGCTTTCTGAAGTGAGATAGTTTTAATAACAAAATGATAACTGTAATGTCAAGTATCTAAGATAGAGGGGGTTGTTTTTCTAGATGTTCACTCTGGATCGCCAATAATAACACCTGGCATATTTTAGAGAATAATAATTTTGTTGCTAAAAATGTACAGAAACAAGATTGGTTAAAGCAACATGTAAATAAAAATTGAGAATACAGTTAACAATGGGGAAATTATAATTTAATGAAAATGTTTCCTAAACAGACAAAAATTGGCTATCTGTCACTCATCTATATATGTATCTATCTATCTATCTATCTATCTATCTATCTATCTATCTACTTATCTATCTCACTTTGAAAAGTAGACTAAAACTGTGGACACACCTTGAGTATCATTTGTAGATATGTAGTATAGTTATACATTCTTAGTACAAGCTAACTACTTTATACATACTTCATTAAAATATTTTCAGCACCAACTTAAATATGGGTTCATCTTATATTGATAATGTAATTCATGTATTTTTCTTGATAACTTACAGATAATTAGGAACAGAGTTCATTAAAATCTCTACTTTCATGGAGCTTTCTTTTTCTGTGAAAAATACACAAACAAAAACAAGAAAGAGGGTTTGTGAGATGCTCGGGGAGGAAAGGCACTACCTGCCAAGATGGAGAGCCTGAGATTAGTACCTGGGATCCATACAGAGGATGGAGAAACTTGACATCTTCCAGTTGTTCTCTGACTACCACAGGCACACAGTGGCAGGCCTGTGTGTGCACACAGATATACAAATAAACAAACAAACAACAAAATAAATAAACATGATATTTTTAAAACAATACATAAAGAAAGGATAGTATATTGTCTGTTGAATATTGTGGAATAGAATAGGAAAAAACAAAGTGAGAAGCTAGAAATGAGTACTGTGTAAATACAGAAGAGCTGGTAGGAAGGCTTTACTGAGAAAGCAATACTAAAACCTGTGTGTAAGTCCTGTGTTTGCATTTAAACTCATATTTTACAACTACAAGGTTGTGTCAAAACACATAAAATGACAGATTTAGTGGATTCTCTACTCTGTTTTCTGTTTATTTTCTTATGAATAAAAAGAGATGAAATGTAAATTATTTATTCATATAATTTTTTTAACCTCACTGGCCATGTTAGTTTGCATATGTTTATAAATAGGAAAATATAAATGTTTTTACATATCAAAACATATTTATGCATTTATGTGTTTAGTTATGATTTCATATAACTATATAAACTTATTTGGCCTTTCAAACTATTTCAGATTTGTTTATCTCATTTTATGTTTTCACTTTTTTATCTAGACATGTGTATTGTGCCATGTGAGTGCCTGATAATCATGAGGGTCAGAATATGGCATCAGATCATCTGGAACAGGAATTATGGATGGTTTCAAACCCCCATGAGAGTGCTGAGACTTGAACTGTGATCCTCTGCAAAAACAGTAAATACTACTAACAGCTGATCCTCCTCTCAAGTTCCCTGATTTGGCCTTTTCTCTAGGTGCAGTTGTGTGATATTTTGTTTGTGTTCTGACAAATAAAGCTTGCCTGGAGATCAGAGGGTAGAGCTAGTCACTAGTTAACCAAGGAAGCCAGGCAGTGGTGGCACTCATCTTTAATCCCAGGACTTGGCAAGAGGAAGCAGGAAGATCAAAAGTTCAAGGCTACCCTGGCCTATATGAGATTGAACCAGTCTAAAAGATAAACAGACTCTTTTATCTCAGCACTAGGGAGGTGGAGTCAGGAATACAAACTGGATGAAGACAGGCTCTAGACTCCCATTCAACTGAAGATTCATAGAGGTAAGAAGTTTTTAGTGGCTGCTGCTCTGCTTCTCTGATCTTTCAACTAGTCTCCTCCATGTCTGACTCAAGATTTTTATCGATAAGACTAATTAGGATCATGCTTCATGCAGTTACTGTAATGCTTTTTGACAAACATTATATATTATAGATGGTATATATCACAAGAATGTCTCTGAGATAGTTCAATGTACACTTACAGTATGATATAAAATTTTAAGTTCTAGCTAATTAGAAGAATTAAAAGGTTGGACAAGATATATAACAGTGACAGGCAAAGAAATAAAAGCACAGAAGGAAGAAAAGATCTGAATGAGCAGCTCACATGCTCCACAGACTGAGGTTCAAGTGTCAAGGCTGGGCAATCTCAAATCTCTGGTTACACACTGTTCAATTTCTCTAAAGACTACGAGGCATCCCCACTTAAAACTGAAAATGCAGACTTTCATCAACACAGCTAGCATGAGATACACTTTTTTTTTTTCATTTAGACAATATGTTTACTCGTTGAACTGCAACTTTTTTACTTTCTTTTGTACAGTGCTTTTTGTTTAGATTGTGGAAGCTGGATGCCCACCTTAGTTTTGCATATAGATGTAAAGTTGCCCTGTGTCTGTAACAGTTGAAAATGCTGGGTGTTTACATGCTCAAATCTGTTCTGTGTGTTTTGCTATTTTAAGCTGTTAATGATAGACATATAAATGGCCTTCATATGCTTAATTCATTTACTAATTACTTGTAAAATGAATATTCAACATTGCATCTGTGTGTATGATGTATACAGGGAGAGGGGAGAGGGAGAAACAAAAATATGAGGGTATGCTGTGGGATGGTCTGTACGTCAAATGCTCTGATTGGTCAATAAATAAAACACTGATTGGCCAGTGGCCAGGCAGGAAGTATAGGCAGGACTAACAAAGAGGAGAACTGAGAGAATAGGAAGGTGGAGGGAGACACTGCCAGCTGCTGCCATGACAAGCAGCATGTGAAGATGCCAGTAAGCCACGAGCCACGTGGCAAGGTATAGATTTATAGAAATGGATTAATTAAGATATAAGAACAGTTAGCAAGAAGCCTGCAATGGCCATACAGTTTGTAAGCAATATAAGTCTCTGTGTTTACTTGGTTGGGTCTGAGCAGCTGTAGGACTGGCGGGTGACAGAGATTTGTCCTGAATGTGGGCTAGGAAGGAAAACTCTAGATACAAATGGCGCCCAACGAGTTGACAAGAGTTTCCACCTCAAACCTGAGAAAAAAGATTCTAAAGCGGAGCTAAAAACAGTTCCTAGTTGTCTCTTTCAAGGTAGCAGCAGCCTGTATTTTGAGCTACTATGGCGGGTTCCTGGCTTGCGCACTTGACCTGTAGTATGGCGGGAATGAGACCTCTGCAAGTGGCACATTAAACTGCGTGGTGGATTTAGCTTTTGCTAGTAAAAAACAAAAAAAGAGGTTTCTGGGCGAAACGCTGCTTTGATAGAAGCATAGACCCACTATTTCTGAGAGTTGATGGCTCCTAGAGCTGGCAGAAAACATACCACCGCCATGTTGGGAAGCTGAAGTGGGCAGAACCAGCAGCCACAGCATCTTTTCAATCTTAGAATGCTGCACTTTAAAGCGATAGGCTCAAGGTAATATAAAAAACAAGACATGTAAAGATGGCTACCACACAGAGAATCTGGATTATGTTCTCTTTGATATTCGTAACTGAAGAAAAACATTTGATTACAAAAGCTGTTGAGTTATGCCAAAATGCATATTTTAAAGGTACCTTGACTTCAAAATTTGGATGTAAGGATATGTTGCTTTGGAAAGGAGGCTCTGCTTTTGTTTCCACAGAAAGCCAGAGGCTATGGATTTGTTCCAGATTAAGATACATCAGGTTTGACCAGCCAAGACCCCCAAAAAGGTCTCCGATGACACCATGGCCCAGATGATCCAACATCCAGAATGGTTTGAAGGCGACTGGCTCAGACAATACAGCCTCATGAACTACTCCATAATCCTAAAATTTTCTTTGTGTCCCCATAAGATACAGCACCCCCCTCCAGCAGGAAGTAGTAAGAGAAGCTACACACAAATTCCCAAATATAGCAAGCTGACTTTGGAGATGTGTAAAAGTTAAAACCTTCCTTTAAAAAAAAAAAAAGAAAAGAAAAGAAAAGGGGAAGTGCTGTGGGATGGTCTGTATGTCAAATGCTCTGATTGGTCAATAAATAAAACACTGATTGGCCAGTGGCCAGGCAGGAAGTATAGGTGGGACTAACAGAGAGGAGAACTGAGAGAACAGGAAGGCGGAGGAGACACTGCCAGCCGCCACCATGACAAGCAGCATGTGAAGATGCCGGTAAGCCATGAGCCACGTGGCAAGGTATAGATTTATAGAAATGGATTAATTAAGATATAAGAACAGTTAGCAAGAAGCCTGCAATGGCCATACAGTTTGTAAGCAATATAAGTCTCTGTGTTTACTTGGTTGGGTCTGAGCAGCTGTGGGACTGGTGGGTGACATAGATTTGTCCTGACTGTGGGCCAGGAAGGAAAGCTCTAGCTACAAGGGTACAGCAAACTGCATTTAGGTAATTAGCAAATTACAGTTATTTTTCTTCCTCTCCTAGTAATAAAATAGAGATTTTAGCTACAAATTCATGTTTTCTTTTATTGTGAGTCTGAGGTAATACTTTTATGTCGTTGTTCGGTGAGTCTTCAAAAAGATATTCTAGCGTGTTTTGAGGTTTGACTTCCATGCTTTGGAAGGAAGACCATGGTGCAGCTCATATGGAACTGGCTAAATTCACACACCACTAATGAAGCCATTAACTGCTTCATTTGGAAACACCAACCATGTACTTACAAAACAGTGATATTAAGTCCATTTTCCTCATACATTCTTCTATTTTTAGCTAATTAAGCCAGAAGACATGAATTATGAATATTTGTTGTTTTGCATATAAATTAGAAATTTCCTTCTCTTTCCTAGGGTTGCAAACAGTATTTCTTCTACTTTTGTTTCAATGGCAAACTCCATCTTTACATGAATCCTATACAAAGTATTGAGAAATGATAATACTTGCTGACAGAATTCTTAGAAGTGATCAATCAACTTCTCCAAGAGAAAATTATAATTCAAAGGTGGCTTTAAAACTCTGGTGGCCTCAAAGGTCAAGTTATCTCCTTTCTTCAGTTTAAGAAGTTGTTCTGGAGTCAATAATCTTTAGTTCAGCATAAGAACTTTGTCTCCAGCCTCCCCTCCTACCTTAGCATTTTAACAAAACCTAGGTTGCTAAACAAAATGCTGATTACCTGCATCTAATGCACACAGTACTCTATTTTAGATTGTCTTTTCTTGTTCAGTCTTTGTTGACTTAAGAAATGTACTTTTCTTATATTGAACACAAAATAAAAGCAATTACACACAATACATTTCCACCTGCTAATGAATCTCAATATTTTCTCCATAGATCAGTTACAAAACTGTGGGACTGTGGTACATACTCATGATTGAACTGCATGGTTGGTTATCCCAGGGCTTCAAAGTCTAAGAGTGGTATTCAGTGACTGCCTGAGCTCAATACCCTAGAAAAGCTTATAAAACATTTTCCATGATTTGATAATCATAAGCATTGTCTTGAGTTAGACTGATCATTCTATCATAATATTCAATTCCTTTGTAATATGTCCATGACATTTTAACTTTGTTCAAATGTTTGCTTTTAAATTCCTCTTTCCTCTCTCTCCTCCTTCTCTTCCTCATCCTTCTATTCATTCCTCTCCCTTCCTTCTTTCTCCTCCCTCATAATAATAGTGAGAATAATAGCAACACTGACCTGTAACAGTAGTGTTGACAGTTTTAGGGACTCAATTGCTACTTCTTAAAATTTCAGCCAATAACTGCCTAAAAAGTCACTTCTTCCTCAAAAGATTGGGGAGAATATTAGTTATGATCATTTACAGGTAAATGTGCTGTACCACCAAAATTTTTGAAGTTACTCAATATTTAGTAATGAAAGAGTCTGAGTAATAGATGACCACCAACTTTAGAGATGCCTCAATCTTGCCTCTTTATATTTGACCTCAAGTAAAGTCACTGCTCTGACTCATTTTTGGGTTGGATACCTTATATCATTACTCTTGTTTCCTAGTTATAGAATAATGACAATAAGAACTATACAGTCCTCACTATATATTTAATTTGTAAGTCCACATACAAGAAACTTTTATAAGAAGTTATCTTTTTGGCATGTGGTGTGTGTGTACATAAAATCAATAGAAAGGGGTTGTTTTCAAAACAAAACAGATTGTCATGGAACATATCCACAAGCTGAAGGAAGACAAAGCCCACAAGAAGCAGGACTGGATACTATAAACTATTAACCTGAAGGAAACATACAAATCCCTCTTCAAAACAAGATAGAGAAAGTGGCTTGAAGAAATGTTTTCTTATGCACAGCTAAATCTATTTTAAGTGTGTGTCTCATATCATGTTGTTCAACAGATGCGTATCTGTTGTTGTCTTCTGTATCTAGGGTTTTTTTGGTCCTGCCTGGCCCACAGTCAGGACAAATCTCTCATCTGTCAGTCCTGCAGCCACTCAGACCCAACCAAGTAAACACATAGAGACTTACATTGTTTACAAACTGTATGGCTGTGGCAGGCTTCTTGTTACCTAGTTCTTTTATCTTAAATTAACCCATTTTTATTAATTTATACTTTGTTACATGGCTTATGGCTTACCAGTACTTTACATGTTGTTACTTATGGCGGCGGCTAGCAGTGTCTCCTCATCCAGCTTTTTTGTTTCTAGAATTCTCTTTTTTGTTTGTCCCGCCTATACTTTCTGCCTGGCTACTGGCCAATCAGCATTTTATTTATACAGAGTGATATCCATAGCACTCCCTCCCCTTTTTTTTAAAAGGAAGGTTTTAACTTTTACACAGTAAAATTACATATAACAAAACAATTATCAAGCAAGAATTACAGTTACAATATCTAGTCTATTTATAATATCTAGTTTATTTGTATTTGACAAAATTAAAGAAGATATCCTATCTATCTTATAATTGTGAGTCTAAGGTTTTATATCTAACTTATCTTTTATCATAACTAAGAAAAATTTTAACTATCTAGTCTTTAATTACATCAAAGACCTCAGAAGGATATAATATTACCTGAGAAATGGGAGAAGGACGTAAGCAACATTTGGGAGTCTTGTGAAAGTAGACAGAGACAGCTGGCAGCCTGGACAGTCATCCAAAGTTTCTCTGTAATGTTGGGGCATCTGTCTTTAGTCCATAGACCTAGAGTCTTTTAGTTACTTTACTCTGCGTCCCGTAGAATGTCTCACAGTTTCCTCTGAGAAGCAGGAACCTGAAGGACCATTTTGCAAGCAAAGTTCAGTGGTCACCTTCCTATGGGTCCTGTATGTCCAGTTGATACATTTTTTAAGCAGTACAGGCAAGAACTTTTTCTTACACAAATGGCTATTTTTGCCAAGAAGAAGATAAAGTCCATATAGAGTGTCTTCGATGCCCATCCTCCTCTCTGAAGTAAATTGTTGCTGCCAGGAGGAGACATGTCTTATTGTCCAGAAAGTCTGAATTTTTTTAAACATTTTAAATGTCATATTTTGTAGGTCTTTGAAGTATTTGAAGATTACCTATCTATTTGAAATATATCTATGTATACCTAGAAGACTTAACTAACATGGCTACAAGTTTGACTATCATAGAAGACTAATTATTAATCTGTATTTTTAAATTATCTATTACAATCAAAATGAGTTACATAAACATAATACCTCAAACAAGAGTAGAAATATATATACAGCATAACAAAATTAAGTTTAAACTGGTGTCAATAAACTAAAATTTATAGCAATGTAAAACATTTTAAACAAGTAGTTCTTTAAAAGTAGATTTAATAATCTACAGTTTATCCTCATATCTACATTAGTCTCCTTTCTTTTTTATTATATTTTTAATTATTTAAAACAATTTCAACATTAAATATATTATGATCTTATTCTTCCCCTCTAGCATTTCCTTCTAGATCTTCTACCCCATACCACACTAATTTAAGTACTTCCTTACAAAACAAACAGAACCCAGTATATCAAAAACAAAACATCACCAAAAGTAGAACACCAAACTGTAAAAACTGTAACCAAATAAAAGCACATGTACACACACACACACACACACACACACACACACACACACACACACACCCCAAAAAAACCCTGTGAAGTCATTATATATTGGTCAACCTCTCCTGAACATGAAGCCTGCCTGGTGTCTGTTCTTGTATTGTGGCTCCAAGTTTAGTGTTTTTATGTGATTTCTGAGTGTCTGAACAAGAACAAGTGAATCTCTGAATTTTGTGCTTTTCTTGGGCTCTTTTCTTTCTGTTGGTTTGTCTTGTCCAACTTCAATGTGAAAAAAATCTTTTTTATCTTATTACACACTATTTTGTTATATTATCAAAAATGAATGAATGAATGAATGAATGAATGAATGAATGAATGAATGAAAATCTAGCCACTCGGGTAAAGGTTAACAAATGAATTTTAATTTATACCTGCTGGGAGAGGGAAAATCAGTTTTCTCCAGTGAAGCAACATTATCCTCTTTATAAATATCGTCACTCCTCACCTTTAAAATACTTCCTTACCATCACTGGATCATTTCAATGGAAAGAATCCTACATTATCTATCATGTAAGAATCTCAGAAATCACCACAGTTTTAGAAATACACCCAGACTTACTAAGGGGATATAGAGAGTACATGCCTAAAATATAACATGCTGTGTATTAATTTCTCACCAAACATTGCCTAGTCACAATAATGATGATAGAATATCTGGAGAGTAATTTCATAGTTCACAGTTCATTGCATTTTTAGCAATGAAAATTTCAAAATGTAATGGTACTGACATCAATACATGCCAATCAGAAAGAAAATTACTATTTAATTTAGTTATATCTAGAAAGAATTACACATTCTAAAACAAGACTTTGTCATACACACTTAGTACATTTCTCTTTTTAAGAAAGAATAAAGACAATATTTTATATGTACTTGTGTAGCAGTGTACTCCAAGATTAAAACTTTCCACCTTGAAAGGAAACCTCTTAAGGCGTAGAACGTAAAGGAAAATTGAACCAGCAAGGTATCCTAGGAAAGGAATTTTATACGTAAGATGTGCTCAGGCAAAGGGAAAGCCTCTATCCCTCAAGGAAGCTCTAGTAAACCAGAAAGCAAACAACTCAAAATAGCTTCAGGAAGTTCCTCAAACTGACTAAATTCATTAGCTCCCTACCCAAGAGTATACAAGTAGTAAAGACTGCTGAGAGTCCCTCTCAGAACACATAAGCTACAAAGACTCTGAGACAGCACAAGCTGCCCGGAAGAAACAGAGACCAGCTGAACAAACTTGAAAGTATTAGATGCCAGGAGAATTGCCTAGAAGAAACTAAAGACCAGTTAAACTGCCTGGAAGAGGCTCAGACCAACTGAATCACCTGAATAAGAGTCTCTCTAATGTGTTGAGCTGCCTGTAGGCTGTGCAATGAACTGCAGGTATCCTTTTGTGGGCTGCCACCCATGCTGGAGGGAGCTTTGGAGACCGCAGCTGTCTTTGCAACATTTTTTGCACCTCCCTCCCCCAAACTCCTTTAACGAACTCCAATAAAATTCATGGTTTATCAAGTTGGACTTTATTGCTATGTGTACTTTGGAATGTTCTAAGATACAGGAGGAAGCAGGACAGAAAGATTCCAAGAGCTAAGAGATTAGGGAGTTAGCCGTGAGATTATACCTCTTATTAATGTCAGAAACTACACCTATAAAGTCTCACCAACACGACTGTCTAAAGATGAAGCAAACAAAGGTGACATCATTAGATACTGCAAAGCAGATGGGGAAAAGCCCATAAGGCCTCAACCCTACACGAAGAACTATAAGCAACTAATGCTGAGAGTGGGAAAAATAGTCTTCCTGAGGGAACGACATACCAGTTAGTTACCCAATAAAAAAATGTTCATTTGTGAAAACTTACATACAAATAACATGATACAAATTGAGCGGATTATATTTAGGAATATATATGTATATACCTTTACATACATATGTGTAATAACAATAAATGAAAAAAGGGGCCTGAATTTGAAGAGACTGGGAGCAATATACTAAGAGGAGGGAAAAATGTAATTATATTGCAATCCCTAAATATTAGAAAAACAATCAAATTAGATTTTTTCTAAACATCATAGTTTCCAAAAATATTGGATTCTTAGTAAATTAATTATTGGTTAGCTATTTCTTCTTATGTCTGACTTCCTTGAAATCAGATGACCAGAGATATTATTTAGAACTTGAAAACTCATGTAACTTATTTCTTAACATTCTGAGAAACATTTAATAGTTATTTAATGAATTCATCTCTATTTAAAACTTTGGTAATCCAAATTATCTGGATGTATTTTCTTTTGTTTTATGTGATGATATAAAAGGAATTAGAATAGAAACTTACTTGGGAGAAATGTCCTCTGAAATCAAACTATATGAGATTTAATCTAGAATTATGGAAGAAAGTTGATTCCTTTAAGCTGAGGGGAGCCATGATCTTATTAACAGTAATGTCCTCTTAAAACTCCAATATTTAATTCATTTTTTCTAATTATAATTAAAAATAATCAATTCTCCAGTTTCATGTTTATTACATATTTCATTTTATAATCCCAAGACCTACTTAATATGCAAACCATTTTGTTGTACCATTTAAAATTCTAAAGTTAGATATCTACATAGTTGCTTGGCATTAAACCATGCTGACATTTTAAATACATAATTTTTGTTTATATTGAACTTGTTTTAATAATAGTTAATAAAACTCCAATGTTAATTCCAAAATAAACAGGAGAAAAGAAACAGACCCAAGCATTTTATTTCAATTCTTCTTTGTGTTTCATTATAATGTAATTATACAACCAGTAATTAATCACTTCTAGCAACAATGAGGTTATTGTAATTCTGGAAAATAATGCATTCCACTAAAATGGTTGGATAATAACCAACAGAGCTTAACACAAACATTAGGATAATAGAGAAGAGACTATGAAAATAAGTTGTGTTTTTTCAAATGCTAAGACCAAGTAATTTAATATGAATATGCAAATTAGCTGATGTGATTCCTTGCATATACATTAGCTTAAAAACAAAATTTACTTAATGAAATTTTAGTTGGGTTTCTACTGGAATGATCTCCATGTTTGGATTTCCCTACTGTGGATTATTGATTATTTTATGTGGATTATTGCTTAATAATTTCAGTTTAGAAATGTTTTGTTTAATCATATACTATAGGTTAAAAGAAATAAGACTATACATAAAATTAGATGCATTATGGTTAAAAATGAATATGTAATAAGCCAAAGCATAAGTTTTATTTATTTTTTAATTTTCTAAATAATCAAAAATGATACAGTTTTATTTACCTTCTGCCTATCACATTTTGGAAACAGCCAAGAAATAAGAAAAGAAGAATGAACATTGGAATCTTACCCCTATAAATCATTTAACCTTTTGTTGTCTTGTACATATTATATGTCATTTAAATTTAGAAGAGATATGCCTGTTGTTTTGTTTGAATAAGGTAGGGTCATTTGTAGGCTGAAAGACAAAATGTTGCCAAATATTAGATTAGATAGATAAGAGACAAATGATAGATGGTTGATAGATAATAGATAGACATTTATATAGATGATATATAGAAAGATGAAACTTCTTCTATAACTACACCCAATAAACTTTTTCTTCTATAGCATACTTAATACAGAATGAGTTCCTGTAGATTTTATAACAGAGACATCTTTTTTCTAAAATTATTTTAATTAGTAATGAGCAAGCATAACTCCTGTTTCTTTATGCCCTAAATATTAGATATAATTCAAGTCAAATTTGCAAAAGCATATAATATATTCTATAATTCCATTTAAAAATAAAATTTGCCCGGCGGTGGTGGCGCACGCCTTTAATCCCAGCACTCGGGAGGCAGAGCCAGGAGGATCTCTGTGAGTTCGAGGCCAGCCTGGGCTACCAAGTGAGTTCCAGGAAAAGGCGCAAAGCTACACAGAGAAACCCTGTCTCGAAAAAAACCAAAAAAAAAAAAAAATAAAATAAAATAAAATTTTATAGACACCATGTTAAACTAATACAAAATATTCTCAATTCACTGATTCATTTGATGTAAAGAATGTAAAATTCAGCTTTATTTTATATTTTAAAAAAATGTATTTACCTGTTTGTGTGTGTGTGTGTGTGTGTGTGTGTGTGTGTGTGTGTGAACTTGCATTTGTGCACCACATGTATGTATTATCCACGAACATGAGAAAATCACATTAGATCTCTTAGCATTACAGTAACATGTAGTTGACCATCAGATAGGGGTTTTTGGAACATGTACAAGAGCAACACATGTTTTTAACTGTTGAGCAGTCCCTCCAACTGTAATTCCAGTTTTTAAATGTTATTTTCTTCACCTCCAGAAAGATTGGGGCCAGGGAGTAAGAAGTAACAAAATAATAATAAGTATGAGTGTTAAAGCCAGTGCTTCTAGTGTTATAAAACAATAAGTAATTATGCATCAAATTTGAAAGATAATTTGAATAATTGTATAATGACTGGAATAGCTATAAGTAGCATCAAGTATGTATATATTATAAATTAAAATTCCATGGTACAACATTGATGTAAAGATTTAATTTTTTTGATGTAGAAGTTTCAATGAATCAACATTAATTGAATTACTACACACCTTAAAGTTTGCTAACAGATAATGAGTAATGTCTCTCACTCTCTTCAAGATATTCCACTGAAAAAATGTCCATCCTTACAAATTATTCTCAGGAAAAAGATTACAGAAAGCACCTGCAATTCTGATAACTTTATTTTTGAACACCATGTTCCCTACAGCATTAATTTAAATACATATTTGTTACCTGCGGTGGTTTGAATATGAATGGCCCCCTTAGGCTCTAATATTTGAATGCTGATTCATCAGAAAGTGATACTACTTAAAAGGATTAGAAGGTGTGGCTTTGTTGGAGGATGTGTATCACTAGGAGTGTGCTTTGTGATTTCAAAAGCCCAGTCCATGCCCAGCCTCTCTCTGTATCACTGCCTATGGATCAGGATGAGGCTCTCAGTACTGCTCCAGTATCTGCCTGCATGCCACCACCTCCCTGCTGTGATGATAATGAACTAAACCCCTGAAACTCTAACCAAGTCTCCAATTAATGCTTTCTCTTATGAGTTGCCTTGGCAACTATATCCCTTCACAGCTATAGAACAGTGATGAAGACATCACCCATAACAAAATATTATCCAGAACACATTTCTGTAACAAACAGGCAGTGTGTAAACATATACAGGTAAAAATAAGGATCCAAATTCTTGATATTGTCTTAAATATAGTGATCAAAGACATTTGAATGTTACATACTCAGACACATTTAGAACATTCAGGCAAGCAAAGGAACAATTCCTCTGGTGTTGATTCTAACTATTCCTGCCAGCCAGCAATTCTGTTCATCTCTACAGATATGGTATCTTTACAAAATAATTCTGATGTAAGCTATTAAATTCTGAATATATTTAATCTTATATTTCTAGTATGTGACATTTATGGCACTTCCATTTGTGAACTACCACCCTCAAAAGTATTGACTGCTTCTTTTAGAGAAATGGATAAATAATATTTTAATTTTCTCTCACCCAAATATCAAGATGGCAAATGTATTTACAGAGAATTGAAAATATGGACAAGTAAAATGTAAGGTAACACTTAGATTGAGATCTAGAATCACAGGGAAGTATTAAGTAACAACTCGTTTTGAAAGCCTGCAAAACAGAGAAGAATCCTTTTATATACTTCCTCTTAAAAATGTCTTTTATCATTCTTTTAAATAGTCTACTGAAGTCAAGTGTATTCCATACTTAATGATAAATAATCCATGGATATTGTATCAGTCAGGACTCCCTAGAACTGATAGAATGAAAACTTATGTGTGTATGTATGAATGTACACATATAAAAGGGGGATTTATTAGAATGGCTTAAAGGCTGTGGTTCATTGAGTGAACAGTGGCTATGTTCTAATAGAAAGGCCAAGAATCCAGTAGTTATTTATTCCACATGGCTGGATACTCAGTTGTTCTTCAGTATACATTAGAATTCCAAAGAGGTAGGTGCTAATGCCAGTGAAGGGATGCCTCAGCAGGAGGATATATGGACTTGCCAGTGAGAGTGGGTTCAAGCAGAAAAAAAGCAAAAGCTTCCTTCTTTCATGTCCTTTTATAAAGACTGCCACCAAAGACAGGACCCAGAATTAGTGTGGGTCATCCTATATCAAATGATCTAGATTTAGGATGGTCTTCTCACCTCAAATGATCTAATCAAGAAAAATCTCCCACAGGTGTGTCTAGATGCTAGGCTTTTAATTTGTTTCAAATACAGTCAAGATAACAACTAGGATTAGCCATCACAAGTACACCCCTTGACAACTTGACACACAACTGTATTTCCATTTGTCATGACTAATTTCAAGTGAAAACAATAACTAGGTCATAATAATGCCTAACATGTGTAGCATGAATCTTAAAGAGTCTTATTAATAAAATCAAACCTGAGCCAGGTATTGGGGTGAACGCTGAATGATCAGAGAAGCAGAACAAGCCACAGTCATCTCACCTTGCCAATTCCTTAGCTGATCCTGTTTCCTCAGGCTGGAAGCTTCTCAGCTGAACTGTGCTGCTCAAAAGCCTAAAAGCTTAACCAGCTCTAGTTCTGGTCTTCAAGCCTTAAATATCTTTCTGCTTTCTGCCATCACTTCCTGTGATTAAAGGCTCTTGTTACCATGCCTAGCTGTTTCCAGTGTGGCTTGGAACTAAGACCTAGTTTTTTTTAAGGTCTTTGCTTAGACCTAAAATCATCTGGCAAGAATTCAAGAAACACCAGACTGATCAGGTTGTATTAACACATTTAAATATTTAAGAAAATGTTTAGGCCAGCAGTGGTGGTGCATGCCTTTAATCCCAGCTCTCAGGAGACAGAGCAAGCCAGATGTCTGTGAGTTCGAGGCCAGCCTGGTCTACAGAGAGAGATCCCAGAAAGGCACCAAAACTACACAGAGAAACCCTGTCTCGAAAAATCAAAAAATATATATATATAATATATATATATATATATATTAATAAAAAATATATAAAATATACATAATATAAGCATATATACAGACATACATATTTTTAAAAAGAGGCATGATAAAGCAGGAGTGAGGAGAGATTGGGGGAAGAAAGGGAAGAGGGAGAATGGTGTAATTATATTTTAGTTTTTAAAAAGTTAATGCAAAGCACAGGACATAAGTTCATTGTAACACAACCTGACTGGCACTGAGTTCTTATTACAGGTGTATTTTGATTCTACACAGCTTAACATCCCAAACCTAAGACAATAGTGTATTTTTAAAGAATGAGAGCAACCCTAACCTCAAAGCCCCATATATTACTGCTTTAAATGCATTATTCAAGTATTGCAATGTGGACTCATTTTATTCTGTGCCTGGATGAAAATTTTATCAGCAATTGAATGTATAAATTCACAAACATATAAATGCAGAATGGAGTGATACTAGTGTTAAAATATAATTTCACATATTTAAAAGGAATATATGGGGGTAAATATGATACATTAAAGCAGAAATAATTGTATCCTTGAGCATCTAACTCGAAATTCAGAAGTCAATTGAAGGTGTAATCAGCCATCAGGACTCTGGAGTAGCGTGGCAGGACAGGGTAGCAGTGAGTGAGTCTGATACTTGGAGCTGTGAGAAAGTTGATTTTACATCTAGTTATGAAACAAGTGACCCTAACTGGTACGTATTGTCATTTATATGCATTTCTGAGCCAGTAGAGTAGTAATGCAGTATTCCATTCAACAGGTTCTAGAAACTCTGCCATCCTGTAGGAACTTCCTTAATCACTCCTACTCTCATTACAATTAACACATGCAGGTAAGTGGACACACCCTGCTCACAGACACACTCAGAAAATAAAACATAGATATTTTAGAAGAGAAACATACTGTGGTATCAAGGGAAAGAAAAAATATGGCTAACTATGGAAGAAACGAAATGATTAATGGATATTTATGTTAAATTATCACCATAAATGTCTGCATCTGAATAAACATATGTCCTAGAAGATAAACAACTTTGAGCTGTGTGAAATTTAAACTGTGATGTCTTACACAAAAGAAAACAAATAAGGAGTAAATTCATAGTGAATATGGTACAAAATTTTTGCTCTGTCGTGAAAATAAAGGTCTCACTAATTTAAAAGAAGGTTGATAGAAATTATACAAATGATTAAAGTCACAACACAATGTCATCAAATGATTGAAAAAGCAAGGATAGATACTCCCAAGATAAAGGGTCATCATAGAGTAGAGACATGAAGGATCATCACACAATGGAGACATCAAAGCTGAAAATGTCAATTTTGTTTATGAACCATCTGGCAATGTTTTTTCAGTATTTCCAAAGTTCATTGTGGCCTGGAGTAATGACTCATCAGTTAAGAGCACTTGCTGCTCTTGCAGAGAACTCTGATCCTGTCCTAGATTCCATATTGTAGTTCACAACCATAGTTTCTCTTCTGGTCTCCCCAGCCACCAGGAATTCGTATGGTGCAACCATTTGCACATAAATAAAACATAAGTGAATCTTTCTGTTCTAAAACACAATGTTTTCCTTTTTAAGCAACTCATTTACAAAGCATAACATTTATCTAAACATCTATATGTTATGTCACATATTACATATTTGAGAAATGAAATAATTGAAGTTACAATTGATCTCTTATATGACATCAGGGTTATATCAGTTTTTTTTTTCTGTTGCTTTTGTACCTCTTCAACATGGTCTCAGATTTAAGAGTGAGATGACTAAGCCAAATAACAAAATTTTTATTAATGGATTACACTAGTCATCATTGTTATTGTGTTGATGGAATAACTATTTAATTTTACATCATTACATTTCTTTTACTTTTATTTGTATAAATTGAGTAGATATGCATGAGATATACATATATGTGTACTCAGGTATGTATTCCTGTGCATTCAGAGACCAAAGGCGGACAATAGATTCCTAAACTATCACACTCTATTTTATTCCTTTAAGATGACGTCTCTCACTGAATCTGTATCTAAGCAGGTAGCATGCAAATCTTAGCAATCTTCCTTGTTTTATCCCCAACACCATGGGTCTCCTTAAACTTTGTCTTTTGATGGCAGGCTATTGATACAGCAAGCACACTTACCACTGAGCAATCTCTCCATTCCTCTCACTATCTATCTTAAAGCTTTAATGGATATGTCTGTTACTATGACAGTTATGTGAAGCGTGGAAAGAGACAGATCATTGATGGTTGAAATTTTCTATGAAGTCTGTCTATGGGACTGAGGAGAAAATTCTCTTTCACTGTGGACCAGAATGAAATCAATTCAACATCTACCACTCTAAAAACATTCCACCAAATAAGCAAATGTTTTCCAGTTAGAGAGAATCAATTTTTAATTAATTTTCAGAAACCAAAAATGGCATTGGACAAATATCATTCTCTGCAACAAAAGAAACATCTGGTTGCAATTATGGTCTTTGCTAATATTAATTTTGCTTGGAAAATTGTATTTCCAAAGAGATTTGTATATATAGTTAGGTTTTTATACCAGTTTGCTATTGCATTTTAAAACATACTAATGGAAAATATTCTCCTACATCTAATATTAGTCAACAAAAGGAAAGAAGAAAGAAAAATTACATTTTCAGAAGGAGATAGATTTAAGTTCATCAGAAGTATATTTTCAGCCAGTTTTTCATTTCAAGACAATAAAACTTTGGTGCTCTATGGATGTTGATATATGTGTGTGTGTGTGTGTGTGTGTGTGTGTGTGTGTGTGTGTGTGTGTGTGTGTGTGTGTTCCCGTATATGTATATGTATATAATTAGATATGAATGCAAACTCATTTGAGTCAAAAGTACAAAAGCTCCTATAAAATATACTCATGAAAAAAACTATTTTTTACTAAAATAAAAACAATAAAAGAGCTAATTCCACATGCAAGAAAAATGTGTGTGTTCTAGAGGGACGTCCACATAGTTCTCTTCATAGATAAGATCACTTTCCAGGTGAATAAAATAATACCCACCACATCCATGGCCTTAATGCTTTCTGTCATTGTAGAAATGTGAAGACAGATAGCAGAGATTTTTCTGGCTCCTTTCTTTCTGGATTAGATTTCATTCATTTGTTTGTTCTAATGTTTTTAAAATTACTTTTTATTGATTATCTGGGAATTTCACATCATGAGCCCCAACTGTGCTCACGTCCCAGTCTTCCCATGTCCACCTCCCTTCCTCTGTGACCTCTCCCCCCACCCAAAAAAATAAAAACAAAACAACAACAGCAAAAACAAGTCCACTTTGTGTTGTGCACATATTCACTGGAGCATGGTCAAATTCCTAGTGGTCAGTCCCCTCAAGGGAGGATGAATCTTTCGCAGCCTGCATCCGAACCGGAAGCCATCAGCTGAGGGGAGCCTTGTGGTGGCTGGAGCTGAGAAGGGCTAGCTTTCCTGAACACATGCCACCTCCTGCACCTCAGTGCTAGGAGCTGAGGAGGGAAAGAATTGGCTCTCCTGTTAGGGGTGGGAACAGCTCTCCCGAGGATACCAACGTCATTGCAGCTTGGTTGACACCAAGGGCCAGGGCCAGCTCTGCTGACCCAGAGACCTGGGCAGCAACCCTGACCCTGGGTATCTGCATGGGCTTTGATGGTAACAAAGGCCACAGGCATCAACTAGGCCCTTGGCTGTGTCAGGACCACTGACCCTCTCATGGCCCTCAATGGCTGCACAGACCATGAGCCTCAATGTGGTCTCAGAAGGTTACAGAAGCCACTCTCATCAGTGCTGCTTCCTGAGGATATCACTGAGGCATGCCACCACCATCCATCGTGTCTCCAGGTCAGTCTTTCTCCTCAGCATGCACTGCTCCATTTTTCTCTCTTACCCTCTTATCCATCACATATTTGTTCCTGTAGTGGTGCCCACTTGCCTCACCACAGAGTGGCTCTGGGATGTCTTCTGGCCACTCAGGGCCATAGAGTCCCAGCGGCACTTGGATCTCATTCTAACATTTTTAATACAGGGTCCCAAGTATCCCAGGATACTTTGGAACTCATTTTCTTAGCTGAAGATAACATTGAAATTGTTATCTACTTCCTCCATTGCCAAAGTTCTAGGATGACTGGAATGTGCCATAAGGCCTATCTTCTTCAGTGCTGGGGATTAAACACAGGGCTTGGTGGTGCTAAGACAACAGTCAAACTGAGCTACACTGCCAGCCACTGTTCTTTCTTCTACTCAAACAAGTAGTAACATTAGCAAGCATTTTCCATGCCAGAATTGTTTCCTAAGAAATAGGTGATGAGAAAACGGTAGATATACTTGGTCTCTACTGATGGGTCCTCTGCATTGAATTTAACCTGAGAGAGACAGAGGAACACTGAGAGAACCTCTGCATCTCCCAGTTCAGCAGCTACCCAAAGAAATGTGTGGAGTGATCCATATATTTTGAAAGAATTAATATCAATGAAAAATTGTTTGGGGATTATAGCGTATTAGACTTTCAATCTGCATCATAAGGTACCCTAAGAGGGCCAATTACCTTTTAGTATATTATATCTTTGACAAATACATTGTCTACCAGAAATATTCCAATTTTTTATCATGAACCAAATATGTAGAAACCTTAACTTTGTTACTATTTTATGAAAGGCAAACTGATGAAATTTTATTTCTATAAAAGTTGAATCTACTAAATAACTTTACAGGAAACTCATTGATATTTTTGAACACTCTTATTGTCTTGATTTATTCCGTTTTTACCATGCAGTCACAACTACCTTCTCGGTGACAGTGTCTACAGAGCTGAAGGTAGGCTTATACTAGCCATGCAATGTCAAAAATGTAAACATATAAAGTCGTTATTTGAAAAGTTGTATAAAACGTTGTCCAGGGCCCAAATCTTGGGAATTAAGTTTCAGAATGAAACCTATGATTCCCATAGCTGCTTTGTTCCTGAGACACTGGAGTTTCTGTATGGACCAATCACAAGCTTCCAACATGATCAGTTCCCAACAAAAATCTTGAGAATCACAACAGAATCTGTGGTGGTATTTTATTTGTGTTGAAATGTGGTGATATTTTATTTGTATGTTAATAAATAAAGTTTGCCTGGAGATCAGAGGAAATAGCAAGCCATAAACACAAAAGTCAGGCAGTGGTAGCACATGCCCTTAATCAGATCACTTGGCAGGCAGAGTCTCTGTGTGTTCAAGGTCACACTAGGGAACAGAGCCAAGCATGATGACACATGCCTTTAATCCCACTACCAACTATAGAAACCTGGAAGTATGTACAGACAGGCAGTGACAAGGAAGTGAGGTAGCTGGGCTAAGAGCCAATGACAGGGCAGAACAGCAAGGTAATAAATGTGTGGGTAGACAGGAAGTAGCTCACTTTTGCAGAGCTGGAGAGGTAAGGTTGGTGGCTATCACTATTTCTCTGATCTCTAAGGCTTTTGCCCCTATATTTGGCTTCATGTTTTTTTATTTAATAAGACCATTTAGAAATTTGCCTACAAGAATCTTTTAGGAGTATCTCTAGTTGCTAATGTCACAGATGATAACACAGTACATGTGGATGAGCAATGATCATGTCTTAATGGCACTCTGTTTGAAAAGAAACTTTAGAAACCTGTGCTTTTTTCCCCCAGAAACTTACCTTGTATCTCTTTTGCCTTTGAGGTTCTTCTTTATACCAAGTTGACATAATATATAGTCACAAATTATGAATGCTCAAACCTGTCCTGAGCACCTAACAGGCCTTCAAACTCCCTCTCAATATATCCCTATAAATATTACCACATTCCCTCTCTAATGTTTTTATTTATTTTGTATCTTTAATTTTTTTATTCTCTCCATACAAACAGAATTGGTTATCTATCTTTTTCCTGGAACTTGACTTATTTACATATTCAGTCAGATATCAACTTCTGTAAAGTAGATGATTCTTCCAAAAAGAATTTAGCATATACTCTCTAAAACAAATCATGTTGACCTCTTTACAGTACCCACTTACTTACTGGAGAGAATTATATTCAGTCATCTAAACCTTGTATTCAACTAAAGAAAACTGATAATAATGCAATTATTTTGTACTTCATGCAGGACTGTACACTACATTATAGAAACCTTAAAACCTTCAGCAGGGCTCAAGAGGTCTCCACTGTAGTATCCTGGCTGGAGGCTCTACTTCCTCAGTGCTTGACTGGTTCTTATGGCTTGCTTCTCCTGGTGCTTTGACCTCTCTCTCTCATGGTATCTCATTGTCTATAAGTTCACCTTATGGTTACTCCCACATCATGGAACCATGGCCATCATAATTATTACATGGGTGTCTGATCCCAAACTGGCACAGTGTCAATTATGTTGTAGTCTCCAAGTCAAATCAGTTACAATGAAAGCCTAGATTAAGGACAGAGACCTTTAATCCATGTCTTTAGATGGATATGGTAACAAAGAGCTGTGAGGATTTATCCAGAGGGAAAACAAATATGGAACTTTTGTTTAATGAAGCTATTAAGTGGTTAGTCTATGTTTCTGTTTAAAGTAAATACCAGATATGGTGAGAAATGTGGGAGTTATTTATCTGTTGATGGAAACCATAGGAATGATGGAATGGAAGAAAACCAAATGCAAAAACAAATAAAATTTGAATCTGTGTCTTTTCTACATCATGTTAAATTCCAATGCCTATCGTTCAGAACTGTTTAATTCAGAACCTCCCTTGGGACCCTATGTGTAATTCTCCCTGATAGAAGCTTTATTCTTCATTAGTATCATATATCAGATGTTAAACTGATGTATTTATATAATCCTATCTTTTAATCATTGATGTAAACTATTTGTATTTGAAATTAGATTAGTTGCTTCTTATTTTAAGGATGCTTGCATCCTATATATTTTTGGTATGTGATTGCATTTCTTTATTCATCTTTAATATTTGACTCCCTTAAAGATATCTTAGCTAAATGCTTCAACTCATAGTACATAATTAGTTCTGGATTTTGAAAAATTGCATCCAACTACATTCTAAAAAGTATATTGTCTGCTGCACAACTTAGACCAGCCAATATGTGTCTTTATAGTACCATTTTCTTTTGTCTTGTTCAGTTCATTGGATCAGAATATGTAACATCCTGTGACCAAAGATGAAATGATACAGAAAATTACTGAAATTTATAAACAGTATGGTGTTTTGGTTTGGCCTTACAGTATTTATGGTAGAGTCTGATGCTTCAGAACAAAGTAAATACTCTCATAATCATCATTTTGTACTGGGGTCAAATCTTTCCCTATAATTGTTCTCTGAAACTTGCACAAGAGTCTATAGTTTTGGGTTAGAAATTACTTTTTACAAGAAATGTTCTGTCCTTTTGGATATCATCTGGAGGAATTTAAACACTACATTTCCTCTCATTTTTATTTTTAAACAAACTATAATATTTTTTCTATTTGAGTTTAAAATATCAAATTGAAATACTGCAGATAAAATTGAATATGTGTGTTTATTATAATAAATTTCTCTCCAACGTGCAAAAGCAGAAAATATCTTTGGAATGGAGGAGAGATTTGGACAAATGAGACCGTCAACAAGCCAGAAAACTTCCTCAGTATCTTCAGTTAAACACTAAGTGTGTGACATGGGACAAGTATAGTTTATTCTTGATGTACATATTTTAATTGCAATAATGTTAATATTTATAAATTCATGGCAGTCTAGAAGATACAAGAATCTGCTGGGAGTATTTTTTCTTCTGTGAAGCATATGTGAGCATAAATAGATTTAAGGTCATTTCCCCCTACCCTCAGGTTTACATCTCATACTTATTTTGTCTAGTCCAATACTGAGTATTTTGTCTTACTATTTTTAAAATATGTTAATAATTTAGACTTTTTGTTTCCTTCTTTACCCTTTGGTCTATATTTTTTCACTTTAAAATTTGATGTATAATATGTACACATCATACTAACATTTTATTTGTAAAATACATTATTGAATTCTTATACTGAATATTTTAAAAAGATTCAAATTAACCTCAGCAAATATAGCTTCCATATTATGAGAAAATATTTAGGATGATAATGGCTTTACATGAATTTTAAAGAAGAGTCATGGAAGCTTTGCAAGCCAAAGAGTGTTGGGTTAAACTAAATCGTAAGTAGTCTAAGATGCTGATAACCCTGGATTTATTGTTCTTAATTGATGCTTTCCACCATCCTAGAAAGGCCTTTCAGGGGACATACAATCTGTATATTTGATTCAATTTACTACTATCTATTCAAATAATCTGTTCTTCCCCCTAGGATATGTGCATTGCCTAAATTCAGTATTGCAAATTGATTAAAAAATAAAATGTAGGATTGGGAGAGCAATTTATACCCTAAAGTAATTATTTCAGAAGAAATAACAATTGCTTTGTGTACCATAATTCTTCAAAGCCATTATCATCCCTGAAGCTTAGCCTTTTTCTTAGGCTTTAGTGTCTGCTCTGTTATCTCCTTCAATTACAAGAATCAAGTGGTCAAAGGGGTAAATTCAAACATATTTTGTATCATATATTCCAATGTTTACTCAGCTCATGAAACACGCAATTTCTATGGTCTTCCTATCTACATTTTCTAATGTTTTATACATGGTTTACAAATAAATTTGCATATGAAATTTATGTGACTACATTGTGTGAACCTATGAAATTCTTGTTTGGGAGTGGGTCCATCACATCATATCTTCAGCACCAGAGGAACAGACAGCTCCTGTCCATTTACATTCATATTTTATTTCTCAGTGGAAAAGACCAGACCATGCACTAGGTTCTCCTGGTTCATGCTTCCATCATCCTTTATATTTTGATAGTTTGATGTCCTTGGCATGAGTCTGATCAACATGATTACATTTCTACTGATTAACAGCTAGCTGGAGCAGGTAAAATCTAAAAATATATAATGCTTGATTCATGAGGGAAACAGACTAAAGGGGAAAAAAAAACCCTTTTGCACTGTAAAAGAGCAGAGAAGAAAAAGTAAAAATTTCTAGAATCAGACAACAAAAACTAAGTTGTTTAAAAAAAAAACTTTATGTTGTTCAATACAAGAGGCTTGAAAGAAGCCCTCTACTGTCCACGTTTTCTCACTCTTGTGCAAAGGCACATACAGTTCCTGGTAGAAATTTTACAATCAAATGCTCTGCTAGAGAAAGTACAATATTTCATGCTTTTACAGTTCTAAACTTGACAGCCCCTTCTCATTAACTCACTATCAAGCTATTAGTCTATGAAGCAAACAAATGGAGCATTGGAACTGATGGGAACACCTTAAAACATACCTGAAGTACAGATGCAGAAACAATATCACAGATTTAAAATGATATTAATGAAATTGTATTCTTGTAAAGTGTAAAATAAAATGTAATGATACAAGACTGCAACCTCAAAGAACACAGGAATGTGCTTTAAAGATTAAACCTAAGACCACACACACCTACCACCAATGAAATTAGAAGCAGGAATGGGATAAAAATTAGAACACAGGAATGTGCTTTAAAGATTAAACCTAAGACCACACACACCTACCACCAATGAAATTAGAAGCAGGAATGGGATAAAAATTAAAGACAAAACTACTATTCAACAGATTACAACAGATTATTTTCCAACTCTAGGGCAAGGTGTGGACATGCAGATAAAGGGATTTATACTCTGAAGTAGATTGGACCCACCCTCTTCAAAAGCAGACAATTGCTGTAGAATATTTGTTTAAAATTTTGTTTTCAGAGCAAGAGGACAAGACACCAATAAAATCGGTGGTCCAGGTGATCCAGCCTTTCTGATCACCTCTGTTGCAGTTTCTTAAGAGTTCTGCATTTAGAACAACTTCAAGGTTGCTGGCTGAAAAGATCCAGCCTAACAGACTTTTCTAGCCTGGAATTCAGATAAGCCTAGCACTTTCCCACTACACAGAGACTGGACAAGCAATGTTATAACTAGTTTTCTTAGGAATTGACGATTATATTAATTTTTTCAGGATCCCTTGGAGATTCTGTTACTCCCAGACAACAAAAAGCAGTCTAGAGAACAGATCACACAATGTCCACATTCCCAATAGGTATGATGGGTGGTTTTTGGTCATTTGGTGGCTTATGCATGTTTGTCATCATTTCATGGAGATATAGGAACATATAACAACTATTGAAGTAATATGAAAACAATTATTCATCTCAAATAGTTTACATTGGTATGGATTTTTGTACATTGATATAAATTTAAGATTATTTTTCTTATACCATACGTATATTTCTACTCTGTTCAAGTTATTGTACCTATGAAGCTCATTTAAAAATGTGATATAAAATTCTATTCCTTGAAAGCTATTATTACAAACTATTAAAGATGATTTTAAAATGCAGCTTAGTAGTTAGTCATCTATAACAATCAAACTTGTAGTCATGTTAGGTATGTTTTCAAGGTTAAACATATATATGTGGAATAAGATATCTTCAAATGCTTCAGAGTCCTATAGAGTATTGCATTTAAGGTGTTTAACAAACTAAGGCTTTTCATGGCAGTGAGACATACCTGGTACTAGCAGCACCAATCTACTCCATAAAAGGATAATGAGTGTCAAAGAGCCTCTATATGGAGCTTTCATTGTGGCAAAGTTAGACATTTGAGCAAGGGATTACCCTTGCCTCAACTGCTGATAATATACTGTACAAACTGGACAAGCAGGACACAAAGGAAAAAGACTGGCAAAATTTGTCAAAACAAGGAGTGAAAGTCCTTCAAAATCCTTTCTTAACAAAAAGTCTGTCAGAATTTCTAAGCCTATAGGCCAACAATGAACATCCCAAAGTTACAGAGAAACCTTGGGTGACTATCCAGGTAGCCAGCTGCTTCTGTCATTTCTATAGTTTTGGAAGTTGCTTGCTCTGCACTTCCTGTTTACTCAGATAGTATTATATCCTTCTCCAGTCTCTGATGAAGGTGAAGGTGAGATAGTTATTGTAGCTAGAGTTTTCCTGCCTGGCCCACAGTCAGGACAAATATCTCTCACCTGCCAGTCCCACAGATGCTCAGACCCGACCAAGTAAACACAGAGACTTATATTGGTTACAAACTGTATGGCCATGGCAGGCTTCTTGCTAACTGTTCTTACAACTTAAATTAATCCATTTATATAAATCTATACCTTGCCACGTGGCTCGTGGATTACCGGCATCTTCATATGCTGTTTCTCATCATGGCGGCTGGCAGTGTCTCTCTGACTCAGCCTTCCACTTCCCAGCTTTATTCTCCTCCTTGTCCCGCCTATACTTCCTGCCTGGCCAATGGCCAATCAGTGTTTTATTTATTGACCAATCAGCAGCACACTTGACATATAGACCATCCCACAGCAAGCTATAGTTACAGTTGTCCTTGTCAACAAAGTCAGAAAGCAACAACCTAGAAAGAGCCCTTCTATCTGAAAATAGCCACTTTAGAACTGCAGTTGAATTCAGGAATGGGGACACCGTCTGTCACTACCCAGCCCATCTGAGGTGCAATGACAGAGTCTTGAGCTAATCTTGTTTAGAATATTATATTAATGAGTTTATAAGGATTGAGGATTTTATTAAATTTGACAGGGCCTTTTTAATTAATTAATATAATGTTCCAAACATTTGCAAACAGTTCTTCCACCAATCAAGATTACACTAATTTGATAATTGCTGTGTACGTACAAAGCTATCACTAAGGTTCTACATGATGGGGGAATGTCTTTCTGTATGCTGCAAATATGTGTTGCTCTGATTGGTTGATAAATAAAGCCATTTGGCCTATGGCAAGGCAACTTAGAGGCAGGCAGGAAATTCAAAGAGACAGGAAGAAGGTGGGGAGAGATGCCAGTGAGCCTCCCAAGGAGCAACACGTAATGGGACGCAGGTAAAGCCACAAAACATGTGGCTATACATAGATTAATAGTTATGGGTTAATTTAAGATATAAGGTCTAGCTTGCGAAAGGCTTGAGCCATGGCCATGGAGTTATAATTAATATAAGCCTCTGTGTGTTTACTTAGGGGATGTGAGTGGGAGAGATTTGTCCCAACTGCCAGCAGGCTGGGACACAGAAAAGCTCTGACTACATCTACATATGTTTAAATGATCAAGAAACACCATTTCATTGGTTCCAGAACCCAGTCATTGAAGCTGGTTATCTGTGAATCCTGCTGGATTCTTATTGTGCCATAGTGCTTATGCCTAGGTATAGTCATGAATCCATAGCATGACCCCAGGACACATTCACTGCCATCTGTCAGGTTGTAAAGCTGGTCCACAGAAGAATGTATCTGAAAATCCTTATAGCCCCTTGGGGTCACAGACATCATATTGAATTATATCTTGTTGATATTAGTGTAAATTTAGTGGTTGGAAGAAAATTTTTATAATAAAAATTTCATAAACTACTAAAACTTCAACCTTTTCAGCTTAATGCTGAAAGTTAAATTTCTCAGTTTGAATCAACATAAAAAAGTCACCAAGCTGTAGCAAATGTTTGAGGCTGTAGAGAAACAAAACTAAGACCACGAAAGGGAGAGTGACTTCAGAAAGGGCACAGTGCTAATTGGCAGATGTGACATTTAGAGTTTGTTTTGGTTCAGTAAATCTCTTCTGGGAAAAATGAATTTTAACACAAGTCAAGAGCGTAACCTAACAGGGTTGAGATTTCACCAACTTGGCAAAGCTTCAAAGAGCATATTTGGAGAGACTATAAGAAAATACAGGCTGTACCTAACAAGGTTCTTTATAAGTAATCTTTGGTCCAGCCATGACGTAGCAGGTCGTAATGTTGCCATATTGTTTGCTTTTGTGTTTTCTAATACAGATTGACCTTGAGTATGTTTAGTCTATTACTTGCTCTGAAGCCCACATTGATGTAAAGTCATATACTTCCTACCTAACTCAGTATTTTGGTAAACAGCTGACATTATATACAGTGCTGATTCAAAGGATTATAGTGGAGCTGAATTTTTTATGTTGATTAATGAGGTCATAATCATCATAAAATCATAACATCTAACACTACAGTATGCTAATCTATGTGTGGTTTTACTGGTATGAACAGAATTAAAATAAACCAACTATACCTGTGTGGTATTGGTGGTATGAGTAAACCTACCATAATACCATTTAACTATACCTGTGTGTAATGTTGCTAGTTTGAGAAAGCTTAACATAAACCCAACTTACTACACCAGTGTGTAATGGTGCTGGTATGGGCAAGCCTAACATAAAACTACCTATGTAAAAGTATGTCACAAACAATTGCACATTACACTTGATATCCGATAAAAATATTAAATTTCAATCTAACTGGCATATGTGTTTAATGAATAATGTTTTTATTATTATATTATGGTATATATCTCCTAACTGGAAAAGTAAGTTTATTGGGCTGTGGCATCTTTCATCTTGTATGTACTGGAGGCATCACTACATAAATGAGCAATGGAAATACATCCTGTAATGCTTTGTGATGTTCACACAATAAAGAAATTGTGTAATGGCATATTTTTTAGAATGTATCCATGATTAGGTAGAATATTGCTGTTTCTAAGCTCTGTGTCTCATATACTTCACTTGATAAGATAGAAAATTAACTGAGCATGGTGGCACATACTTTAATGCCAGTGATCGGGAGGTAGAAGTAGGCAGATCTCTGTGAGTTCAAGACCAGTCAACCTGGTATACAGAGCAAATTTTAGGACAGCCATGTATACAAAGAGAAACCCTATGTCAGCCATATAATGTAGTATAAAACAAAAAAAGGCAGAAAAATTGATGAGCACCTTGTGAATCACTGGGTAGAAAAAAACATGTTCATACACTCTAGACAGAGAGGTTTGTATTAACTTTTGTTAGTTGAGATAATGGCCTCTACATGTTTTGACCATTCTCATTTAGTTGTTAGAAATTAATAAGGAAACTCCAATATTTTGGGTCCAGGGGTCATGGAAGAATCTGTGAGTGAAGCATATTTTTCTGTCTGTGCAGAAAACAGCCATTTTTTTTTGTCTTCAGGTACAGCCATCATATCTGTGGAGAGGAGAAAGATAAATAGCATTATTGAACCAAAAGAAACAAAATATGCAAAATATCTTTGTATTTTTGGTGACATAATAATGAGAATTTAAAATATAAGATGTTAGTGCGCACCTCTTTGAGGTTGTTAGTCCATCAGAAACAGTCTACAGACACAGACTCTGATATCAAGGAAAATAATTTTATCAAGATCATGGTATCTCAGGTAATTGGTAGATTTTTCTGCTATTTTTGGCTCTCAATAAAATGATCTCAATATGGAAAACCAGCCTTCACTGAAGAGTAAGCACTTTTGAAAATTAATATTAATTTCCTATGTTTTGTTTTCATTTTTGCTTTACAGAAAGGACCTGAGAGCAGTTAGAGGTTTGTGACTAGTTAGTGTATGGTTGCAAAACATACTCTCTTATCTGCTAAGGTCCCTAAATGTGGCTAAGAATTAAATTGGCATGTAATAGATGAGTTAGGCAAAATCACACAAATTTAGTATGAGTTTTACGTTATCTGGGAACCCTCATGACAAAAGCAATAATCAGAAGTAGCAAAATGTAAAATGTATTTGTAGTGTGTTGAATGAAGAAAGGTAACTATGAAAAATAAAGCATCCTTAGGTGCTAAAGTAAGATAAAAGAGATTTTTAACTAGGTTTTGGTTGTATAGAACTTTATGTCCTATATATCTCCATGGCTATTTACTTTCTCCTGGTATAGATAGGGCATTTTTAATGGGACTTTTTTCTTTTTGCCAAAACAAGGGGCTTTCTGAGTGTATTTATTATATCTGTTATTTTTCAAATTCCTTCAGCTCAACATAATCTCTAAGCTACATACAAGAAGTAGATTCTGTCTGTTTTTCAGGCGCAAAGAATGAGACAATAGTCTGGACTCTCAGGAGCAGCTGATACTCTGATGGAGAGCAGAAAGTCTAGTCATAAACTAGAATTACCACCGTCATTTGCACCCAATTTAGACTACCAGATAAAGCCCATCCTCTCTCTAAGATAACCTTGTAAAGGTCTAACAAGTGTAAGCCTAGGGCAAATTCTGTGTTGAACTGTAAGTAATGTGAGTATTTCCATTGTAACTGTGTTCTTATGGTCAGTATTTTCCCATAAGTTTATGCTATCTGACTGTCATGGACTCACAATAGGCCTATCTAACAGAAGGACTAAATCCTGAGTTTTGAAAAGATATTCGTAAATCTCTTTCATTTCTGCAAATGTTAAAAATAAGTTCTTAAACTGGGGCATATGTAAACATACAGTGGGACTAAAAGACCACAGAAGGTACAACTGTAGTCCAGGTTGGCAGTTGAGTTGGGTGAGTTGTTGAAGGTGTCGGCCCCTCTGCTTTTATCTTCTGTGTGTTTATGATCTTGAGTGCAAAGTTGGTTCATTGGTTATCATAGTTGGATGTCTAATCCTAAAGCCATTTTGAAAATACTCCTGCATTCTAGGGTAAAGAAGAAATAAACAGCTGGGAATGGCTTTCTTCAGTCTACTTTTTATTAATTATATATGTGAGCTTTGATATAATTGAAAAAAAATGTTGCTGCCAAACAATTAAATTTGAAAAACCACTATCAAATATGATGACCTCTAAGTTTCCTATCCATTTTTAAAATAATATGGTTTTATTATTTGATAGTTTTATAGACTTTTACAATGTACATTGATCATACCCATCTACTACTACCTTCCCCAAACTTCCCCTACTGCTTTCCAGCCCTTTATCCTCTCAGGTTAATGTGTTCTGTTTTCATTGTTGTTAAAATTGTTCTGAGTCCAATTGTTATTATCCACATGCACACAGGTGTCACCATTCATTGGGTTACAAGAAACCTGCCAGTAGTCAGATTACCAAAGAAGAGTTAATCTTCCCTCAGTGGCCACTAAATACAATCAATTCTTCTTTTCCTCTCTAAAGTCTCATTCTTAGTAAAAAAGTATTCTTAGAAACTTAGCTGAAAAGTAATGAATTTTGAGTTATCAGTTGTAGGTTTTTATTTGTTTGCCTTTTTTTTTTTTTAGTTTTGGGGCCAAACACTCAGTCTTTTACTTATTAAACAAGGATTCTTCCAGTTGCCTAAATACTCAACTCTTATAGTACGTTCTGTAAACTTAATTGAGGTTAGATATTCATATGAGATAATAGATTTATTAATAAATGCATTTATTTATGTGTGCCCATCCTCTCAGAGAACTTCAAATGAATTATATTAGTCAAGTTTACACACACACATATATATATATGTATATATATATATATATATGGAATTTATTGGAATGACTTATAGGCTGTAGTCCAACTAATCTAACAATGGCTAGTTGGGAACAGAAAGTTCAAGAATCTAGTAGTTTGTCAGTCCCATGAAACTGGGTGTCTCAGCTGGTCTTTTGTACATGCTGGAATCCCAAAGAAATAGGCTCCAATGCCAGTGAAAGAATGGATGTGCTAGAAAGGCAAGGGCAAGCAGGCAAAAAGCAAAACCTTCCTTCTTCCATGTCCTTATATAGGCTTCCAGCAAAAGGTGTGGCCCAAATTAAAGGCATGTACCTTCCTACCTCAAGATCCAGATAAGAGATGTGTCTTCTTGCCTCAAAGGTTTAGACTAGAAGTGGATTCACCCATGTTAAACCCAGCAGAATATTTCTCATAGGTGTGCCCTCCATTTCTGGATCGTAGTTCATTCCAGATATAGTCAAATTGACAACGAAGAATAGCCATCACAAGGATATAAAAAGCTTGAGTCACAGTTCTGTGTGGAGACAGATATTCAAGCAATCTGTACAGTGGAGTAGAAGTAGGAGTATGTAATTTATTATATAGGTACAAGAATTCTACTAGAGCTGAGATGGTACTGGGATACAGACTGATACTGACTGTAGAACACGTTGCTCTGGTCCATAGAGTTTATGTATAGAAACCTCGGTGAACACCTCAAACTGTAGATAGGAGGAAACTATCTACTTTTCTACATATGAGCAAATATTAATGATAAACAGATTAGAGACCATATACAATAATAAAATTAGACAATAACAGCATATTCTATAGTAATAGATTAATTCCTTTCTGTTTCTGTCTCTCTTTCTCTCTTTCAATTTTCTGTCAAAAGACAGCAAATGCAGGAGATTACCTTTCCATTAGCATTTCCAAATCATTGTTATCCACGAGTAACTGAAACTCTAGAAGCAAAAGCACAAATGAGGTGGAACCCCGCACTACACATGACACTGGAGGACAGAAATGTGATTTTAGGCTACACGAAGAAACACAACACTCTAAAAGAACAACAACCTCATGTGGCTTTAGAACAGAACATCAATATGTGGCTTATGCTGATTATGTCATTAATATTGTACCAATTTTTTCTAGAATCAAAGCTAGAAGTGTGGAAGTGGTCAGGAAGGCTGTTTTCTGTTTGACTCCAAACAACAGCCTTGCTTCTCAGTCTATGCTAGAGCTATTACAGCTGGGCCCAGAAAGTAGTCTCTAGCTTTCTCATTTCAACAGAAACTGTCCTGACTTTTCTTTTTCTGTTGTTTTTCTCCGGTTTTCTGCCTCCACCCACCCCTTTATTTTTAAGACAGGGTCTCATTGTGTGGCCTGACCTGGCCTGGTATTAGCTAAAGAACTGAATATTTTTCTGAGGGAAGGAGAAAGCTGGGATAGCACCCTTCAAAACAAAGAAAACAAACTGCACAAAGGCTTTGTTAAGCTAGGTTAAGAAATGACTGGAGCAGTGAAAGAGGCAGACTTTGCAGGTGTTCCCGCTCTGCAGCAGAGGGCTAAGAAGCCTCTATCCCAAGAGCTGCTGGGAAACATCAGGGCCATGGAATAATGATAATAAGGTGAGGTCTGAAATATTTGCATAGGTTTATGACTGATTTAGACTCCAGTCAAAGAGGCTATGTCTATTGCAGGGTGTGCTGTGTAGTTTTGTGTAAACTTGATATAAACTAGAATCACCTGAGAAAAAGGAACCTCAATTGAGAAAATGCCTCCAAAATGTCAGGCTATAGGCAAACCTGTGGGGCATTTTCTAATTTTCTTTTTTTTTAATTACATACTTTTAATTTAATGTATTTATTTATTTTACATCCTGGTGGCAGCCTTCCCTCCCTCCTCTCTCCCTACTCTCTCCACTTACTTCCCCTCTGCCCCACTCTCAATCCACCCCTCCTCCACAGAAAGGGGGCAGGCCTCTCATGAGCATCACCAAAGCGTGGCATATCAAGCTGCCTAAAGCACCTCCCCACGCATTCAGGCTGGGCAAGTCAATCCAGCATGAGGAATAGGTTCCCAAGAGCAAGCCAAAGCTCCAGGGACGATCTCTGCCCCCATTGCCAGGAGTCCCACAAACTGACCAAGCTACACAACTGTCACATATATGGAGAGGGCCTAAGTTGGTCCCATGCAAACTCACTAGTTGTTTTTTCAGACTCAGTGAGTTCCCATGATCCAGATATTTTCTTAATTAGTGATTGATGTGGGAGGGCCCAACCCATTGTGTTAGGGACATCCTGGGGCTGGTGGTCCTGTGTTCTATAAGAAAGTAGGCTGAGCAAGCCATATGGATCAAGCCAATAAGCAGCACTCCTCCATGTCCTCTGTATTAATTCCTACCTCTGTGTTCTTGCCCTTCTTGAATTCCTGCCCTGATTTTCTTTGATGATGAACTGTAATGTGGAAGCACAAGTTGAATAAACCCTTTCCTCCCCAAATTGTTTTGGTATTTCATCACAGCAGTAGTAACTCTGACTAAGACATAGGAATTAATATGTAGGAATCAAGTACAAAAGATATCAGTGACAAGTCACATGTGAAAAGATTCTCATGAGGAAAAATTGTAAGCCCATTTGTAACATGTTTCATCAAAATTAGTGTTAAGTTACACAATGTGAAAAATACAATGGACAGCAATGGAGTATGTTTTTATAAGGTTATAGTGTGTGTGTTGTGTGTTTGTATGTGTGAAAGACAAAGAGAGAGAAGGAATAGAAGAGGGAGAGATGATAGGTAGATAGACAGACAGACAGATAGATAGACAGACAGACAGACAGACAGACAGACAGATAGATAGATAGATAGATAGATAGATAGATAGATAGATGTAGACGAATTTTTAAACAGTCTTATTAAATAAGAAACACAGAGTCAAATACAGAGGTAATAGCCAAAGAGATCAGAGAACTAGCAAAGAGCCACAACTACCTTATTTTACCACCTCCTCTCTGTTGCTTCCCCAGAGAGATAGTTTCTTCCTGTCTGACCTGTGTTTTTATTGCCTTCCTGTTCTGCCTTTTCATTGGCTCTAAGCCCAGCCACATGACTTCCTCATCACTGCCTGTCTATACAGACCTCTAGGTCTCTATGGTTGTTACTGGTATTAAAAGCTCTTGTCACCATGCTTAGCTATGTCCTTGAACACACTCTGCCTGCCATGTGATCAGATTAAGGGTGTGTGCTACCCCTGCTTGACACTTGACTTCTGTTTTATGGCTGATATGTGACCTTGATGTGTGACATCTGATCTCCAGGCAAACTTTATTTATTAACAAACAAATAAATCACATTTCAGCACTATTAAAATATCACCACAGACAGATGGATGATAGATACACAGGTAGGTATATAACTAGAGACAAAGACAGTCAGATGTATAAATATTGCATTTTGTAGGCTGGATGAAATTTAGGCTCAGTGTTTGCTTCATGAAAGAATATTTGTTCTTCATAAGGGGCTTCACTTTAAAATATAATATTGATAGATGTAAAGTAAGGTATTTTACTTTTTAGATCTTTTTAGTTCAGACTGTGCCATTCTAAAGAGGTTTAAAGAGAATCACAGGCTGTCTTTCAGGATAAATAATAGTGCCTAAGAAATGAGAGAAAGATTGTGGAAATAAGGACACATGTGAAATGTTCCTTTATAATGTGTGAATATATGTCACCACGATTGTTTAATAAAGAAGATGACTGACCAAAAACTGAACAGGAAAAGGTAAGGCAGGAGAACCAAACTGAGAATGTTGGGAGGAAGAATAGTGGAGTCTGGGGATGTCAGCAGAAGCAGAGGAAGTGGGATGTGTAAAGAATTACGTAACAAGCCACGAGCCATGTGGCAGAGGGTAGATAAGAAATACAGGCTAATTTAAATGTAAGAGTTAGCTAGTAACAAATCTAAGCTATTGACCAAGCATTTACAATTAATATTAAGTCTCTGTGTTGGTTATTTGGGAACTTGTAGGCAGGAAAGTAAAGTCTGCCTATAGATACAGAAGAAAAAAATCCTGTTTTGGAAATCGCTACTTCTCAACGTGTAAGCAGATTCTTTGTCTACAAGGTTGTCCCTTGTAGATTCTAGGGCATATATGCTACCCTAAGGGGTTTATTGCCCTCCTTTTTTCTTTCATTTCACAAATACCTTTTGGAAACCTGATCATACATCTCCTTGAAAAGCTCTGTGGATGGTGTTTCAGAGCTAGAAGGACCAGAACTCAGCCTAGAGTATTTGCTTTGCAGGGTGAATATGAGCCAAGAGTTGTAAAGGAAAGACAAAGAAGGAAAAAGCAATTGTGGCCACCAATACATTAAGAAGAGGAAGTCCCCATGACAGTGACCACGTTTAGTAATGATATTTAAGAACAGAAAATCATAAAGTTAATTTAGGCATCTATATATACGTATCTATAATAATTTTCACTACCAACGTAGATGTGAATTCTGTAAATAGTAGTGTGTAGATTTAAAGAAAGAAAATAATGTTTTATCCTGGTTATATTATCTTTAAACTTACATGTAGATCATAAAGGGGTTTCTCAGGTATTTCAGAGTACTAAACAATTTAAAAGTATGCAGATGGGAAGGCAGTGTTGTGGCCCTACCTGCTGTACAGTACAGTTGTGAAGTTTATCTCCAAAACAAAACAAAAACAAACAAACCAAGACATGAAATACTCAGTGGATAGATCTGTTTTATCATGTAATAATTTGAATATTTTCTTTAGAATTTCTTTTAATTGTATTGTGAATATGTAGGTATTTTTTGTAAAGACAAATGTGGAGTTTTTAGCAGGTTTTTTAAATGTGGGAGTTTTACATAAATGTGAACGTGTGTTTCATGAAAAATGATTTTCCTCCTGGAAAATAAGTTGTGCTAGCAGAATTAGAATCAATCCCTATTTGAAGCTATTTCTTCCCTCCTGCTGGTATTTCCAAGTTGCATTTTACATCCTCTGAGAAATTAATATATGGAGAACATGCCCAGGTGTCTTTTTAATATTAAAGACCTAGACACATCAAGCTCTAATTTACTAATCAATTTTGATCAACTCAGGGATATTGTATGAGCACTAACCCACAAACTTTGCAATTTTCAGACTTGATACTATAGTAACAATTGCTCTAATTTTCTAGGGGATTTAGTGAATCTAACCATCATTAACTCAATTTGAGCTGTACACATTTATGTGCGTTCAGTATATTGACCTACTAATATCTAGAGTCTGGTTTGTGTAAGAAAATGCGACAACTGCCATGGGAAATGAGATTTTGAACAAATTATTGATGGCTTTAATGCATTAACTATCTCTATGCTGGTAGATTATGCTCATATGTGGCCAACAGATACAGTAAAGGGACTCTGCATGATTACAGCTCCTAAGCAACATAGTCTATTTATTGTCTTTCCTCCATATTTTTTCCTGGATTTGGAAATAGCTTTCTATTTCATCTGTCAATTTACTGTTGTATTTATTCAATTCTGCTTTCAAAATATTTGTGTAGTTCATTAGAAAGTGGACATGAAAAGAGAGACACATACATTTTCTTAAAATTGGGATTGTGTGGTTAACTAAAATATTTCTAGTTTGAGGGAATAGAATGTTAATTACATTAAAGGATACAAGGTGTAATGTTGGTGGTTAGTGTTAATTATCCACTTGACTGAATCTAGAATCAACCACGAGAGAAGACAGCAGGCACACCTGTGAAGGATTACCTAGCTTAGTGTCTGCTTCTGAGATACTGAGCTAGATGGGCTTGATCAGGCTAATAATGATAAAAATGCTGTCTAACTGAGAGAAAGTAGGACTTGGACGGCACTAAGTGGGGATCCTTAACTGTGTAAAATGAAGAAAGGGGTCTGGCACAAATACTCCTCTCCCTCCAACCCTGACTGTGGGGTTACAGTAGCCAGCTCCTGCCTATCAGACTTCCCTACCTAATGAACTACACCTTGCACTATGAGCCTAGAATAAACCCTTTTCCTTTAAGTTGCTTTGTTCCGCAAGAGAAAAATAACTAAGAGAGTAGCTGTGGTCTAAATGAATAGAATAATATGCAAAAATGCCTGAAAAGTACACTCTTATAGGGACTGTCCAGTAATTTATAACACACCACAATGAGAACATGTCCGTTAAAACGTTCTCATAAGAAATTCTATGGCCTGAGAGTGTAGACAAATAAATAAAAAGAGACAATAAATAAGTAAATAAACAAATAGCAAAATAAGTAGATTTTAATTAAATACTTGTGTAGATCATCTACAAACCTGGAGAGAAGGGATTAAGTTCAGAAACTTATTAAATTGGACCAGAGAAAATGGGAACCAGGCCAAAGGTAGCAAAAAATTGATGTCATCATGTTGAGACCATATATCATAAAAATATTATGTTGCCCTCTGTGATGATTTGAATGAAAATGGCCCCATAAGCTTATATATTTGAATATTTGGTTCCCAGTTGGTGGGACTATTTGGAAAGGATTATGAGGTGTGGCCTTGTTGGAGGAGGTATACCACTAGGTGGTAGACTTTGAGGCTTTAAAAATCCAGACTAACACCACTCAGAGTAATACCTGTCAACTCTCTCTGCTCTGTGCTTACGGATCAGATGTAAATTCTCAGCTACTGTTACAGCGCCATGCTCACCTGCTTACTATCATGAATCTGCTGTGATGGTCATAGACTCACTCTTTGAAACTATAAGCTTCCAATAAACTCTTTCTTCTATAAGTTACCTTGGTCATGCTGTCCCTCCACAGCAACAGAAAAATAAATAGGACACCTTTAATTGTCCATGTCTCTGTGGTCAGCTTGCATTCCTGGGGGCCGTGACATTTGATTACCATTACTCTGTGCTGAAGGACACCTTGTGTTTTCTTTGGGAATAAATTGCAAGTTCTTTTTTTTTTTTTAGCATGTCAATTATTTATTTATTTATTTATTTATTTATTTATTTATTTATTTATTTATTTTTGGTTTTTCGAGACAGGGTTTCTCTGTGTAGCTTTGTGCCTTTCCTGGAACTCACTTGGTAGCCCAGGCTGGCCTCGAACTCACAGAGATCTGCCTGGCTCTGCCTCCCGAGTGCTGGGTTTAAAGGCATGCGCCACCACCACCCGGCGACTTCTTTTTTTTTTTTTTTTTTGGTTGCATGTCAATTATTTATTAGTGAATTGTATTTGAAGAGGAAAAAATTAGCATTTCTTTGGTTGAATAATGAAATCCAGAATTGTAATAATGAAAATATTCTAGGCAACATGTTAGTCTTATATGTATTTTTTTAAAAACTCCAAATAATGTATTATATTTCATCATGTCATCTTTTTTTTCTTAGTTTTATTAGTTCTTTTTGGAAACATTTAATTTTAGGATCACAGTTTCAAAGGGCATTATAGTCCATAACCTTAATGTCAGGGAGCATGGCAACAGACAGGCTTGTATGTCACAGAGCAGAAGATTGAGTGTCCATATACATAGATACCATATATATGTATGATCCATAAGCAAGAGGCAGCTGAAAAGAGGAGGGAGAGTGAGGGAGAGGCTGAGAAAGAGGGAGAGAGGCAGAGATGGGGAGAGACTAACTGGGAATGACTTCGGTTTTGAAGTGTTAAACACTTCCTCCCACAAGGCCATACTTCCTAATCCTTCATAATCTGCTCCAGTGGGGAGGAAATGCCAAACGTAAGAACCTATGAGGGCCATTCTCATCCTAAACAAGACAAATACACTGTCCTTTGTCCTTTGATCATCTTTGACCCTCTCACACCCCACTACGCCTAGATCCATCCCCTTCTCTACCTCTCAGCTCTGAATCTGATATATTTTTAAACCCATCAAGTCCAAATTGCAAGTTCTTTAAAGTCAATGATTCTCATAAAGTCTTGAAATTTATGATGAGCTATAAACAACAAAATTCACAATCAACAAATTAATACAACTTCAAAACTGTTTCCTCACCAAACAAACCTCTGAAATTCTTAAGCAACAAATCTTGGAGAGAATGTCCCTCCACCCTATGTGAGCAATCTGCATATGCTCTTCATTATAATTTGGTTGCATCCATAAATGGGGTATTATGTCCCTCTATGCTGTCTCTAACATATTCATAGAAGCATGCCCTCTTCCATTTGAACTTTGTAAGTACATTTCATGTCTGTACACTCATGTTGTTAGGATTTTGCTCTTCCCCCAGGCCTGACTCTCCTCCCTTCTATCCCCTCCTTCCTTCTAATAAAGCCCTCTGTAACTCTAAAAATCATGGCTATGGCTCCTGATTTTTCTGCCCGTAACTAGTGCCACCAAGCAGCACCACCAAGCAGCACCACTCATCCTTTCACATGTTCATTCCAGCTTTTCAAGGACATTGCTGGTATGAGTTTCTAAATCTAAAGTGTATCATATTAACCTCCTTCATTAATCACAAAGAAAGAAAGAAATGAAAATATCTCCTGGGGACTTCACTTTGCTTGAGATAAGATTTGTATTCCCAATCTGTCCTACATTTCTATTCTAATTCCACATTAGTACTGAATTTCTCTCCATTATGTTGGAAAAACAAGACTAGACTTTAACTCTGTGACTGCATTTGTAGAAGCATTTGCTCTAAATGGCACCTTTCAGTCTTTCTCACTTTTCATGATTTAGGGCACAACAATGAAATCTTTGTTACTAGATGTAATTAGAAAAAGCTCTTAAGAACTGATAACTGTGTTAATGTTATTTTATAGTTATTAAAGAGCTACCTATGAATTTTGTATACAAGAATACCACATCTTCCACCCATCTACTCATTCATCCTTTTTTTCCTGTAACAAAGCCAATTATATAATCTTGTTTGATAAAGAGTAGACAGAATTAAATAAAGAACAACTCTACTATCAATACAAATTCTCTCCAATCACAGGAACAAACACATATAAAAATAACTTTATTGATATAAAGTGTATACATGGTACTAAAATAGCTCAGTGGAGAGATTGGTCATCTCTGTTTGATGTGTGATCAGAGAAGAGTCCCTTTAGAAAAAAAATTAAAATGTAAGAACAAACTGGCATTGCTATATTTACTTTAGACTTCCAGAGAGGCCATTCAAAGGACAGAGGATGAATAATAGGGGTATTCCTATGTATTTCATTAATTTAAATGTTCCTCATTATCATTCAGCTAATATTTCTGATAATTACTATGTGTAAATAACATCTGATGTTAAGGACTGAGACTTAAACCAGCAATCATGGTTCTTGATCTAATTTTAACACTTAGGACCAAATGGATGGATGCAACTTGGTGATGCTCAAGTGCAGGGTTTCATCTACACCCCACTTATGTGTGGCAACATTTAACAATGAGACAGCAAGTACACTGTGAGTAATTAATATTGTGGATGTTACACATTACTTTGCACAAAATAATCAAAGGAAGTCTTAAAAGAAGAGAGAAAAGAAAAGAAAATGCCATGAAGCATTAAACTCCCTGCAAAACATAGCCATGTTTCTGCTTCTTGAATGTCCCGAAGCCTGTTTCCCTGTAAAATGAAGACAGATGAGCTTTCTGATTTTGTTGTGACAGCTGCTCATTCTGCTCACCACACTGCTTAATCATGTGTTCCAGCCAAAGGAGTGGCAGGCCATATTTCTTAATATGTTTTAATAGTAAAAATTACAAAACAGTAGCTGTGATTTATTTGATATAGCAATGGTCATTTGGGACTTTCCCACTCTCCACATTAGTTTGTTCAGGTAAAAATTATCCTCTGAAAATGGGGGAAGACTTTGCATGAATGCAATCAAATCTTTATTGGGCTTATTAATCCCCTGTAGGATATTCAGTAGATAATCAAGTAACAATTTTGCTTTGAGCATATGCAAGGATTTCTTTTTTGTGTCACACAACACATTTTTCCTTTGGTTGAGGTTCTGTTTTGGTTTTGGCTTATCATCTTTGCAAGCTCGGTTATAATTCATGGGTAAATTCCTGCTGACCTAAAGCCACACTGTACTTCTAATGACTTACCACTACACCCATAGGTTACAGTATCACCTAACACTCAGTGGAGAAGCTTATATCTGCATTAGATGATGATCAACACAGAGATCTACAACTGGCCAAGGTTCAGAGAAAAAGTGACTGCATAATGTTCAGTTCTAAATGGAATATATATATATATATCATATCATCCCCCTCAGAATGTTTAGAAACTATTGCTAAACGGCACAGCAAGACTGTAAGAACCAGAGGTGGTGGATGAAAACAATGTCTTCTGGACACAATAGACCAGCTGCACATATGAACTCACAACAGTTGTTACAGAATGTGCAAGACCTGTGCAAACTCAAGTCAGACCATATCTCAACATGGAGAGGGAGCTGGTCGCAGAATTCCACCCATACCCAAGAATCTATTGCCAATTGCAGCTAATGGGAGAGGGAGAGACAGTTATCTCTAAAAGTGTCCAGCCTCTGTTTATCAACAATGCTCCAGTGGAAGACCACAGCTCCAAGAATACGTTGGCCGCAAAATTATACCTGATGTATTTAAAACCCAAAAAGAAAGAAAGTTGGTTGGGGAAGGAAGTGGGGGTGGATCTGAGAAGACGTGGACAAATACAACCAAAATTCACTGAACAAATTTCTAAAAGAACTAGTAAAATATATTAAGACTATTTAAGTATTAAATTAATTTTAAAACTAATAAAAAGATTGAAGATGGTTTTAGTTATGCCAGTGTCTGCTAGAGCTTATGCCAGCTATTGAGTTGCCAAGAAAGTGTATGTTAAGCTTGTTTAAGAGCTTATATGCCTCTCAGAATAAAACTTCAGAGGTGACAGGTGGGATTTTCCTGAAGGCAAGCAAGTACTCTCCCTCCCTTTAATAACATTATTGTTATATTTAAGGAATGAAAGTTAAACACATAGTTAAGCAAACAGACAATCAGCCATCCTAGTGGACCCTTATGAGTTAATTATACTACAATTATTATGATGTAATTGAAACAAACCTTTATCTAACCACAATAATTAAGCCCCCCTCCCTGCCTTTTCAGGTTAGTGCTCATCCGGTGGGAGACCTCTGAGCCTCAGCATGTAAAAATAAAACAAAGGGCACAGCATATTCCTCCTGGCTGCTGTTCACTGCACCTTGCCAACGACCTTCTTATACATTCATCATTGTTTATCTAACTAATTGACCTCGTTAAAATCATATTGCTGTGGTCTATCAAAGTGTTGATAATGCCACACAGCATGAGGGAGACTGTTAGGAGCAGTTTTGTGTTTTCTCTTATGAGAAACAGTTAGTAAATGCCATATAAGCAGACTTACATAATCATTGCAAATATACTTACAAGTCCCACATTTATGGAGACACAAACATATGCATACACACAGAGAATTATTTCTTTTGAAAGATGATAAAGGCCAAAAAATTAGCACATAACCTCCAACTATGCTATATGAACATCTAAAATTTAAAATGATATCTACCTGATAATACATAAAAGTTGGTTATATTGTAAAGTATAGTGGCTCCCAGGAGGTTAAGATTTTCTTCTTAAATTTCTAAGGATGAAGGTGATAGATAATTAGTCCTAGATTTCCATTTCAAGTGATGAAAAGAATATCTGCCATTTACCTTATTTCTTTCCTGGGTATGTAATCTGGCCTGTTATTATATAAATATGGCAGTCAACTAAACAGCATTGGTTTCAAAGCATGACTGAAAAGCAGTGGTTTTCTGTGCAACCTCTGGAACATAAGGTTAAACTTTTTCTTAATGATTTTTTCTATCTGACCCTACAAACTAACTCTTGACTTAATTATAATTGTGCATTTAAAATAATACACTACAGAAATTAGTTGTTTATCTAGGAAATCATGAAATAAAAACAATGACTTTCTAAAATGTGCATTTGTTGCCTGCATTTTTAAGTTCTAGTTCAAGATGTTATGTTTCATTGCAGTCATATTTTTAATTTTCTGTAGGGGATGCAATGTAAATGTGCGGTGCCTGTGTATGCTCTCTGCCCTTGTGTCTGCATGTGGAAGACTGAGGTCCAGGATGGACATCACTCATCAGTCACTCTTCATCTTTAATTTTTGAGACAAGACCTCTCATTAAACATAAAGTTCATGGATTTGGGTCTAGGCTTCTTGACAAATGAACCCCAGGGATCTACCTATCTCTTTCCTTCCTGCCTCTGAACCCGAGTCTAGAGTTACAGGCAGGAGCTGCCACATTCCATGCTTTTTATTTGTTTTGAAGATCGAAATTCAAGTCTTAGTGTTTGTGCAACAGGCATTTTGCCAACTGCGCTTAGTCCCAGCCCTCATTTGTGCTTTTGGTCTCCTGTATAGTACTGCACATGGAAAGGAGAGTTTAGATACGTGAATTGGCAATGCTTTCTAGATCTTTCAAAGTAAATTATATTTTATACTTTAAATACTGACAATATTAAACCTACCCTTTAGGAGGTGACAGATGTCAAGATCATAGTCACCAAGCTCCACCTTTCTTAGACAGAATATGTACAAAGCCTTTTCATGAACTGAGTTGTGCTAGAAAGAAACTATTTAGATCTATTATGATTTACTGCTATGACTTAGACACACGTTTCTTTTCTATGGACTCAGTTTCTTCATCAGTAAAATTCTTATATTGCTTCTGCTTGCACCTGCCTTCAATTCACAATATTTATGCAACTCTAAAGCAAGAGTTTTGAGTGACTTAAAAGGTCTAAATTATTTCTTCATTATCGTAAATACATTGTAATTTGTTACATTATTTATTAGCAAAACAAAACAAAACTACAGTTGTGACTTACTCATAAGAATGTTTAGACTCCCATCACAAACACATGAGAGAAACAATTTACAGGAGGAAAGACCCATTTCAGCTCAGAGTTTCAGAGAGGTCAATCTATGATCACCTGGTTCCATTAATTTTACCCTTCTGTTAAAGCAAGAATGGCATGGAGCAAGTTAGACAAAGACTTTCATCTCATTGCAACCAAAAGAAAGAGAAAGGGAGGGGATGGGGGGACAAGAGGCTATATTCAATGTCACAGCGTCTATCCTTTTCTTAGACCAAAGATTCTGTGACTTACTCCTTCCAATGTCACCCTCTCTCCTGACTTTGCTAATAAGTCCTAAAATAGTCCCAATTCCTTTCAACACATGAGTCTGGGGCAGGTATTCTGTATTGAGAACTAGACATGGTAGTGCAAAAATGCTAATCCAAGCTCCTGGAAAGGTGGGGCAGAAAGACCTTTCTTCTGCCAAGATATCAATTACACAGCATAGGGAATAGGTTTTATTGTTTGGCTAATGGGGTAAAGCACAGCAAAGTTACATCTCTCCTGCAAAATGCTAGTGATGAAAATAGGACGGGACAAGCCTTTGCCAGGAAAAGCCATCAGGATATTGGTGGTTGCTGTTTCACTGTGCAACTAACACAAACTTGCTAATCTACTTGTGTAATCTCATCAGCTTTATTCTGCAGCAACCAGATAGCACCTTGACAGCTCATGGTTTGATTTACAACTTACAATTTTATGATAGACAGAAAATGATATTCACTCAGTAAATACAAGATGTTGGAGTTAAGCTTTGGGGCTCTCCTTTAGTGACTTTCAATGCCATACTCCCTCATTATGTTAGGCAATATCAGTGAACCCTTGTCATCCAATGTACTGAGAAATTCAAATTTATTTTTACTTATTACATATCTAAATTACATGAGTTTATTGGGTCATAAACCCATGTAAGTTGAGAAACATCTGTACTCTTTCACACTGCATATTATGTCAGTTATTTTTCTCTTTGTTGTGACCATCTACCTGACAAGGAGCAACCCAAAGAAGGAAGAGATTTTTGGCTTCTAGTTCTTAGAATCCATCATGATGGAACAGCATGGTGACAGAAAGTCATGGCAGTTTGTCACACCATCTTTGCAGAGAGGAAGGAAACAAAGATGAATGCTGCTGATCACCTTACACCATCCTTTCATTTAGTCCAGGACCACAGCCTATGGAATGGCACCTTCCACATTCAGGGTAGTCTTACTTTTTCTATTAAACCTTTAAGAAAACACACTTATGGAAAAGAGGTGTGTTCCATGATAATTATACATCCAATCAATTCTATAAAGATTAATCACAACACATGGGCTTGTCATTATTACAATGCTTGTATTATCCACATGTCAATGTTCAACATTTATTCATATTTTAAAATATATGTATAAATAATACCTGTCAAAGATTTAAGAAAATTGTCCATTCATTTGTGTCATAGTTTGTACTATTATAAATAAACACCAAAAATTGAGTAATAATAATAGAATTTTATAAATAATTATATATAATTTGACTTTTATGTTAAGGCTGCTTCACTTGAATATGAGAAAGCCTGTATTATCCCCTGAAGATGAGGAAACCTGCACTATCACATGGTGGAATGCAGAAAGAAAACTAAAAGATGCTTGAAGCTTCTTTTGTTGGAGCTTGCTTCCTACTTATGAGAGAGGACCTTTTATGGATTAACTATATTTTACAGATTTTGCCTATTATGTAATCACATTAGAATACTTCATTTTTAAAGGAAGTTTCATTCAATTTATAGTATTTTCAATCCATACTTTCTGCATGATCAGCTGAGCTCCTTCTCAAGTTACCTTGGTGTGAACAATGGAGGGATGCATCAGAAATCAAAGGTACAGGAAGAGGAAAAAGTCTGCACCTTACCCCGGACCATTTTTCTATCACCATGATGGATGCTGCCTTCCATAAGACCAGTGTTCTCAGATGGTCATCACTCTAAAGGCAAAGCTCCCTATATGCTCTATCTACTCAATTCTAGCTCCTTTCGTTTTCAGCATTCTTTTTTGTTTGTTTGTTTGTTTTTTTGTTTTTTGAGACATAGTTTCTCTGTGTAGCTTTGTGCCTTTCCTGGGACTCACTTGGTAGCCCAGACTGGCCTCGAACTCACAGAGATCTGCCTGGCTCTGCCTCCCGAGTGCTGGGATTAAAAGTATGCGCCACCACCGCCCGGCTGTTTTCAGCATTCTTATTAGCTCTATGTTTTCTCCACTACCCATTTTGACCATAAACACCAACCATGCCTCTTTTCTGATGTGTTTACTATTCTACTCAGTGTGACCTTCAAGCTTTTCATCTGCTACCAATGGGATTCTCAGTATAATAACCTGTATATCTTCTGATGGTCATTGTTATAGATGAACCATCCACTATTGTATTATTTTCTAGAAGGAATAATTTTTTGCTGTCATTATTTTATAATAACATAATGTAATTAATATGTGAATATAATATAATACAAGAATACATTTAATGAATTAAAACTTGTACAGTTTGATATATTCAAATCTATGATACTATAACAAGAACCTTATTAACAGTCTTATTAAATAAGAAACACAGAGCCAAATACAGAGGTGCAAGCCATAGAGATCAGAGCAATAGCCTCCAACTAACCTTACACACCACGTCGCTGTAGCTTCCCAAGAGAGCCTCTTCCTGTCTAACCTGTGCCTTTATTACCTTCTTGTTCTGCCTTCTCATTGGCTCTAAGCCCAGCCACATCACTTTCTCATCACTGCCTGCCTATATAGACCTCCAGGTCGCTATGGTTGGTACTGGGATTAAAGGCTTGCGTCACCACGCTTGGCTGTGTCCTTGAACACACAGAGATTCTGCCTGCCATGTGATTAGATTAAGGGTGTATACTACCACCGCCTGACTTCTGTTTATGGCTGATTATGGCCTCTGATCTCCAGGCAAACTTTATTTATTAATATAGAAATAAAATATCACGTTTCAGCACAAATAAAATATCACCACATGGAACGATTTGCTTATGAAGAGAGGTTTGGTTTTATTTCATAGCTTCAGATATTTCCTTTCATGATTGATTTTCCTCATTGTTTGAGGCTTGTAATAAAATAGCAGTTCAGGTTAGAATTGTGTGACAGAGGAAATTGGTCCACCTCATGACCAGGAAGGGAATGTAGATGTAAGAAGAAGAAATATAAAGTGTAAGTAAAATGTATGCCTTAGCAAGATGAGGTAGCCATACTAGAAGAGATAGAATCAAGTTCACAGGGCCTTTAGTTCCTTTGAGATTTTATTGAAAGTCATGCAGTTGCCCTACTATCATTGGCTTTGGGTAGAAGAAGGGGTACTCCCTCATTTTGGTCTAACCAAGAAGGAAAAATTAGACTGTAATATTACATAGGTTAAGCTTGTAGTCAGTTAAGAGCTATTCTTCATGGCCTAGGACTCAAGATGTATCTAAGACAGAAAGGAGTGATACTCTAATTGCACTTATTATTATAAGTTTACACTTGAAGTTTGAGGACAGTTTAAATCAAGTTTTAACACAAAACTGAGTGCACACAGACACCTATCATACATGGCTTTCCTTAGGATTTGCTCTATGCTAGGCATTTAAAAACTTCTAGATACAATAATTGTTTTCTTGTTATTACTACAAGCTATGGCTTCTGTAAGCCCTGCTCAAAGGTATATGTACTAAAAGCTTGGTCAGAGTTGTTGGAACACTGAATAGATGGGATGGTGTAGGAGGACCTAGTAGGAGTTCCCTCAAAGACAATAGACAGTTCATAGTTTCTTAACTGGCAGGAAAGCTGACTGTGTGCTTACCCATCAAGAGTAACATATGAAAGGCACCATTTGTTTAGAAAAGACTGTAGACTTCTTCATCAGAGCTTCAGACAATAAGCAGAGTATGCTCAAGAAAAACTCATGTTATACAGTTGTACCAAAGGAGGGTGCTAGGTAAATGTACTATAAAGGATAATGCGACCTCTGGCTCAGGGCTTTGGGGGATTTCCACCTAAGTTCACCAGGCCGTACCTGTTCTCTGGAATGTTTTCCCTCTTGCCATAAACTGTTTCTATTTCTGTGTCTCTGAAACAATTCTTTGTCCTATCTGTGGATCCTCTAGCTAACAAACCTCCAGGAGCTAGAACGTCTCATCTAGGGAAGTGAGTTACAACAAAGGGGGTGTTGGTGGCCATGCATCCTGCTCCCTGCCCCATTCCCTGCCTGGGAATAAGGTAGCCTAGCTGCCGGCTCCTAGTGTGAGCCACCTTCTTTATTAAGATAACTACCGCTCTGCACCAAGGACTCTAATTCATCTCATCAAAGACCAGCTGCAGTATTTGTTTCTGGTGTGGGACCTGAACTCTCTCCTCAGAGTGCTGACTTTCCTGTTACTTATATAGCTGTCTTTCCATGGTATTATTAACTCTTGTAGTAAGTGTCTTACCCTCCACAATCCATCTCTATGTCCCTCTTGAACCATCACCAGAGACCTTTGACATACCTGACTTAGAAGCATGGATTTCTCTCCATTTCCCTCCCTCTGGCACTCACTGAGATTTTTTCAGCCTGTCTGTCCTATTGCTTTTCATTCACACTCTAATCAAATGGTCCCTGGTCTTCCTTCTGAGTCCATTTCTAAATTCTTTCATTAATGAGACTCAGAATCCAAAAATTGGAATCCGGTTTCCCTGGAAACATAATTACTAAGCAAAATGTAATTTGTGACCTGGGCTTTAATATTAGTAATTAAGACTGGAATAAAAAGACCTGTGTTTTCCAACAGCCAGCTATCAAGGGATACAAAAAAAAAAAACCCCAAAAAACCTAATAAAACTCATTGTTGGTGCTTCAATAACTTGAGTTCATACACCACTGTCTTAGTGATTCTATATTCCAAAAGAATTATGAATCAGAACTGGATTAAAAGTGGGGAGAAAAAGTCTGATTCTATAATAAAACTGTTCCTATGGTAGTCTTACAGTTTGCATAAAGTTGTGAGACAAAGACCAGAAGATGCATTGATTAGTGATTAGTGAGAAGACAGTCCATCTGTCTTTCTGAACAAGCTAGTGGCCCTCAGTTACCTCCATCATCTCTACTGTCAGAAGGCTTCTCCCTTCTCACATGAAGGTGTCTCAATTTCCAATAGACACACTCTTTGTCCTGAAGTGGCTCTAGCTCACTCGGCATGGGACTATCTTTCCTAGTGATAAGGTTTTCCTATGGAATTCTCTGGACAGGAGACATTATTTTGGCATATAAGACTGTCAGACCACAGACTTCTAGCTGCTTTTCACTCTTCTCCAAATATAAGGACAAGCTCCTCTGGTCTCTGTTTAAGAACCACAACAAAAACTGACAGGCTCTACCTAATATTATTAACAACTTTTAGGTTTCCACTGGAAAAACTAAGCTTAGCCCCTCCTCCTTGTAACTCCAAGATAAGTTTATAATACTACCTAGGGTCTTCCTCTGTGGCATATGTGATAGGCAAAGCTAAAGCATGCTTTGTAGAACTTCTGCCTCTCATCTGTTCCCCATCCTAAAAGCTCAGAAATTAACTTTATTTGAGGGTTTTAAATGCTCCTTATTTTAGGTCCACCATCATAATGTACATGATATCTATCTCTCCTTAGGCAGCTCCTAAAGGATAGGCCACATCTCTCATGTCAAGGCTCCATCTTTCTGTCTAGAGGATGATGTTATATATCCCTAATACTTTCTTCCTTCAATGCCTGATCATAGCCCCTGTGATCCTCTCTCTCTCTCTCTCTCTCTCTCTCTCTCTCTCTCTCTCTCTCTCTCTCTCTCTCTCTTTCTCTCTCTTCTTCTGTCTCTCTCTCCTTGCCTCCCTTCCTCCCCATCTCTCTCCCTCCTAAAAAGCTCATTCTGAGTGGAATTCTCAGGTGGACTCCTTTTCTGAGCCAGCATGTATGTTATCACAATGATAATGTTTTTGTCTTTGACATTCAACTTACAGGGATTTCCATATGCAAATGTAGTTATTGGTGGATCAGGGCTATATGCATGAAGAATTTTAGGGTAATCTTGGCAAGAGGGTCTCAGGAAAGCTTAATGGACAAATCCATGGACTGACAGTGTCTGAAACCATTTCAATTACTTAGCAACAATCATCTTTGACATTACTGAAACTCCATAGATGGCAAGTTGAATGAAAGATGGTTTATCAAAGTGACTACCTGACTTGGAATTTTATCTCATTTTTTGTGAACATGGAACTCAAATATTCTTTAAAATCTGTCTTAAAGGCAGAATATTGTAAATCTCATAAAAATGAGCTAACCTCCTTAAATGTTTTATAGAAATTTAAAAAATAACTTTTTATGAAAACAAGAACTTCTCTTCTGAAAATAATAAGCAGTAAGTGGGGCTCAATTCATAATACTCATACATTAATGCACCTTTGTAGTTGAACTTACAGGAGAGAAAATATTCTGAACAGATAATTCTATCCCTCCTGTTGACTATCAGGCTATTGAAACAATGAACCTGAGTAATCAGAACTTCTTCAGGACTCTCACACAGGAGGAATGGAAAGACTGAGGCCCTTGTGCCAGGCAGGGGAAGAATGTAATACTCAGGGAGAGATTTCTCAGTGCTGACACTTGAAGACAGACTGCAGCTGAATTAAAGATGGGCCATTGATGATCAGGACCACACTTTGATGTGGAATGCCTAGTTATGTATACCTCTCAGCTTTTTTTTTAAATTTAAAAGTATTTTTTTCATTTTACATACTAAACAGTTTCCCTTTCTTTCTCTCCTTCCACTCTCCCTCCCACCTCCTCCCCAACCCTTATTCATACTTCAGAGAGGGTAAGGGCTCCCATGGGGAGAAGACAAAGCTTAGCATATCAAGTTGAGGCATGACCAACCTCCTCCCCACTGCATCAAGGCTGAGCAAGGTATCTCTCCATAGGAAATGGGCTACAAAAAGCCAGGTCATGCACTAGAGATAAATCCTGGTCCCACTGCCAGAGGCTTCACAAATTGCCCAAGCCACACAACTGTCACTCAAATTCAGAGGGCCCAGTTCGGTCCCATGCAGGATCTCCAGCTGTCTGTTCAGAGTCCATGAGTCTGACTAGCTCGGGTCAGCTGTCTCTGTGGGTTTCCTCATCATGATCTTGATCCCTCCCACCCCCTTATCTCATATAATCCCTCCTCCCTCTCTTCGATTGGACTCCAGGAGCTCTACCCAGTGCTTAGCTGTGGTTCTCTGCGTTTGCTTCCTTTAGTTACTGGATGAAGGTTCTAAGATGACAATTAGGATAGTCATCAATCTGATTACAAGGGAAGGTCAGTTCAGCTACCCTCTACACTATTACTTTGGGTCTTAGCTGGGATAGGTTGGATAGGTAGATCAACATAATAACAATGGCAGTCTTACTAAAAGCAATCTAGAGATTCAATGCAATCCCCATCAAAATTCCAACTCAATTCTTCACAGACCTCTAAAGAACAATACTCAACTTCATGTGAAAAAACAAAAAACCCCAGGATTTTAGCCAGATAACTCTTTCTTGCGAACCAGTAAAAAAACAACCCATCAGAGGCTCAATATTAATTACAAACTGTTTGGTCCATGGCTCAGGCTTATTGCTAGCTAGCACTTACATCTTAAATTAACCCATTTCTATTAATCTATGTATTGCCACATGGCCATCGCATTACTGGTCTGCTGGCATGTTGCTCCTTGGCAACTGCCCTGACTCTGCCTTTCTTCTCCCTGTATATTTTTCTTGGATTTCGTGTCTTACCACAGGCCAAAGCAGCTTCTTTATTAACCAACTGAAGCAACACATATGCATAGTGTACAGAAAGATATCCCACAGTACTTCCCTTTTCTGTCTAATCAAAAATGTAGGTTTTCATTTTAACATAGTAAAATTACATATAACATACAGTTATCAAGCAAGAATTACAGTTACAACATCTAGTCTATTTGTATTTGTCAAAATTAAAGAAATTATCCAATTATCTATCCTATCTTTGTGAGTCTAAAGTTTTACATCTAATTTATCTTTTACTGTAACTAAGGAAAACTATAATTATGACATTTTAGTCTTCAACTCCGTCAAAGACCCCAGAGGCATATAATATTACCTGAGTAAACAGGAAGTGCATTGTTGCAGTGTAAGCAACTTCCAAAATTCTAGAAATGACAGAGACATCTGGCTGCCTGGACAGTCACCCAAAGTTCCTCTGCAAGGTTGGGGCATTTACCTTCAGTCTATAGACCTAGAGTCTCTGATACATTTTTTATTGAGGAATGTTTTGCTTAATGGCAAGGTTTGTCAGTCACTTTCCTCTGTGTCCTGAAGAATGCCTGGCAGCTTCTTCTGCAATGCAGAAACCTAAAGGACCATCCCTCTTTATTTTGGCAAAGTTCAGTGGTCACTTTCCTATGGGTCCTGCATGTCTAGTTTATACAACATACTGTCAAGTAGTCCAAGCAAGAGAAGGTTCTTCCCTAAATGGCTAAATTTTACTACAAAGAAAGCAAACTCAATATGGTGTTTCTTCAATGCCCATTATCTTCTCTGAAGTAGAGTGGTACTTCCATGAACAAACATGTCTCAATGTCCAGAAAAGTCTAAGTTCTTAAAACATTTTAAATGCCATATTCTGTAGGTCTTTGAAGTGTTTGAAGATTACTTACCTAATTGAAATATGTCTTTGTATACCTAGAAAACTTAACTAATGTGACTATCAGTTTGATTATCATAGATAACTATTAATCTGTATTTCTTAATAATACATTACAATTTTAAATGATTTGCATAAACATAATACCTTAAACAAGAGTAGAAATATGCATATAGTATAAAAAAATTGACCTTAAATTTGCATTAATAAGCCAAAATCCATACAAGTGTAAAGTATTTTGAGATTAACAGTTGTTTTTTGAATTAAAGTAAATTCAATAATTTATCTTTTCTTCATCATTTCTATATCATATCTCTTTTATTTTTAGAAAGGAATTGACTATGACCATTAATCATAACTATTAAACATTCATAAACACTATTTTGGGAATTTGGGTGTAACTTTCATAGTACTTCCTGCTGACTGGAGGTACTGGCAATCTTACAGGGATCCAGAGAAAATTTAGAATTATGGTTAAATCTTGGCTCTAGTAGTCTGTGAGGCTACATTGTCTCAACCAGTTGCCTTGAAGCAGTCCTGGATGTTGGATCATCTGGGCCATGGCTCCCATTGGAGACTTTTCAGGGAGTCTTGGTTGATCAAACCATATTAGGCTGGAAGGCATCCACAGGTTCTCATCTTCTGTGGAAACAAAGGAAGAACCTCTTTTCCAAAGCAACATATTCTTAGACCAAAATTTTGAAATCAAGGTACCTTTAAAATATATATGTTGGTTTAATTTAGCAGTCCCTACAATCAAATGAGTCTATGCAGTTTAAAAAAAAAAAAACCCAAATATAACACAATAATATACAGTATCCAGACTACCTTGTGTATTTTCCATCTTTATGTGGCTTTTTTAAACTCTATTTCTTTTTAAAGATTCTCTCTATCCTTTTTCTTTTCTCTCTCAAGCCTACATATATTTTTAAACATAACCTGTTTAGATATTTTTTTTCCATCTGAATCTGCTTTTATTGTGTATCTTTAATCCTTTTCTGACCAGGAGAGTTTTTAAACTGTTAAACTACACAGCTAGGATGAAAAATACAGTTTTGGCTGCTTGTTCCACCCTGCCCAGCTTTTCAGCATTGCGCAGGTACCATGCTTACCTCCTCAGTTCTGGGAAGCAGTATTAAGTAGCATGTAGCTGTGTTTTTAAGCCCTTGCCTGTGCTCCCAAGCCCACAGATAATGGCTGGAAGAAGCTTTTCTGTACCATGGCCTATGGGAGACTGTAGAAATCTGTTATGCTGCATAGCTCATGGCACCTGGGGCCCATCTCATAGGCAGCTTTCAGGAGGCTCATTCCTACACTGCTGCTTACACAAGACTGTGAGACTAGGAAGCCCAAAGTGACTTCACTTCTGTGTGTTTATAGTCCTTTTTAAGCTTTCTCAGGTCTTTGTGGATCAATGCCCAACCATGGGTGCCAATTGTAACCAGATAAAACTTTCCTAGCTGCCAGTACCTGAATAACCAGTCAGAGTCTCAATATTAATAACAAACTGTTTGGTCTATGGCTCAAGATTCTTGCTAGCTAGCTCTTACATCTTAATTTAATCCATTTCTATTAATCTATGTATTGCCACTTGGCTGTGACATTACCAGTCTGCTGGTATGTTGCTCCTTGGGCAGCTGACTGCCATCTGCCCTGACTCTGCCTTTCTTCTCCTTGTATCTTTGCTTGGATTTCCTGTCTGGCTATAATCTGTCTTGCCATAGGCCAAAGCATCTTCTTTATTAACGAATGGTAGCAACACATATTCACAGCATACAGAAAGGCCATCCCATAGCACAGGATAGTCAAAACAATCCTGTACAACAAAGGAACCCCCAGAAGCATCATCATCCCTTACTTCAAACTCTACTGTAGAACTATAATAATAAAAACAGCTTGGTATTGGCATAAAAACAGACATGTGGATCAATGGAATCAAATTTTAAGTCCCTGACATTAATCCACACACATATGAACATGTGATTTTTGACAAAGAAACTTCTCTTTCTATGTAAACAAAATCTCATGTCAATATGACAAAGATTGACTTGGGGGAGTCACTGTAGCTCTGATTTGTTCTTCAACTGCTGCATTGTGAATAGGTGGTAAAGCCTAATGTGTTTGGGCTGCTAGGGCCCAAACTTTGACACTAAAGACTCTAGTAATACCTTCAAAGCTGATTTATTTTCAGCTAGCTTTATATAATGCTAGCTGAGTATGCTCAGAGATATCAACATATAACATTTTAATTTTTAAGTGTATGTTTCAAGACATTGAGCAAAGCATACCATAATATTCATCTCCTAGATATCCTTTTTAAATTATGTCATTAACCTAAAAATGGAATGTACAACTCAACTGAGCATTCGTGGGAATGGACCAACCTCATGCTCTCTTTGAATCTCTGAGGGCATTGCTTTCGAAGAAACCCCATTCTCTCCCTACATGCCACAGGAAATGAGTGTTTTTCTGCTCCTTTATGTCTGTGATATGATTGACTTGGCTTTGTATACACCAAGAAGCCAATTCAATACTTTGGTTGACAAGATGACATCAGTAATCATTATAGGAAAGATTCAAACTTGACACATTTAAAATGTTGGAGGAGAGCTGGTTAAACATTTGTTTTTGCATGGGTGAAATTAATTGGAAGTATTGGCCCTTACAGTTTGTTTGTATGGGTCTTGTCATCTCTTCAGGTGGCTTCATGTGATAGCAGTTGCCCTTGCTATATGACTTCCATCCATGTGAGAGTGACTAAGATGCCTTTAGTTTCCATGAGACATTTGGTTTTGCTTTTCTCCTTCTGGAATACACTTTCATCAAGTGTCTTCCTTGGAAGTATTTTCTAATTATCACTTCTTTCTCTGTCCCATATGTTAACATTCTTAGAAACATCTTGCCAGCTTTGTGATAGAGGCAGTCTTTCTCTGGGACCTGAGACTTATCTTTTGAACAGCAGTCATCAAGGAAGACAGATAGAGCTTCTGCATTCCAGGATCAGTGGAAGATAAAAGCATAATGTCTAACTTCCATATGCAAGAAATGACAACAACATATGGCTTAATCTCTGGGATCACAATCTTCCTTACCTCCCCAAGTGTTTTTTCTCTGACTCACCCACTATTTTAGATAATAACTGAAATTATTGGGCTAAAACATTTTCTATGAGCAGCCTTTGCTGGAAGCATCAAGGTAGAAGACATAGTTCATTGTTTATGATGGGTCTAAATCTCTGATTATACTCAGGATCATCTGTCAAGCCAATATGAAGTCTGTGCTTCCTTTCCCTCATCCTCAAAGACAACTTCCATAGAAGTAAATATCATATCTATGTCTTGATTTTTCTATCATTCTTACTGACTTCAAATTTTAAATACAATTCATAAAAGTCAATGCCATTAATTCTGTGGTATTTCAAGAGCATTTCATTCAAACTCTGACTTAACAATACCTCTATTAGATAAATGGAGTGAGAGAAAATGGGATAGGTGTAAGAGAAAGGTCTCAGAAGGTGCTCAGAAGCAGCTCCTTATGAGAGCTTTATTAAGTTATTAATGCTACAGAGTGGGTGGCAGATATCCAAAGAACAGGAAAGGCTTCAGTTCCACTAAACAAAGTCAGCTCCAGTGGGAGGAGAAATCCTATATCCTGAGGTAGAAACCTTGGTCAGTATTATGACTGTGATCTATGCTGCCTGCCTTCTGTTGGGTTGCACCCTGTATAGGATGGGAGCATTAGGACTAATACTTGCAAACAGATCAGCTCATCATAGCAGAACCTCGAGAGGAGAGAGACTTCAGGGAGCATGGCTCAATCTGTAAGGCCCTTGGCAGCAGCTGGGTTCCAATAACCTCCTCCCCTTTCCTAGCCAAGAATCTTAATTTGACATTCCAAACAGGACATAAACATCTGCAACTGATGGGCTCTAGCAAATTTGTCCTAAGGTGTGCAAAAGGCATTTGCATTTTCCAACTTTGTTTCCAAACTTCAATGAAGAGGGCCAGACAAGAATCTGGCATTCCATTAACATGGGTTCAAGCTGAAGACATGGACCTGATAAGTATCACATCTACCTACCTCTCAAACAGGCTGTTACCTAGATTTATTTCAAGCAATGTTAACAAAACACTTCTGTGAGTTTAAAAATCCTTAAATTCTTAATCCTTTTGTTCAGAAGAGAATTCAGAACCTGTAAAAAAATCTGGATTAAGCTAATGTTTGTTAATCAAATATTCATGAAAATAAATCACTCTGGTTTTTTAATTTTTTTTTACAACCCCATTTCTACTTATTTGTTTTCAATACAAATAAGTGAAATGTGTACTTGTTTCCACACTTTGGTTCTAATCCTTTGCCCTAAGTGTGGTTCAGCCACCCATCCTCAATAAATCAATTAGAGTTGCCAAATTAATAGTAGAAAGCAGGAAAATGAGATTCATTTGATATAAACATGTTGGAAAGAGGGACAAATAAACCCAGAAATCTCTTCAAGTCTTCTTTTGGTGTCCTGAATAGATATTAAAGTTTTAATAAGAGGCCAAGAACATGCACAGCTAAGCAGTCAAGTCATTGTGTGGTCCTACTCTCCATTGACCCATCATTGTACAGGCTTCAGTCTTATCTTGTAGGTAGTGAGACAACTTGTTAGAAATGTGTAGCAAGTATTTCTGTGAAATAAGTTCGCACCTAGTTGGCTCTTTTTCTTTCTCCTAGCATGAGATTCTTGAGGAAATCACCATTTCTTTGGGTTTCATAGTTTCAGTGTTCTGAAGTCAGATTGAAATACACAAGCGTCTCTTTAGAAGATTGTCATTTCTGACATGCCAGTTACATAGTGATCTCAAGTTGGAATTTGGGTTTTTAATTTATTATATCTTTGGGAGTTATAGGAGTATGCAATCCATTTGCTTGGTAGCAGTTTTCTAGGAGTTGAAATATCCATCCTGGCAGGAGGCTTATTAAGACTCAAGATGTAAACAACTCACAAGTCTAAGCAAATTGCTAAAACATACCAGATTCACAAAATCCCTACATCTTCAAGATAATAAAAGCAGTAAAGTTGTTGTTGAAATTAAACTTTCCAATATATCCAAGGGTCTGAAAATTGTGCAGAGAGTCCTAGGACTGACGCTTTTGTGAATTATTACCTGCCTGTGCTAGGGTGGTCCTTTTGATCATACAGCTGTCTTTGAGCTGTTCCTTTTCCTATGTGGAACTCTGGACCTGCTTTCCTATAAGTTACCCCAATTATTAGTAATGTATGTTATAATATGTTAGCATATAAAACAATTATGTTATATTTTATATTCTATGTAATAAATATATGTGTTATTATTATGTTATATATGTTACTAACATATATGTGTGTGTTATAATATAAATGGGAGCTACTCGAAGAAGAGTTGTTCTTAAAGATGCACCTATAATTCTAGCTTATATTGTATCTGCAAAAATATCATTATATCTTTATAGATATGATGTGGTTTGAATATGTGCCCAGTTGTCTCTTGTGTTTGCACACTAAGTCCTTGGCTAGTGGTGCTTTTTGAGAAAATTATGGAAGTTTTAGGAGGTACGCTCTAACTAGAAGAAGTGGGTCACTGGGAGTGAACTTTAAGGTTTTATAGTCCCTCCTCACTTCCTCTGTGCAATCTCCGTTTCCTGAGTGTGGCTGTCATGTGACCAGGTAGGCTCTTGGTCCTGCCCTGGTGCTTTCTCTGTCATCATAGAATGTATTTCCTTGAAGTTCAAGTCTAACTGGACCCTTCGTTCCTTAAATTGCTTTTATGTTCAAGCATATCCTCACAGTCATGGGAAAAGGAAACAAACATAGAAGAACTATTACAGAAAGAAAAGAAATATGACTGTACATGGACAGCAGTTTGGAGGCAGACAAACAAGTATCAGAAAACTTAGCTGGCAAAGACTGGTCATACAAGTTCTCTGGGAATCTTCTCTAAGCTGATGAAAATTTATAGATGTCCTTCCTTTTATTGTATTATTTATGTACACATGTATGAGCAGATGCCACTGGAGGTCAGAAGAGGATATTAGATGTCCCAGATCTGGAGTTACAGGCAGTTGTAAGCCACCCCATTTATGTTCTTGGCACCAAAATTCAGTCCTCTGCAGAGGACAATAGTTGGGCGGTAGGAGCTAGCTCAGTGATTAAGAACACTCCCAACTTTTGTACATTTATATCCTATATATAGAGAGAACATAGTGCTCTCATAGATCTGTCTTTTTTCTGCTTTCAGTTTATGAGTTCTTATTTCAAAGAAGTATATTCTGATTTTCTATAATATACAACAAATTAATATGAATGAATAAAGGAATGGACAAAGAAGAATATATGAAGAGTCTTTATAGCTTCAGTTCTTTAAGTCATAGACAAGAATTCCAAACATCCGAATAATTTCATTTATTTCTACTTACTTTATTCATATATAGACAATACAGCAATGTCTTTGTCACTATATGCAAGGGAGAGACACTGAATACATCCTAAAGGATTAATGATCACAATTTATAAGAGAATAGTGACCTTATTTTCAATGGAAAACACTTAGCATCAAAGTACAAAGAAGGGATTCTACATTGGCAATGATTATAGACAACTGAACCTTGGTGAGCATCATTAAAAATGGTGACAAGACCACCATAAAATAGATTAAGGAGGTGACACAGAGTTGCTCAATGTCTGGGAGGAAATGAAAGCCAGAATCTGTGCTTAGACTTTTAGTTTAGATTATACTTAGATAATGCTAAGACAGAAAATAGAGTAGAGAGAAGAGAGGCTTTATTTTGTCTTGTCATTTCATTGAAAGGAGAGAGAATACCAAGTTCAAGGACACAACAAGAGAGAATAGACTAAAACTTTAAGGATAACTGCCAATGTCTCACTTATTATTCTAAACATTATCACCATGTTCAAACACATGAGTCCATATGGGACATTATACATTCAAATCACAACACCATCTCTATATAATTATAATATTTATTTGTCTTATCCTGGTCTCTAGCAGAAGACATGTTGAACATTTAGGGACTGTATTAAAAGAAATATAAATCGCCGGGCGGTGGTGGCGCACGCCTTTAATCCCAGCACTCGGGAGGCAGAGCCAGGTGGATCTCTGTGAGTTCGAGGCCAGCCTGGGCTACCAAGTGAGTTCCAGGAAAGGCGCAAAGCTACACAGAGAAACCCTGTCTCGAAAAACCAAAAAAAAAAAAAAAAAAAAGAAAGAAAGAAATATAAATCATCCAGTGTTGAAAAAAATCTATTTAAGGAACCAGTGTACTTGCTTGCAGGGCTCTATTGCTAAGATTTCCTGTTTTCCTAAATATTGACCCAAAAGCATGACTTTCTCTCTTTTATTGATTCATTTCCCTCCACCTAGCACCTGCTGAGATTTACAGCTTGCCTGTCCTGTTGCTTTTCTCACATACTATGATAAATGGTCCCTTATCTGCCTGCTGAAAAAACAAACAAAATAAAAAAACAAAGCTGTGGTTTTGTTTTTCAGGGAGATGGGATAAATGCTTGGTAGCACGGAATCGATGTTAATGTGTATTGTCAGAAAACATACAGCATAAACTCATGGCCCTTCCTAGTAAATATTCAGAGCAAGTGGGTTTTTTTTTTCTTTTTTTTCCCCCAAATGGCCTCAACAGAAGAAAATGAGCCCAGATATCTTTATGGTATCACATTTCTGGTATTATAACTAAAGGTCAGTTGTCATATTTGCTATCATCTCTGATTTTTCAAGGGTTTATAGCATATCAAATTACATCTGGCAGAAAATTGCTGTGATATTTTTCAGCTTGGTGTTCAAATGCCTGTGGAAACTGCATTGTACTAAACTTTATATAGAGAGTAATTTAAGTAGAAATATGAAGGAAGTTTGCAGATGACTTCTACTTTAGAACAGAAATCTATAGTTGTTTTGCACAAAGTCTTAATGCATTTAAGCATTTGGTATTACCAAGTTAGAATTGCATATGTATCACTAATTCCTGGGACATCTTCTTCTGATGAAATTGCTGTGTAACAAAAGGAGAATTTGAATATTTTCATTTCAAGTACTTAAAACAAATAATGAATTAAGAAAACAAAAGCAGTCATTAAAGTGGTACTGAGGTAAACTCTGACACAATTTTTCCAAATAAAATCCCTTGTTGTTGATTCAGAGAAGAAAGTATCCTGCTAAGCTGAAAAGGCCAAGATAAAAGAGCAGTATTAGCCATGCAGCATGAATTAATGAATAAATCATGTGTAACATACCCTAGGTGCTGAGACCTACAAGGCTTTGGATTTGGCCTGACTGGGGCAATGAGGTAATGATGAGAGGGCAGACATGTAGAACACACATGTAAAAAAAACTGGGACCTGAGGGACGGGGCTCTCAGATAGAGCAGTACCAGCAGCCAGCAAGCTCAGTGTGTTTATTACATAATGCTAATGAAGAGGCAAGTTTATTGTATACAGCTGAATGAGGAAGTGGGGTTTATTATACAGAGTTGGAGGAGAAAGTGGTGTGTTAGGTAACTTTGGTAGGAGATCTCTGTAAGGGCATGGTTCCAGGTTGCAATCATCCACAGGGAGGAAGCTGTGATTGAAAGTTTCTGCAAACACTGTGTTTAGTTAAAGGTCAATCATTCATCAGCATCATACTTTACCATGGGGAAGCTTTGCTATTTCAATGTCTCTGAGACATTGGGGTCCTTGACACAGTCTTGTTAATGTTGATAACACACATTCACTCAGGACTTCATCCACTCCTTATACTTAAGCGATAGGCTTAAGATGGGTATGAATGGTTAATTAAAAAAAAAAACCTGATATATTGTGGGCACAACTGACATAAATTACCACACGGACCAATTGTTTGCTGGCATTGTAGCTGGCTTCAGTAAGACAGGATATGCAGAGAAACTTAGAGCCAAGGAAAGACACAGAGCTTATGGTCTCTTGAGATCTCATCCTTCAATTGACTACACCACTCCAGAAAGTAGTCCCTATTCCAAGATGTTTTCATAATTGAGTGAGAAGCTAAAAGAAAGCAGGGTCATCCAAATATTATGCCACAGATTTAAGGTAGAAGCTTATTTTCATTAAGTTAAATACATTGCCATATTAGCAAGATGCCCAGAGTGATGGCATAGTTCATCTGACTTGGTGAGTTTGAATTTTGTGGCTGATAGCAAATAGATACTAGCCAGTTTATTGTTATGTTTTCTAAGAGTACAGAGTGGTCTCTTAGTAAACAATAATTTAGTATCTCATTGCAAGCTACACCCTGGAACCAATTTTCCATTATCAAAAGGTCTCAAGTCTTTTAAACATTATAAAATTTTGTTTATCATGTTACATAGCAGAAAGTAATTTCTCACTAAATTTTAGTATAAAAACAAACACATTTAAAGTAATCCCACATCCTGGCCTCTGATATCCATTTTCCACATTTTTTAATATTCTTGGCCAACTGGGGTACAAAATATTAGTGGGGAATTCTATGAATATGTAATTCATAAATTTCAAACCACTCTTATTACAGTAGATTATTATATTATATTTTATTGTGGTTATCTTTTAATTACCTGACTTATACATTAGCATAAATACAATATAGAAATATTTAGTGAGAATATTTCACCTTCTCTGTGTCGTTTGGCTTCTGTGACACACCTAGGAGCATATGCACAGCTAGAGTGGCAATACTACATAAAAAGCCTCATGCGTCCAAATTAGAAACAGAATCACAGGGCTACAGCCATGGCTCAGCAGTGAAGAGCACTTTCTGCTCTTACAGAAAACCTGGGTTCAGCTCTGAAAACTCACATGGCAGCTCACAGGCACCTGTAACTCCAGCACCAGGATTTTTGACACCTTTTGCAGACATCTGTATACATGTGATGCACTACATGTATTCAGACACACAATACACACACACACACACACACACACACACACACACAACACACACACACACACACACACACACACACACACACACACACACACACACATATAAAAAAATCTAAGAAATAGGAAAGAGAAACAGAATCGCCTACCAAAAGAGATGACTCAAGAGTAGGGTCTCCAGGGTTGGGTGAGATGGCTCAGCAGATAAAGGTACCTACTGCCAAGACTGATGATCTGAATGTGATCCCTGGGACCCTTCTCTGACCTCCACACATAAAGTGCAGTGTATACACATGACATACACACACACACATACACACACACACACACACACGGAGTAAAAATGTAAAAAAAAAAAGTAAGAGTAGACTTTAGGACAAAGAGTATACTTTGCCATACTGGCCACTGTGAAGACAATCTATTGTAAACAATATTGAATGTCTGTTTCATGGTATATATTTTCCTTTTTTTTCCTGGGCAACATGAATATTTGTCATTTTCATTGTTTTTTTTTTCTGGAAAAAAAAGACAGTTTTGTTCATCTTCTCTGTTGTTAGTAATTATCTGTTTTACTTCAAAATCCATTATTTACATCTTCCAGTGAGTTCACTTGTGCCTTATGATCTGACTTAGGTTGTAGTCATGAAATTTTGCTTCTTTTTATTAGCCATTGTGATAGTATACATTTTGATTCAATGCTTATTTGCCTATATCATGAAGGATTGGGCATGTTCATTTGACTGTGTTTGTATCAAGGTAATCCTAATTCCCTTTGTAACTCTTTCTTTCTCTCATCCATTGGTGGCCAAAGAATGACTAATTGTCATATATTTGTAATTTTCCCTCCTATTGCTTTCTACTTTCATCCTGTTGTAATTAGGAAAGATTCTTTAGCTGGACTTGCTGTTGGATTCTTCCAAGATGAGCACTTGAGAGGCAGAAGCTAAGGAATTTCTAGTGGTGGCCAGCCTGGGCTTCAAAGGGAGATTCTGTGAAAAAGAAAGAAAGGAAAACCAACATAGACTTTGCATGATTTGAAAACCACATTAGGATCAGAACACATTGTATTTTGTATGTAGATTTATCTTCAATGGAAAAATCAACACCTATTTTGTAGCCTGATAAAGAATCTGTTCTGTAGAATGTCTCATAAGCAATTTAGGAGAATATGTATATTCTGCAATTGTGTAGTGTTTGTTCGAGAAGTGTTAGGTCCAGATGTTTAAAATGAGGTTCAAATCCCTAATGCTGTCTTCAATATTTATATAATTATCCCTTTCAGTGTCAATGTGGAAGAGCAAATTTTCTTCCCATAGAATCTAGAGTTACCTAGGAAACAAACCTTTGGACATACTTGTGAGCACTTCTAAAGTTAGGGTAAGGAAGGTAGGAAGACCCAGCTTCACTAAGGTGGCACCCACCTATGGGCTGTGGTCTTTGACTGAATAAAATATAGAAAATCAGACAAGCATTGCATTCATTACTTTCTTTTTTTCCTGACTGTAGATATTGTGTGACAAGCTGCCCTCAAGCCCCTATCACCATGACCTTCCTGCCATGATGAACTTCACCTTGGAACTGTAAGGCAAAACAAGCCCTTCTTTCCTGAAGTTGCTTTCTTTGGTCAGATATTAGTAAGGACTAGAGGGATGCCCTCTACATAATTCTATATATGAACAAGTAGACTGACTTTAGCAGATGTAAGTGCTGTTAACTACATTCTTTGCAGCAGAAATCCTATATCGTAGCTTATTAGCATGTTCAACCTTGACATAAAAAAAACATTTTTCATTTGTTTGTGTTCTTCTTGGCATTATGGGAAAACATTTCTCCACATCCTCACAAAAGCCTGTGCTACTGTATTTTATTTCTAGCATTCTTAATAACTAATTATCTTGTGTATATTTCAGTATTTATTTATGTGAATATATCCATATAAGATGCAACTGTCTAGTGTATTTTATTTGTGTCTGTGTTTAGTTAATTGGGGGGAACTGTTCATATAGTATGGAATGAATCTCCTACAATTGTGTGCTCCCCCATCACAGAATCCACCCCAGCTGTTTATTCCTTTTGAATTTTGTGAGGGTAGGTTGTTGTTGTTTTGCAAAGATACATTTATATCAGCTTGAAAAAATTCTACAGAGGGGTCCAGTGTAATTTCCACTTTGTTTCCCTAATGGTTGTATCATACATAATTCCAGTACATTATAATGAATAAGAATGTGATATTGTTCCAATATATGCTTAAAATAGGTTCACAATTCCATGGATATATCTGTGTAGCCAGCAGCACCTTCACTGCATACAAGTATTTTGTGGATATCAGCATCATCAGGAATTAGCAGGATCACAAGTCCTTCTGGGCTCACTTGATTCCCTCTGGTAAGGAACAGAGGGCAGTCACCATTGCACCATGCAAAGACAGAAGACTAGGGTCTCCGTAAACATTGGGATGTGACTCTTTATAGGATACTAATGACTACAATTCCAATGTTCAGTGACTAAATGTGACCAAATTAGATTACATAAGTTTTTCAAAAACTAATTAAAATATTAATGTAAAAAAAGATCAACCAGCCCTAGAGAATCTGTCTAATGGGCCTGGGAAACAATGTGAAACACGTGTCATGTTGTGCTTATTGCTGATATCTTTCTAACCCACTGGACTTTAATGTCCAGGAAGAGGACAGAATAAGGAGAAGAATGAACTTTGGAGTTACTTTACAAGCTCATCGACCAGCATAAACTAGTTTATAGATGCACAACAGAGCCTTGGGAAGGTAAAGATTCAATTTCTTATCTGAAAATTGCATTTTAGGCTAATAGTATATATATGATGAGTGTGTGTGTGTGTGTGTGTGTGTGTGTGTGTGTGTGTGTGTGTGTGTGTGTTAGAGTTGTGGTGAAAACAAAATAAGGCAATGTGTGCCTAGGACCTAGGACAAGCTTAATAAATATTGCTGGTGACTACTTGATGTGTCTGTCCTGGTTTCCACTGTATACTTAGTTGCTCGTACATTTCTGCCTAATACCATTATGGGCTCAGTAAACAGTTGTTAATGATTTAATAAAGGTGGTTGGCTAGAGGAGTGACTTTATTCACTGTCTCTATCCCTCAACATATTAATATAAATGATTATTATAAAATTAAGTCAATCCCTTAAATAAAACATTTATTTAATGAAAAAATTGAAGTCAATATGTAGATATTGTGTACAGTTCATTGGGAAACTGAGTTGCTTTGTCAGAAACCTATTCACCTCATTCAGACTCCACTGACAGGAGCAGGCTTAGGAGTACGAACTCTCAGTGCTGTAAATTAATTATTCTATAAACATGATTGGTATTTGCAGGATACCCTATAATTGTTTGAATTTATTGATTGTTTAATTTTGCCTTTTTCCTGGGCAGATTATTTATCCAAAGATAATTCTTGAAGCATTATTCATTAGTGACAACTTATTCATAAATAAAATCTCCATTTACTGCATTTTGTTCTGTTTCATTATATGTATATCTTAATTTCTTAAACAATAAGCATTTATTACAAGCAAATGGTATTTTCTTCCATGCATTTCTAATTTTTTACCCTCTTTTAACATTTTCTTTAAATATTTGCCTTAGACACCTTACACTATTTGGATAAAATGATTCTTATTCTATTTTTGGATTTATTCTTCATATGTAAAATTATAGACAATTTGGAGATATGTACTTATAGATGGAAATACTATAAAAATTTGTTTTCTCCAAGTCAATTTGAATATTCAACTGAAGCACAAACAAGATTGTGGTAGATAAAAGAGATTTTAATAAGGCTGAAAATTCGATATTTACACTTCCATCAATATCAAAAAACAGGAGTTTTCCTATTGCATTTCTTCTTGTCTTTCTTAAACATGCCTGGGTTTACTGATATTATGAATAAGTTTCCATTTATGACATATTCTGATAAGTGTGATACCTTCAATTTTTCTCTCTTCTCAATAAACATATTTACGTTAACTGATTTCCATATGTTAAATCAAGTTAATGATACAAAAAGTGTTATGAAGGGACAGAGACACACCACTTTTTTCTGCCTATAGCTAGCTTCATAACTTTAATAAAACCGATGATACTTTGCTGAGGTCTTTGGACTCATGGGCAGGCACACTGATATTGGGCCTATTTTGAGACCCCAGCAGAGAGTAGCTAGAGAAAGCATGTCTAACTTAAGTAGAGAACCAAGATTGCAGCTTAGAAAGGCGATGAATCTGATTAAACTGAAATTACATTCATTCTGCATTGGAGCCAGAATTTCCACTGAAAAAAGACAAGATGCAGACATGTCTTTTTAGCATTTTTCTTAGTTAACCATTTATTACTTATTTATGTAAGTTGTATTCTATCTCATATTTGCATTTCTAGGAATGAGGTTTCTTCAATTTAAATCCTGAATATATTACTTTATAGAAATTCATGTATTTGATAACAGTGGAATGAGAGTTCATATAACAAAATCTTACTGTCAGCATATTATAAATCTCCATACATATAATCCATATAGATTACATTCTATTCATTAAGTGTGAGCATTTCATAACCATGGGACTCACTTATCCAATTCAGAAAATGAGGACTTGACTGTGTATAGAGTTGTTTCTAACTGAGAGCCTCCATCTTTTACATTATTTCTCAAAATTGCATTATATCATTACTTCAACTTTTGTTCTTAGTTAAAGACATATTTCTCTGGGTCCAGGAACATCTACTATATTCGTTTCAAATTTTCAAATTATGGAGTGGAAATTAATGGAGCAAAAATATGAGATGAATAATTCAGAATTAAAATTGCAAAACAGGCAGATTTTTTTCTGCAGAATTTCAACAAATTTATAAGATAATTGAGAGACTTGTGATATTAACTTCTCGTGATTTTTATGTATGTTTGTATGTATTTAATCCTCTTAATTCCTCTTTGAACTGTACAAACATTTCAAAAGCCTAAATTTTACAATTTTTTTAACTTGTCTGTTTGAGACCTTTCATCATAAGCTTTGCTTAGTTCAAACATCATTCAGTATTATTTATTTACATTTTTGAGAATTTAATACATATTATACTGTTTTTACATCATTTCTACTCCAACTTCCAACCCCTTCCTTGCCCCTACTCCCTCTCAAACATGTGAAAACTTCTACTTTAATTATTGTTGGTAAGTACACATAGATTTAGATACATGTATATATGTACGTAAATACAAACTGCTGTGTCCATTTGGTGTTTGCTTCTGTGGGTACGTGTTCAGATTAACCACTTGAGATTAGACAACATATCAGAAGGCTTGTCCGTAGGGAAAACTGATTACCCCTTTTTTACTACCCATCAGTAACTCTTCATCTAGGGACAGGACCTTACAAAATTTTCCCAATTCAGGTTGGCATGCAAAATGGTGTTGTCGTTTTGCAGGTCTTTTGTAGGTGACCATATTGTTAAAATTTCATGAGTGTAGGTCCTTGTTGTATGTAGAAGATGCTACACATGTCCTGGTCCTCTGAATGTTGTCATTTTTCTGCTCCATCTTCTATGGCCTTCCCTCAGCCTTGTGTGTATCACTTGTGTTGTTGATGTATCAATTGTGATTGGGTAACCCATAGTCAGTTGTTCTCTGCACTTTAACCAGTTGTGAATGTCTGTGATGTTCTCTGATTCTGCAGAAAGAAGCTTCTTTGGTAAGGAATGAGGGGAACATTTATCTGTGGGTATAAGATATTGGGTATTTAGAGTGCAGTTGGGAATTACACAGGTTTAAGAAATATGTTTCTTATTTCTGATAGAAAACACCTCAGTCCTATGAAATTGCTCTAATTTATCTTCCTTCCCAGATTGCCTAGCTTCTTCATCTTTCTCCCTCTGTAAATGTGATGCTAGTGCAGGTCAGTGTTCCCCAGTGGAAAGAAATGTACAGCACATTGCAAGTTCCTCAAACTAAGAAGGAGTCAATACATTCTGGCAGGTTAAATTCCTTCAGGAAAAAAAAAAAAGGTTTTACATGACTTATAAAAAGGCAAGAACATATTTGGGAGAAGAAAATTCTAACTACAGAAGTAACGGAATTTATCTCTCTTTATAGATAAATCAAGAAAAAGAAAGTTAACTTTAGAACAATGACTAACTTAAATCTTTCCCACAGACTTTTGTATGGCCATACTAAAGCTAAAATATGTCAGTAACCTACAGAGAAGGTAAGAAAATAGCATGATAAGCCAGAGGAGGATGTAGATGGCCAGTGTATTTAAATCACATGCCCACAATTATGTTCACCTTATTTATGAGTTGCTGTATATCTTTTTTATGCACATTCAATATGCAGTAGGAAATTAAGTTTAAAATAGTTTCCTGCCTGTTAATACTAAATTAACCCTATAAAATTTTAACATAATATAAAGTGGGATTTATCAGCTCATAGAAAGTCTGTCATTGGGCTTTCTGAGTCCTCTCAACATGTCTGTATATGCCTGTATGTGAAGCATGAGTAAGTTTGACTTTTGGCATAAAGGGCATTTTAAAATGTCATTTGAAAGGCTCAAATGGTGACTGACCTTAAGCTGTATTGAAGATGAAAGCTTTATCCCAAATTGAAATCCAAAGGGAGAGAGCTGTGAACATGGATGATTAAGAAAAAGATTATTGTGAATATTGTAAGTTAATACTTATAACTTATTATTGACAATTATTCACTTCAGTTTATGCTAGAAGGAGTAAAAGACAAATACATTCAACAAAAGTTTTCAGGGTTAGCTATAATATATACCTTCCCATTTATCATCTAACCATAGCTACACATATTAATTAAATATAGAATTGGTACATTTGCATGTGTGTATAATATATTGTATAGTGTGTATAGTATTATATATTATATGTATATGTATATTAGCAAACTAGGGGCTGGAGGCATGGATCAGTGATTAAGAGTGCTTGCTGACTTTCCAGAGGACCTGAGTTTTGTTCCCAACACCCATGATGGGTAGCTCACATCTGCCTGTATTTTCAGCTCCAGGAAATTTGATGCTTTTTTCTGGTCCCCTTTGGGAATCATACATATTGCACATAGTCATTTTTCTCTCTACCCCCCTCTCATACACAAACACACACACACACACACACACATACACACACACACACACACACACACACACACACACACACATATGTATCATATTTTTATAATCATCTAAATTTATATAAATAATATTATGCCATTTGGAGTGATAATTTTCCCACTAAAGCCAAAGGCAATCTAACAAACACTCCACTACTAAGCATAAGAAACTTCCTTCTAAATTGTTCGTCTGGGTAGCCCAAGAGATTCCCAAAATAACATAGGCTATTGTTGCAGTTCTTTGTTGCTTCTAATAGGTTGAAAGCATGTCCTCATTGCTGAAGACACTGTGAAGACACAGTTTTGCACAGGACATAAAGACTTGATTGGATATGCCCTGGAAACTCCTTACTGAGTTCTGGCTTTTGTGATACCAGATGGCTCGATACAAGGTGCCAATGGAGAGAAGCAATATCTAGCCCTAAGCAGCTTTGTTCCCTATGAATTACAGCAATGACTAACACGGCAAGATATCTCTAAAGATGCAATAGCAGCCCTCATATCTTTAAGTAGTCAACACAGCTCTAAATTGGACATAAGGTCTGTTTAACTGGAGGGAAATGAAGCCTCATACTAGAAACCTAGGCAATAACATGTTCATGGATTACAGAAGAACCTATTACCTCCACTTTACTAGATCAGCAAAATTCCTAACTGTATGCTAAAAGTTATACACACAGAGAGTAGTTCTTGCCTCTCATTAAATAAGCTTCTCTTTATGGAAGATGGAGAAAATTATAGAAAACCACAGCAGGTCAAAATGCTGATTGTGGGTTGTCCAGCCACACTGGATACATCCATAATACAACTCCTATACATAAGGCTCAGGAAATACCATGGAAAACAGAAGAGGGGGCAGAAGAGCTGTCACAGCAAGAAGACAAATAAATCTGCACTGAGAGTTTGTCCTCTTGAAATGACAGGGAAGCTATACCCATGATACTTAAAGAATATCGTAATATTATTTAATACTTAAAAATAAAATCCAAGTACTGATATTATCAGTTGACATTTTAATGCAGTAGGGGACGTCTTATGGTATCCCACTTCTGACAAAGAACAACGGGCAACTAATGAATTCTTAGAGAGGGAGAATTGACTTCTCCTAAGGATGAGCCCCCACAATTGGTTATCCAGTACCAAGTGGTCAGTCCTGTAATCATATGCACACAAGCAACTCTAAATCAACTCACCAAGTTGTATTTATGCACTTATGAACACATTATATACAATGTATATGAAACATTTATGCATACATACTATTATGATTACATACATCAAAGCCAAAGAGGCAATGAATTTGAGAGTAAGTGGGAGGCATTATGGTAGGATTTGAAGAGAAAGGAGATGGGAGTGTTGGAGGGAGGGAAGGAAAGTAGGAAGATAAATAAGCAAAAGTTTTTCTTTAATATTTAAATCTTACAAAATTTTATTGTTTTATTTTTGTCTTTGTTTTTCATTTTTGTTTTGTTTGTTTGTTTGCTTGCTTGTTTTTTATTTTGTCATGCATAATCTTGAACATAATAGTCAATCTAAAAGTTCTGGAAAATCCTAGAGTCCTGGAATAATTTGAGAATGGAGAACAGTGAAAAGACTGAAGGCCACCCAAGGAATTCACTGCTAATAGAAACATAAGGAGACTTTGCTAAAAGACCATGTCTCAGACAGAAAGAGATGGTAGGTTATATTTCTCCCTCAAAATAATCAGAAGATTTAATGACTGGCTATTTATCCTATGGTATATTTAAAAGTATTAGTAACATTCTATGATTGGTAGCCCTGTGGTAGACATCCGTAAGTATTTTCATGTACAACACCAGATCCCAATATTTAATGAGGTGTTAAAATAATAATCAAGGTAAGTAGTATCCTAACACAACATTTCAAAATAAAAATAAATTATGTAAAGTCACATAATGGACAAACTGTTAAAATTTAGTTAAAAATAATATCATGATGCATTTAGGCATTCTAAAATATTACACCTATGTAGCAAATCAGCCTGCTGATCAATGGTCAAGGCCTCTTCCTAAACATTTTCAACTTCAGAACAAGCCAGCTAAATTTCAAAATTGGCGTAATTTTGCAATTACCATAGCAGATGTTCATTCTTAAAATAGTCTACAGAAGTATCTCCTGTGTACACTACACTCCATTCTAAAGAGAGTATAATGTGTGGTACTTATTTATGATAGAATTAATATGTTTCTATTACAAAAGTCAACAGATAGAAAACTGTCATTCTTCCCCAAATTGAACACATGTATGTGTGTGTGTGTGTGTGTGTGTGTGTGTGTGTGTGTGTGTATGGTTGTATTTTTCTGTATAGTTTTGAAGCATGGGAGAGAAACTTCGATATGCTTGTGAGGAAACAGATTAGGAATGAAAAGAAATGCTTACTCTGTTAGGGTCCACGAATTGCTCCAAAGACAACCAGACAATATGTGATCAACAAGAGCATTTATTTCTAAAGAGCAAAAATTCCAGCATGCAGGGGTCTACCATTCATGAAAAATGGCAACCACAAGGGAAGTATGCAGGATCCTTTTAAGCATAGTTAGGGGAATTCCAGAATGGGGAGGTTGACTTTTAAACTAATTGGTGGGAATGCTTTATGGATGGGGGTCCAGGTTAGTATGGGATTGATTGGTGGTTAGGGACTTTCCAGCAGCAAGGTAGAGAAGCTATCTTTAGCTAGTAGAAGGCTGTGGGGGATTTGTTGATTGGCTGCCCCTGGGCTGTGTTTTTGCTAAGAACTGGTTGTCTAGTTCCAGTAAACTGAAACTGAGGCCTGGTCTCTGACAGGCCATTAGGAGCCTGCCATGGCATTTGTCTGGCTCTCTCAACTCTGGGTAGACCAAGTGAGAGATGGGTAAGAGTTATAGCCATCAAACTGTTGAAGTAAAGAACATATAAACAGAAATTACTCACTGACATTAAAATATTAGACAACCAATGATTGTACTGTTGGAATAATTTTGAATTTAGTCATTCTCACAGTAGAAATTTTGCTAACTGGTATGATTGGTTCATCATATATACCACAGAAATTTAGGGGATCATTGGGAATTCTTTTGAACAATTATACACTAACAAACTAGATAACCCAAACAAAGGTGTCATGATTGAACTGTTAACAAAAATTCTTCTATGATACTGTCATGATGGTTAAGATGATAAAGGTCTTGTCACAAAAACCTGAGTACCAGGGTTCAGTCCATATTAATCATGTGTAAAATGATGCCAGTGATACATCTGTAATGCCAGAATTCATGGGAGACCACAGAGGGATAAAGACTCAATCAGAAGCTCACATGCCACTACAAGAAAGAGAAAAGAAACAACAGACTCCTGAAATTTGTCCTCTGATGACCACAAGTGCTACAACACACATGCTTTCCACCATATATAATATACCACACCTCCATACACACACACACACACACACACACACACACACACACACACACACACACACACACATATATATATATATATATATATATATATATATATATATATATATATATATATATTCTCCTAAGAAAAATAAACCCAGGACTTGATGTGCTCAGTGATTAATTTTTCCTAAACTCTAGAAAGCAGGAATACTAAATATTTTCAACCTATTTCAAAATAACAAAAAGGGGAACTCTTTTGGAATATTTTAGAGTCTGTATGAAGGCAACTCTATCTAAACATCAAGACCTGAAATAAACAAAACAACAAAGTATAGGTTGATATCCTAGATGAAGATAAATTCAAACATTTCAATAGAATTAGCAACCAAATCCAACCAACATTCTAAGACCATATGAGATCAGGAAGATGATTAAGCAGGTAAAGGTACTTGCTGGCAGGCCTGAAACCTTGAGTTTGATCTCAGCAACCTCCATGGTAGAAAGAAAAAATTCACTCCCAGAAGCTGTTTTCTGATCTCCACAGGTATGCTGTGGTACATGACCAACCCTAAACACACACCTTTCCCAAAAACAAATTAAAAAAAAAAACCCACAAACAAGTTCATATACAATCACCATGTTATCATTGTTCTAGAAATAGAAAAACAGTTCATTAACTAAAAAATAAAGATAATAACATCACATCAGCAGAATGAAAACACAAAAATACATGATTCTGTCATATGATGTGGAAAATATTTTTAGTATAATTCAGCATGCCCTCATAGAAACCTCTAAACAAATGTAGGAAGAATGTGCCTGAAGCCAAGAAGAGCTATGTAATAAAAGTTCATAACCAACAGTATCCCAAGTGAGCATAAATAATATAAAAGAAATAAGCCATGTAAAGACAGAAAATATACAGAGTCTAGATTATGCATATTGTGTTTTCTTTAAAGTTTTTTGACTGTAAATGAGCTAACTGCAGTAAGACATTTGATTTTAAAGGCTGCTAAGCTAAACTAATATATATATATATATATATATATATATATATATATATATATATATATATATATATATATATATATATATATATTTAAAGTTATCTTGACTTCCAATTTTGGATCTAAGGATATGTTACTTTGGAAAAGAGGCTCTGCTTTTGTTTCCACAGGAAACAAGAGGCTGTAGGTTTGTTCCAGGTTAAGATGGTTCAGATTTGAGCAAGTGAGACCTCCTGAACCTTGACAGATGGTATCTAACAACAAAGATTATAGCCGGTCTTCCCAGGACTTGACCATTATCTTGAATATTCTCAGGATCCCCATAAGATTGTCAGATCCCCCAGTCAGCAGGAAGTAGCATGAAAAGCTATACCAAAATTCCCAAAATATTGCTTATAAATGTTTATTCTTATTTAAAGGGGGTTGATTATAAAGGCAATCTCTTTTTAAAGAAGAAAAGGGGATATATATATATATACATATATATATATATGTATATATATATATACATATATATATGTGTGTGTGTGTGTGTGTGTGTGTGTGTGTTAGATAATTGAATCTACTTTTAAAAAGCATCAATTTGTTTGAAATATTTTACATTACTATGGATTTTAGTTTATTGATACAAATTTAAAGTTAAGTTTGTTATATGTATATTTCTACTCTTGTTTAAGGTATTATGTTTATCCAACTCATTTAAAATTGTAATGTATAATTAGGAAATACAGATTAATATTTAGTCATCCATAATAATCAAACTTACAGTCATGCTAGTTAAGTTTTCTGGTTATACATAAATATATTTCAATTAGATAGTAATCTTCAGACACTTCAAAGACATACAGAATATGGCATTTAAAATGTTTTAAAAACTTAAACTTTTTGGACAGTAAGATGTGTCTGCTCCTGGCAGCACTAATTTACTTCAAAGAGGAAGATGGGCATCAAAGACAGTCCATATGGAGTTTATCTTCTTCTTGGCAAAAATGATGATTTGGGCATGAAACTGCTGTTGCCTAGACTGCTTGACAGTATGCTGTATAAACTGGATATACAGTACCCATAGGAAAATGACCACTAAACTTTGCCTAAACAGGGCAAGATGGTGCTTCAGGTTCTGACTTCACAGAAGATACTTCCAGACATTCTGCAGGACAGAGGAAAGTGATTGATAAACCTTGCCAATATACAAGACAATCCTTCAAATTTCCTGCTTCACAAAAAAGTCTGCCAGAGACTCCAAGCCTGAAGGCTGAAGATGGATGCTCCATCTTTGCTGAGGAACTTTGGGTGACTGTCCAGGAAGTCAGATGTCTCTGTCATTTCTAGATTTTGGAAGTTGCTTACAATGCACTTTCTGTTTACTGAGGTAGTATTATATCCTTCTGGGGTCTTTGATGTAGCTGAAGACTAGATAATTATAATTATTATTTTCCTCAGTTATAATAAAAGGTAAATTAGATATAAAAATTTAGACTCACAAATATAGGACAGATGATAGAATGTTTTCTTTAATTTTACCAAATACAAATAAACTAGATATTATAACTGTAATTCTTGCTTGATAACTGCTTTATTACATATAATTCTACTATGTTAAAATTAAAATCTTCCTTTTTGATTAGACAGAAAAGGGGTGAGTGCTGTGGAATGTCTTTCTGTACATTGTGAATATATATTGCTCTCACTGGTTGATAAATAAAGTTGTTTGGCCAATGGTGAGACAATAGGTTTAGGTGGTACATTCAAACTGAAGATGGAGATGAAGAAGGGTGGACTCAGGCAGATGCTGCAGGCTGCATCCAGGAGAAGCAAGAAGTGAGAGAACAGGTAATGGCACAAAGCCACTTAGCAAAACATAGATTAATAGGAATGGGTTGAGTTAAAATGTAAAAGCTAGCTAGCAAGAAGTTTGAGCCATAGGCCATACAGTTTGTAATTAATATAAGCCTCTGAGTGATTATTTTATAAGCAGCTGTGAGAGTTCAGGTGGGAGAGATTTGTCCAAACCGTGGGGCTAGGTGGGACTGAGAATCTCCCCTCTACATGTTTCTACTTCTAATTCTGTTACAATGAAATTTCAGTTCTTGTTTGGAACGTGTGGAGGTCTGGTATGTGCAACCACAAACACAGTGAGTTCATATATGTGCAGTCCTGTTGTATCTGGGTGACACTCTTTTCTCAGATTTATCTACCACTTCTGATGTATAAAAATCTTTCACATTCTTCTTCTATATAGATTCCTGAACCTTGATGGGGAGGGATTTGAGGAAGACATCCCATTTAGGACCCAATGTTCCAAAGTCTCATTTTTCTGCCCCAGCATTAAATTAGGCCCCACAACCAGAAGCAGTTGACTAACATAAAACCAACATAAAATGGATTGTGTGTGTGTGTGTGTGTGTGTGTGTGTGTGTGTGTGTGTGTGTGTGTGTGTTTGGGTTTGGTTTGTTATCTTTGTTTTTGTTTGTTGATGGTCTGGTTTGTATTTTTTGTTGTGTTGTTTCAAACTTTTGTTTTTGATCAGGGGAAAGGCAAGAAAGAAAAAGAACATGGAGTTGGCTAGGCTGGAAGGGAGGTAAGATGAGGAAGGGTATGGGGTGGAAAAATATAATTTAACTATTTATTTAAAAAATAACAATTAATTCTTGAGAAGTGAATTGGTGAATGTCTATGCTGGGCATCCTCTGAGTCCAATCTGTGTGAATTATAATTAAATAAATCACAGATGCCCTTGAAATCTTAAATTCAAATATATTTTTATATTTTACATATTGAATATATAATACTAATAATAATTAACTTTCTACATTTTATTGTTCTGTACTATTCTCATACTTAGTTACATATGGTAAGATTATTTTAACTTTCAAATTTTTATTTGTTTTATTGAAGATTTGAATATTTACAGAATTGTGTTTTAAGTTCTGCTTGCCCTTTACTTTTTAATTAAATCATATGGTTTTACTGATTTATTTTTCCATCTCTAGTGACATTTTTGTTTGCTTTTACATATCTTGCTTGGGGTGGGTAACTTTTTTCTCTTCAGTTCCTGAATCATGCTGCGTGAGACTGAATTCTTTCTTGGCATTGCAAACCCTGCTCCTTTCCTCATGTTCAGTTTCTGTTTTTTCTTCTGTCTCCATCTTCTCCGTAAGATGGAACTGATAATGACACATCATTTCATAAAGCAGTCGTGTGGTAAATGATGCAATGTTTGTAAATAGTTCCAGTCAAGTAATAAAGTTCATATAAATATTAAATAGTATTGTTATTATTTTTATTATCACACATAATTTTAGTCTGCATGTTATAAGAATTGCTTAACGGTCTGTGTTATAATTTTGATGTTTTCTGTTTTCACTATTCATTGTTCTTGGGACATACTTTTGTTAGATGACATGTTCGATTCTCTTACTTTTGCCTTTTATTTTTGACTTTCAAAATGTCCTTTTAAATGACTTTCTTAAAGATTAGTTCCAAAAGAAATTTAAAAGGGAAACTAGGTACTGTGTATGTGTTTGCAAACTTTTCCCATTATTTGAATGCCTCATTAATATAATTTAAATATGCTTCCACTTTCTCTTGTGACTTATCTGTAGATTTCAGAATATGGGGAAGCTACAGCTCATGAATACTTAGGATTAATGCAATAAGAATAGACTGATAGAAAGGCAAGGTGATATGGTGATGTCCGGACTTAAGTGTTTACCAGTCTGCCAAATTCTGAATTTCTGTAGCAAAACAAAACAAAGTTTTATGTCATAAAGTTGTTAAGATAGCAATCTGATGATGTCTGAGACATCAGTCTGAGGAAGTCCTCATGTGAAAACTACAGTTTTGGAGGGTCATGGGTTTGTAAGGGAGTTTGAGTGAATGAAAACAGCAAATTATTCACTGTGTCACACAGATTCTGGATTCTCATATTAAATAAAGAAGAACATCATTATGAAATAAACTACAGCAAAATTAGATAAATTGAAATGCAGGGGAACAAAACTTGAGCTATAACTTGAGGGCTGCAGTAGTTGAATTACTGAAAGAAAGGGACTCTGTGTCAAGCTGGTGAATAAAAGGATATGCTGAGGAAAGTGATGGTGATTAGCCTAGCAACATGTATACTATTGGATCTGGTGTAAGTCAGAGGTAGCAAAATCTGATTCTAGGGCACTGAACTGGTCAAGCTTCACAGGAGAGAGAGGGCAGTGAAACTCAACTACAAGAAAGGATCTTAGGAGAGAGAGGACAGGGTTTAGCCTTTAAGAAATGTAACCCAAGGTATTTGTTTCAAGTTTCTAGGGACTTTTTCTCTTCAGAGAAAAGACTACACTAGCCAAAAGTAGTTTTAATGTTGGTTTTACACATGGATCAATAAGATAATTTATAAACAAACTGTTCATCAGAGCCATAAGGAAATACTATAAATGTATCACACAAGAAAAATTGTAAAAATATGTTATGCCCATGGTGCTATCTGGTGCCCAGTGTGAAAAGACTGCTAAGAACTGTACCACCTCTTTGACAGCAATAGTATTTAAAGAGCTATTAAATCACAAGTGATTAAGACAAAAGAGATTCTTGGTGGCCCCAGCTTTTTCTTTTGCCAAATTCAATAGTTTAAAACCACAATACAATTAGAATCATTTGATAGGTTATAAGACAACAATTATTCAAACAGGTGATCTGACTTGGTGCAGAAATTATTAAACTTAATGAAATGCATAAAAAGCTGTCAGGAAATCATATATCAGTTACACCGGTGGACTACATAAATTTTTTAAATACTTTTTATTGTTTAACAGTTTCTTACATGTGTGTAATAAATGTTCTTCGGTATGCTACTGCATTCACCTCTATCATCTCTCCTCTCACTCACTTGGGCCCTGGGCCTCAATACGTAAACAAACTCTGAATCATGAGACACTCTACATTCCAGAATGGTGGTCAGAAAGGATGTAATTTAAAACTTTGAGAAAATGCTGAAAGACTTGTAAAAATTACAATGAAGTAAACTAGAAATCTATTTGTCTTAATTTATATGCATATCTGTTAGTTGAAAAAAAATACAGAAGGAAGAAAGAATAATTCATTTATGATTATGTATCACTTTCTAAGCAGTAAGAACTTCAAAAACATAGTGTCTAATTGCAACTATGACTACTGACAAAGTCTATGTTGGAGGTGATGACGCCAATACAGTGAAAAATTCAGAAAAGCATCCCGTGGGAAGCTTGGGAATTTCACTGTATCCCAAGCACAGGAAGAAATATCTGATTTTGTATTTCATCCATAATGAGAGCCCACAATAAATCTTCTTTGGAATTTTAAAGCAGTGTGTGTGCTGATTGTGCAAAAGCAAGGTTTTCTGATCCCACTGCCAGGGGCTCTTCAAACAGACCAAGCTACACAATTGTCTCCCATATGCAGAAGGCCTAGTCTGGTCCCATGCATGTTCTACAGCTGTTGGTCTAAAGTCCATGAGTTCCCAGGAGCTTGGTTCAGTTGTCTCTGTAGATTTCTCCATCATGGTCTCCCCGCCCCCTTGCTCATATAATCCCTCTTCCCTCCTTTAGACTGGACTTTAGGGGCTCGGCCTGGTGCTTGGCTGTGGATCTCTGCATCTGCTTGAGCTGGCTTTTTGGAGCCCATTACCTATGGTGAGATGCCTTGCTCAGCCTAGATCCAGTGGGGAAGGTATTGGACCTGCCTCAACTAAATGTACCAGCCTTTGCTGACTCCCCATGGGAGCCCTTAGCCTTTTGGAAGAGAGGATGGCAGGGTGGATCTGAGTAGGGGGGAGGGAAGGCAGGAGGGAAGCAGGAGGAGAGATGAGTGAGGGATCTGTGGTTGGTATATAAAATGAATAATAAAATTTCTTAAATTAAAAAAGCAATGTTTTTCATTATAAGAGTTGATTTTTTAATTATTGGGATTTGCTACTTTAAAAAACCATTATTAGCTAAACTCTAAACCTTTATTTACTCTTTATTCATATGTAAATGTAATTTCTCTTATTTGGTAAAGTTCATTCTTTCAAATACCTGTCTTGATTTCTAGTTGATGACCTCAAATAAAGACATTTGGAAGTCATAGTTCATGGAAACTTGTGTTTATTAGATTTCCAAAAGTGAAAAGAACTCAATAAAGAAAAAGTATTCAAAGAAGAAAAAAAAAGTACATTTTATTAGCTAGAGTCAAATTGTTTTCTATGGATTACTTTTGCTAATTCCTTTTCTTTCTTCTTTGGGAGATGTATGCTGTTATTTCCTATAAAGATCTTTTTCTCCAATTTTTTTTTTATTCTTTTCCCGTTTCAATTAATTCTTCTATATTCTATGCTATTTCTGTCTGGTTATAACTAAGTATTTCTCCTAGAATTTTAAGGTTTTCGTTTTTTTCTCTTTCTATCTTTATTTTCTCCACACCTCAATGGAGCTAAGGACTAAATCCAGAGCCTTATAATTGCTAAGCAAGCCCTCTTTACCAGTGAGCCTAACCCCAATTTAAATTAAATGAAAAGCTTTAAAAAGTAATTATTAAAATATCTAAAAATATTAATGTCTAGTTATTAATGGTTCCATTTTTTAATTTATTCTTTGAAATTTTCATATATGAATGCAATGTATATCGAGCATACATGACTCTCACTCATTGTATTCAATGGAAAACATGTTATTTAAGGAAAATCACCCTCTACCTGCAATGTGACCACTAGATTCCACTATCCTAAGTACAGTGATAATATGTGCATGAATAATATTTGACAGTAAATAAATGTTACTATAAATTCCTGTGCAAGGGATTCATTGTTTCTGTGTTCAGAAATAGTTGCTTCATGAAAAAGTTTGATTTTTATAAGTTAGCACCTTAGAGCTCCTCAATGTTTCACATTGTTCTCAGAGCTGAAGAAAGGTTTCCTTTATTCTATGGAAAAAACTGAAACATGGATAGGTAGGATACCAGAGACTACTCTAGCAAGGGTACCTTAAGAAAAGTCCAGCACACTTCAGCATGCTACCACTCTATGCAGAAAATTACTGAGCAACAAAATTCACAATGTGTCAACACATTTGTAACTTTCAAACAAGTTGCAACTAAAAAAATTCTGTAACTGAAGTCTCCTATGTGTTGGAGGCATTGTAGGATGTGTGAAGGATCGCTTCCAGGTAAAATTATAAATTTCTCAGAGATTAAAATACAGTCCTGTGTTTTTAGGACAGTTGGAACAGGGTTGAGGGTATTGGAATTGTACACAGAATGGCGTCAATACATTTTTATTCTGAGTTTAGTCATTTGTTTTTAGTTTTAATGTGCTCTGTCCTCTTAGTGTAGAATAAGCATTTCCTTAGTCTTAAGTACAGTGTAGAATTAAAATTGATGCCTACTTGGTAGATGTCAATTTGATTGACAAATAAATTATATCTTTTCCCCCATCAAAACTGAATAACAGTGGAAATATTAGATCTACTACAATATATAATTTGTTAGAAAGCAATATTCAGAAAATTCCCTCTCTTTTTTTGTTTCTGTGTCTTTTTAACTTACTTTTGATTGAATTTTTTTTGTACAATATATTCTGATCACAGTTTTTCCTCCCTTATTTCCTCTCAGAACCTCCCACACCCATCCAACTTCAAGCTTTTTTTTCTCTCTCTACTTAGAAAACAGGTCAATGATGAAATAAACCAGGAGAGAGAGAGAGAGAGAGAGAGAGAGAGAGAGAGAGAGAGAGAGAGAGACAGAGACAGAGACAGAGACAGAGACAGAGACAGAAAGAGACAGAAAGAGGACAAACAAAAAAATCAAAGAAAATCATAAGAAACACATACGCAAGTACACACACAACTTATAAAACTACAAAATTAGAAACTATAATAGCAATTAAGGTTTAAAAATGCCCAAGCAAAGCAATATGAGACAAAACACCTCTAAAAATACTATTATGTTCATTTTGTATTGCCGCCTTCTGCTGGGCATGGGATCTCCCTTAAGTGTGGTTTGGATACCCAGTGAGACTCCATCGGAGAAATTAAGTTTTCTTTTATTGTCAATTGGCAATAGCTTCTTGGTTAGGGATGGGGGCAAATGTCCAGGTATCTTAGTGCTGGGACCCAAAAATGTCCTTTCTTGATTTGTCCATTGACTTTTTTTATATAGTAGATAACATGAATGCATTAAAAAATGCATGGTAGTATAATACTTGAATCTTTGTGAAATTGGATGAGGTCATTAACAAAATGGCTATAGCATAATCTCAACTGAGCATAGCTTTGATAGGATGGAGTTAGAGTTGGCAATATCTGATTAAACACAAACACATGGATATCAGAAAAATATATAAAAGGAAATTAGACCTTAAAATAGTTTACTACTTATTAAACACATGTAACAAGATTTGAGAATTATGACCACTTTTATTAATATGGTATTAATATGGTTATTAGTGACTAGAGTCAAGAGAATCCATATTAAATAGACATAGTCTTTTAGTACAGCTAAGCCTTTTATTGGAATGGTCAAATGTTACACCGATAATTTAACATTTGTATCAAGATTCTCTTTCAGATAAATTTCAGGAGTGACAAATTAATGTTCTGGAAAACAATTCTTATTTTGATCATCAGTTTAACTTAAAGACCAGCTTCTATATGCAACCATGTGTCCATCCATCTCAAGCCACAAGCCAGGAGCTTCTTGCATTCCTTGGTTGATTCTCTCATTGGAAACTACAATACAAACCACTAAGTTCAGCCTGCAAATTTGACCCCTCACACTTTCTCTTTTTCTCTACTTTATTTTTTTATTAAGAGATTTTCTATTCATTTTACATATCAACCACAGATTCCCCTGTCCCTCCTCCCACTCCCCAGCATTCCCCCCCATCCACCCCCTATTTTCACCTCCTCCAAGGCAAGGTTTCCCCTGGGGAATCAGCAGAGCCTGGTTCATTCAGTTAAGGCAGGTCCAAGCCCCTCCTCCCTGCACTAAGGCTGCACAAAATGTCTCACCATAGGCACTAGGCTCCAAAAAATTGGCCCATGCACTAGAGACAGGTCCCGATCCCAGGGCTTGGGGGCCCCCTAAACAGTTCAAGATAAACAACTGTCGCGCTTATCTAGAGGGTATAGTCCAGTACCATGGGGTTCCTCAGCTATTGGTCCACAATTCATGTGTTTCCACTAGTTTGGCTAGTTGTCTCTGTACTTTTTCCAATCATGGTCTCAATATCTCTTGCTCATAGAATCCCTCCTTTCTCTCTTCGATTGGACTCCTGGAGCTCTGCCTAGGACCTGGCTGTGGATTTCTGCATCTGCTTCCTTTAGTCACTGGATGAGGGTTCTATGATGACAGTTTAGGATATTCAGTCATCTGATCACCAGAGTAGGCCAGCTCAGGCACCCTCTCGACTATTGCCAGTAGTCTATTTTGGAGTCATCCTTGTGGATTCCTGGGAACCTTCCTAACACTCTGCTTCCCCCTAATCCCATGGTGTCTTCATTTATCATGGTATCTCTTTCCTTGCTCTCCCACCCTGTTCCCATTCCAGCTTGAACCTCCCACTCCTCTAAGTTCTCATCCCCCATCCCTTGCCCTCCATTGCCCCCCTTACACCCAGTTTGCTCATGTAGATCTCATCCATTTCTCCATTGCTGGGTGATCCCTGTATGTTTCCTAGGGTCCTCCTTACTAGCTAGCCTCCCTGGAGCTGTGGGTTGTAGTCTGGTTATCCTTTGCTTTATATCTAGTATTCACTTATGAGTGAGTATATACCATATTTGTCCTTCTGAGTCTGGGTTACCTCACTCAGGATGATATTTTCTAGTTCCATCCATTTGCCTGCAAACCTCATGGTGTCATTGTTTTTCTCTGCTGAGTAGTACTCCATTGTGTATATGTACCATATTTTATTTATCCATTCTTCAGTTGAGGGGCATCTAGGTTGTTTTCAGCTCAAAATACCTAACAGTCCATTTAAAAAATGGGCTACAGAGCTAAACAGTGAATTCTCAACAGCAGAATCTCAAATGCCTGAAAGATACTTAGGGAATTGCTCAACATCTTTAGTCATCATGGAAATGCAAATCAAAATGACTCTGAGATACCATCTTACACCTGTCAGAATGACTAAGATCAAAAACATGGAAGACAGCTTATGTTGGAGAGGATATGGAGCAAGGGTAACACTCCTCCACTGTTGGTGGGAATACAAACTTGTATAGCCACTTTGGAAATCAGTATGGCGATTTCTCAGAAAATTGGGAATCAATCTTCCTCAAGACTCAACTATACCATTCTTGGGCATATACCCAAGGAATGCTCAATCATACCACAAGGACACATGTTCAACTATGTTCATAACAGCATTATTTGTAATAGCCAGACCCCTCACACTTTCAAATCTACTTTGTTGTTATGGGTCACTCTATCTGGATAGCCCTTAGGGGAAGGGAGTGAGAAGGTGCAGCATCAATGACATAGACACCAGGAATCAGGTGAGACTCAAGCAGAGGACTCGTTTTTTGCAGATATGGGGCAAACCTGTAAACCCCCTTCCAATTTCCCATTGGCAGCCAGAGATGCTTTCAGCTGTGTTGTCTCTTTCTCATTGGCCACCACATTCTGATGGCCATGCATCATCTATCACCAGGTGCAGCAGCAGACTCCAAGTTTGCTCAATGGGAAGTACCTAGCATACATGCCTATGTGCACTACCCAGAACAGAGCAGCTGTGATTTTTATCTGGCTAGCTGGCTGCTCTCCTCCTATACTTTATGTCTCTGCCTGTTTATCAGCTTTTGTCAACTTGACACAAAGTAGAGTAATATGTGAAGAGGAAGTTTAGTTTAGAAAATGTTTCCATCAGACTATTCTATGGGCAAGTCTTTAGGGCATCTTTTAATTGGTGATTGATGTGGAAGGGCCCAGCTCACAGGGGACAATGCCACCCTTGGATAGGTGGTCTTGGATGGTACAAGAAATCAGGCTGTGCAAGCCATGGGTTACAAGCCCATAAGCCCAGTCCTCTGTGGTATCTGCTTCAGTTTCTGCCTCCAGGTTTCTAACCTGACTTACCTTTGTAATGGACTGTAAACTGTAAGGTGAAATAAATACCTTCTAGTTGCTTTTTGTTACAGTATTTTATCACAGCAGTAGAAAGTATGCTAAGACAATGTCTTTCATTATTTTATTGTGGGATTCTCTATGGTCTGAGTGAATTCTGACCTCCTTTTATTAGTGTGTTGTACTGGGGAGCTTGATAGAATGCTGAAAGTTTGGCTGTACCAACTGCCTGATCTTTGAAACAGCTGGTTAGGATGTAAACCTATGTACACACACATTCCAAAACACTCCACTATCTTTTGCTAGATTTGTGGTTTTGGTCCCCAATTTTAACTCTGTATCAAAAGTTATAGGCTAAAACCTAGGGAAATGGGTCAGTGGGTGAATCACTCACCACATGAGAATGAGGACCTAAGTGCTGATGCCCAGAACCCATATAAATTCACATGCAGTAGCACATGTCTGTAATTCCTCAATACCCTATGAAAAGATGGAAGGCAGAGATAGAAGCATCCCTAAAATTCAAGGGACCAGGGAGTCTCCTTTGTGCAGCAATGAAAAACAAGATACTCTGAGTGGTAGTCTGAATGTTTTTGGCCCCGATAAGCTCATAAGGAGTGACACTATTAGGAGTTGTGTCTTTGTTGGAGTATGTTGTAGCCTTGGAGAAAGTATGTCACTGTGAGGGTGGCTTTAAGATCTCTATGCTCAAGCTATGCCCAGTGTGGGCACAGACAGTTCACTTCCTGTTACCTACGAATCAAGATATAGAACACTCAGCTCACTCTCCAGCACCATGTCTGCCTGCATTTCACCATGTCACAACATGATGATAATGGACTAAACTTCTGAAACTGTAAGCCACCCCAATTTAATGTTTTCCTTATTAAGAGTTGCTGTGGTCACGATGTTTCTTCACAGCAATAGAAACCCTAAGTAAGACAGAAGTTGGTAAGAGGAACTGGAGTATTCCTGTGATAAGCCTGGACGTGGTTTTGTTTGGAGGAATTTGGACTTTGGTACTTTTGGTTAGGAAAACAGAGGAATGCTTGAAACATGGCTCAATGGACCATACTAGTAGGATTTGAAATGTGGGAGCCTGGCTCAAGAGGTTTCAGAGTAGAAGAATATAAGTATGTTGCCTAGAGAGCATTCTTAACGATATTTTTGTGAGGAATGTAGCTGCTTTTTGCCCTTGTTGCAAGAGTCTGCCTAAGGTTGTAGTGAAGATATTTCGATTAATCCCTTTGGCAGAAGAAATCTGAAGACAGCCTAGTATAGACAAGAGGATATTGAGAACAATATATACAGATGTTTGAAAATGCTTCTAATTTTACTCTTCACCCCAAACTTTACTGTTCAACAAATTCTCAAGGCTAAAAAAATTGGTCTGGCCATTCAAACCCAGAAACTATTTTTAATTGATAGCCACTTCCAAATGAAAATTTAGTGTTTTCTAAGGGAAAAGTCTCACTGGAGGAACAAACTAGTCTTAAGGGTAGGTTGCATGCCCAGCAGTAGATGACCACCATAAAATGAAACCAACAGTATCTTTGGAGGTTCCTTGTCTCATAATGTCATGTCAGGGTCTTTTTATAAATTTTATCTTTTTAATATCTATTTATTTACTCGATTTTTATCCTGCAGGTCCTTTTTGTATATATTATATCTCCTATATTTTTGTTTTCGTGGGATATCTGAGTGTGGGAATGAGTGTGTAGGAGTAGAGGGAAGGGAAACCATAATCAGAGTATACTATATGATAAAAATCTATTTTCAATAAAAGAAAAATAAGGTTGAGGCAAAGACAGAGGAAAAAAGAAGAAAAGAAATCAGGCTGGAAGGGTGGCCCAGAGGTTAAGAGTACTGGCTACTCTTCCAAGGGGTTAAAGTTTGATTTTCAGCAACCAAATAGCAGCTCAAAACCATCTCTAACTATAGATCTATGCTGTCTGATACCCTCTTCTGGCATTGGCAGGCATCAGGCATGCAAGTGGTGCACAAATATTTAGGCAAAGCACCCATACACATTATAAAGTAAAATAAGTCTTAAAGAGAATTAAGAAGTTTAAGAAATCTCTTCTTTAGCTCTCTGTTGCTCTCTATAACTATGCCACGTGTAACATTTAGCCAAGAATATCATCGGTGTGTTACATAGATTAGCTGGTTCTTACATAATTCTGGTAAGACTGGCATTCGTGCTATGCAAATCTTGATGAAGCCACTTAGTCACAGGTCATGAGATAATATTAATAGAGACAAGAAACTCACAGTACACTAGTAAGTTTTAGTGATAATCAGGATTTTATGAAAGATATATGCCTTTTTCTGACAAATTATTAATATAATATCTTTCAGAGAAAGTGAAGTTGTTGTTGCTTTTTACTGTCCTGCACAGAGTCAGAGACACAAGCTGAATGGCATAAATTTTATGTATTTACTTCCATAACACGTTTTAGAAGCAAAACTGATTCCATATACATTCTGGAATTAAAAAAATTTCAGGCAGCCAGAAAACTGATTTTGGTCTTTAAAAAAAAACCTTTTATAACAGGATCTTACTCTGTAGCCCAGGCTAGTTTTGTACTCATATTATAGCCCAGGCTAGTCTTAAATTGTTTTCCTGTCTCATGCTCCCAAGTGCTGACTTTACAGACATGAGCCACTGTCATGTCCAGGTAGCCTTTTTCATAAGGATTTTTTTTTTTTACTTTGATAAGCCATTCCTCCTTATCTTAATACTGTAGTAAGATTTCTGAAGGGCAACCCTGGTGTTGTTTTTTGTTAACTTGTCACTTCACTTTAATATGGCTTATATTTATGAGAATATGCTGCCATCTTCATACAATGTTAATAAGGGAAAATAAAATGCAGGGTTCTTTTCTAGGATTCTACACAAAGGTCATCTACTGAGTTAAGTCCTTCCAATCAGTCAAGATTGAAAGCAAAGGCTGCCGTCATGAAGCCATGGAGATGATGCAGTCCTTAAAGTGCCTGCTATCCAAGCCTGAATACTTGAATTCACCCTCAGCACCCAGTTAGTAGAACCATGTGCCTCTAACCACAGCACTGGGAGGCAGAGACAGAGGGATGCCTGTGGCTAACTGTACAGAGAGACCTACCAAATAAGTGAGTTCTAATTCCAGGGATAAGATGCTTTACCAGAAGTAAACAATGCAGAGAGGAATTGTGGAAGATGCCTAATATTGTCCTGAGGCTTGTACACACACCCACATATCCCTCATATGCACACAAAGAATAAACACTGCTCTGATTAACGAATTGTGGATATAGGACTGCAATGCAACTTAAATATTCATTTTAATCAAAGAAAAAGATGTAATAAAAATGCCCTTCATCAAATGACCTGATAGTTATCAAAAGAGATAAGTTGTCTTGTACAACAAAGACAAGCTATGTTATAATTTATGTCATGCTTTTACATGCACTATAGTTTCCATAAAAACCAGTGAGGTGGATATCATTTTTTATCACAGTTATTGTTTCTCAAATTAGCTTAAATGATGAGAGAATATTGCTTTATATACACATAAAATATAATTTATTTCTATGTAATTTCATTTGTCTATATGATATATTTCTTCTCTTCATTGCCTGTCAATTCCATAAAAAATTCTCTAATCCATATTGCATTTAAATTTGAAATTATGAGAATATAATGATCCATTGCTGTTGGCCCTTGTACCCAATTTAGGTTCAATCTATATATTGAATTGTTGCAAGAAACCATACTTAGGCTGTACCATACCTCCAAACAGGACAATAGAAGATCAGTTATCATATTTTCAGGAATTCCCACAACTGCGTTAAATGCAGATAGCATAGCTATAGTCAATGAGACAGCTTAGTAGGTAAAGATGATTGCAATCAAGCCCGACAATCTGAGTTTAATCCCAGAACTCACATAGGGAAAAGAGAATTAACTCCCATGAGTTGTTCTCTGTCTTCCACATGAACACACACACATACAGACACACACACACACACACACACACACACACACACACACACACACACACGTAATACAATATTCAACAGAGTGCGGATTGCAAAACTGAGATTTTGTTGGCAATTCTGCTCTATTGTGTGCCTCACTGTGCCTGATAATATACTCTGTGCTCTAGGTTTAAGTGTTTGAGCTCAAAACATCAAATCTTTCACTTAGGCTGGTTACAGCTTTAGATTTGATAGATGGTCAGATTTCTATCCATCTGAAGACACGATTATGTCCATTTATTCTGCCTTTTGTGTGTGTGCCATGCCGAAGTTTGAAAGTTAACACCTTTTGCACTATCTTTACTTTGACTTTACCCAGGACATCAGTCAACAGCAAGACTGCACTTCTGATGATGGATCTTCCCATTTCTCTATGTTCTCTTGGCTTGCTCTCACCCATGCAATAAATTTGACTTGATGATTCTTTATTGTTCATCTTACTATTGAAATAAAACACAGTATATTTTGCTTGTCTTTTCCTTCTACATTTTCTGACAACTTGGTTATTTTTGTTATTTTCTTTCTATGTCATACATCTTTACAAACAAATATATTTTTACACTACCATTATTTTTGTGTCACAATATCTCATGCCTTCCTATTGGTTACTATGGGAATTTGTCATCCTCCTAATAATAAGTTTACTTAGTTTTTCAGTTTCGGTGGCACTGTAATGCCGTGAGAGGGTGATTCGCTTCTCCAAAGTTTGTTCAGCAATGTTCCATTAGATAAAGGACCATGATATCCACAGCACAGAGCAACTGGGACACAATCCCTGGATCCCAGATTTTCTATGTCTTTGATGCTTATTCTTGAACAGAAGAAACTGAGAACTCATGATTTGAATTATGGTGACACTTTTTAACACCGAACATTAAGTTTTCTTATGTTTAGGAAGTAAGAATCCAGGAAAACTGAGATTAAGTAGATAAATGATAGTCTATATAGAGGAAAAATAAAAGTGAGTGGGAGATGGAAAAACCGAGCTGCATTTCTCGCCTCTGTTGCTTTCTCACCTATAACTGATACTTTCTTCTCCTTCAAGCATTTCTATAACTTCATAGTAGGTTAGTTATTAATTCTCACTAGTCAGTGTCCTTGTTTAACAGATGGAAGCTTTGGTTGCAGGGATTTTTTTTTTATTTTGTACTTTTTCGGTTTTTCTGAGACAGGGTTTCTCTGTGTAATTTTGGTGCCTGTCCTGGATCTCACTCTGTAGACCAGGCTGGCCTCAAACTCACAGAGATCCGCCTGGCTCTGCTTCCCGAGTGCTGGGATTAAAGGCGTGCGCCACCACCACCCAGCTGGCTGCAGGGATCTTTATGTTGTAAAATGTTGCAGTAACATAAACACCTTGACAAGCTGTCAAAAGCCAGCAGTTAGATTTCTATAAGTTCAAGTATTCAAAATTAGTCTGTAGTGACTATGTGGAACAAAATTCCTGAGACAAATCCATCTGATTTTTCTCACCTTTCTGTCACTTTGAGTAAATGCCTTAGCTCCTCTAGAAACTAAACTTTTGAATAAAGTTCAGTAGAACTGAAAATGTTGTTAACTTCTGTTTTTTTTTTTTTTTTTTTTTTTTTTGAGACTGGCCTTGAACTCACAGAGATCTGCCTGGCTCTGACTCCGGGTGCTGGGATTAAAGGCGTGTGCCACCACCGCCCGGCTAACTTCTTAATAAATGACAATCAACTATATTCTCAGGCTTTCCAATGGCTGTGAGATTGAGGTAAATGAAGCCCAAGTGTGATGAAAATATGAAGTTGTTATTGTCGTAATGACAAACATGAAGGTAAGATTGTCTAATTACAATGATTAATCTAAGGACCCATAAAATCTGGGATTTTTTTTAACCAATATTGACTTTATTCTAAAATCATATAAGTACCAAAGTAAACTGCAATGCTAGGACCCAACTGAGCTATTCTTTTTTTGAATGGATGATTCCAAGGAAATACTTCTTGGGTTAGTGATGTGTCAAAGAAGCTGTTGGCAATTTAAAGTTCTAGTGCTACAAAAAAAAAAAAAAAAAAGAAAGAAAGAAAAGAAAAAAACTTCAGAGTTGACTAGTGCAATGAGACTGAATGGATGTTGACTAATGAACAAAGTACTTGTAATGAGTTATATTGATTATTGATAGTCAACTTGAATGGATTTAGCATCATGGAGGAAATTACCTTCAGGGTATATGTGGGTCTCTAGATAGGCTGCCAACCAAAAGGAACAAGTCCATATGCAGCACTCCTCCACAGCCTACACTTCAGTTCCTGTCCTACCCTGACTGGCTTCTATAATGAACTGGTATTTGGAATAGTAAGTGAAATAAATCTGTTCCTCTCAACATAGTTTTAGTCCATTAAAGCAATAGAAACTCCAGCTAAGACAGTTGCTTTTGTGGATTTTTTGTAAGAGCAACACAAAAAGTAAGTAATAGTGTATATATTTCTCTGCCAGCCAATTGCAAAGTAAAGATGTCAAGTATAAAGCCATGTTCTGATAATGGTGGGCAGGCATGGCAGAAGACTTCATGGAAAGTCAAGTCAAAAGGATGTGAAGAATACAGGGAGGCTACCTTGCATTTCCACATTTTCAGGTCTTTGAGACCACTCTGCAGCCACAGGCAAATGAACCTGTTTTTTCCTCACATTTGTAACCCTTTTCCTGCTTACTTTATGTAAATTACTTAACTCCACTAAAAATATGCAGTTCTTAAAGTTGTTTACATGCAAACTCAGTGGATTGTCTCAACAATCAAGTAATACAGTTTATGTGAAAATGCTTAGCAAAGTGCCTAAGTAAACCTGTAATAAATAATTAAATGTCATTATGACAGGAGTTATAATAAGAGTATTAGTAACAATAGTAACTGTGATCATTATCATTAACACTATTTTTGCTTTATTAAAAGTATTACTCTAATGTATTATTTAGTGTTAGTATTAGTAGCATTTTCTGCTGATAATAAACTCATGGCTCATCTTGTTTCATGATTAGCTTGTTATTCAGATATTACATGCAATATTTATCATTTCCTACCATTTAAAATTTCCAGAAAAAACTGCATCGGGTAGTAGAATGAAAGCCATTGCTTTGTGAGATCTTCACATCAAAGGGTGTGAACTCTTTACTTACCTCTGATTTCACACTGTGTTCACAGTATATTCTTAGCTATTGATGTGTGTCTACAATGCAACATTGTCAACACAGCACTTTATCACAGAAGGGCAGCGCTTTCTTCACTGGCTGCCTTCAAGGTTAATTTTCCTGTCAAAGCTGAGAACTGGGTGAGCTTATAGTAACAAATCTATGCAACCCACAATTTAGCAATGTTATGGTCTTTAATGTTTGTTGAAGTGCTTGGGGAAATCTATAGCAATATATAAGTGTCAATGTTTATTGCTTTTCCATTACTTTGGGTTGGCTGTTATTTTCACTATATGGAAATGGAATTTTTCATGAATTGCTTTAGAATATTGAGGTAGCTATAATAGAAAAGAGAAAAACCATTACAGAATAGTGTTCGGATATTTAACAAGTCTCATGTTCATAGCTTCCCAGGTGTGCGTGAGTCTCTTAACTGCACTGTGTATTCAAGTCTTCCTCTGTAAAATGAATATAATGATCCCATCTTTCTTAAGACACAGGATTGTAGGGGTTTGGAAATATGTAAACAAACAAATAATTATTTGAAAATTCTGTTCTGTCATGAATATATACACAGCTCAAGCTTCTTTACTAATTCAATACTGAAAATGTAGCCAAACCACTTATGGCTCTATTTCTACCTGCTGTTATATTTCTTTATGTAAATAGTCAAAGGGTAGACCTATGGTGATATATTACCCCAATAAAGCTTACCTGTGGATCAGAGGACAGAGCCAGCCACTAAATTAGACACAGAGGTCAGACAGTGATGGCACATATTTTTAATCCTATCATTCCAGAGGCAGTGATCTGTCTGGATCACTGTGAGTTTAATGCCACACTGGACTACATGAGAGAAACAGCCAGGCAGTGGTGACATGCACCTTTAATCCCAGGAAGTAACATGGCAGGGCAGAGAAAGATATATAAGGAGTGAGGAAACAGAAACTCACTCTCTTTAGTTGACGATTTTGTGCGGTAAAAAAAAAACTAGTGGCTGACTGTTCTGCTTCTCTGATCTTTCAGCTTTCACCCTGATATCTGGCTCTGTTTTTTTTTTTTTTTTTTTTTTAATTAAAAGACCGTCTAAGATCCCAGCTGGATCAACAACAGAGAGGGAGAACAAGGAATAGGAGACCATGGTAAATGAAGACCACATGAGAACAGGAAGAAGCAAAGTGCTAGAGAGGCCCACAGAAATCCACAAAGATACCCACACAACAGACTGCCGGCAATGGTCGAGAGACAGCCCGAACTGACCTACTCTGGTGATGGGATGGCCAAACACCCTAATTGTTGTGCTAGAAACCTCATCCAACTACTGAGGGATCTGGATGCAGAGATCCATGACTAGGCCCTGGGTGGATCTCTGGGAGTCCAATTAACGAGAATGAGGAGGGTTTATATGAGCGAGAATTGTTGAGACCAAGGTTGGATAAAGCACAGGGACAAATAGCCAAATGAATGGAAACACATGAACTATGAACCAATGGCTGAGGGGTCCACACTGGATCAGGCCCTCCGAATGGGTGAGACAGTTGATTGGCTTGATCTGTTTGGGAGGCATCCAGGCAGTGGGACCAGATCTTGTGCTCATTGCATGAGTTGGCTGTTTGAAACCTGGGACCTATGCAGGATTGTTTGGCTCGGCCTGGGAGGAGGGGACTAGACCTACCTGGACTGAGTCTACCAGGTTGACCTCAGTCTGTGGGGAAAGCTTTGCCCTGGAGGAGATGGGAATGGGGGGGGGGGGGCGTTGGGGGGAAGGTGAGGGGGACAGGAGGGGGGAGAACAAGGGAATCCGTGACCGATATGTAGAACTGAATTGTATTGCAAAATAAATTAAAATAAATTAAAAAAAAAAAAAACCAAAAAAAAAAAAAAGACCATCTAAGATTCAAACAACATAAACCTGCTGTAAATCCCACTGTAAGCTAATGTTTAACTGAAAAATGAGGTGTCAGTCTTTAGTCTTACAGCTATTCCTGCTGTGCAATAGTCATCAACAAGCAAGACCTGAAAGTGATTGGAACAGACTTGTGACCCAGGGCTATTTTATTTTTCTTTATTAAGGAATTTTTTATTCATTTTACATACCAATCACAGATACCCCTCTCTTCCTTCTTCCTGCCCCTCCCACCTCCCCCTTCAACCCACCCCCTATTCCTTCCTTCAACAAAGCAAGATCTCCCAAGGGGAGACCGCAGAGCCTGAACATTCAGTAGAGGCAGGTTCAAGCCCCCCCTCCTACATCAAGGCTGTGCAAGGTGTCCCATCATAGGTAGTGGGCTCCAAAAAGCCAGTTCATGCACCAGGGATGGATCCTGATCCTACTGCCAGGGGTCCCTTAAGCAGATCAAGTTACACAACTGTCTTGCTTATGCAGAGGGCCTAGTCCAGGCCCATGGAGGCTCCACAGCTATTGGTCTAAAGTTCAAAGTTCTGTTCCACATCAAGTGTGCACTAGGATAGCTGTCAACAGGTATGACTTATTGTATGCCTAAAATGAAGATTCCAGAGATATGTGGCCTCTAAGCATGTGTCTTTATCTTTCTTTTAGTCAGCATGTACTCACTGTGTAAGTCAAATTAGTAAACTCCCTGTCACTAGGGTACACAAATTAATATTATTTCCTACCCTTATTATGCATCTGTTCATTCACATGCTCATACATATGTGATGCAAAAATCTTTATGAAACTATCAGGAGTATTCGTGACAAGTGGGAGATAGATTCATAATGTGTGTATATGAATATGTGTGTACAAGTGTATATACACATTGGTTTGGGATTCTCTGTGAAGTATTTGGGTACTTCAGTTACTTTGCATTATCTTAACTGCTAAAACAGTTGTCATGATTAAGATACCATTTTCATGTATATGAAAGTCAAAATTCTTTGGAAAACAACCTTACCATATGTTTCTCTCTAACTTCTAACATATACTCTATGTAAGCCAAATAGTGTATAGATTTCCTTATGCTATGCTTTACAATTTGTTAAGTTTATATTATTGTAATTTTAATGTACATAATCTGTGTGTGTGTGTGTGTGTGTGTGTGTGTGTGTGTGTGTGTGTGTACCTGTGCATTCTACGGACCATCTTCACAGAGAACACAGAGTCCATAAGAGGGCATCATATCCTCTGCAATTGGAGTTGCAGATGGTTGTGAGGCACCATATGGGTTATGGGAATCAAATTCAGGTCCTTTGAAAAGTCAGAAAATTCTCTTAATCACTGAAATATATTACCATGCCCTATATTATTCTATGGTTTAAAATATTCCTTGATTAGCTTTGATACAACTGATTGTTTTATAATCAGAAGTATCTTCTCTGGATTGAAATAAATATCAACTATTATTTAACTGTCTTTTTCTGACTCTCAAGATAAATGTACAAATAGAAACAATTAGATGATTTCAATCATTTGCCTTTGTTATTTATGTTCTGTAATTTCAGTCATCAAAGGAATTTGTTTTTATTACAAAAGCATTAAATTATTGCCTATCACTTATTTCCATTGAGGATTTGTGTAATAACTTATAATAAAAGATAAAATGAGACTCTCATGGTAAATAAAACATCAAACATTAAAAAATGATATGTCAATCATTAATCTGGGCTATTTTCGAGCTCTTAATTTTTGATAAACTTTTTGTTCTATCCAGGCTTTAACAGAATATATGCACTCTACCTTAAAAACATTCTACTTGACTACTAGGTAAAGTCAATAGATAAAATGGATCCTTCTCCTTCAAGTGAAACAAGTCAAACTCCATATCTGGGAAGTTTAAGTCCCTTCTTTTTCTGCATTGGCTGTTGTGACTGTAAGATAAATTTTAGTTGGTTCAAAATGTTTCACAATGTGAATGGAGAGATGCCTCAGTGGTTAGGAGCATGCTGTTCTTGTAAAAGATCCAGGTTTGATTCCTAGCACCAAAGGGTGGCTAAAAATTGTCTGTAATTCCAGTATCAAATATCAGGGGACTCCAACACCCTCCTCTGTCTTCCTTGGGCACCAAGAATATACATGATGCATATGTACATATGCAGGCAAGACCCTCATATACATAAAATAATATAACTAAATCTTTTTATAAATTAAAAATCAAATATTTCACTAAAGATTAATAAGTATTATAGTGTGTACTGTTTAATTAAACTCAGGACTCTCCAATTAAAGGTGAGAAAATGTATATAAACTTTGCAATGCCAGAATAGAATGTAAGAAAGTAGCAAAGATCTTCCATACAAATTCTGACTTCAGAAGTATATTCTTTACAAAGATGTCTTTTTATGCCATCAGAAACCATTCTTTGTATAATTGACTCTACTGTCTGTGTGCAATAACAAATAAAGAAAACTCTTTAGATGTGAGAAATTATTCTTAGGATAAAACCAGTATAAGTCTAAAGAATCAACTGTCACAGAAATAATCATACAGTATATAAATAACTTGAAATACATATTTGTGGATGTTGACCCTGAATGTACATTTGCAGGGTGCCCATGCCATCAAGATGCTATATAATATTTCATATTAGGTTAAATTTTTTCAGTGAAATATAGTATCAGTTTTACTATACCAACAAATAAATATATGTTCTAAATGCTTAGCATGCAAATGATATTTAAGTTGTCTCCTCTCTTCAGCCTTGCCCCCTTTATAAAGCACCTGTAAAACATTCTATGTTTACAATGCTCCTCATGTTCAAGCATGTAATTTTCCAACAGCTGATGTTTGATTGTGCTCTGCATTTTAATTTAATACCAAATGGTGGGCTTTATTTCTGTATATTTTGGACTTTCTGATTCCAAATTCTTATCAATTGATTTTTTTATACCACCACTTGAATTAGAAGAATAAATAATCCTTTCTGAAATATGATTGAAAAATTATAACAACTTTTTCTGAGTTAAACTCCAAAAGTATCTAGAATATTTCCGTGATTTAGCTAATCATCTCTTGTAATCCAGATATTCTGAGATGTTTGTTCAAAGATGATCATGAGTAATCTCATTTTTGCACACGGCACATTCTGTACTCAACTGTATGTATCCACTCTTCTCTCACTTTTATCCTTTTTAAATAACTTTTCTTTTCCTTTTATTCCACACCTCCTTCATTTTCCTTTAACTCTTATCATGCAATTCTTTACTTTATAATAAATGTAACAAGCTAGTGAATCATTTACTGTATTTTGCTTTACAACAGGTAAATGTATTGGAACAATGAAAGATGCTCATGTATAGATGAAGATGATTTACTAGGAACAAGAAAATTCACTGGCAATGATGTAAGTTTATATATGCAAAAATCTTTGTAGACAAAAATTATAAATATGGACTCAAACATTTGTCAAAGGTCAATTCATAGTCAGACCGAGGAAAAAATAGTTTAAGCAGGTGAATATGTGTGATGTAATGCAGTTACTTGGTCATAACAGATAAGGAAAGATTGAACATAGATATAAGGTGGTGGTAAGGTGGTATAGCATAAATGAGAAATATTACAAAAGTGCTTGGAGGAACTAACAGGCCATCTGGAAACTTACTATGGAAGTCCATAAAGTAATTTCATCATAAGATTTAAGAAAGCAAGGACTACTAATAGAATTTACCAAGGAATACCAGAGAAAAACAATATATCAAATTTCTCATGCAGTCAACTAAAAGGATGGTGCTCACAATCAATTAATAGGGAATAAAACACAGAAGAAAGATTTTATTTCAGAGGTAATGTGTTTGGATTTGCTCATCACATGGGATATACTGCCAAATGAGATTTCTTTTTATTTCTTTTTCTCTTTAATTTTTTTCATTTTTTTTTACATGCCTTGGTGTTTTGTCTACGTGTATGCCTTTGCGAAAGTGCCGGATCCTGGACATGGAGTTCCCAATAATTGTGTGCTTCCATATGGGAGTTAGGAATTGACCCCAGTCCTTTAGAAGAGCAGCCAGTGCTCTGAACCACTGAGCCATCTCTCCTTCCCTGAGGTTTATTTTTTATATATATTTTGGTTTTAGTCATTTCTCTGTATACCAGTATGGCTCTATATTTGTTCTACTGTGACGGAGTGCCCTGAAAATGAAGGCAGGTATGAAGACAGACTGCCTGAGTTTAAATCCTGGTTGAAAGTTTAGAGTCTGCAGGAACGTGGACAATCACAGATCCTCTCACTTCAGCACTTCAGTTTTCTAATCTATAAAAAGGCCTAGAAATAATATCATCCCTGTGATCAAGTATAACCAATATTGACCTGGAGAGATGGCTTGGAGGTTAAGAGAACTGGATGTTATTCCAAAGGTCCTAAATTTGATTCCTAACATCCACATGGCTGCTTACAACCATTTGTAACTCCAGTCCAAGGGAATCTGATACCCTCTTCGGCCCTCTGAGCGCACTATACACACAGGTGCACAGACACATGTAGGTAAAACAACTGTACACATAAGAAAAAGTTAGATTTCAAAATAATAACCAAGACAATGTAGCTTTTATGAACTAAGTTCTAATTGTGAACACTCCAGGGATGGAGACAAAGACAGGGATGAAAATTGGGACCAGATATTCAAGGACATTGTAAAACTAGAGATGAATAATCAAGACAGAACAAATAGGAACTGAATCAGAAAGTGTCAATGGACAGAAAGTAGCAGATTATATTCTAGGGGTAATTTCCTGCTACTAAAAACAAAAAACAGATCTTGCTCCGGACTTCCCTTTTGGAACACTGGTGAGTACCCTTCCTTGCCCCAGACCCCATCCCTGGGCACCAGCCACTCCAGGGAAGACCTGCCCAACTTGGCCCCAGGTTCTGGCCACCAGGCAGGTTCCCTGCTAGCCCCACCGGGAAAGATCCCCTTCTCCAAGACCCCTGGCAGACCCTGCAGTCTCCACGCCCTGCCCCCACACCCATCTGCCTGAGCCCCAAGCCTCTTCCTGAGACTTAGAGGCCGGCCCCCAGCTCCCATCTTGCTCTGGACTTCCCTTTTGGAACACAGGTGAGTGCCCTTCCTTGCCCCAGACCCCATCCCTGGGCACCAGCCACTCCAGGGAAGACCTGCCCAACTTGGCCCCAGGTTCTGGCCACCGGGCAGGTTCCCTGCTAGCCCCACCGGGAAGGATCCCCTTCTCCAAGACCCCTGGCAGACCCTGCAGTCTCCACGCCCTGCCCCCACGCCCATCCGCCTGAGCCCCAAGCCTCTTCCTGAGACTTAGAGGCCGGCCCCCAGCTCCCATCTTGCTCCGGACTTCCCTTTTGGAACACTGGTCTGTCTGAACCAAGTGTGCGGATAAGGCCAAGAACGAACCACAAGGAGATGGGCAGACGTCAAGGCAGAAACATATACAACAAAATGAATAGCAATACAGCATCACCAGGCCCTAGCCCTCCTCCAACACCTAGACCTGAACATCAGAAATTGGAAGAAGCAGAAGAAAACAGCCTTATGAATGACATCATGAAGAAGCTAGAGGCTTGTGTAGAGGAAAAGACAAAAAAATGTGAAGAACGCTGTAAACAACTAGAGGAAAGGACAAACAAATTAGAAGAAATCAATAAAGTCCTGGAAGAAAACAATAAAATACTGAGAGAAAATCAAGAAAAATCAATGAAACAAATGAAGGAAACAGTCCAAGACCTGAAAAGGGAAATAGAAAAAATGAAGAAGACACAAACAGAGGGAATGCTGGAAATAGAAAATCTGAGAAAACGTTTGGGAACTTCAGATGCAAGTATAATCAACAGAATGCAAGAGATGGAAGAGAGGATATCTAGCGTTGAAGATACAGTAGAAGAAATACATTCATCAGTCAAAGAAAACACTAAAGCCAACAAAGTCATGGACCAAAATGTCCAAGAAATTTGGGACACCATGAAAAGACCAAACCTAAGAATAATAGGGGTCAAAGAAGGAGAAGAATACCAAATCGAGGGCACAGAAAATATATTCAACAAGATCATAGAAGAAAACTTTCCCAACTTAAGGAAATGCCTATGAAGATACAAGAAGCTTATAGAACACCAAACAGACTAGACCCCCAAAAAAAGTCCCCTTGCCAAATAATAGTTAAACAACTAAACGTACAGAATAAAGAAAGAATATTAAAAGCAGCAAAGGAAAAAGGCCAAGTGACATATAAAGGCAAACCCATCAGAATAACACCTGATTTCTCAATGGAGACTTTGAAAGCCAGAAGAATCTGGACAGATGTAATGCAGACACTAAGAGACCATGGATGTCAGCCTAGACTAATATACCCAGCAAAACTTTCAATCACCATAGATGGAGTGAACAAGACATTCCATGACAAAGCCAGATTTAAACAATATTTATCCACAAACCCAGCCCTACAGAAAGCACTAGAAGGAAAATTCCAACCTAAGGAAGTCAGATACACCCTCGAAAACACAGGCAACAGATAAAGCCACAGCAGTAAACCCCAACGTATAGAAGTACCCACACATCACCACCAAAAAATAACAGGAATGAACAATCACTGGTCATTAATTTCCCTCAATATCAATGGACTTAATTCACCTATAAAAAGACATAGGCTTACAGAATGGATACGAAAGCAGGACCCATCTTTCTGCTGCATACAAGAAACACATCTCAAATTCAAAGATAGACACTACCTAAAAATAAAAGGCTGGGAAAAGACTTTCCAATCAAACGGTCTTAAGAAACAAGCGGGTGTAGCCATCCTGATATCCAGCAAAATAGACTTCAAACTAAAATCAATCAAAAGAGATCAAAAAGGGCATTACATACTCATCACAGGAAAGATCCACCAAGATGAAGTCTCAATTCTGAATATCTATGCCCCAAACACAAGGGCACACACATATGTAAAAGAAACATTACTAAAGCTTAAATCACATATAAAACCCCACACATTAATAGTAGGAGACCTCAATACCCCACTTTCACCACTGGACAGATCTCCCAAATTGAAACTTAACAGAGAAATAAAGGAGTTAACTGATGTCATGACTCAAAAGGACTTAATCGATATCTACAGAACATTCCATCGTAACAAAAAAGAATATACCTTCTTCTCAGCACCCCATGGAACCTTCTCTAAAATCAACCACATACTTGGCCACAAAACAAGTCTAAACAGATACAAAACAATTGGAATAACCTCCTGTGTTCTATCAGACCACCATGGTCTAAAGTTGGATTTCAACAACAATAAAAACTACAGAAAACCTGCAATCTCATGGAAACTGAATAATATCCAACTGAATCAACAATGGGTTAAGGAAGAAATAAAGAAAGAAATTAAAGACTTCCTAGAGATCAATGAAAATGAAGACACCACATATCCAAATTTATGGGACACTATGAAAGCAGTACTAAGAGGGAAATTCATAGCACTAAATGCCCACATAAATAAGTTGGAGAAATCTCACACTAGAGACTTAACAGCATACCTGAAAGCTCTAGAACAAGAAGAAGCACAGTCTCCCAGGAAAAATAGACGCCAGGAAATTATCAAAGTGAGAGCTGAAATCAATAAAATAGAAACAAAGAGAACAATACAAAAAATTAATGAAACAAAGAGTTGGTTCTTTGAGAAAATCAACAAGATAGACAAGCCCTTATCCAAACTAACCAAAAGACAGAGAGAGAGCATCCAAATCAACAAAATCAGAAATGAAAAGGGGGACATAACAACAGACATTGAGGAAATCCAGAGAATCATCAGGTCATACTTCAAAAACCTCTATTCGACAAAACTGGAAAACCTAAAAGAAATGGATAACTTTCTGGATAGGTACCACATACCTAAGTTAAATCAAGACCAGATAAACTATTTAAATAGTCCAATAACCCCTAACGAAATAGAAATAGTCATTAAAAGTCTCCCAACCAAAAAAGCCCAGGACCAGATGGTTTCAGCGCAGAATTCTACCAGATCTTCAAAGAAGAGTTAACACCAATACTCTCTAAATTGTTCCACACAATAGAAACAGAAGGAACATTACCAGACTCCTTCTACGAGGCTACAATTACCCTAATTCCTAAACCAAACAAGGATACAACAAAGAAAGAGAACTACAGACCGATCTCCCTCATGAACATTGATGCAAAAATACTCAATAAAATACTGGCAAACAGACTCCAAGAACACATCAAAACAATTATCCACCATGATCAAGTAGGATTCATTCCAGGGATGCAAGGGTGGTTCAACATACGAAAGTCCGTCAATGTAATACACCATATAAACAAACTCAAAGAAAAAAACCATATGATCATCTCACTGGATGCAGAAAAGGCATTTGACAAAATCCAACACCCCTTCATGATAAAGGTATTGGAGCGATCAGGAATACAGGGAACATACCTAAACATAATAAAGGCAATTTACAGCAAGCCAACAGCCAACATCAAATTAAATGGAGAGAAACTCAAAGCAATTCCACTAAAATCAGGAACGAGGCAAGGCTGTCCACTCTCCCCATACTTATTCAATATAGTACTTGAAGTTCTAGCCAGAGCAATAAGACAACATAAGGAGATTAAGGGGATACAAATTGGAAAGGAAGAAGTCAAGCTTTCCCTATTTGCAGATGACATGATAGTATACTTGAGCGACCCCAAAGATTCCACCAAGGAACTGATACAGCTTATAAACACCTTCAGCAACATAGCAGGATACAAGATCAACTCAAAAAAATCAGTAGCCCTCCTATATACAATGGACAAAGAAGCGGAGAAGGAAATCAGAGATACATCACCCTTTACTATAGCCACAAATGACATAAAATACCTTGGGGTAACACTAACCAAGCAAGTGAAGGACCTATATGACAAGAACTTTAAGTCCCTGAAAAAAGAAATTGAAGAAGATGTCAGAAAATGGAAAGATCTCCCATGCTCATGGATAGGCAGGACTAACATAGTAAAAATGGCAATCTTACCAAAAGCAATCTACAGATTCAATGCAATCCCCATCAAAATACCAACACAATTCTTCACAGACCTGGAAAGAATAATATTCAACTTCATATGGAAAAACAAAAAAACCAGGATAGCCAAAGGAATCCTGTACAATAACACAACTTCTGGAGGCATCACGATCCCTGACTTCAAGCTCTACTATAGAGCTACAGTAATAAAAACAGCTTGGTACTGGCATAAAAACCGACATGTGGACCAATGGAATCGAATTGAAGACCCTGACATTAATCCGCACACCTATGAACATATAATTTTTGACAAAGAAGCCAAAAGTGCACAATGGAAAAAAAGAAAGCATCTTCAACAAATGGTGCTGGCAAAACTGGATATCAACATGTAGAAGGCTGCAAATAGATCCATATCTATCACCGTGCACAAAACTTAAGTCCAAGTGGATCAAGGACCTCAACATAAATCCAGCTACTCTGAACCTGCTAGAAGAGAAAGTAGGAAGTAGTCTTGAACGCATTGGCATAGGAGACTACTTCCTAAATAGAACACCAGTAGCACAGACTCTGAGAGAAACAATCAATCAATGGGACCTCTTGAAACTGAGAAGCTTTTATAGAGCAAAGGATACGGTCAACAAGGCAAAGCGACAGCCTACAGAATGGGAAAAGATCTTCACCAACCCCACATCTGACAGAGGACTGATATCCAGAATATATAAGGAACTCAAGAAATTAGACATCAAAATGCCCAACAGTCCAATTAAGAAATGGGCTATAGAACTAAACAGAGAATTCTCAACAGAGGAAACTCAAATGGCCAAAAGACATTTAAGGAATTGCTCATCATCCCTAATCATCAGGGAAATGCAAATCAAAACAACTCTGAGATACCACCTTACGCCTGTCAGAATGGCTAAGATCAAAAAACACTGAAGACACCTTATGCTGGAGAGGATGTGGAGCTAGGGGAACTCTCCTCCACTGCTGGTGGGAATGCAAGCTTGTACAACCACTTTGGAAATCAATATGGTGCTTTCTTAGAAAATTGGGAATCAATCTCCCCCAAGATCCAGCTATACCACTCTTGGGCATATACCCAAGAAATGCTCAACCTCACCATAAGAGCACTTGTTCAGCTATGTTCATATCAGCATTGTTTGTAATAGCCAGAACATGGAAACAACCCAGATGCCCTTCAACTGAAGAATGGATAAACAAAATGTGGTACATAAACACAATGGAATACTACTCAGTAGAGAAAAACAATGGCATCATGAGGTTTGCAGACAAATGGATGGATCTAGAAAAAAATCATCCTGAGTGAGGTAACCCAGACTCAGAAAGACAAACATGGTATGTACTCACTCATAGCAGGATACTAGACATGAAACAAGGATGAAACATCACCAGGGAGGCTACCTGGAAAACAGGACCCCAAGAAAGACACAGGGATCGCCCAATGACAGAGAAATGGAATGAGATCTACATGAACAGCCTGGACCTGAGTGGGGGTAATGAAAGGCGAGGGTTGAGGGAAAGAGAGCTTGGGGGAGCAGGAGATCCCAGCGGGATCAACAACAGAGAGGGAGAACAAGGAATAGGAGACCATGGTAAATGAATACCACATGAGAATAGGAAGAAGCAAAGTGTTAGAGAGGCCCACAGAAATCCACAAAGATACCCCCACAACAGACTGCTGGCAATGGTCGAGAGACAGCCCGAACTGACCTACTCTGGTGATGGGATGGCCAAACACCCTAATTGTTGTGCTAGAAACCTCATCCAACTACTGAGGGATCTGGATGCAGAGATCCAGGACTAGGACCCGGGTGGATCTCTGGGAGTCCAATTAGCGAGAATGAGGAGGGTTTATATGAGCGAGAATTGTTGAGACCAAGGTTGGATAAAGCACAGGGACAAATAGCCAAATGAATGGAAACACATGAACTATGAACCAATGGCTGAGGGGTCCCCCCTGGATCAGGCCCTCCGAATGGGTGAGACAGTTGATTGACTTGATCTGTTTGGGAGGCATCCAGGCAGTGGGACCAGATCTTGTGTTCATTGCATGAGTTGGCTGTTTGAAACCTGGGGCCTATGCAGGATTGTTTGGCTTGGTCTGGGAGGAGGGGACTAGACCTACCTGGACTGAGTCTACCAGGTTGACCTCAGTCTGTGGGGAAGGCTTTGCCCTGGAGGAGATGGGAATGGGGGGGGGGGGGCGTTGGGGGGAAGGTTAGGGGGACGGGGAGGGGGGAGACCAAGGGAATCCGTGGCTGATATGTAGAACTGAATTGTATTGCAAAATAAATTAAAATAAATTAAAAAAAAACAAAACAAAAAACAGAATATTATATACCAAAAGGCATTGCTTATCTAAGCACAGAGAGAATATAATAGTGTTATGAGGTATCCACCAGAGATGACTACTCAGACATGGGTTTAAGCAAATAGAAAGTCTTTATTAGCAGGCCACTGTACAGGACCCCATTACAGCCCCTGAGACTTTCTCAGGGTTGACGTTTAAATACAAAACCTACATCCTGGTTTGACACACCCCACTTAGCAAGAACAGTTAGCCAGAAGCAGAACTAGAGAAGTCAAAAAAGGCAAGATTAGTATATGGATTCAGCTTTGGTCGTTGTTTTGGCAAGTGTTGCCAACCTGCTGGGTTCCAAGGCCTGGATGATTCTTCCATCAAAGTGACAGTTTTTCTAAGGTCCAGGAGCCTGCCACAACAGCATTGATATATTAGAGAAAAAAATCCAGAGAGGACAATGAACCCTCAAGGAGAAGCCTGAGGTTGTTAGTGTATACCAAAGATGGACATGGAACTCTCTGTAAGCATTGCAGCTCACATGGAAAGGTATCCTGGCAGTCAGGAACCAAGGAATACCACAAAGTCCCCGCAAGCATAGCAACTTAAAGTTCTGCTCCAGGGAAAGATTCCCCACTGTAACAAGTCTGCTCCAACATGAGAGGGTTTCCCCGGTGAAGTTGTCACAGTTCTGCTCTGCTCTGCATGGAGGAAGGGTTATAGCTCTGCTCAGGTCCTCATAGTGTAACAACTCTGTACCACTAAGGGAAAGTTTCCCTTGAGAAAGTGTTAAAGTTCTGCTCTGCCTTGCTCTGCTCCACTCTGGAGAAAAATTGTTACAGCTGGGCTCTGCTTTGGCAAAACACACCACACCGCACAGCAAATCACACTGCAGAGATTTTATTGGTAAGGAAGAATCCATGAATCCATGATGACAGCTGCCTCCTGTGAGAAACAGCAGCAAACTGAACGGGGGTACAGACCTTACATAGGATTTCTTGGGGGCGAGGGTCAGAGCTTTCCAGGGCAGCTTGGGATTGGTGGATTTTTGTGGTCTGATTCTCCTGCACGCTCAGGGATTGGTGTCATTTCAAGCTCAGGGGCTTCAGGGATTGGTGAGATTCTGTGCTCAGGGAAGGGTAGGCTTCTGCAGTCTGACTCTGGCAAACTCCGGGATTGGTGTGATTCCAAGCCCTGGTCCTGGGGTCAAGTCAGGGTCAGGATGTTTTTCCTTGGCCCTTTTCACCCTGCACTCTCACCTACAGCTCATTGTCTCGTGGGATTTAAAAGTAGGAATTCATAAATGAAAACTTGCACCCAAACACAAATTTTGAAATGATTTTTTCATATTAATTATTTTTGTGGGGAAAAATCTTATTAGAACATAGAGACAACCAAAAGTTTTCTGCTTACCCCGTATTTCAAGTGGAAAAAAAAAAAAGAGAGAGAGACTATGAGAGGCCTGGAAAGCCATCTCCTGAAATTAAGAAAAGGCTCTTATCCTGTCATTGATACTCTATATTTGGTTCAATTTATGAAACTCACATTTAAAACAAACCCATAAGTTCATTTTAGATCAATGCACATGTGTGTTTGTATGTGTGTCGGGGGTGGGGGGGTGTATGTGAGTGTGTGTATGGTGTACATGTGAATGATGTTTGTACACAGCGGCATATACCATAACTTGTGTGCAGGACAATGTGGAATCAGTTCCTTCTTTATGTGGGTTTTGGGATGGAACTTGGGCCTCCAGGATGAGGGGAAGTGCTTTCCTTAAAAACCATCTCTTGGGTCCTCAGTCCATTCATTAATTTAAAATATATTAAATTTTATATGCAGGAGATAATGTGATAGTCTTCAAACAACTTCTTCAAGATTTCTGATGAATTTCATTCCAGTGTTAATTCAAGAAAGCTTATTCATGTATATTTATATTTGTATATATGTTTACACATAGACATGTATATATATATGTGTGTGTGTATATATTATGAATATAATTGACTTGAGAAAATAGATTATCTTTAAAGATAACTACTCAAATTACATCTGCAAACATTAAAATAGGAAGGAATTATTCTTAATGTATTTTCAGTATAAAATATTATTAAACATGCATAAGAAATATAAAAGCATAAAATGGCTAAATATATTTTTAAAAAGAAAATCAGAGTAGATTTCCTGGTGAGAAAAAAACTAAATAAGTGAATTTAAAAGAAGACCCTTAAAAAATACAAACAAATCAATATCATGACAAAATGATTAGGGGTAGTAAAATATAAGATGAATGTACACAAGGGTGAAATATTTAAGACATAAAAAATATAGAGTGGGATATTATTGTCTAATGTAGTTGACATTCTTCTTTGATTAAGCTTGTTATTTCACATGCTAATCTGAAAAAAATGAATATAAAATCTAAATATACAAAATAGTTGACATTCAAATAATAAAAACAAAGGAATGTAGAAAAGAAGTAATGCCCGAGAGTATATGTACTACATGCAACTAAGAACCACAGTTGAAAGCACAACAGTACATTCCAGAAGTTCAAACAAATCTCATCAGAGAAAAGTAATGGAAATTTTAAGAAAGTAAGGGAGTAAAAAACAAAAAAAGATGAATAGAAACTTTCTGTGAAGATTTTTATATACTCATGGCCTGTTAAATAAGGCCTGAGAATTTACTGCCAACCTTCTCAATAAAGAAAAGTGTAACACTTTGTTAGTTAGGAATTGGAGTCTAAGTCAACTACCCCATCTCAGCACAGGGACACAGTCTGCTTTAATCTGTGCCACATTTTCTGAGTTCATTTGTGTGTCACTCCTGATTTAGAAAAAAAAAATATTCCAAGTAATGTTAAAAATATATCACAGAAGAGTCACATGGAAAAGTATAAATGTATATGAGGTATTTTAGGACACACTTCAAGTCTTGACACTTGTCAGGAGGATTGCAGAGTCAAGATTAGCCTAGGCTACACAATGAGACACTACCCCACACTAATACAAAACATAGCAACACCAAAGTGAAGAAAAAAAATCAAGGCCAGAGAGATGGCTCAGTGAGTAAAAACACATGTAATGCAAGCCTGGCTGCCTGCATCAGATCCCCGAACACATTAAAAGCTGGATGCACAGCTGAACATCTATAGTTACTGTGGGATGGTCTGTATGTCAAATGTGTTGCTGATTGGTCAATGAATAAATCACTGATTGGCCCGAGGCCAGGCAGGAAGTATAGCGGGACAAGGAGGAGAATAGAGCTGGGAAGTGGAAGGCTGAGTGAGGAGACACTGCCAGCCGCCATCAGGATAAGGAAGATGTAAAGTACCGGTAAGCCACAAGCCACGTGGCAAGGTATAGATTAATAGAAATGGATTAATTTAAGCTGTAAGAACAGTTAACAAGAAGCCTGCCACGGCCATACAGTTTGTAACCAATATAAGTCTCTGTGTTTACTTGATCGGGTTTGAGCAGCTTGGGACTGGCGGGTGAGAGAGATTTGTCCTGACTGTGGGCCAGGCAGGAAAACTCTAGCTACAAATGGCGTCCAACGTGGTGGCAAGTGTTTCCACCTAAAAACTGAGAAAAGATTCTAAAAGGGAGCTAAAAACAGTTCCTAACTGTCTCTCTTAAATGAGCGGCAGCTGCCGGTTTGAGCTACTGGTGGGTTCCTAGCGTGCGTGCCCGACCTGCGGTATGGCGGGAATGAGGCCTCTGCAAGTGGCACATTAAGCTGCTTGGTGGATTTAGCCTTTGCTAGTACAAAACAAAAAAAAGAGGTTTCTGGGCTACATGCTGCTTGGATAAAAGCATAGACCCACAATAGCTCCCAGAGCTGACGGTAAACCACAGCCATGTTGGGAAGCTGAGGTGGGCGAAGTCAGCAGCCACAGCTGCTGCAGTTTAAGGCAATAGATTCACAATAAGACAGATTCAGATGTAATAGTTTACAATGTGTGTAAAAGATACGTAGGCTTGAAAGAGACAAAAAAGGTGATATATACAGTTATAGAAACAAATACATAGTTTTAAAAAATAAAGTCTTTAAAGAGACAGTAAAGGTAGTATAAAAAATAAGCCACATAAAAATGGATATTATACAGAGAATCTGGATTGTGTTGTCTTTGGGATTTTTAACTGCAGAAAAACATTTGATTGCAAAAGCTGTTGAGTTATGCCAAAATGTATATTTTAAAGGTACCTTGACTTCAAAAATTGGATATAAGGATATGTTACTTTGGAAAGGAGACTCTGCTTTTGTTCCACAGAAAGCCAGAGGCTATGGATTTGTTCCAGATTCAGACACATCAGGTTTGACCAGCCAAGACCCCCTGAAAAGTCTCCGATGACACCATGGCCCAGATGATCCAACATCCAGAACCATTTCAAGGCAACTGGCTTAGACGATACACCCTCATGGACTACTCCATAATCCTAAAATATTCTTTGTTTCCCCATAAGATATAGCGCCCCCCTCCAGCAGGAAGTAGTAAGAGAAGCTACGCCCAAATTCCCAAATATACCAAGCTGACTTTGGAGATGTGTAAAGGTTAAAACCTTCCTTTTTAAGAAAAGAAAAGGGGAAGTACTGTGGGATGGTCTGTATGTCAAATGTGTTGCTGATTGGTCAATGAATAAATCACTGATTGGCCCGTGGCCAGGCAGGAAGTATAGGCGGGACAAGGAGGAGAATAGAGCTGGGAAGTGGAAGGCTGAGTGAGGAGACACTGCCAGCCGCCATCAGGACAAGGAAGATGTAAAGTACCGGTAAGTCACAAGCCACGTGGCAAGGTATAGATTAATAGAAATGGATTAATTTAAGCTGTAAGAACAGTTAGCAAGAAGCCTGCCACGGCCATACAGTTTGTAACCAATATAAGTCTCTGTGTTTACTTGATCGGGTTTGAGCGGCTTGGGACTGGCGGGTGAGAGAGATTTGCCCTGACTGTGGGCCAGGCAGGAAAACTCTAGCAACATATAGTCTCTATGGAGAGTTAAGAGGTTGAGAGAGGAGAATTATCTAAAACTAGAAGGCCAGCTAGCATATAATTCATATCACAGAAGATCTAAGAGAGGCCCTGCCTCACAAAAGTTATGTTCTGATCTCCACACAGGTACTGTGGCATGTGCCTACACACACACATATCATACATGTTCATCATGCACACACCACCCTTATACATATACACAGATAAAATATAAAGCTACACATATATGTTTATTCATAAGACAATGAAGGGTAAAAGAACAGTGAACCACAGTCCAGCAGAATCCTCAAGAGCAATTGTGGAATATTCAGCATCCTTAAATTCTTGAGTTGTTTGAAAACTGAGTAATCCCATTGGGTCTATCTTGATTTTCAAAATAGTATCTTAGAATTTAAAGGAAAATAATGAAGTAGAATAATAATAGTCAAAGTGAATAAATTAAAATGTTGACAGCATTAGGAAGGAATAAGAATAACAACAACAAAGTCTGAAATTAAGCCAGAAACAAAGGTAAAATGAAAAAGAATTGATTAAACATGGAGATAAACAAGTTTGATTTGTACTTTGATTGAGTTTCTGTAAGATATTGGTATTTAAGCTTCTAGAGAGAAATTGAGGCACATCATCTTTTAGGTAAGATATGGAAATTAGGGGACTGCTTAACATCGTAGAAAGACATCGAGAGTTCTCTGAGGATAGTTCTGGCCCACAGGCAAAGTAGAAATTCCCTTCTGAGATACTTCATAGAGAAAAGAGGCATCCTGCAATGTGGTTGGTACATAGCCCGTAGTGCTTGCTCCCATTCAGCCTGTGTCTGATTCCCAGCTAGAAAGGGAAAGAGAAAAGACTCAGACCTCTAGTTAATATGTATCCATCATACAGGATGCCCCATCTCTACCGGCTAGTAGCTTAGGGTCTGGTACTGTGGGGCTGATGAATTTCCTTTGGAGATGTAAGAATGACAGACACACAGGGAGCCTCTCAACAAGACCATTTCCCTGTAGCAGTGGGAATTACAGTTAGCAATGCACCTGGGAGAGAGAGAGAGGGGGCAGGGAGGCTGCAGGTGAGGCTGGCCTCAGTGGCCCCTGGTGAAACCTAACACTGCTACACATTAACCCAAGTACCATATGGACTGGCATATGGTAGCACATCAGGTTTCCCAAAAGGTGTCTTTAATTTGATAAGAAAGTAAATAAAAGACATGAAATTCATATCACTCAGAATAAGAAGATGGTAAAAATAGTTCCTACAAAATAATATACTGCAAATGTCTCTGCACAATTGATAATAGAGTAGGTCTGCTGTCTTTGATACTGGTTATTGTGCTGGTGAACATAGGCAGCAGAAAAAAACATCTCTTATTTAGTTATTGTCCTGCATGCTTAATTTTCTATCAATCAAAAAATTAAAGTAATCTAAAACAAATGATTGAAAGCAATGAGAAAGCTTGGGAGCCACTTCAGCATACATAATGAAGTGTAAAACATTATTGTTAAAGTTCAGTGCTCTAGTTTTTGTGGAAAAATAAGTGACTGAAGCATGAGCTCCCTGCCAAACATAACTAAACACCATGCAGACACCCATGAGATCCCCTACAGTTACAGTATGGATAGGAGATGGTCCTTGAGTGTGACAGTTTTAAGACAAGAAGGACTGTAAAAAACTCATCCAGCGACAGTTCTTTCTCAAGTCAAAACCACTCAGAGAATCAATTAATTTAGTTTAGACTCCAAATGAGAAAGGTAGTATAAGAAAAAGTAAGTAATATTGATGTGTGTGTTTATGACAGAAAAAAATTAGAAAAATGCTCAGACACAGAAAAATATTGTCAAATGTAAAGTAAGCACAGCTATGTTTAATTGGCACATGTTTGATGAAAAAAATAATTAAGTGGTCTCAAATTTGAAGCTCATGTTTATGATACATGTTAAAAATGAAAGGTTATAACCACTTGCCTCCCTCTGTCCCTCCTTTCCTATCCCCGTGCCCTCACATGACAAATGCAAATAGTAAAGGATTATTGCCATATCTACATATTTATGTATTCAGATATTTCTTCTCATGATAAACAGGCAAATGGTATATGTTACTTTTTTATTTCATTTTTGAGACGGGGCTCAATGCCTAATTTTTTGAAGGAATTAAGAAAATGTAATGAAATTCAACTTTTTTTTTTTTTTTTTTTTTGGTTTTTCGAGACAGGGTTTCTCTGTGTAGCTTTGCGCCTTTCCTGGAACTCGCTTTTGGAGACCAGGCTGGCCTCGAACTCACAGAGATCCGCCTGGCTCTGCCTCCCGAGTGCTGGGATTAAAGGCGTGCGCCACCACCGCCCGGCAACTTTTTTTTTTTTAACACAAGTTCTGACACCTGGCTGGATGCCCTGAAGTTCCCTGTGGACCAGGCTGGCCTTGGCATGTGCTTCTTCCTCCAAAGTGCCAAGACTAAAGTCATGCACTGCCACACCTAGCTTACATCCATCTCTTTTCAATCAAAATATTTAGAAAAAAATAAAATATTGACATTGACAAAATGGGCAATATTACAAAGATAAATGTGGTAAAGCTGAGGTTAATCCAACTAGTGACCAATTTGGAAAATTGTATTCTTCTTCTTCATTGCTATATTTTAAAGACAATGTTTTTAAAACTGAAAAGAATAAATTCAAAGACGCATGATGCTGCCTATAATTGATGAGTGCAGAAAGTTGGAAAACTGTCCTTAATTTCTAAGAAGTATTGTCTCAGGGAGATAAGGGGATCATAGGTACATAGAGTAAACCACATAGAGATGCCTCTAATAATACCTGTATTTAAATGAATATTATTGAATATAAAACTTTCCTGAAAATGGTTGTTTGACATAAGAATCTTTAAGAAGGAGTACTTGTTACTTTTCAGCTCTTCTGCTGTCTCCTCTCCTCTCTCTCTTGAGATCATTTCCATGCAGTATCATTTTCAGCATTCCCACAGACTTACTGTTTCAGCACGTCTTCTGTGATCCTAGCCACTTGTTTTCATCCTGTATCTTTATAGGAATTATTCCAGCCAATTCTCAAGACAAATTATTAATATGAACAGAGGCAGAGCTCAGTTGCTCCATGCAAGCTTTTATTTTCAAGTGCACAAAAGTCCCCTTTGCTCTCCTTGCTGATTAATTCACCATGAACTAATTTCCAATACTGTTATATTATAATTCAAACTATTATGCATACAAAATCAAGATGAGATCATAGAAACTCTTGTATGTTTTTATTCTGGTTTAATCTGAGACTAGAACATAGGTTTCCTAGAAGCACAGGGGGAAATCAAAGAATTGTGAAAGTGTTCGAGGCTTCTCTTTCAATCCAAACTTGACAATCTAATTTTAATGACTAACAGCATCTTCATTTACAAAAATGAGAAATAAAGTGCTGGAGAGATGACTCAGTGTTTAAGAGCGGTAGCTGTGGAATCATCAGATTCAGGGAAAGACACTACCTCAAAGGAATAAGTGGGAAGTGATAAAGGAGGTCACCCAACTACTATTGTCTCCCCTATGTGTATGTAAGGTCAGGCATATCCACACATACTCACACAGACACATGTAAACAATTTTATAGTTTAAATAAATCTTTAAAATGAGAATCTTGAGACTATAAATGCCACAGAAAGAGAGACCTAGAGTTCAATTTATGATTGGCAGTGTTTCATAAAATCTTATCATGGAATCAATACCTTTTTGGCAGCTTAACAGGGAAATTTAATGTGAATTACCTTAATAAATATCTAAATGAAATTAGCATATTTAAATCTGGTCAGTACTTCTTACTGCTGATGGAAGATACATGTCACATACACAAATATGAGGAATCATTTCCTAGGAAATAGCTTGTGGTTTCCATGGATTTTGATAATAAAAATAACCAATTGGTCAATTTCATAGCCCAAGATTATCACAATTAACAACATGTCAATAAGATTGTGCAATCTTCCTTTCCATAATTAAACTATTTAGTCAGATTAGTGACTTCTTTATTAAATCAAACTTGTCTCAGTACTTATAGATTATCTTGTCCAAAAAAGAAAAAAGAAAGAAATATAGAGATAAGAATTAAGTGGAAAAATAAAGGCTAACTAGGTCTACTCATGGTTTGTGTATTTGGTGTGTGTGTGTGTGTGTGTGTGTGTGTGTGTGTGTGTGTGTGTGTGTGTGTGTGTTGAGATGGGGTCTCTCTCTGTAGTTCCCGCTATCCTGGAACCCTGGAAATTGCTCTGTAAAGGCTTTAAACAACAGAGATCTTCCTGCCTTTCAAGTTCTGAGATTAAAAGTGTATGCCCTCATGTCTGGACCCATTAGGATTTATGTTTCTGATTCATAAGGTCTATCATGGTGTGATAACATATATTTAATCCCTATGCTTGAAAGTCAAAGGCAGGAGAATTACCACAAGTCCAGTGCTAGCCTTGGCTATGTAGTGAGATCCTGTCTCTAAAAACAAAAGACAAATATAGATACATCATGCAAGTAAAAACTCTCTCCACAGAGCAATGATGATTAAACCAATCTAGGCATGGTGTAGGGATGACTATAACACAGTGATGCAGGGAGGGAATACAACAAATATAAACCTCATGCAGAATGGAGCTGAAGGCTGCTCCCACTGTTCCTGTAGAAGGGCAATTATTTACACCCTCTAAACCAAAGTAATTAAGAACAAAAATCCACAGGTCTGCAGAGACAGCTTACAGAAAGAGATAAATGTAGGGTGAAAGCCAATGTAGCCTCTGACCCACTACATTCCCTTAAGAAATAACACTGAGTAAATGTCAGTGTCTTCTGTGAAACAGAGGAAGATTTACCTAAACTTTTAAACTTGATGGGGTACCTAACCTACATGTTGAACTCTGGCGGTTTTTTATAATGCTCCTGGACAGGTAGTTACCATTGTGTTTGGGAATGGAAAGTTGTAAATGTAGCTTAGCATGCCCCATGGAGATTCTCCCACTGACAGAAATTTTCATTAAAAATATTTGATACTCAAATATTCAAATAAAGATATTCTTCAAAATAACACAATTAATGAGCAATACTTAGAGAAAAATAGTGGCATTCTCCTTTTCACCTTTAATGAGATTAACATTCTATTGCACTCTAAATACTTAGTATATTGATCAGAATAAAGTTATCACATGTGCTTTCTTTCTTACAGTGCTTTCCAGATAAAGAAGATACAAAGAATGCAAAGAACAAATAGTTTAAAGAAGTTAAAACACAAGGCAATGAGAAGGAGTGACTACTCAGCTGAACTACTACAGCTATTTACACTTTTGAAGACTCAGGGAAAGATGGAGAGGTATGCAGCAATGAAGACATCTGGACATGACATGACAACTGGACTCAAGAATTCAATGCACCTATGTAATCCTCATAAGATCTGCACCAAACTGGGCCTTTCAGCAGTCCAGCATTGATTGAGGAGGCATTTATAAATCCTTGCCTAAAGGAATATTAGCAGTTAACCATCACTAGGAAAGGGGTTGTCATTTTTTTTTCAGTGGCATGGTCACTGATAACTTAAATAAACCTCCAGCCATGCTCAGGTACACAACATAATTAAATTCAGTGGGCCCCACACAGAGAAAAGATATTACAGCAGGACAGAACTTCTTGGGAAGAAGGGCTTTGGTTGGAGTGGAAAGGATAAGAGAGGGTAATGTGTTTGACCATGACTCAACTTCAGTATATACAGTTATAAAACCATCAAAATAATTCAAAGTAAATAAATATGCCATTCACATTTTGACAAGATTTTTAGAGTGGGCTGTTCCTTATGATCTTTAACTTCTGTCATTGCAAAACATTGCTTTCTTTTCAAAGGAAGAGGAGATAGATTACTTTAAAGCCAATGATATCCAACCAATCACGACATAGGTACATGACTTTACCCTGTGCAAAGGAACATGTTCACACTGTGAAAATGGTTACATCAACTTTTTTTAGTCACTAAATGAAAGAGATTTATTTGAAGCTTTTATCAAGTACATTGGTGGGTAATCAGGTAGGTGTATTGTAGCAAAGAGGGGTATTTGTGTTCATAGGCCTTATGCTATGCTAGAACATCCTTATTCTGAGGTTAGTGAAAACCAATGTAGCTAATTAATAATTCCCAAAGTTGTTATTGATAGTCAAAGGGATGTTAGGTAAGAATTTAGGTGGTAAATGGCTATCAAGCAGATTAAAGGTAGTCCAAGATCATATGGGCTTGGGATATGCAATACTCCAACTATCCCAAATCAGGAAGTACTTATCAGTCAATCAGATCTTCAACAAAGCTGTGACCTTTCCAGGGAACTTCAAGTCACACTTCTCAGGTTGACTAATTAGTAATCAGTCTAGATAGTGTTATCATGTACTTCATTCTTGGTGGCAAAGCAAGACAGCTGTAAAACAATGGTGTTTTTTGTTATGAAACATCTGGAATTTCACTGGAGAATGGAAAACAGGTATTAAGTTCTACTTGTTACCTTACTTGCCATTACAAAACTTTCAATGGGAGTGGAGCACCTTGTGAGATGAAGTACAAAGACTAGAGCTCTAAATTTTCACTGGAAATTTGGCTCATTTTCATGACTTAGAAAATGCTTTACTGTATCTTGGAGACCTCTCTTATGCCAATTGGACAAACCCCACTTGGAATCACAGACCACAGGTTCAGTGCGTCTTCCCATACTGATATCCCTCAGACTCCAACATCTCTATTTTGCAGACATTTGTTTAAAACTAGATGACCTAATTCAAAATGACCTCTCTCCTATATAACAGCAGAATTAATCTGTTTCCCTTGATTAGCTCCTAGTCTCATCATGCATATTTAGTAGAGCAAACTGGCATTGGTATCTTGTCAGATTAAGGGCAGAAGTAATCATAAACCTGATCTTATTTCTAGATGTTTTGGGCTCAACTGTAAACCCTGTGACTGAGATCTAATTCAGAACATGGAAGTTATTCGGAAGCCTAGGTGATGATAAATGTCTATTTAGATCGAAAGGTAGTACTACTACAGGTAATCAGGGGAACATATCTCTAACAGTGTTTACAGACAATGGAGTGATACTACGATTAGGAGAGAGGTGACTAAGATTATGTGACATAGGTCTATTAGTTGAATGTGAAGAATTTTAAAATACTTAAGCCTAAGTATATGATTTTGTTTAAAGTATTTTTTCTGGGTAGAAAAAAATAAGATATGTAGTTACATTCATGTTTACTAACCATAAAAATTTCACTTTGTTAGCATAACATAAAAATACTAAAATTATTTTTTTTTGTTTGTTTGTTTTTCGAGACAGGGTTTCTCTATGTAGCTTTGCGCCTCTCCTGGAACTCACTTGGTAGCCCAGGCTGGCCTCGAACTCACAGAGACTAAAATTATTTTTATATCGCATTGGATTGTCATAAGCCTTCAGTATTTTTGCACGATTAACTGTATCTCAACAAGTTGGCTTTTGTATGTTTGTTTGCTTGTTAGTTTGTTTTGTTTGGAATGAGTAAGTTTATTATGTATATGGTGAACCACCATGAAAGAATAAATATCAAAGGATAGATAAGTAGATAGATTAATCTATAGATAGATAAGTAGGTAGATTGATGTGTGATAGAAAGATAAGTAGATACATAGATAGGTAGATACATAGATGGATACATACATAAGATAGATAGATGATGGATGCATGAGGATAGATAGATGATGGGTGGATAAATAGATGATTGATAGATAGATAGATAGATAGATAGATACAAAGATATAGAGATACAGAGGTAGATAGAGAGATAGACAGACATATAGATAGACTATAGCAAAGTATCACCTAATTAGCATCTATACATCTAGCAAAATTCTACTAGGGAAGCCCCATTGAAACAGTCAGTTGGAGTTTCCAATAGAGAGATAGTTTTGCATAGAAAATGCTGACTTGGGTGCAGCTCCCAAGTAAAAGAACAAACAGCAACAGATAAAGATGACATTATCAAATTGGGTACTTACAACATGCAGTGGCAACTAACAGGGAAGTTGAGCCAGTCAGCTGAAATTTCTTTTTTGGGGGGGAGGGGGAAGAAAAAGGTTTATTTCATGTTACATTTCCAGTAACAGTACATCACCAAGAGAAGTCAGGGCAAGAACCTGGAGGCATGAACTAAAGCAAAAGCCACAGAGGAGCATTGCTTACTGGTTTGCTCCCCATGGATAACTTGGCCTGCTTTCCTATATAACCAGGACCACCAGCCCAGAGGTGGTCCTACCCACCTGTATTTCCAGTGGCCATGAGAACAAAAAGCCTTGACTACGGCTTCTGTGTTCACAAGCTCTTGGCAAAGTAAGAGCCCACAGGATTCTTGGGAGAATCGGATCTAGTCAGGCATGTCTCTGGACCAGAGCTCCAGAGCTACAAAACTGAGTCCCAGGTCCACAGGATGTGCCTTGGGTCACATGGCCACCTTTGGGTCAGCTGGTGGCAGAGGCTTGCGATGTAGTGGTATATTGGCTGGTTTATGTCAGTTTAACACAAACTAGAGTTATCTATCTGAGAAGAGGGAGCCTCAACTGAGGAGAAAACCAGTAGATTGGCATGTGGGCTAGTCTGGTACATTTTCTTTACTGGTGAATGATGTGGTAGGGCCCAGCTGGAATTTCTTATTGAGTATATGCTCCATAGATGAGCATCTCAAGGCTGAAATTCTGCTTCTCTCTGCCTTTATGGGCACTCATATCACAGGATAAACAACAGTAATATCTTTTGGAAATGGCTTTCCTTGTAGCTGTTCCAAAGCACAAGATGTTCTTATTCTTGAGGGTTTTTTTTGTTGTTGTTGTTGTTGTTCTCTTTCCCTCTGTCACAGAATTAGTGAGACCACCCTGAGACAGGGATGCTTACATCTAAAATAGGAGGGAAGCAAGCCTGCTTCTAGAGCAAGCTTACCAGTGAGCTGAAACAGCATATGACAATTTACCAATGTAATGTACATTGAAGTCATGATTTGAAGTTTAATTACAAATGAATACTCCTTTCCATTCTCATGAAATCATCATTAGAGAAGCAATACACTTGTAACATCTCACTGTTGAATCTTACATTTCAGAACCAGGTGTAAGACCTGAGATGCCATCAGTGCTGAGGCCCCAGCCTGAGAAGGAATACTCTGCATTTTGCTTGATGATTGGTCTTCTTTGAATCGGTAATAATCTACTTTACTGCCACGGAGTACAGCTCCAGGGATGGAAAATGTTTCCTAGACTGAACTGAAGTCAATTTGTGGCATGGTAGGTTTTATGAAATATACAAGATCTTTTGACAAAGGAGATCTTCAAGAATATGACCATCCCAACTCACAAATAATTTAATACCTTCAGAATAATGTCAGAATTGTTGTCTCTATTTGGACTCTAAATGCATGTCTTTATGACTGCAAATCAGAGAAAAAAATTGAAAGGAAAATAAAGAAATTCTTTATATTAAGAGACTAGAAGTTAAAATTTGGAGGCTCCGTAGGAACCCCAATGAGCAGAGGCTATTGTCATTTCTCTTAACTGCCCACCATAACTAGAAGGTAAGACCTTATTTCTTAAGACACCCATCTGATGCAGAGCATAAAGAAATAATTCTCAAACTCACCAGGACTCTCTCCATGCCTGCATATGGTTAGAGGTGTTATGCAACATGCCAGGAAGAAGAAGACATGAATGATTTCACTTAAAGCTGTACTCTGCTTGCTACAAAATTGTCCTGTCTGGCACGATGTGCCCACTATGCAATAGTGGCATGATTGTCATGGAGTAACAGCTTTCTGATTAGATACGTGGCTGCTCCATGGGCTAGATTGCAAGGCAGATACTGAAAACTGATCAAAAGCCTAAGATTTGAGAGATCATAGGCCCTAGGGAGAAACCTATTGTTATTATACTAAATGTTCATGCTTTCAAACTGACTTCTATACATCACAAGCATGCTGCTCTGAGCTTTGATCAAGATGCTTCCTTTCCTTCTTAATATATTATTCTTATGAATTCTTTGTGCATTTCTTAGGATATAGTAGATCATATCTGACACATACTCCTTCCCTTAACTCCTCTCAGATCCACCTCTCCATCTACTCCAAAATTTGTATGTGTAAGTGAGGGTTCAGTGAAACCAGTGAACTTTGCCACACCATAGTAAGAAAGAAAAGTTTGTTGTGGATAAAATTGCCAAGGTTACCTCTGTGGGAGACAGAGAGAAAAAAGATGATGGAAAAGCAAGCAGATTTTATAGGACAGTCAGCAGGATGGAGATCTTTGTGCTGATAGACTGTTTGGAGAGAGTTGATCCTTGAGGGAAGAATAAGGGAGGTCCTGGCAGATTAAGGGATGTTCCTGGTAAACAGAAACCCAACTCTAGGATACTGTTTGCTGAGATAGAGTCCTTTTGTTTAGGACATTGTCACCAGCACTGACATTCAGTCTTATTTCCTTTTCTTGTCCTATGATAAAATACCCTTCTTTTGTCTCACAACTCAAGGTCATTCTGGTAGGGAAGTGTTGCTAGAGTTTCCTGCCTGGCCCACAGTCAGGACAAATCTCTGACACCCGCCAGTCCCAAGCCACTCAAACCCGATCAAGTAAACACAGACACTTATATTGGTTTCAAACTGTATGGCCGTGGCAGGCTTCTTGCTAACTGTTCTTACAGCTTAAATTAATCCATTTCTATTAATCTATACCTTGCCACGTGGCTTGTGGCTTACCGGTACTTTACATCTTCCTTGTCCTGATGGTGGCTGGCAGTGTCTCTCTCCCCAGCTTCCTGTTCTCTCAATTTTTCTCTCTGTTAGTCCCGCCTATACTTCCTGCCTGGCCACTGCCAATCAGTGATTTATTCATTGACCAATCAGCAACACATTTGACATACAGACCATCCCACAGCATAAAGAAGACCGAATGGGTCCTTCCTCACATTGTATGGCAAAAGCCAATTTCTGGAGTCCTCACATTCTATACTGATGCAAATAAATCAGGGAAAGCAGGATATAAATCAAGAGACCTAAGTAAAGTGGTACAAAGTCCATACAGCTCTGTACAAAAGGCAGAACTGTATGCCATTCTTATTGTACTGAAGGACTTCACAGAACCCCTCAATATAGTCACTGACTCTCAATATGCAGAGAGAGTTGTTTTACATATTGAAACTGCTGAATTTATTCCTGATAATACAGAATTAACTTCATTATTCATACAATTGCAGGAAATCATCAGAAAAAGGGAACATCCTATATATATAACACATATCAGATCCCATACAGGTCTGCCAGGACCTCTAGCACAAGGTAATGATGAGATTGATCAGTTACTAATAGGTAATGTGCTAGAAGCTTCAGAATTTCATAAGAAATGCCATGTAAATACCAAAGGTTTGAAGAAGGATTTCTCCATCACTTGCCAACAGGCTAAGGATATTGTGAAAAAATGTCCTACTTGTTCCATCTATAACCAACTTCCATTACCTGCAGGGAACAATCCAAAAGGTATACAAAGAAATGAAATTTGGCAGATGGATGTGTTTCATTTTGCAGAATTTGGAAGATTAAAGTATGTACATCATACCATTGACACCTATTCAGGATTTCAATGGGCAACTCCTATGAGTTCTGAAAAGGCTGATTCTGTGATTACACACCTATTAAAAGTTATGGCCATCATGGGAATACCTGTACAAATTAAGACAGACAATGCCCCAGCATATGTCTCCAATAAAATGAGACAATTCTTTGCTTATTACAATATAAAGCATGTTACAGGTATACCACACAATCCCACAGGCCAAGCAGTCATACAAAGATCCAATCGAACTTTAAAGGATATGCTAAATAAACAGCGACAGGTAACAATGACTCCTAGAAATAGATTGCATAGTGCTTTATTAACCTTGAATTTTCTCAATGCTGATGAGAAAGGAACAACAGCTGCGGAGAGACATTGGACGACAGACAAAACTCCTGAGCTAAACCAACCGGTTTATTTCAAGGATGTGCTGACCTCAGAATGGAAACCTGGATATGTTCTACGTTGGGGAAGGGGTTTTGCCTTTGTTTCTGCAGGAGAAGAGAAGCTATGGATACCAACAAAATTAATAAAAATTCGATTTAAACAGGAAAAACCCCTTGATGAGGTGAAGTAAAAGTCATCCACCAATGTGACATCTCTACAAGTTGTAAGAAAAATTTAACAATCAAGGTTGGGGTAGGGTTCTGTTTTTGTCTTTCCAGGATAATGGAAATACCCATCTTCCAAAAATCATAAGGCCTTGGATATCCGGATGTTTACAGCAGAAAGAAAGAATCTATTGGTACCAATCTACACACGGTAAAATCTCACTGTCTAACATCTATCTCTCTATCAATCTAGAAAAGTTGTGGTTCTAATTTAATTATAAGCCAAGCTGGCTTTGGAGATGGAATTGGCTCACTCCTTCTCTAAACCCAAGCACATTGCTAAAAGAAAAGTTTCAGAGATTCTTCAGTTCCATATCAGAAGAGCCTTCTGGTGTGGGACAGAAGGAAACCAATAAAAGGGACCATTGTCTTCTAGATTCTAATTCTCTGCATGCTTACTGTTGATTTCTCAGAATCCTTTCTTACATGCTATGTCCTCTTTAAATACAAATCTTCCATTTTGATAACAAATAAGTTTTTCTAATAGCAATCTCAGAAGTCTCCAGAAGGAAGATGGGGCCCCAACAACAACTCTACCCAATCTAGAATGATGCCATGGTAATCATCATCATACTACACTTCTTACCGGAATTTCAGACAATCTTACCCATTACTCTAAGACTTACTGCAGAACCTACAATTAGTCTAACTGAGATTTAACTATCTGAGCTTTCTCACAGTACCCAACAGAGATAACATCACCCCCTAAACAGCAGGAAGCAATTCTAAGAAAACGACGCCCCTTCTCCCTTAGGTTTCATAATTCTCAGGGTTATGGATGATGGTTATAGGGTTGGGGGTGGAAGGAAATATTAAACTCAGTATTCCAAAAAAAAAAAAAAAGAAAAAGAAAAGAAGAAATGGAATGGATAGGTATAAGATATTATGGTAGATTATTATGTATACTAGTAAACAAATTTAGTAAAATAGTAGCCTTAAATAATTTGCACTGTAATTTGCACTGTTATGGGTTCTTATATGTTGATACAAATGTAAACTATTTTTATATTCCTGTTTAAGATAATTTGTATATTGATACAAATACGGAACTATATTTGTTATAATGTACATATATTTCTACTCTTATTTGAAATACTTGTATATTGATACAAATGTAAATTTATATCTGTCATACTTTATGTAGGTTCTACTTCTGTTTAGGATATTCGGTATATTGATATATATTTAAGATTATTGTCATATTGCATATCGCACTATATACTCCTACCTCTGTTATAACATCTTGTGTATTGTCACAATTTTGAAGTCATCGTTCTTTACCATACACTTGCTTATAGACTGTTTACCTTGTTTACGTGAAGCCTTAGTCCTTAGGTTATTTCGGTAGATAAGACTTATAGATTTATAGTCACCTATGCTTGTCATCTCTATAGTTACGTTAGTTAGGTTATCCAGATTTACAGATACATAGGTCAGATGGACAGGTAATCTTCAAACACTTCATAGACCTAGAGAATATGGCATTTAAATAACTTAGAATTCTGTTGATGTGAGACATAATTGCTCCTGGCTGCACCAATTTGATCCCGTGAGAATGTTGGGCTTCTAAGACATTTCCATTTGGAAGTTTGTCTTCTTGGCACAAAATGGCCTACTGGGCAAAGAACTGCCCTTGCCTCGATGGCTGACAGTACTAATGCAATGCTATCCTTTCGGGACAAGTGGGACACAAGGAAAGCGACCACTGTACTCTGCCAAGACAGGGTAAGATGGTCTTTCAGAATTCCTGCTTCTGAAAATGGTCTGTCAGATACTTTAGGCCTGTAGCCAATTTGAATGCACCAACAATGCTGAGAAACATTAGGTGACTGTCCAGGCTGCCGGCTGTCTCCGTCTACTCTCGCAAGATTCCCGAAAGTTGTTTGCATCTATGTACCATTTCTCAGGTACCGTTATATTCCTTCTCAGGTCTTTGATGGGATTGAAGACTAGCAGTTATAGTTACAACTTAGTAGATAGAACATATTAAGTATTAGATTCAGGTTCTTTAGGATAGGACACCTTTTGGAAGGATCTTTGTAACATGCCATTTACCTATGCTCTATACTTCTCTGGACTTTAGTATGTGTTTCTTGCTTGATATTGTTTGCATTGGTTGTACTTCCATCTTATCTAGGTCATTATGCCTCATTATTCCTGGACAATATTTGATAACCATTCCTTTGTATATAGTCTTGTATTAGGTTAGAACTTTCTTATTTAGACAAAAAGGGGGAGATGTAGTGGGTAGCCATTCCAGCTTTGATCTGGAAGTTCCAACCCCCATTGAGACTTCGGCAACTGTCACGCCTACAAGGCGGGGCCAAGGGAGGCGCTGGGGGACCCGAGATCTGGATCGGCGGGCGCTCGCTCTGTTGCGGGACCCTGGACTGGAGAGGTGGACCGAGCAGAGCTCCAGAGAACACCGCTGGACTGTGATACACCTTCCCCAGACTCCGCGACCTTCCTATTCCTTAATTTGTAAGTTACGCCATTAAATAAATCTCCTTTTAACTACGTGGAGTGGCCTTAATAATTTCACCAATAGGGAAGTCATAGTAAAAGGAGCTGGTGACATTGTAGCCACAGCAAAGTAGCTAAGAACAACAGATGTGCATTGCTGCTCAGTTACCCTTTCAGTGCCTTCAGTGTAAAATCCTGCTCAGGGAATGTTGCCGCCCACAGTAGGTGGCTCTCCCACTCACTTCAAAAGACACAGTCAAGATACTCTCCTACAAGTATGACCAGAAGTCCATCTCTCAAGTAATTCTAGATTCCTTCAATTTGTCAGTTGACACTATTTCATCAACATATACCCAAATCTACAGCGACTCTATGTTTTCATTTGAAAATTCTTTTTTTTTTTTTTTTTTGGTTTTTTGAGACAGGGTTTCTCTGTGTAGCTTTGCGCCTCTCCTGGAACTCACTTGGTAGCCCAGGCTGGCCTCAAACTCACAGAGATCCGCCTGGCTCTGCCTCCCGAGTGCTGGGATTAAAGGCGTGCGCCACCACCGCCCGGCTCATTTGAAAATTCTTATTGTTTGTAAATAATTTATGTGCTTGCTCAGTTTTATTTAAACCATCTTTAATTATTTATAATATACAGTGCAAAATTATTTGTAAATATTTGTATACTTCATGATTTAGGTAATGCTGAAAAATAAACCTATATATGATCAGTATAGATTTTTTTCATATTTTTTAATCATTTGTTGTTTGTGGAACAGGTACATAAAAAGGTCTGACTAGTTTCCTGTTGTATGCAAATGATGGCAAGACTTATTACATCAACCTTTATTTTCCTAGGTTTCAAATGTGCTATGCACATCTGAAATTTTGTGTAATGTTCATTTTTAAACATTTTTATAACTGAGGTTTTAATGATGATCATTAATTTTTAAGAGTTTTTGGATGCTGTTGTCTCAAGTGTTTCTGCTTTGTTAAATTATATAAATTATATGTATACACACACATATACATACAACAAACACATACATCCCACAGTGTACATACATATATATATAGTATGTGTGTATACATATATACATTTTCTGAAATTCTTCTCCAATTATCTGTTATTGTCTTTCTTGACATTTCATTTGGAAAGATTTTTATTAATACATCAGCTGAAGTCCACTGATTATTAAGTCATTCTCTGAATCCAACCTACTGTTAAGGTCTTTAAATGCAATCTTCATTTCTCCTCCTGGCCCTTGATTTCTAATGTTTCATTTTGATTCTTGTAAACTTTGAGGTCTCTGCCAACACTGTTGACTCAGTTTTTCTTGACACTTCAGATTGTTTTATTTTGCTTTAGCATGCCTCCTAGGGTTTTGTTGAAAGATAGAAATGTAGTGTGTACTAAGAACTGAGGTAGATTAAAGATCTATGTGGTTACTTAGATGAATATTTAAGGGGTTTGTTGTATAAGTAGATCTCAATTTTTCAAAGTTCTTCTATTCTACTTTTCTCTCATCTATTTCTGGGAAATTTTCTAAGTGTCCAGGGTGAGTCTTTGACTTGTAATTTTCTCATATGGAACCCAGGGCTTCTGCTCAAGAACATTGTGTATAATAAATGGAAAATGAAGGAAGGTTGCCTATGTTCACATGCTTTGTACAGTCACGACAGGACTTGTGTTACTGGAACATAACCTTCAACAGAACAGATATAACCATTTCCTTCTTTATTTCTCCTCATCTTCTATGAAGTTGTTGTGTTCCAAATTCATTTTCCTAAAATGGACTCATTTTTAGGAAATGATTGCATCTTCCTACCCCTTTATGCAGTACAGGACTCTGGAAGGGACTGGAGAAGCAATGTTCTTCCTTTAGCTGACAGTACTCTCAAGGTTTGATGCAGATTACATTCGCAATATGGACAAATCTCGAAGTGTCCAGCTCATTGCCTGCTAGAACTATAAGTGCCTTATTTCTAGATCTCTACTGTAAGATATTAATATGTCCCCTGAAGGAAAGTTTCTGGGATGTTTTAGGGTCTACCTTGGCCAGTACTCACCATTAGCCCTCCATCCTTTTGCCCACTCATATTTAGCTTCCTGAAATTCATCAAAATTGAACTCAGTGTATCCTTTGTACTTTATGGTTTTAACAATTAATTCTCTAGGTGGGTAAACCTTAGCTTTGACTCTACAGGCACCTGTATGTCTGCAGAGTAATAGCATAGATAGACTTAAAAATCTTTGTTCCCTTGTCTCTTGAGAAAATCCAAGAAAACACAATGATCTCAAATTCTCTGAGTTATGCATTGCTCCAAAGTGGAAATGTTAGTTTCTAGGGTTTTTACAGTTTAGAACTAAAATCTCATATCATTATCTACTAACATTCCACCTTTTTCTCCTATACTCTGATTCAATTTTGTCTCCATCATCTCCATTCCTATGATGGCTGAGGCTCCAGATGCCCTGGACTTGGAGTCACAGGTGACACTAAGTCTCCTTATGTAGCTGAAGTTTTCCAGTGTCCACTGGGCTCCTGCAGCTGCTCAGACCCAAGTAAACACACAGAGGTTTATATTACTTATAAACTGTATGGCCATGGCAGGCTTCTTGTTATTTAGTTCTTATATCATAAATTAACTCATTTTTATTAATCTACAAATTGTCACGTGGCTTGTGGCTTACCAGTACTTTTACATCTTGCTTCTCATGGTTACAGTTGGCAGCGTCTCCTTTGTTCTGTCTTTCTCCTTCCTCCTCTCTAATTAGAATGTCCCACCTAACCCTATTCTGCCTCTCCATTAGCCAAATAGCTTTATTTATCAACCAATCAGAGCAACATATAATCACAGCATACAGAAAGACATTCTGCCACCATCCTTACTACATGCTGGCAACCAAACTTGGTTCCCCTGTAAGAACAGTAAATGCTCTTAAACCCTGAATCATTGCCTCAGGCATCCAAGCATAATTTTGTTAGCCAAAAATCAGCAAATAAATTTTGTGAAGGTTAAAGATGGTATAGTATAGATCATCCTAAAGATGGGATGTTAAGTTGATGTCAGAATGATTATAAAATCTAAGTACTAAAAATAAAAAAATTAGAATAAGAACACTGAAAGATTATAGAGCATCAAAAGCTGAAATAAACAGAACTTAACCATGGACAAACATAAATAAATATAACTTCTCTAAGAAGAAGAGAGATGTTGTTTTGCATATTCAAAAGAATACAGTTTCTATCCAGAGTATGCTTACTTTTTCTAAAAAAGAAAAAATTGCTTCTAAACTTTAATTTATGGATATGGATATTTTGGTCACATGTATGTCTATGCATCTGCAGTTTTAACAAGGGAGTGATTGACCCCTAGAACTGAAGCTGCAGACTATTGTGAGCTGCCATGAAGGTCCTGGAAACTGAACCCAAGTCCTCTGCAAGAGAAGCCAGTGCTCTTAATTGCTGAATATCTTTCCACCTTCAAAGACTGTGTTTTTAAAAAATTATTTTATGTGGTCAAATACTAGGTTTTAACACTCATGTGTGAAATATGTCAATATAATTAATATAAAAATATTTTATATTAATTCAGTTTAATTTTTATATATGTGTTACACTTTCAAACAGTGTAATGAACTTGCATGGAAACAATGCATTATTTTAAGATGTAAAAGAAAGAGAAAATGAGAGGAACTCGTCTCTGTAATCTCTCTCTCACTTTCTGTCATCTATCTGTGTGTGTGTATGTGTTTAATTTTGGATTTAAAATTTAAATGGAACACAAATAAAAGTAAGTTTAAAAGCTGTCTTCCTATTTATTGTAGCTTTAGGGCATTGAGCACACTTCTCAGAGGCTCATTAGTGATGCTTATGAAACAAGAGCAGTGGGAAGAGGGAGGAACAGCTGTTTGGAGATGCAAAGAGAGAAATTAGAGCAGAAATGCAGGTAAAATATGGGCACTTTGAAAGTAATTGTTGTGACATCAAAGAGGTACAATTTAAACATTATTTAAAAATACTTGTAAGCTACTCTAAAACTCAGGAATCTTGAGTCAATGTGTCCCTGCATCAGCTATTAGAAATGTACATGAATAACTAGAGTGCTATATAATTTATTCATGGAAAACTCCATTGTGTTGAGGAGTAGGAATTAATTTCTCCTTTGGAAAGTCATTAGAAGTCAGTGACTTAAAATACTAGGGAAGAGTTTCAAGGTATATCAGTGTTTTGAGTTTTGTCTTTGGGAGGGTCTTGTGGGCAAGGACACCTTTATTATTTTTTTTGCATTTATTTTTATTTTAATACGTATTTTTATATGGTGTGTTCCCAAATCTCTTTTTGTGTCCCATGCATATGGAGGTGGCAGTGGAGGCTATAAATAGGTGGAGGATTCTCTGGAACTGGGATTTCAGGCAATTGTGAGCCACCTGATGAGGGTGTTGGGAATCAAACCAAGATCCTCAGCAAAGAGCAATAAGTATTCTTTACCACTGAGCATTCCAGTCCTGAGAAGACACTTCCTACCTGCTCCTCTCCTTAACTGGGAAAATAAATCAAGTGAAGAAAACAAAATGAGATGGATTATAACAGTGTGAATAGTTAGTTGTCCACATACGGTGGTGATTTGAATATTATAATTTTATTTAAAATGTTGAAAACACAGTTTGGCAACATTACTGTCTTCTCTCCTTTTGAGCTAAATCTGACTCAACATCCATGCTTCTAGCACCCAAATTATTCTGTTTACAATTCTGCATTTTCAAGCTGTGATCTTATTGAATCCTTTCTATCCTCAGGACTAAGTGTGGCAGTTCTAATGAAATGGATGTAGCAGGAATCTTAAAAGTTCTTATTAATAAAATCAAACCTGGAGTCAGGTATTGGAGTGAATGCTGGAAGATCAGAAAAGCAGAACAAGCCACAGTTTCTTCACCTTGCCAATTCCTCAGCTGATCCTGTTTCCTCAGACTGGAATCCTCTGAGTCCTCATCCAGAATGAATCTCAGCTTAACTGTTGCTCAAAAGTCTAAAAGCTTAACCAGCCAAAAGCTCCTAGTTTCTGGTTTTCACACCTTATATACCTTTCTGCTTTCTGCCATCACTCCCTGGGATTAAAGGCTCGCTTTTAAAGGCATGAGTCACCATACTTGGCTGTATCCTTGAACACACGGAGATTCAGGTAGATCTCTGCCTCTGCAATACTAGGATTAAAAGCATGTGCTACCACTGCCTACCCTCTATATTTAATATTGTGGCTGTTCTGTTCTCTGACCCCAGATAAGTTTATTAGCGTGCACAATATTTTGGGGAACACAATACCACCACATTTCCCCTTTTTTTCTAAAATTAAAAAATGCTTATAACTAATACAAGAAAAACTATATCCAATAAGTATATACAATATATACAGTCAAGAGTTACATTAATGATGTCTGGTCCATTAACATTTGACAGATTCAGATGAAAAACTCCATTAATATATATTAAAAATGTTCAGTCCAGTAACATTTGATAAACTCAGACAAAAAATTTCATTACTTATCCTATTTAAAACAAGTAGTTCCTTTTTAAAAGTAGATTCAATAATTGATGTTTTTATCTTATCATATCCATATTCTTTCTTTTTTCTTTTCATAATAGATTCAATAATCTACCTTTTGTCATTTTTATATCTTCCACTTTTTCTTTTTAGAATAGATTCAAAGATCTACCCATTTATCCTATTATCTCTTTATCTTTTTTTCTCAGAGCAGATTCAATGATTTACCTCAAATCTATATTCACTTTTTTCTTTTTTAAACAAAAACTGAATCTAATCTCCTTGTTCAGCTTTTTTTCCTGACCATTAACAATTAACAACTTGTAACCAACCATCATAAACAATGACAATATCCATAACTCATTAAACCAAAACCTCCCATCCCACATCTTGGGAATGTGGAAGTCATTTTCTTATAATTACTTCCTGCTTTCTGAGGGTGAAGACATCTTTAGGGAATCCTGGAAAGAAATTTTTTGAGTTGTCAAGTCCTGTATTATTTGTCCAGTTGCTGCATAATGAGAAAATGCAGGGCTTGTTTCACGTCCTTGTTCAAGTAGTCTCCCAGGCTGGATCATCTCAGCTTGCCATCTCAAAATTGTCCTGAGAAGTTTGTAGTCCAAAGTCAATCTTTTGGTGGAGTAAATCAGCTTAATGGCTTTATCATAGTCTATGTGGAATCATCTTTGTGGGATCCTGCCTTTTTGAAGATTTCAAAGTCACTGTTAGGCGTGGTCATGGTTCCCTGCAGGGTTTGTTTGTTTTTTTTTTTTTTGCCTCCTCTGTGGTTTGGAGTAATCACAGTCTGATGAATGTCTGTCTCTCAGAACCATGAATGTTCTTCCCTAAAAGAGAATATCTTCACAACAATTTCTCCCCACCATTTGTCTTGCCAAACTTTTCCAAACTGAAATTGTAACACAATGGTCCTGGCAATTCTTCTCTGAGCAAGCAGCAGTAAAACCTTTGTCTCAGGTAGCAGCATCACTGCAGTCACCAACACGATGAGAAGCAGCCAGCAACTCAGAGCAGCAGTCACTGCCTCCATGGTCCCACCACTGTTTGTGGCTCAGCCCCGGTTGAAGCTTCTCCTAGGTTGGCCACAAACTCGGGATCCTCTTGCCTCTGCCTCCTTCAGTAAATCCTACCAGCATGCCACCACAACTGGCTGAGTGGAGCTTGGGCCCACAAGACCACAGGCAAGAGGCTTTTTCATGAATAAGTACCACGAACGTTGGGTGCCAGACATGCACCTGAAAAAGGGAGCAGGGTGACATTGTTCTAGGATATATTAACAAACTATAAAACACCATTATTATAATAGAAAATATGTTACAACATGCTCCAACTTTGAATGAAGCACTAAAATTTTTAGCTGTTTAGATAAATCATGTCAAGAAGTAAAAGATGGAAAACTCTTTGAGGTGTAGTCTATTTTGCAGAATTTGGTGTGAAGAGCTCCTTCTGTGAATACTATCTATCCACCAATACAAGCCTTTAGATTACTCCTAGGTGAAAGACTTACTTTAAATCTGAAAGGACCAAGCAGACACCACAACAGGCTGCTCAGGCTTCTCTTAGAGACAAGGCTTCAATTTCAGTTTCCTGAGACTGAACAGGTGATTTCTGTAAGAGTCATGAACAAAGGACAATTAACCACTAGTGTCCCTGACAACAGGGACAAGGGAGAAAGGACATACCAAACCTGGGCCACTGAGCCAGCCTCCACAGTCAGTATGTACTAGGCCAGCCAGCCTCCATAGCAGCTCAAGGACAAAGCCTGGGACTTGTCCAGGCCTGCTCAAAAATGGAAAACTGTAGCCCTGGCGAGTCCCTAACAGACCTGACCAATTAGAATGTACTAATACGATTGTCATTTGCTTAAACTAATCATATCCAAAATGACCTAACTGTCCTAAGACCTCCCCTTAGCTGTGACTAAAAGAAGCCCACACATCCCTCATGAGATCATTGTCATTTTACCTTTGTATAGAATAGTCAGCACAGTATACTGAAAACTAGAGATAATAAATGCTCTTGTTGATTGCATACATGGATGATGGTCTTTTGTGGGACTTCTTCAGAACCCTAACAAAATCTTCATTAATTAAATGTCAAATCTGAAAGATGGTAGATAACTAGTTGGGAAGGAATACCAGAAAGAAACAACTTCTCTTAATTCTTGTATAATTCGTGAATCACCAGGAAGTCCAACTTAAGAGGCACACCAACTATAGTTAAGATAGGATTGCCCCTTTCTAATGTCAGAAAGAGTTTATGTTAGTAAAACATCCAAATGTAAAGTTAAGAAAACTATAGTGATGCCAAAGAAAACTACTATTTAATTCAGACTCTCCAAGATTATGTGTAGTCTAATTCCCCCATATTAACATCTTGGGAATTAAAAACAAGTGTCAACCTATAAAAACTGTCCTGTGTGCTTAATCATTTTCCTTAAAGCATTAAAAATTATATGTGTATATATGCATGTAATAACAATTAATGAAAAAATAGGTGATAAATTTGAAAGTGTAGGGAGGAATATATATGAGGGTTTAGAGGGAGGAAAATGAAGGCAGAAATGACATTATTATATTATAGTCTTAAATATAAAATTAAAAAAATAAAACAATACAAAGCAAGGGAGATGGCTCAGTAGTTAGGAGCACTGACTGCTCTCCCAAATGATTTGAGTGTTATTCTCAGCACCCACATGACAAGCTCACAACCAACTATAATCCTATTAGTGAGACTCCAATGTGTTCTTCAGGCTTCTGAGAACACTCAACACATATTATACACAGATACACTTGAAGACAAACAAACAACACAAACACATAAAACATTTTGTTTTATTTACAAAAAATCATGTGGTACAGAGAAAACCATTAAAAGGTTTGGAAGAGTTTAGGAAAAGACACTATAGCATTTTTTTCTTATAAGAAATATTTCAAGAATTTAGCAGTACAACTAATAAAACCAATCAAATTAAGCCATTTGAGATCTATAACATTTATACAAACAACAGTAGAACACATATTTTTTCTCAGCTGCATTAGAATCAATTACTGCTGTGGGATAATGCTTTTGTACAATGGTTTAATAAAATGCTGATTGGCCAGTAGCCAGGCAGGAAGTATAGGGAGGTTAAGCAGACAAGGAGAAATCTGGAAGAGGAAGTCTGAGTTAGGAAATGCCAACCTGCTGTCCAGGGAGCAGCATGTAATGGCACATGGGTAAAACCATGGAACATGTGGCAACATATAAATTAACAGAAATGGGCTGAGTTTAAATGTAAAAGCTAGTTGGTAGAAGGCCTGAGCTAATGACTGAGCAGTTTTAATTAATATAAGCCTCTGTGTGTTTACTTGGGTCTGAGTGGCTGTGGACTGGGTGGGACACAGGAAAACTTTCAGCTACAAATTTTCTTTATGTGTCCTTGAAATATTTTAATACATATCTTAATGAATTTAATGTGCAAAAAATTATCAACTTATATTTAAATAACTGGAACATTTATAAGACAATAGAAGCCTAAGTGAATATTTGGACATAACAGCAATAGCAGATGATTAATATCAATGTAAATTTTACTGTTTAGTATAATTATCACAGAATAGGAACATTATGATATGTTTCTTTTGAACTTCTAAAAGCTAACTATAAACAGCCACCAGAAATTGGATCATTGTAGATATTCATGAGAAAACATGTGAGTAAATGTGGGATGAGCAAACATGGGACACAAAAATGGGTTACTGGCGAGGGATCCAAATAAACAAACTGAGGATATACAAGACATCCTAGATGATGTGTTAAATTTTAGAAAGCCAGATGAAAACTATGTATTTTATATACATGCTTTTTTATGTTTTTGGGAAAGATGGAATGATCTTCATAGATAATATGTTGGTGATTCCTAAGTGTTAGGGACTGATTGGAGTGTGATTATTCTTGGCTGCATCAGGAATGTTTGCAGAGGTTCTATGGTCTCATGGGCTGTGGTGACAGATTTAGTAACTCTAAAGGAAATGAACTTAAAAAAATCTTATCACATTGTTTTCAGATGATACTATAAAAGCCTTCCTGAATTAAGACTCTAATAAAAAGATTGATTTCTGATTGGTTGTATTTCACTAGATAAGTGGCTAGAGCTGAATTACTGTATATATTAGATCATATGGTATTGGGTAACAGTCCTCATGTGAGTTTTACTAATCTTACAGTAGCAGAGATAAGATGGATAACACCTGAATTACACCTAAAATGTCACCAGAGTAGGTCAGTTCTGTTACTTTCTAAAGGGAAAGGTTTTGTTCTTGTTTCTTAGCAGAAAAATTTTATTAAAATGTAAGTAACCCAACATTTTGTCACTTTATTATCATTTCCATTAGTTAATTATAAGCATGTTCCTATATAAACACACATTTATACATAGATACATATAGTTAGATAAATGCTAGATAGAGATAACAGATGATAAAATATAGTTGATAGATAGATAATAGATTGATAGATATAAATAGATATTACTAGATGATAGATAAATATTAATAGATGATTGATAGATATAGGTTAGATGGTAGATAGATATTTATAGATGATAGATTGATAGGTATAAATATATATTAATAGATGATTGACAGACAGAAAAAAAGATGATAGGTAGATAGATGATAGATAGACAGACAGACAGATAGATAGATAGATAAACCTGTTATTCAATTTATTCAGAAAGAGTCCACATACAAGTGAAAATCAATTTGTATTTGTAAGTCTGTGCAAAATACATAACAATTTCTTCTACTTCTATTTTCACCAAACTTGCCTATTTATAAGTCCATCTGCCAATAAATTATGTACTAAGCTCTAGTTTGCATTTACATACATGGCAAACATTCAGTAATATATGTCAGAATTTCACATCGCTTTGTTATTAGTCATCCTCCATACAGTTTTCTTCCCAGTATCTATTTTAATTCATGAAAATGATATAAATCATGAACATTGCACTTTAGATCTTTTGGGAGTTTGTGTAAATGGGAAGTAAAAGGTTTCTGGATGAGCTGTAGAGAAGTCTGAGTGGTTAAGTGCACTTGCTGCTCTTGTAAAGAAACAGAGTTCAGTTCTGAGCCTCAAGTAGCACACAGCCTCTGACTCCAGGTATCTGGTCTCTGTGGGCACCAGCTGTGACATATGTAGAAACACAAACACGTAAATGAAAATAAAGTAAAGGAGAGGTATTTGAGTTATTATGAGTGTGGAATTAGACATGAAAAGGTCTACAATTAAAAGTTTTTTTCCCTTTTGTTTAACCATGGAACTATCTTTTGCCAGTAAAAAGTTCTCATAATGCTTGGGGATGTTTGGATGAAAGGAGAATTTGCCATAACATCTGTTCATTGTAAAAAATGAAATTAGTCTAATGATTTTATATTATGCAATTACAGCATTTATTATATTGTGAAAGGAGAATTTTAACCAATTCAAACCACAACAAAAAGAAAATAATCATTACATTTTTTTCTGATTCCTAAATGAGCAGATGTATAAGAAGAGAGAATGCCATCTGAGAGTAAAAGAATCGGGGCAAACAACCCACACCTCAGGCACTGTAAAAGTTATCATAGCAGGCAGAGAAAGTTTTATCAAACATATAGACAAACACTCGTAAACTTCGGGTTTTTTCTGAATTTATTTAAGTTTAGATATAGATTAATTGTACCGAGTAAACATCATTAGGAGAAAAGATTTTTCTTTGTAAATCTGACAAGGCACACATTGTCTTAAGGGATGTAATGTAGTGGATATCTCAATACTGATTTAGACCAAATTTAAATTCAAGTAATGGAAACACAATGTTAAAAAAAAAAAAAACCACAGATCTCAAATGATTGATTGATGAGCACCTGAAATTTGTGCATTTCTGTGAATTAAGAACTGAGTTATTGTTGTATGGTGGTGGTCCACACCTTTAATCCCAGCACTCAGGAGGCAGAGGCAAACAGATCTCTGTGAATTCAAGGCCAGCTTGGGCTACAGAGAGAGTTCCAGGGCAAGCAAGGATACACATAGCGAAACCTTGTCTGAAAAACAAAAAATAAACAAATAATTGAATTATTGATTCTTGATGAGTTTAAACTAACAAATTACTCTGTGACTGGGAAAACTTCAAAGTCTGTTTCAAACAGTGTGAGTACGTTGACCTCAGTCTATATCTTCCATTTTTTATCTCAGAGTAAAACAAAACTTGAATCTATCTACACCTAGTGTTTTTAGTTATATGAATCACATTCCCTCTGTTACTGTAGGTTATTATCATCATCATCATCATCATCATCATCATCATCATCATCATCATTTACCATTTTTGCTTTTGTGGCCACAACACACAACAGATGCAGACACAGTGTACAAGAGTTAGCATATCTATTGGATTATGGTTTCAAGATGATGTAGATAGTATTGTCAGCAGATGAGTGGCAGGGAGGCTTCTCCCTCATGGCAGATCAGAAAGCAGGGAAGTGTAATAAGATCTAAGCATATCCTTCTGAGACCTTTGGTGACCTATTTCCACCATCTAAGCTATACCTCTTAAAGAGTACACAGCCTTCCAGAAATAGCAGCATCACCCAGAGAATAAATGTGGAAATACAGAAGACACATCAACACATACTAGCATCTGATTCCCAAATGTATTGGAAGATTTTAAAAGATTTGTGTCTACATGTGTGTGCTGCTGCCTCAGAAGCTAGTCAGGTGTGTCTGATCCTCTAGAGCTGGAGTTAAGATCTGCCCCACCCTAATGTTAAGAAGCAAAGAGGATAGCTCTGTCAACAAAATATCAAAAAAATTTGCTGATCATATTTATTTTGGAGCTTTAATTTACAAGTTACTTGACTAAAATACCTGACAAATCCTGAATTATATACACATTATTTTTAAGAAGATAAATTTATGTGTACATTTTTAAAACTTTTTTGAAACAAGAATGGTAGAAAAATACCTAAGTCATTATTCTGATTTGTTTTGAAAGTTAGTTTATTTGACTATATATATTATGGTAATTCTTAAACATTTGTTTATTGTAAAAATAGCACAAATAGTGCATTGGAATGGAAAGGAGAACTTTATCTTACCAAAAGAAGTCAGAAAAATAATAATCATTATATATTACTATATAATAGTGTAATGTATACTACTTATGAAAAAAGCATCATTTTCTACTCTGATATTGATCCATAAACCAGTTAGGTGAACTTCATCTTTAAAGAGTAATTTTCTCTCTGACCAGTACAACCAAATGTTAAGCTCCTATTTTTATATTTACTAACTGTTCCTTATAAAACTGATGTAGTCTTCCATTGACTAGTGTTTATTTTATATCAAACAAACAGATCAATTCAATGACACTGCTCTACAGAAACATAGTACTGATTGACTATATCCAGTGAAACTTCCAAATGAAATTAACAGAGGGAAAGAAGACAGCAGGGATAGATATATTTAGGATTGATGTATGTGTTATTTTTATTGTGTATGTCTGCACATACATATGTAATCTTTTTTCTCCTTTTCTTTAGTTAGTACATGTATACATACATATAACTACATAAATACAAGCTACCTACTCCATTAGTGTCACTGTACAAATGTAATCTCAGAACTGACCACTTGATATTTGTGGTGCTTTGAATGAAAATAGCCCACATAGGCCCCATATTGAATGCTCGTTCTGCAGTTGGTGAAACTGGGAAGTATTAGGAGGTGTAGGCTTATTGGAGGAAGTGTGTCAATGGGGGTGGGATTTGAAGTTTCCAAACTCCATGCCATTCAGTGTTATCTCTCTCTTTGACTCATGCTTGTGGATCAGATGGAAGCTCTTATTGCCATGCCTACCTGTCTGCTCCCTGCTGTCATCCTCTTTGCCATGATGGTCACGCACTCTACTACCCTCTGGAACTGTGAGACCCAAATTAAATGCACGCTCACATAATTTGCCTTAGTCATTGTGTCTCATCATGACAAGACAAAAACAACTAAGACAATGTTGGCTAACTAATTAGAGTGCTCACTCCTGGGGACAGCCAATTCCTTTTCTATCAGTTGATAATTGTCTCTAGGTTTTTGTGTAGGTATAGGGCCTTGTGAGCTTTTCCCTATCCATGTGGTTATGTCAGCTGATGTTGTCATTGTTCAGGTTTGTCTAGGCTACCATATTGCTGGGAAGTCTCAGGTGAGGTTTCCTTGACATATATCAAAGACACAATCTTGCAGCAAATACAATGGGCTTTTGGCTTTTCCAATATTACTACACACACACACACACACACACACACACACACACACACTACCACAATGTTCCCTGAGCCTTAGATATAGGGTTTGTGCTGTAGATTTATCAAGTGGGGTAGACAACTCATGAAAACCTTTTCTCTTCTTTTTGACTGGTTGTTCTTTTTCTGGAATGTTCTTCATTTAGTACCAAAACAAAAGCTGATTTGATAAGAGATGAAAGATGTAATTATCTTTGGGTATATGGATAAGTATTTAGAATGTGGTTAGAAATTATAATAGTTTAGGAAATGATAGTAGTGGATTCTCCTCTATGTTCTGTGTTCTCACCAGTGTGTGCATAAAACTGGAAGCCAGAGATTGACATCAGCCCTTTTCTTTGATCTTTCTCTACCCCAATTGAGGAGAGTCTCTCATTTGAATCTAGATGTCTCTGATTTGAAAGATTAGCTAGCTAGATTCTTCCAGGTTCTCTTATCTGGTTCTCTTTGTTCTAAAATTACAGGTTGAGCACTATGTCTGCTCAGAATTTTCTTGGTTATTGGAGTCCAAACTCCTATGAACACAATTACACATCAAGTGTTCTACACACTGTGGCATCCCCCGGCCCATTGTTTTCTTTCTTTACACTTTCATTGTAAATTAGTTATCACGTTGTGATCAGTTGCCATTCATGAACCTCAGCAGATAGAATATTTTACCTAGTTATCATGGGTTGTGCCTAGGGAAACAGAACTCTAAGCTATTATTTGAGTTACTAAATTGTGTTTAGAATGTATTATTCATAATTCTATCAGTCAATCACTTTCAACTATAACAAACTGAAGAAGAGTTTAAGCATAGCACAAATGAGCATTTCACCATTTGGAACAAATTGGTAAGTATCAATGCCCTGAAATTTAAACAATGTGAATAATTTAGCTAAATTGTACTTATACTAGCAATTTATGTGGCCATTTTTCTACTAAATAAGAAGTTTATGCAAAACATTATAGATAAATCATTTCCTCACCCACAATTAAGTAAAATTATATATATGGCTCTGGGTTTAATGATTTTAAAGTGAGAAAAAATAATAATTATTGAGTACCTTACCATTCTTACACATAAAGGTCTCCTTTCAAAGGAGCTTGTGTTTTAGAATTCTGTCTACCATCTATCTATCTATCTATCTATCTATCTATCTATCTATCTATCTATCATCTATCTATCTATCTATCTATCTATCTATTTTCACTCTCATGAAATCATTCTCAAACCACTAATGAAAGCCTCAGGCATTTTTGTCAATGCCAATATTTTTGTGAAACATCACTGCTATAGATTATAATGAAGAATTGATTGTCATAAATTGGACAAAGGAAAGTAGTTTATTAGTGTATATTCTAATTTTGTTTCCAGTATCGTGTTCAGCATTTTAGTGGTTCTGTATAGGTGCAAATTGGTTGCAATGGAGGTTGAGGAACAGTTTCCAGTATCAAATAATTCATACTAAGACAAATAATAGTAAATTGATCTTCAGTTGGTGTCTATGCATATGTAGATATTAGCATGCACAGAAATCTGATAACTGATATGTACATTTTTGTGTGGAAATGCATTTCTTTAAAGATTGTGAAAGCTGTAAAACAATGTACATGCACTTGATTGATAAAAATGAAATCATCTGTAATATTTATTTAATCATTGAAATGTTTTGCAAGATTTAAGGAAAATGTATAAAACTTATTTTCCTATTTAAATGTAATTTTCTTTCTAGTGAGTAAAATTTATCTGAACTTTTCCCCAAAAGTCATTTTATTTGCTGCTATTTTCAACCAAACAAATTTAGCAACAATAACAATAAATTTGTAATTCTACCAAAAGGTAATTTAGGAAAAAGAAAATCATGTGGAATGAGAATTTTTTATCATCTGTCTGTCTTGTATAACTCATCCAGACATCAACAGGGATGAGGAAAAAACTCAAGTCTTCAAACACAACTACTCCACACTTCGTTTACACACTGTGCTTTGCTTAGTTACAAAACCCAATCTTTGTATAGATTTTCCGATCTTGTCTGTTTGAAAATACCTTTAAGTTAAGCAGATGGACTGCCATTCACTTCACAGACTGTTTTAAAAGGTTGCGTTGTATGCCGGGCGGTGGTGGCGCACGCCTTTAATCCCAGCACTCGGGAGGCAGAGCCAGGCGGATCTCTGTGAGTTCGAGGCCAGCCTGGGCTACCAAGTGAGTTCCAGGAAAAGGCGCAAAGCTACACAGAGAAACCCTGTCTCGAAAAACCAAAAAAAAAAAAAAAAAAAAAAAAAAGGTTGCGTTGTCTAATGTCTAGACATAAGCTCTAAATGAGGGCTTGTGTCACCATTTGTCTTATTGTCTGAGTCTCTCAAAAATTAGTGGCAGTTAGAAAGAAGGGTATAATAATTTACATTACATTTTGCAAAATGATGATATGTGGAAACAGTGATACTTACAGAAAATCCCCGAGGATCAGCCAACAACTGGAGGCAAGACAGGGAATAACTCAGCATTTCACACGAACTTGAAATTGTCATTGTTCCATATCCTATCCAGTATTTGGTTATGTTGACCTCTTAATTCTTGTAAGCCTGACATGTTCATAATGGAATATAACTGCGTAACTGTGGCTTAATTTTGCACATCCTTTGTGACTATCCATGGTGGGCATTAGACAATTGTTATACTTTTACATTTATTCTCTCTCTCTCTCTCTCTCTCTCTCTCTCTCTCTCTCTCTCTCTCTCTCTCTCTGTGTGTGTGTGTGTGTGTGTGTGTGTGTGTGTGTGTGTGTGTGTGTGTATGTGCTCACATTCATGCCACAGTGCACACACCAAATGTGGTGGTATGAAGACAACCTGTGGGAACTGGTTCTCTCCTTCCATTGTGTGAGTTTCCAGAGTCTCTCACGTCTCAGGGTTGGCATTAAGCATCTTGGCCACTGCACCACCCAGTCTGACCACTCTGTACCTTTTTATGTCGTTATTAACTACCTATTAATGTTTTTCAACTCATTAAGATTTGCTATACTTTCTTTTCCTCCCATTCACTTCCAGAGAAGTAATTATTATATTAACTGTTATAATTCATGGCTTCATATTTTGAAAGAAGGAGTATCTTGTTACATAGCGTCAGCTGACCCCAAACTGAAGATCACCCTACAGTCTCAGCATATAGATTCCTGGGATTAAAAATTGGATCTTACTACCTGGTTACTTTGTCAATTTCTAAAATAATTGTATTTTGTCACTTAATACCAAGAATGAAAAGAAACCATATTTACCAGAACACTAATGATTTTTTTAATCCAGCACACCAACATTTTGTTGTGTTTTGTGTTATACTAAAAAAAATATTATCTTCCTTTTAGTTATCTCTTTTTACTTCAGATCTTATAATTACATCATTCTCCTTTCCATCTCCTTCATCCAAACCCACCTATATACCCCAACACACCCTCTTTTCAAATTTATGGCTTTTTTAAAACTAATTTTTGTTACATGCATGTGTATTTTTTCTTTTGTGTATATGTGTGACTTTCTGTGTGTATGTTCACATCTTGTGTGAGTGCTCATGGAGGCCAGCAGGAATCATTAGAACCCATGGAACTGAAGTTGTAAGTGGTTGTTAGCTGCCCAACTACAGTGCTGGGAATGAAACCCTGGTCTTCTCAAGAGCAGCAGTCACTCTTAACTGCTGAGACATATCTCTAATCCCTTTAAATTCTTAAAGTCAATTGAGTCAACAATAGTTGGTGCCGTTTTACAACAAGTATACTTGTCCCATGACTGATTTTATCACTGAATCCTTATTCCTTCTCAAGTCCTGTCTGTGATGAGGTGGTGGTTTTTTTTAACACTTTCCCTTCTCTGTATGCTTTCCTTCAAGAAACCGGCCAATTCCCTTTAGGCATGCTCTGGGTCAAGATCTTGTACTTGAAAGGACTGGGGAGCCAGACCAGAGCCATGACGGGGGTTTTTAACAGTCTTGCCAGGGACCAGGACTTAGTTTCAGTTTAGTGGAACTGGCTGGAGCTGAGCAAGCAGTTCTCAGGAAGACCACAACTCAGGGGCAACCAATCAGCAGGTGCCCCACGGCCTTCTGCTGGCTCAGCAGATGCCACCCCCACTCTTCTGCTAGCTAAAGATAGCTTTTCCTACCCTCCCATCAACAAACCCCTAAAACTACTACAGCCTTCAACCAATCAGCTCCCAGATTAATCTTTCCTCCACCAACAAGCACCAGATTAACCCCTCCTCCCTGGATTTCCCCTAACTCTGCTTACAAGGAGTTTACGACCTTCCTTCAGGGTCGCTATTTGCCACCCCAGTCTGTTGGAAATAAACACTCCTGCATATGTGACTGTTGGTCTTTCTTGGGGGCTTCTTTAAGACTCTAACAGTACTCCCCTTCCTAATCTTGTAGATCTTCCCCAGCAGGCAGATGGGCTCTGTGATTCACTTTGCTTCTGTTTCATGCTGGATTCATGAAATATCCTGGACCGTCTTAGGGAATCCAACAGCGGTAAGTAGAATCAAAATTCATTCCATCACCCATTGATCTTTATTTTCTCCTGAGCAGAATATCAGACTCTACACAAACAACTACATTTTCAGAATAATATGTAGTATTTCTCTTAGTCAGTTGTAGTGATTATAATGGCCATGTCCTCTTTCCAGCATTCGACACAGAAAAACAAAATAGAGAATGAACATATTTTTACTCTCTTAAGAAAAGAAAACCTTTCAGAAAGGTAAAATCAATCTATTTGCTTGTTTCTAAGTAATAAAGAATACAAAAAATTAAGAAGGCCATTTCATGTATCTACATAATAACTAAGAAATCTCTAACTTGCTAATGTATTAAGTAGAGTTGTCATACAACAAGCTGGAAAAGCCTGTTCTCATGGGTCCACAGTATAAAGTGCTTTACACATCTTGCCCAATTTCTCCTTAAAGATAAACCCTAATAATAGCTTCTCTTGAGTTTTGTCTCATGAGTATATAATACTTCAAATCCTCTGCTAAATGTTTCATCCACCCCCCTTTTACTACTCTTGAGAGTGTCTCTCATCAGCATGCTTCCTGCTTGGTTTTTTTTTTTTTTGAACAAATATTGAACATTATCATGCTTCTGGAAGCTGTTAAATCTCAGCAGCACCATATAACTTCTCATGCCAACTAATTATTTTTCTATAGTTTACAATGTCCACCTATCCCTTCAATGAAACGATAGACCCTATTATTGATCATGATAGAAAAACTTAAGAAACTATAAACTGAAAAAAAATCTTAAAAAATGCATTGAAATGATCTAAGTGTACCTATAAAGCCAAATGACTCAAGCCCCTAAAAGTTCAAGATACTTTTCTTAAAACATACTCACAATATCAAGCACTTGAGTTAGAGCTGAGACAACAGCAAACATTCTTTAGTTCTTTCTAATATGTCTTTTAGTGCAAATTAATTTGATGTTCTTTTCTGGGAGCATAACCTAAGAACTATGGTGGTGTGGAGTAGAGCCAAGGAAGAGCTACTGACAGATGCACTTCATAAAATACATATCAGAAACGTAAACGAGGGGAGTGTCTCAAAGTGTCCTTGAGTACTCTGCAGTCTGCACCTGCCAGTCAGGAAGTACTTGCAAATGCCCCCACTCAGTTACTCTAGTGCATGGAAAGTGCCCTCAATGAGCTCTCACCTGCTTCTGAAATCAGATGTCTGGCCATGTTGGAAATGAACACATATTTGCCCTTAGATTGAGGACTGTTTCATGACATACAGAAAACAGAATAAAAAGCCAGCTCCCGTAGTGGATTTCTAAGGCATTTCTATCAAGTTACACAAAGGTTTTGATTTGCTTTTATTTTCACCGTTACACTATGTATGTGGCTTGTAGATGAACTGTTTTTAACCCCATAACAATCTCTCTAGTTTTTAATGTGCATAGTACTTTATGTGTACAAACCTAGCCCTGAATATTTAAACATAAAACATGCAGTCATCTGCCTATTATTACTTCATCATTTTACTAATTTTTCCAAATATCTACTAATTAAAGCAAAATTCTTTAAAAAATGTTGAAACAGTTATTAATTAACAGAGATTTTTCAATTATGGTGAAGATATGACATAAATACACTTTTCATGTGAGTTTTTCTAATTTCTCCTTCATTTATTACAGTGCTATATAGAGACTAAGATATAACATATCACATATATGGTGGTTTTCAGTACTCTTTTACTTATGTAGATCTTTGTAAGCACCAGCACAATTAAGATTAAACACCTAGGGTCTAGGAAAATGGTTCTTCCACAGGGCCCGAGTCTGATTTCCAGTAGCAATATCTGGTGGCTAACAAGAGCCTGTAATTTCAGCTGCATGGAATCTGATGCCCTCCTGTGGCCTCTATGAGAAATTGCACTCTCCTACATGCACATACACACAAACACACACGCACACACACACACACACACACACACACACACACACACACACAGAAGGAATTAGGTTGTGAATAACTTTAATGTCAGCACTAGGGGGACAGAGACAGGCAGATCTCTGAGTTCAATTCCAGCCTTGTCTACAAAGTGACTTCCAGGACAGCCAGGGCTACGAAGAAAAACAGTCTTGAAAAACCAAAAATTAATTTAATAAATTAATTCTAATAAATAATTAATTAAATTAGATATAATTAATTAATTTTCCTATAAGCTCAGATATATTACTACTGATAGTTAATCCATTTTCTCCATATTTTTTCAAGCATTTGGTAAAACTGTTCTTTTGATTTTAGTATCTTTAATGCCTATGTGTTGCATTATGATCTTATGTTTTATTTTCCTAATAGTTATTGATATTGTCTTTCCACTGTCTTAGTTTCTACTTATAAGTCCACCTGTCCTTTAAATGATGGATATTGTGTCTGTATGCTACTGTGTGCTGAGAGTTTTGAGTGTAACTAAATCTCATCTGCTTCCTCAAACACCAGTATTTCACCAACTTAATTCTCTGCAGATTTAAAATATAGGATCATTTCTTCCTTAATAAAAGGCATATCTTATTTCTGCTAATTCATAAAGTAATGCAGTAGGCATGAAATATATACCTACATCATAGGAGCCAGATAATTGTCCAGGTTCTCTTTACTAATCCAAGCTTTTACAAGATTGGCCAAACATAAGAACACAGAACTCTCTTAAATGAACAGGAATTACAAAGTCTCCAAACCCAAGAATGTTCAGGTTGAAATCTTCTTCAACAGTCTGACTTTGTGAATTATGCCCAGTTGCAAGGGCTATGTCTCCAATGCCAACTCCCCAATTGCAGCTTCTATGGAAGCAGCAACATCGAGATCTTAGTCTTAAACACAAAATGTGATTAAGACATCCTTTTTGCCATAACAAATAAAGGGAAAGTCTATAAAGATGTATTTTTTTCAGAATATTGTATTTCTTTATAAAAAAAGATAGATAAATCAAATATCAACAGAGGATAGACTGATATAACATCAAAATTATTAGTTTTAACTATATAGAACTATGATTAGTTTTGCAGTCCTTGCTATTTTATGTTTAACAAATTAGCATGAAACACTGGACCTCTTCTCTATTAAACTTGTATGTTTATAGGTTTAGGTTTTAGTCCTTTATTAGTTTTTAATTTCAGTATTGAATTATACTCAGCATTATAATTTCCTATCATTCTGCTTTTCCTACTTCTTTTTCATAATTTGTTACATAGATATTATTTCTGACTTACATTATTTGTATATTCATGAATAATTTCATAAATTTTCAATACACAATCTAAGTATATTTAATCAATTTGATTTACTTTACTTTTATTAATTTAAGCTTATTTTTATTTTCTTTTAAGGCTTTTTTCTCTTTAAAATGTTATTTGAATTTTTGAATTTCTGAATATTTAGGAGTTTCGGTATATCATTAGTCAATACTTTACAGTCACAAATACATTTTGCATTATTTTTTATTAAATTTAAATTTTTGAATAGTTTGTTTTTTATTGAAATATAATATAATGTGCTTAATGTTCCATATACAAATCAAAGAAAGTACGTTTCAGCATTGTTTTTTAGGTTAGTGTATGAAAGTCAGCTTCCTAAAGCTGGTTAGTGATAGTACTTCACCTTTCATGTATTTCTTTCCTATTTTCATTTCTTTCATATTATTTTATTATTTCAATTGATAAGTCATGAAGACGCTACTGACCCTGTGGATTCATTACCTCTACTTAAAGTTCTATGAAATTTTCCTATCCTATTCTGTAGTGGTATTGCTAAGTCTATATACATTGAGAACCCTTTTGTTGAATTAGTATTTTATGTATGTCCTTTCAGTGCAACTTCTAAATTTCATAACACTTTATTCCAAAATCTTCTTATGATATAAAAAGACAACATTAGGATCATGATTTTCATTCTATTTATTTATTTAAATTTACTTAAATTTCCTTTCTTTTAATTGTAGTGTGTATATAATTAATTATGAATTTGTTATCAATATGGTTATATTTCGTTCTATCACTTGCTATCCTCCTCTCCCTCCTCCTTAAAACCATAAATGACACTTGATTTAATTTTAATGTGAAATTATTCCAATTTCTTCTATTCAGTCACTTGAATTATTAAAACAGAGGCCTATAATTCTTGACCTTCTAAACTGAATAAAGGCATGACATGTACTTAAGTTGAGATCAGAAATAGAATTAGCAGAGGTTTTTGAAATTAGTCAACCTTTGTCTGCTTTCTTTTATTCAGATTCTTTTGAATCTGTCAAATCTTTAATTTAAAAGCATTAGATCCAACTCTATTACAGTGGGTATATAGTTTCTTTATATACACATTTATTTCCTCTGACAGATTCATGTTCATGTCATAAAATAGTGAATTCAAGTTTGTTTTGTAAGTATAATTTCCCAACAAGTGGATGAACATATTTCATAACCACTAGTTGGTTAGAAATGTCTGCATATGAAAATTCAAATCTACAGATTATAGTTTGCTGGATACATGAGGGCATTGGATTATGCAACTCGAACTTGCTCAACTTCAAAATTTTCCCATCTTAAGAACTGCCTTGATTATTTTTTTCATTAACTTGATATAAGCTAGAGTTATCCAGGAAAAAGAAGCTCAATTAAGAAAATGTCCCCTCCTCCACACATAAACCATGAGGTTCCCTGAAAGATAGTCTGTTTTTAGGACATTTTCTTGATTGACAATTGATGGGTGAGGGCCCAACCAAATGGATGCAGTATCATCCCTGGAGAGGTGGTTCTGGGTGGTATAAGACAGCAGACTGAGCAAGCCATGGAAAACAACCTAGTAAGTAGTGTTCTTTCAAATTCTCTGCTTCAGTTGGAGGTACCAGCCCTCAGCCCCTACTCAGGGTCCTCTAAGAAATTCCTCCAGGAGCAAAGGAACAAGAAGATTTCTATAATAATTTCATACAAATGGGCAAATGCTCTTCATTCTATGTGCTCCTCACTGTGCTCTTTGCTTCTTCCATCTTTATTCTTCTACCCATTACAAATATAAATTCCCAAGCCTATAATACACATATATGTGTATGTATATCCATTCATTAGAAACTTGATAGTAAAAACTGCAAAGCAGACTTTCAGGGACAAGCATTCTGATAAGAGTCACACTTGGCAAAGACATGGTCAGCTTAATTGGTTACTGACCACACCTGCAGATTGTAAAAGTACTGGCTCATCTCTTAAAGGGATAGCTACAAGGGTACAAGGAAAGAAACCAAACCAATGATTGATTTAAGGTAAAGTCAAAGAATATGTGTACTATTTTATGTGATTAATAATATCCGGACATGGTTAATCATTTAACAACCCTTTTCTGTTAATCCACTGAATCTCAGGACCTAAAAGTAGTTAGTCTACTGAGCCTAAAATCTTGCATTAAAAATTAGCGCAGAAATAAATACAAAGTGTTAATTGTTTTTTGGATCAGAGCGGGGAGGTGCCAGTGGAGGAAGCTTAGGGCAACATAGGTGTTATTGATCTCTTGAAAGTCTAAGATATAACAAGGCCAGACACCTGCACTATCACTTCTAGTTCACTATAATTCTTCTGAAGGGTTTTGATCCAACAAGGCCAGGCACCTGCAATTCCTCTCTGTGAAAGTTCCACAAGGACACATTGTTTGGCCAATTTTCCTTGTCATTGGCTAAGGATGAAGAACAAGACTTCTAAGTGTCTACAGTCCACATGGAACAATAGATCTAGCTATGAAGCATATTTTAGTATGTTTCTATTCATCAATATTATACAATTTAATGAGAAACCGTCTTCTTTACCATCCACAATTATGCATGCCCATAAGATTGGGATGTAATCATGAGATTACATGTATACATTACATGGAAATGCATGGTAAATGGGAGATATCATAGCCATTCTTGCACAAGTGAAATTACAGATGAAGCAATAGTTTTCGGAGTCAGTGGCCTGCAAGCCTTGCCTGACAGGGTGCCCCATCAAAGAATGGCTCCTCTGGTGATTGGACATCTGAATTATCAATTGCTATACACTGTAATTGTGTCCTGGCCTGCAATAGTTCATCACAATGGCTCCCGACAGTTCCTTCTCTAATTTCCCTTCATGATGGACAGTGAGATGCAAGCAAAATAAAACCCCCAAGTTGTTTCTGTCCACCACAGCATAATAAATACCTTAAAATGAGGCAGAAATCTTGACAAAACACATATTATTCGCTCTAAACACTAACCTTGGACACAGAGAAATACAGTCATCTTGCAAGAAAATTTCCAATTGTATAGAGCAGACACATCAACCTGGCCAGATTTCAATTTTATCAACAGTACCTCCACAAGAAAAACAGTACATATCTGCAAAAGAGACTTGACTTAATGGTTATACATGAAAATTCTCAGGTCTGTGCTTTTGAGTAGCTGAAAAAGATCATGTGAAATGGAAACCTTGTGTGTACACTTACTGATGGAAGCAGATGCGGAAACCCACAGCCAAGCACTTGGCCATGATACTGGAGTTCAGTTGAAGAGAGGGAGGAAGGATTGTAAGAGCAAGGGGGAACAGAATCATGATGGGAAAAAAAAACACAGAAATAGCTGACCCAAGCTAATGGGAGTCGATGGACTCTGGACTGACAGCTGGGGAGCCTGCATGGGACTGAACTAGGCCCTCTGAATGTGGGTACAAGTTTGTTTGCCTTGATGTGTTTGTGGGTCCCCTGACAATGGGACCAGGACTTACCCCAGGTACACAAACTGACTTTTTAGATCCTATTCCCCATGGTTCAATGCCTCACTCAGCTGTGCTGCAGGAGGGAGGGGCTAGGTCTGGCCCCAACATGGTATAACAGCCTGTGTTGACTACCTAAGGAAGGCCTTACTCTCTATGAGGAGGAGATGGGGGTGGGATGGGGGTAGGTGGGAGGAGCAGGAGAAGAGGAGGGATGGGGGAACTGGTTGGTATGTAAAAGGAAATAAATTTTTTTTAAATAAAAATTATTTTAACAAAAGTGAATAGTCGGTTCTATCCCACAGGCCGCAGTAGAAAGGTGCTTAGAGTGACTAATGAGACAGACTAGTGTTTGACCATCCTGTGTAAAACCCTCCACCTTAGTCAAGAATGTGGGATTAAAGTGGAATGTAAAGAAATGTTTTTATCATTCAACTGAAAAAGAAAAGGTACACATGTATATATTCATATTCAGGAAGAAACACAGATGAGCAGAAAAATACAAGAAAAGAAATGTTACCAATGACACAAAGGATAAAATGCTGTAAAATTTGGGTACTTGATCATGAAAATACAGTATGTAATATATCCAACTGTGGACACAATGTGGCCAACATTTTCTAACCCCATCATGATGGGCTGTACCTTGACCTGGGAGCTAAAATACCTTTTACCCATTAAGTTGCTTCGGTGAGTGTAGTTGGTATTTTTTACCCTGTGGGGGCCCACCACCCAGCTCCCAAATAAACACACAGAAACATTTTTACTTATGAATGTCTTGCCTTGGCTTGGCTTGTTTCTAGCCAGCTTTTCTAACTCAAATTATGCAGTTTCTCCTCAACTACATTTTGCCTCTGGGCTTTTTACCCTTTTTTATTCTTTGTATCTTTCTACCCTTTTACTTCACAGCTGGCTGTTTGGCTGGGTGGCTGGGTGGCTGACCCCGGAGCATCATCCTTTCCTTCTCCTTTTCTCACTCCTTTCTCTCTCCTCCAGCATTCCCCTCCTATTTATTCTCTCTGCCCACCAGCCCTGCCTATTTCTCTCTCCTGCCGAGCACTTTATAAACCTATCAGGTGTTTTAGGCAGAGAAAGTGACGCAGCTCTACAGAGTTTAACAAATGCAACAAAAAAAGAATGCGCCGGGCGGTGGTGGCGCACGCCTTTAATCCCAGCACTCGGGAGGCAGAGCCAGGCGGATCTCTGTGAGTTCGAGGCCAGCCTGGACTACCAAGTGAGTCCCAGGAAAGGCGCAAAGCTACACAGAGAAACCCTGTCTCGAAAAACCAAAAAAAAAAAAAAAAAAAAAAAAAAAAAGAATGCAACACATCTTTGTATCATTAAACAAATATTCCACAGCATAAACAAATATAACACATCTTTAATATTCCACAATAGGCCAGGATGTTTTTTCATAGCAACAGGAAAAGAAGTAGGAAGAAGTGATAAACATTTATTAATTAGTTAACTATAAAATTAATATCCTATAAGTAAATAAAACAAATAAAATAAAACAATCATTAAAAAGCCATTTTAGGAACCGAACAAGGAAGAAAGAAAATTGAGGCAAATGCAAAAGTTATTGAGCTGTTACATTACTTAAAAGTCTGAAATATGATGCTTGCTGGGAAGGTTAAAAGAATGCATGGAATTTTGAATAACTAGAAGTTATAGTCAGAAACTTTGTTTAGTTGACTTTGGTTTTTGTTGTTTGTTTTAAATCTTTCAACCTTTCAAAGTGAACAAAATGACCTTACCCAGTGAAAAATTACGGTATATATTTTCACAAGATTTATGTTAGAAGCTAATGGATTTGTCATGGTAGCTGACATTACCTTCACTGATGTTTTAATCTACACCAATATCTATAAGATTATTTTAAAGATGATATCAAGGCTCAGGTCCAAGCAATGTAAGTTTTTAAACAAATACATACACACATATGCCTCTAATTTTTAAATATGTGATAAAGCTTGCTTTTTATATCCATTTCATCATATTCATATTATATATACATAAATATTTTTACATATCTATATACACATATGTATATACACAGATATGTGTACAAGATGCTTAGCTTTTTTTTTCATCTCAGATTTATTTGTTCAAGCAGAAGCACAGATCAGCAGACTTCTCTAACAGTAGCACAGGATAATTGGAGTCTTGTCTTCACTCTGGCAGACAGAAGTCTTTTCTCTGGAGCATGTGGAAAACTGGAACAGAAGATGAAGTTACATCTTGCAAGTATGCTAGCATTTTGGTTTGAGCCTCGGCCTTTAACTTAGGTGTCTGTCACTAAGATCTTTGGGAAGATGGATGAAAGCATGCTTCCAGTTATAGCCTATGTGGTATAAACATACCATTGGTGCTTGGGACTAGTGCTCTTTCAGAACTTTGTCTTAACTTAGGATTTTCACATCTTGGTGCATCCAGGGTCTTTGAGTTACTGTTCTAAATATTCTTCAGGCCATTCTTGGTTTCCTGGCACTAGTCATGCTCCTTAGGCACATGGGGTCTCTCCCAAAGGAGTATGATACATGTGTGATCAGGATTTTGAATTCTATTTCTGTGTCATTGTCAACACCGGTCATGTGTCAGGTGGTTCATGGAACTGGAGAGATCTGTCTCTGAAGCAATTTGCAGAAAGGTGACATAATTCTTTTACTATGTATGATTTCTATGACACACAGTGTTAGTTGAGAGTAATTGATCATTCTTCCCTTTCTCATTTGAGAGGTGTTATGTTTCCCAGTCTTCAAAATCAGGTACAGAAAAAACTCTAATTATGTGTGTAACTTATTTTGTTTTAACTGATGGGATTTTATTTAATAAATTATTGGGAATTCTATGAGTAAATCTGTTCTATCACAATTTATGTTTGTATTTTATTCACCTGACAAACATTTTTGGAGTACTTGTGACTCAGAAGACTGTCTTGGTGCCAGCTGAGGTGCAATCTGTTGTCAGCTGAGGAGACTACTTATGAATCTTCTGGGAAGAGAAAGTAATAAATTAAAAAGAGAATGAGCAACCCTTGATAATTCATATATGACTATTCCAAAGAGTAACTCTCCTACCACATGTAAAATGGCAATAAAGTTGTGGAGTACTGACTCTGAATGGGCCTAAAAGAATCTTTCTCAGCCAAAACTAAGTAAGCCAATATCTGAAAAAAGTTTTATTGTGAGATATATCTGAGTCTCCATTGTGATTTACAATTTAATCATGTTTAAAGTTTAATACCTGTCATTGTTTTATTTCTGCAGTTGTGATAAAATAGCAAATAACCACCCTATCCTGACAAGTAGCAGCTTGGGGACAAAGGATTATAACAAATGAAGCTACAGGCTACAGTCTTTCCTAGGAGAGGGTGTGTGTGTGTGTGTGTGTGTGTGTGTGTGTGTGTGTGTGTGATTGCAAACACTCATGAAACACAACACACATGTAGAAAATAGAGGGCAGGTGACAGGACTCAGCTGACTGGACTGGGAGTTTTGGTAGATTCTCCTGTTTCCATCACCCATCTCCTCACAAGCAAGCCAAGGATTATAGATGTCTGAGCTAACTCTGCTTTTGTGTGGGCTATGGGTATCAGAACTGGGAATGTAAGGCTTGTGCAGCAAGTGCTTTTACCCACCGGCCCTCCCCATGTTTTGTTCTTGATGTCATATTTACATTAGTAAAAAAAATCATCCATTTAAGTCATAAAAATGATTACTGTTAATTTTCAACCATACAAAAACATATATAACTGATTTTGTTTGAACTATTCATGTGGGGAGGAGAAGGTAGATAGGGTTTATTTAGGGAGTGCTGGGAGAGACAGCTGGAATTGAGTGACATTAGAGGGATTGCATGGAATCCTACTGCAGTGGAAATTGCCTAAAATACATTAAGGCAATCCAAATGAGATCTCCTAATAATGGGAGCAACAAAGTCTAAACTGGCCATTTCTTGTCACCAAATGAGGTGGCCCAGTACTGGGATTGCATTGCATTCAATTGAGTTGTTGGCCAAGAGGGTCTCATGGAAATTCCCAAACTACCCAAGCTGTCACTAAGACAATGATTTGCTCGCTACAAAGTGACAGCTGTGCCCCATTACTGAAGACAACACCCACACAAATCATTGAACATGGAGAAGTCAAGCTAGTGCCTTCATGCAGCCTTTGTCAATACATTTTAGTGTCTTGGGTGTGGGGAGCTACTCTGCAGGCTATAAAAAAAGAAACATAAGCGCCAGCCTAGCCACAAAAAGCTTTGACCCACAATCTGTCCTTCATGCAAGATATGCTAGGGCAATGGTGACACAGAACTTGTGAGAGTAAGCAATCAATATCTGATTTGACTAAGGCACATTCCATAAGACAGAACCCAGGCCTGATACTGCTTGAGTGACAAAGAACCAGAGATTAAATAGCCCAGATACCTAGAGTAAAAGAAATATTACTGGTCTTGAGAAAAAAAGTAGTAATAAAAATGACTCCTAAAGATATTCTGTTATAGTTATAGATCAGTAGCTTTCTCAGTCACCATCAAAATCAGTTTCCTCCTGCAGTAGATGAGAACAGATGCAGAGACCTGTTGTAGAATATTATTTTAGGGTGTGTTACTTTTGTTTATGCTCTGGAACCTTTGTTTAATAATCTAAAGATGTGTTTGATTAAATAAGATTCACCTGCAGTCAGGAGACTGAGTCAGCAACTAACTGAAAGGAAGTGGTACAGAGGAGCCAGGTGAGAGGGTTTATAAGTGGGGGCAAGGAGAAGCATGAGGGCTTTTTAGAAGACACAAGGAAGGAGAGGAGGGGAGCTATTTGCTATTCGGCCTGTCTGAAGACAGAATTCCACCTTAACCTTTGAATCTTGAGTTCTTTAGAGGGGCAGAGGTTTGGTTAAGTTCCCTTCATAGCTTTGCAAGAGTTGGAGCCAGAGGGAACAGAATTCCATCAGGGCTTCAGCCCTTGTGACCTAACTGCTGCTGCTAGCAGTGGAGTTGCAGTTGCTGAATTGGACAGCTGTGGCAGAAAAGGCAGCAACAATTAAGTAAAAGGACAATAATTGCACCCATTGGGGGCCATATTTCCATAGGACCTGAGAAAGCTGAAAAAAGAAGAAAAAAAAAGATATGACTTCTCTAAGAGGTGCTGTTGTCAGCTGGCGGTGCTAAATAAAAATGACAAGCTAAGTAACCATTGCCTGTGACAACACAGGTACTGGCTTCTAGAGCTAGGAAGGCTGAGTGCCGTTTCTAGTCATGAACCTCTAACCAGGGCTGGTAGCTTTAGGCTTGACTCTCCCAACCTGAGAAGTGGGCAGAGCCAGCTGAGAGCCACAAATGGAGAATCCAGATGTAGGTTAGCAGTTTAAAAGTTTGCACATATGGTCAAAATAGACTATAGATAAGCAGTAAAAGGGATCCAGATGGGAAAACCTCTAAATAGGCTACAGTGTATTTAACAATGTGTGTAGGCTTAAGACAAGGAAAAGGGTATAGTCATGGAAAAAAATGAATATGAAATAAAGTCTTTAAAGAGAGAGTTAAAAAGAAATAGCCACATGAGATGAGAAATACACAGGTATTTTGTATCCTGTGTGTTATTGTGTCGATTTTGAATTTTTTGATTGTTGAAAAGCAAAGGACAGATGCAAAGAGACCTGGAATTGAAAAAAAAGGGACTGTTAAAATAAATCAGCCTATATAATTTAGGAAAGCCTTAACTTTTAAAAAGTCAAAAAGTAAGAGAGGGACTGTTGAAATAAATCAGCCTATATACTTTAGGAAAGACTTTAAAAAGTCAAAAAATTTATTTGTCAAACGGAAATCAAAAATGCTTTGGAGTTTTGTTCCCACAGGAGAAACTATGGATTCCTTCAGGCTTAATACGGATCAGGTTTGATCAGGCGAGACCTCCTAAAAATTGGCAGGTAATATCTATCAGCAAAGGTTACTGCTGGTCTTCACAGGACTTGGTCATTATCTCAAAATTTTCTGTCTGAGACCCTAAATATACTTCGTCCACACACATCAGGAAGCAGTATGGAGAAAACTACGCCCACATTTCCAAGAGTTGGGGGGTGTGGGTAGTTTTTGGTTATTTTGTGGGTTGTGGATGTTTGTTATCATTTAGGGGAATATAGTATATTGACACAAAGTTACATTTAGTTTTATTACACTGTATCTATATTTCTACTCTTGATTAAAGGATTTTTGTATATTGATTAAAAATTTAAGGTTATTTTTGTTACAACATATTGTATGTGTGTTTCTAATCTTGTTTAAGGTATCTATGCAGCTCATTTAAAAATGTAAGGTAAAGTTCTAGTTTTTGAAAACTAATATTATAAACCATATAGGACAATCAAGAAACATAGGTCAGTAGTTAGTCATTTATAGCAATCAAATTTGTAGATATGTTAAGTATGTCTTCTAGATTATATAAATATATTTTAGATATATAGTCTTCAAATATCTATAGCATATGACATTTAAAATGTTTTGTTAACTTAAAGTATCTCTTGACAATAACACACATCTGCTCCTGGCAGCACCAAATTACTTCACAGAAGATGGGCATTGAAGAAACTCCTTGAGGAGTTTACTTCCATTGTGGCAAAGTTAGCCACTGGGCAAAGAAATTGTTCGTGCATTTGACTGCTGACAATGTACATTGCAGACTGTACATGCAGGATGCACAGGAAAGTGACTAATGAACTTTGCCAAAACAAGGCAAGACAATCCTTCAAAATTCTGCTTCACAGAAGTGTTTGTCAGATATTCAGCAGGACACAGAAGAAAGCACCAGCTGAACTTTCACAAAACAAGGCAGGACAGGCCTTCAAAATTCCAGCTTCACTGAGAAGTCTGCAAGACATTATAGGGATGTAGGCTGAAGACAGATGCTCCAATGTTGCAGAAAGAACTTTGGGTGACTGTCCAGGCAGTCAGATGCCTCTGTCATTGCTAGAGTTTTGGAAGTTGTTTGCAATGAACTTCTTGTTTACTCAAATAATATTATCCTTCTGGGGTCTTTGATGGAGTTGAAGACTAGGTAATTATAGTTGCAGTTTTCCTTACTTATTATAGAGAGTAAATTAGATATAAAACTTTAGATTCAATAAGATAGGATAGTTAATGCAGTATTTTCTTTTAATTTGCCAAACACAATTAAACTGGAATTCATTACATTGTGAATGTAATCTTTAGTTGATAATTGTTTTTATTGGGTACAGTCTTATGTTAAAGTTAAAATCTTTTTTTGCTGTTTAGACAGAAAGGGGGAAATGTTGTAGAATATTATTTTAAGGTGTGTTACCTTTGTTTATGCTCTGGAACATTTGTTTAATGATGGAAAGATGTGTTTGATTAAATAAGATTCACCTGCAGTCAGGAGGCTGAGTCAGCAACTAGATGACAGGAAATGGTAGGGAGGAGACAGGTGGAGAAAGATTTTTAAGGAGGGGCAAAGAGAAGCATGAGGGCTTTTTGGAGGACAGGAGCAAGGAGAGGAGGTGAGCTATTTGCTATTCAGCCTCTGAAGAGCAGAATTCCACCCTAACCTATGAATCTTGAGTTCTTTGGAGGGGCAGAGGTTTAGTTTAGTTTCCTTCATAGCTTTGCAAGAGTTGGAGCCTGAGGGAACAGTATGTCCTCCCAACTGCAGCCCTTGTGGCCTAACCATTTCCAGTAGCAGCAGAGTTGAAGTTGCTAATTTGGACACCCATGGCTTAAAAGGAAGCAACAATTAAATAAAAGGACAACAATAAGACATTACAGGGATAAAGAGTCCCTGGAACATATAGCTCGAAATGGGATATGTCCATCAAATCCTTTCCCTCAGACTTTAAGGCACCTCTCCCACCACTAGAAAAGGAGGCAGAAGTGTAAGAGCCAGAGGGGATGGAGGACATCAGAAGAACAAGGCCCTCTGACTCAACTTAGCAAAGCTTATATGAACTGACAGAGACTGAAGTAGCAAGCACAGGACTGAAATGGGTTGCACCAGGACTTTTGCATGTATATTAGAGTTTTCAGCTTAGTATTGTTATGGGACTTCTGAGCATGTGAATCACTGGGTCTCTGATTCTTGTACTTGCTCTTGGGGCTCTTTTTCCTTCTGTTTGGTTGCCTTGCCCAGCCTCATTGTGATATTTTTTATCTTATAATATTTTATTTATTTCTTATTTTGTTATTATCTCCTAGAAGCCTGTTATTTTCTAATGAGAAACAGAATGGAGTGAATCCAGATGGGAGGAGCAGAGGGAGGGGAAAGTGTAATGTGGACATATTGTATGAGAAAAGAATCTATTTTCAATAAAAAGGAAATAAAAAGAAATACTAATCAATTACTAAAGGATTTTAGATGGGTTAGAGTTCAGAATATTTACAAATATTATTTTATGGATAGATTAGTAAATTTATATTAGTTCTTGCATAATGAATGTTTAATAATTTCCTACAGAAAAACCAATGAAATGTTGTGAATGCAATGTTTCTTGTCATTAAAGTAGATTTTTTATGACATATTGACTCTCTCATTTCTTCAAACCTAAAAATAGTAGTTAGCATTTGATTTATTGCCATGCACATGTTTATCTTTCAATGAGAAAGATGTGTATTAGTCTACTGTATGTTCTTTTTATCTTGGCCCACTGAATTAATTAGGGTTGCTTGTACAAGCATGAGTAGAGAGTGACTGAAGAAAATTGTACACATACACCATGGCAAGCATTAACTGCCAGTAGCATCTCAGGTGCACCATATGAATCTCTCTCATACATGATGGAATTCTGCAGGGCCCAATCTTCTGCAATTCCTGTTCAGGTATTCCCCAATACTGTGGGCTTATGAGTGCAATGACCATGTATTTTAGAAGACAGTGTTTCACAGCACTCCTTTCCATCTTCTGACTCATCTTCTTCCTTTCCATTCCTTCTTACTGTTTGCTTCATCTTAGAGGAGATGATATAGAGCTTCCATTGGGGGATAATCACTCAATGGTCACTTCTCAGTGCTTTGACCAGATAATGAGTTTCTGTATTAACCATCAATCATTGCAAAAGATTCTCTGTCCTGAGCCTAGAACAGCATCAGTCTGTGGTATAAATATAAATATTTTGACAGAAATCTTAATAAGCTTTCACTTACCAAAGTAATAGTAATAGGTATTATTATAGTACCTGTAGTACCTCCCCAGCCACAGACTTTTGAGCAGGTTTGACTTATGACTATGCACTCCTTGCTATAAAGTGGGATACAAATTCTAAAGCAATTGATTATCCTCCAAAGAGCCATACCCTGTTTGCAGCTCTGGATATACATTTCCTGGCAGGTCAGTATTATACAATATAGAGTCCACATATGGGTGAGATCTTGATGAGCTTTCTCACCAGCAGACTGCATAGTATCTTCTGGAATAAGGAAAGCTGTTTACCAGGAAGACATCTTCTAGCTCAGTGCCAGCTTCATTTATCTGTTTCCTATAAGCAAGTTTAACGCTGTCTTCAGTAATGGGGTTTTATCATCCATTTCTTGGACAACCTAGAGCAGTAGCAATATCTACATAGTCTCGGGAGCTTCTAAACTTTCTGGCCAGAATTTCATAGGTTGAATCCCATATCTGCCACTGCATTAAAAAAATGCTATAACTTTTGGGAGAAGAATCATTCATCTACAAAACATAACTCCTTTGCACACTCTTTTTAAAATTTTATTTTCCATTAGCTTATAAAGCAGTATATTATAATACAGACCTTTATACAGCCTCAGGTTCTGTTTTAACCCTCCCTAAAACCCAGGACTTTCCTCTATCTCTGTTTAAATCTTTTCATACCTCATATTCTCCCCCACTGCTCTAATTAAACTTTTGTAAATATATGTGTAATGAGCCTAACAAAAATGTTTAATTAAAATAAAAAGGTAGCTCTGGAAGACTGCATAAGATGTATCATTTAAAGACTTTATTTTTACATTAATTACTCTTATATTACTTTTATTTGTGTGGTGTGTGTGTATGTGTATTAAATGTATCTATCTCTGTGTGTGTGCCTGTGGGTATGCGGATGTGCATGTACATGTGTATACATTCATGTAGAAGCTAGATAACAATATCTCTTGTCTTCCTCAATTGCTCTCCATTTTAGTTTTGAGTCAGAGTCTCCCACTAAAGCTGACTTTCACCAACTTGGCTAGGTTGACTGGTCAATGAGCTCCAGCTATCTAGTCTCCACCATTTCCCTCTGGGGCTACAGATAATTGACAAAATGCCCATATTTTCACCTATCTGTCTGGGGTTGAACTCAGCTCCTTATGATTGCCTAGCATCCACTTTACTTTCTGAATCATCTCCTTAGCTGCAATACTTTGTTTTAAAACTAAAAAAATTAGAAAACTTATTAATTAGATAAAGAAGTAAATAAAATGTGAAAGAGAGGTATGAGTCTTGGTGGTGAGATAGCATTAACTGAAAAAAGTGTATATTTTAATAATCATAGATTCACATTTATAAAGCAACTTGTCAAAATGTTTCAATGATTATTAAACAAAATACAAAAGTAAGTCATATTCAAATTTAAGCTCACATGGAGACTTTAAAATCATTTAAAGAAATGTATCTTCTGAAAATAGCTAGCAGATTTAATAATACGAGATTGGTATATCAAGCAAACAGCAATTGAGCTACAAAAATATTAATATTTCAATGATAGTACATTGTAAAATTGTGATAAAATACAATAAAAAATAACTTGTGGCTGGAGCGATGTTTAAGCAATTAAGAGGACTTGCTGTTCTTCCAGAGGACCTGAGTTCAAATACAACACTCACATCAGGTGACTCACAACCACCTTTAGCTACAAATCCAAGGAATCTGACACCCTCTACTCACTTTTGTGGGCACTTATATGTGCTTATATATGGTACACATCCAGGCATGCAGCCAGAAACAAATTCACATAAGTAAGACTAAGCAAAAAAATAAAAATCATTTAAAAATCTAGACAAAACACTTTCCTGCAATCACTAAAACTCAAAAAATATAAAATCACCACCAAGCAGTTTTCAAATTTTTATTTATAAAGCAAATAATTTTTAAAGGGCTAACCAGAAATGCTTGCATATCATATGTGGCTCTTGATTTCACCACATTACCTTATTGAATATTAGACCTTAATATCTATTCCCTTGTAATTAGAAGATCACTTACTGTCCAGGAAATTTTGCAACACCAACAGAGCAATGGCAGTAACAATTTTAAAATAAATATTTCACAGATTTTTTAAGAAATCTATTTTTTACTTCCTGATCAAAGCCACCCAATAAAATTGTAAGGTAAAGAAAATGACTCATATACTTTCTTTCTAGAAGGTATATTCATTTTCAGTAAATCAGTAGAAGATTTAAGAAAAGCTAATATACACACACAGTTCACTTTAGGGTGTCCGGACTATTTATTGTGTGAATGGCAAATGGGTTTCTGCATTCATGATATCTGCACAAAGAATATTGGTGCCATTAAATTACCTGCACTAATGCCTTTTAAAAGTACAGTTTAGATGTAGACATTTCCAGTGATTTTCTATGAAATGTCTGATTGCCTGTAGACAAAGGCCTTTTATTTGAATTTTCATAATGTTAAAAATATAAATATGACCTTCTTTATATTTTGCTTCAAATCAGTCTCAGCATAAAAGTGAGTTTTTAAAATTTGTTGCACATAGATAATATGGACATGTAGTTTCAATTTTGTTGTATCTCTCAGGAATCAAATGCATATAATTAATTATTTAACAAACATCAAATGATAAAGGTAGAGAGAAAACACGTTAATGGTGTTTATAAGGAATAGATTGGTGTTAAACCCATAATTACCTGTAAGTTAAAGTCTGACATTAGCTGAGATGAAGGTCAGTTCATCCTGGAGACATATTCAACTGCTCAGAGTGCTGAGCAATAAGGTTGTATTTTATTTATTTATTTTTTTTTGTATTTTTTTTATTTTACAATACAATTCAGTTCTACATATCAGCCACGGATTCCCTTGTTCTCCCTCCTCCCGCCCCCCTCCCCTTCCCCCCAGCTAAGTTTTCAATGCATTAATAAGTAATAGTACATTATATATAAATACAGCTGTGTGAAGAAAAAGTGATACAGATATATCAGTGACATAATTTCCCCCTCAAATAGTGTATCTTTCAATTACTCAGAAGAGGAGGAGAAGAAGATTTATAGTTTTTCCAAAACAAATATGTAATTGAAAAAAGGCAAATAAAATGATTATCAGTAAAACTAATTACCAAGAAAATGCAAAGTATGCCACAATGAGACAGTATCTTGTACACCTGGACATATACATATTAGTAAAAGAAAAAAATTGACATGACAACAAATGCCATTAAGACTGTGAGGAAAAGGAACCATTATGCATGCATGATGGAGAAATGGAATGGTATTTCTGAAAAATTAAAATGTATCCTGCAACCCAAAAGCCCCATTTCTGGTACATATTTGCAATTTAAATCAGTATCCCAGAGACCACTTCATCTCTGTTATTAACATTACTCACCATGACCAAGATATAGGGATGTGGAAACAAGGTATCCATTTCTAGTTATATTAAAAAATAGAAAATTACTCATCTATAGTAAGTAAAGAAGGTGTTTCATTGAAATAGCATAAATAAACTAAGAAGTCCCTGTTCTAGTGAAATAACCCAAACATAAGAAACATAGACATGATCTAATTTTCATATAAATGTAAAACAAGAGTCAAATTTATTGAAGCAATTCTTTTGTCTTGAACACTGAGAATGTCATGCTGTTATGAATTCACAAACAATATTTTAATTTTAGCAGGCTTTATTTTTAGGATAATTTTAGATAATTCCTACAATACAACCTTACATTAGTATAATTATCATAGTCAAGAGAACTTTTATTATTTTTTGTTAATTCAAATCTATATCCCCCTTTCTTTAACCATAGTTAATGTCATTTTTCTGTTCTAGCAAATAATTTAGAATACCAAGTGGCCATTAGTTATCAGGTCTTCTTAGGAAACTCAGGGCTGCAACAGTGATTCAGACAGTCCTTGATTTTGATGTCTTTCATAGATTTTATGAGTACTTGCTGGGTACTTTGTAGAATGTTCCCATGCTATGCTTTATTATATGCTTTTATGTGAGTTAAAGCAGATGCTAAACATGGGATAGCAGATAAAGGTCATAGGGAAAAGGTATCATCTTAAGTAAGATTAAATTACAGATTCTTGAGACTGTGCACATTAACTCAATCAGCTGCCTGTAGTACCGCATTTCATTTTAGCCTCCACAAAGTCAACACTTTCTTTGTTGTGTTTTATGAAAGTAAATCCCAATCTTTAGTTAACAGTTAAGCAGCAAACAACTTTGCCTATTCTCATAACAGATAAGTAGATTATGATTCATTTGGCCTTCTGCAGTAGATACTTCTTTTCTTCTCCAACCACTGACTAGTTCAGTAACATATTTCTAACAGTGAGATTTGTGGGATCCATTTTGCTTTGGTCTTTGTATAAAACACTAACCATTTTGTTACTCTGTTTATTCCAGTTTTTCCCACTTAGGACACTTACGTAGACCTGTCTCTTTCACAGAATGTACTGGTTATAAATTGTTTTTAATACCTTTTATATGCACTGACATTAAAAGACATTTTCATTTCATCTCTTTTTGTAGCTGGAGAATTTCTCTCCAGCTCCCGCCAAGTCCCGCCAGTCCCAGAGCCCACTTATAAAATAAACACACAGACTCTTACATTATTTAAACTGTTTGGCCATTAGCTCAGGTCTATCATTGACTAGCTCTTACTCTTATATTTAGCCCATTCTATTAATCTATACTTTGCCACGTGGTTCCTGGCTTACTGGTACCTTACATCTTCCTCGTCCTGGCGGTGGCTCCAGGCAGTCTCTCCCTCTGCCTTCCTGTTTCCTCAGTTCTCCTCTCTGTTAGTCCCGCCTGTACTTCCTGTCTGGCTACTGGCCAATCAGTGTTTATTTATACAGAGCGATATCCACAGCATCTTTTATTCTTCTTTCCCACACATTAGCCATTTATCCATAGGATTCTACTTCTAATCTTGGGGATTGTTAATGAACTGAGATATAGATACTAGGTGTGCCAATTGCTACTGATGAATTTATGCTAGGGCTTCTAAACTAGTGATAACAGAACACATGCTCGCATTTACTCGTATGATACAGACATCTGTAAACATGTCTGTGTGCAAACATCTGTATCTACATTAACTACAAGTGAACAGTGACAGCTCCATCTGGAATCTATGAACACATTGATCTTTCTAACCTCTTCTGCTCATTTATGTGCAACCTCCTACTCTATTGGAAAAAAGCCCATCTTTCACCATCTGACATTTGTTGACTTAAATGATTGACACATACTGATATATGTGTATTTAACTATAAATTCACTGTAGAAAACATCACAGCCAAGACTACGGGGTTTATATGCAATTTTTTTCACATTTACTTTTGTAACATCCATTGGCTTCCAAGGTAATGATCAATGATATTTTTTACTACCAACTTCAGTGAAACCATCCACAAATTTAATGTTATATTTTTTTTCCAGTCTGAATTCTGGTACTGCCCATCTATTGTTTTTGGAAATGTGTATATACTAATGTTCCCTCTTCTTTCTGAAAATGGTACATGTTTATTTGTTTTAATTGAAAATAGATTATTCTCTCATACAACACATCCCATACAGAGTTTCCCCTCCATCCACTTCTCCTAGTTCCCCTCCCATCTCCCCTCTCCTCTGGACCTGCTCTCTCCCATTTCATCACCAGAAAAAAAAAATGCCTCCAACAGAATACAGCCAAACAGGGTAAAACAAGATACAATAAGAACAGGTGAAAGCCTTCATATCAAGGCTGGACAAGGCAACCCAATAGGAGGGAAAGAGTCTCAAGAGAAGGCAAAAAAGTCAGAGATACACCTGCTCCCACTAATAGTAGTCTCACAAAAACACCAAGTTAACAGTCATAACATATACACAGAAGACCTACCTGGTGCAGGCCTGTTGCTTGCCATTTCAATCTCTGTGAGCCAATTCAAGCTCTGCTTAGTTGATGTAGTGGGCCATGTTCTCCTGATGTCCTCCATCCCCTATGATTCCTACTGCCTTCCTCTCCCTCTTCCCTGGGGTTCTCCAAACTCTGAGAAGAGGTACTCAAAGGAGACCTCCAGTTCAGAGTCTCTCTCTCTGCATAGTGTCTGGCTGTGACTCCCTGCACCCATTCATATCTTCTGCCAGAGGAAGCCTCTTTCATGGTGACAGGACAAGGCACATATATTAGGTCCCTGGCTATTCAGTCTCTGGTTCCAGCCCTCCAAGCAGTGTAGGGTATAGGCTTCTTCTCCTAGAATGGAACCTCAAGTTCAGCCAAATATTGGTTGGCCATGGCCACTCCTACAAGTTCTGTGCCACCATTGCCATGGAGTATCTTGCAGGCAGAACATAATGTAGGTGTAGGGTTTTGTGGCTGGGTTGGTGTCCAGGTTTCTCTTCCCACAGCCTACAAAGTACTTTCTTGAGCCAAAGAGACTAGAACATATGGGCGAGGGCTCTAAGCCTGCACCAGCTCTACCTCTCTATGTTTAGTGAGTTGGGTAGAAATTGTCCTCAGCAATAGAACCTGCTGTCAGTTTTGAGAGAGTGACCTTCCACACTAACATCAACCACAGCTGGTTAGGGATCTCCATGGGACCTCCTTGGCCAACAACTCAACTGAACTTAACTCAGTCTCACTACTGGAAGCCTTGCTTGGCTACAAGAGATGGTCAGTTTAGACTCTTTGTCCTCCATTGCTAGGAGTACTCACTAGGGTTCCACTCATAGATTCTAGGCAGTTTCCTCTAAACTAAGTTTCCACACCACATCCCTGTCTCTCTCAGCACTCTCTCCCTCCATCCATCCCCCTCCTACCACAGATACCTCCTGCTCCCATCCCCACTCACCCCATCTCCCCACAGAATCTATTCTGTTTCTTCTTCCCTGGGAGGTACATGCTTCCCGGCAAAAAATCTCCTCTTCACATAGCATTGCAGGTCTGTGGATTATAGCTTATTATTTATTACTTGTTTTAATAGATATATAGTTATTCTATGTATAAAATGTTACACAAAATCATTTTTGGTTGCATTTAAGTTTCTAAGCTTCATCCTTCTAAATTTCCTTTCCACGAAACCAATATATCATATTAAACATAGACTTTCTACACGGACTTCACTCATAAACCAATGTGCATTTTATGTGTTTGTATCTATACGTGTTTGTTGGTATATGCAAGTGTGTTCATTCATACATTACGATGTGCATAGAGAGCAGAGATCAAAGTGAAAAAATTTTTATATGGGTATTAGCCACCTCCTCATCTGCAAGTAAATTTTTGTTCAGTCTAGGATAATTTTGCTCTTTACTTTGCTGGGTGTTCTTTGAACATCTTTAATCTGTATATTGGTCTTTATTACACATTTTAAAAAATAGTCAGCTACCATCATTTTTTTTCTATTTTATTTTCTCTTACTTTTTTGGCTATTCAGTGGCATAAGTGTTATCCCACTTTAATTAAATGAAGTCCTGATATGGTTTGTTATAGTCATCTTCCCTCCTCATTTCCTCATGTAAATCTCTCTCTCTCTCTCTCTCTCTCTCTCTCTCTCTCTCTCTCTCTCTCTCTCTCTCTCTCACACACACACACACACACACACACACACACACACACACACACATGCACACTCACTCACTTATATCAACCTGTTGTTTTTCCAACTCCATTTCTGTTTCTTTAATCCCTCTGTTTATTATAGCTCTCTCAGCTATTATTATGATAACAGCTGTTGATGTGGAGTTAAGGCATTGATGCAGTGAGCTTTCCATATCATAGAAGAAGAAAATCTTTACTTGTAGTGGATCTATGCCACTGAGTTTCAGTCTTTTCAAGGGGTTTTTAATCTAGTTATGTGAGAGAGTAAGGAAAGAAGAGCTTGGACTGAATAAATGTTTTCTTGGAGGGTAATAGATAATTCTTTCCCACTAAGATTGTAGACCTGGTTGAGGATATTTTGAAATGTTTTACACTTCCCCTGTCAGACCCTAGGAAGGCTTTCATGACACTGATGTGGTCTGGGTGAAGTGTGGTTGTGCCCCTTGAGGGCTCACATACTGGTATCTTGGTCCACAGTGTCATAATATTACAGAAGTGGACCTTAGCATAGAAGTTATGAGGTTAATGGGATGATGCTGTGCTCACTGAATGGGCTGGAACTCAAAAGAATGCATTTAATTTTATGTCCAAGGGTTATTATAACATAAACTCACTCCTTGTGCTTGACACCTTTTCATGTGGGATTTTTCAATGTTTTGCTTCTCTGTCATGTTCCAATGCAGTCAGAAGGCCTTTCCTCAGATGCTGAATCTACGCTGGTCTGTAATGTACAGATACTAGAATCATCAGGTCTGTAATCTTTTTCTTTCTATGTTATCCAGTGTCAGATTTCTGTTTTGTTTTGGTTAAAAAAAATTAAATAACACATGTCTTCATGACGATATATGGGCAAGATTCTGGGTGTAAATCTGAGAAACAACTGCAGGCCTATTTATTTAAGGCTGGAGCCCCTTAGAAAATATCAGTCTACTTCTAGTATTGGAACAACATGTCAACTTAAACATTCCTCTAAGTGTCCCCCAGTTCCTGATTCATTTGGATAGATGTCCATTGTCACTCTTTGTATGAATGCTTCTTTACATAGAATGGAATCATATCCCATAAACTTATAAGCTGAATACATGAAGTTAAAATTATGGTTAACATATGTGACTTATCTAACATCACAGGTTGCCTGCAGACTATAAAGGGTATAGGTTGTTTGCCCCCCATATTGTTTGTGTGATTGGGAGGTGAGGATTGATGCTGTTGCTATTTTTCAAGAGAACATCACACCTTACAATACAAACCTGAGAAAAGATCACAGCTTGAAATTCAAGTGTAATTTTCTACTAAATGCATACCATCCATGTGCCATCTGAAAATAATAACTTGAGGCATGGTAGTCGTGACATCATACTTCTTTATTTCAGATTCCGGTTGGTGCTTTCCTGTGTAGTATCAATTCTCTTGAACTTTCTGGCAAGGTCACTGTCATTAACTTTCAATATGTCTCATATTTTTCTTATTGTAAACAGGGATCAATATCTTTAGAGTTTTGATTATCGGAGTTGAAACAAATCCCCATGTTTACTATTTCCCACTGAAATAACATATATAGAATATTTTTCTAAAGGATACTTATCATGGTCTTGATTGAAGATTTAATGACCCTGTCTGAATCCTGTGCTTACCTTGCTAATAAAATAAAAGCAAGTATATAAAGGATTATACATGACAAGAATCCCCAAATGTGGAGTCCTTTCTGACAGGGACTATAGGCCTCCCTGCCTATCAAGTGTTATCTTATGCTGCTTTCATTCAAATAATAACTGGTGCATGAGAAAATGACTTGAAATGTCCTGAGACAGGTTGTGGATATTAACTATAGTTCCTCTTTGATAATGACTATGAAACTTTATGGTTCACCTTCTTTTTGTCCTTTAAATTCTTCCCTCATTTTCAGTGTGGCTGTTATGCCCTCTAGTTCCCTCATCAGAATGAAGCATTTCTCTTTCCTGTATTTTAGCAAGAACTGTATTTCGTATTCTTTCCTGATAAGAGTCTTTACATATTCCCTCATCATAATAATAATCTCTATGCCGTGAACCACTTACCTACTAGTTTGTTTACAATAATGCTATATAAATTCAATGAGAGCATATCAAAACAAACTACATAAATAAAGGTTGTAATATAATGCATAAAACAGTGGGTAAATAAAAAAGGATATTTACTAAATTTTTTCTCAGTTATTTTTTGAGTGATGCTTATCTCATTAACACATTTGCATGTCCTCTTCTTTGCTAAACACTGGGAAATTTTTGCTTCAAGTCTACTTTGGTCAAAAGACACTGCCACTCCAAGTCAGATCATGGCAAAATAACACCTCCACACACAGACATCTCAGAAGGACCCAGGCTGATTACCAGTGCTGAGAAAAGTTCTACTTTTTGCTGCCTATGAATGTCGCTTGCACACTGCACTTGCCTTCATGCTGTGGCCTATGATGGGCAAAAGAGTCCCTGGAGCCAACACTGCAGCAGTTGTGGCAGAGAAAGCATGGAGAACTGCACCCTAGCTCATAAAGATTGTTCTGAAAAGAAACAAGATCTCTTTTGCTCATTTTTAAATGCAAGTAAGAAAAGACACATCAAAGCTTACACCTGACAAAACACAGGAATCAAATAGTCTCCGAAAGCAATATAATTTTGAAATGGGAAAACAAAAATGTCAGGAGAAGGTTGCGTGGCTTTTTTGTAATATTAGTAAATCAAATGAATGATTTCCTCAAGAGATTGTTTCTATATCAAAGGCAAATAAATATAAACACCTGTATTAAAATTGCACCACACCTGGCTCTCAAATGAGCTGCAGTTGCTTCTTTTAATAACAGAGGAATCCTGAAGTAGGCAGCTTTTTATTTTGTAAAACAGGTGATGTTGGGGAAAGTTACATGCATTTCCTGGGTTACCTTAGGCACTGACAAATCTACAAAGATATTGACATTTCCATTTGCCTGTAGGTATGATTATTTATAACTGTAAACCTTATTTAAAGTAAGGGGGTACAAATTTACATAATCAAAAGACAAATTACACCTCAGTAAAAGAGCTCCTCATTTTTCAGATTCATTGCTTTTATGTTATCACTTAAAGGGCCACTCAAATTGATTCCATAAGAAAGGGGTTATTGAAAATACAGGGGTAATATCTTTGTAGATCTGAATCCTAGGACCTATCTTGACTACCAGGCTAATAAGAACATTTGCTTCTTTGCCTTGGTTTTTTCTCAACCATTCTTCCATAGCACACAGTGAAATCTACTATAGACTGCACTTGCTTTACAAATGTGTGGTGATTGGATGTTCTGACCAATCTCAGCATTTCAGGTCACAGCTCTCTGTTCCTGCCAATTACCTGTTCTGTTCCTTCTGTGGATACTCTTCTATATCAGTTCCCATGAGGTCTCTCTCAATATCATTGCCTCTAAGGCAAGAGTAAAGTCAAGGGCCATGGTAGGATGACACCAGGTCATCTTACCTGAGTTACCAAGACACAACACATCAGACTTTTGAAATCTCCACCAACAATGTCCTTTGGAGTAAAAACAAAAAAAGGTGGTTTCCATGTCATTTTAAAAATTATAAACTGGGCCAGGCAGTGGTGGTGTACACCTTTAGTCCCAGCACTTGGGAGGCAGAGAAGGTGGATCTCTGAGTTCAAAGCCAGCCTGGTCTACAGAGTGAGTTCCAGGACAGTCAAGGCTACACATTGAAACCCCATCTCAACCTTCACCCTGACAAAAAAAAAAATCATTAAACTCAAAAAATAGCAGTCCAGTCATCCTTGTTGAATAGGAGACCATGATAAATGAAGACCACATGAGAATAGGAAGAAGCAAAGTGCTAGAGAGGCCCACAGAAATCCACAAAGATACCCCCACAACAGACTGCTGGCAATGGTCGAGAGACAGCCCGAACTGACCTACTCTGGTGATGGGATGGCCAAACACCCTAATTGTCGTGCTAGAAACCCCATCCAAAGACTGAGGGATCTGGATGCAGAGATCCACGGCTAGGCCCTGGGTGGAGCTCTGGGAATCCAATTAGCGAGAATGAGGAGGGTTTATATGAGCGAGAATTGTTGAGACCAAGGTTGGATTAAGAACAGGGACAAGCCGGGCGGTGGTGGCGCATGCCTTTAATACCAGCACTCGAGAGGCAGAGCCAGGCGGATCTCTGTGAGTTCGAGGCCAGCCTGGGCTACCAAGTGAGTTCCAGGAGAGGCGCAAAGCTACACAGAGAAACCCTGTCTCAAAAAAACCAAAAAAAAAAAAAAAAAAAAAAAAAAAAAAAAAAAAGAACAGGGACAAATAGCCAAACGAATGGAAACACATGAACTATGAACCAATGGCTGAGGGGTCACCAACTGGATCAGGCCCTCTGAATGGGTGAGACAGTTGATTGGCTTGATCTGTTTGGGAGGCACCCAGGCAGTGGGACCGGGTCCTGTGCTCATTGCATGAGTTGGCTGTTTGAAACCTGGGGCCTATGCAGGATCGCTTGGCTCGACCTGGGAGGAGGGGACTGGACCTGCCTGGACTGAGTCTACCAGGTTGATCTCAGTCCGCGGGGGAGGCTTTGCCCTGGAGGAGGTGGGAATGGGGGGGTCGGCTGGGGAGAAGGTGAGGGGGGCAGGAGGGGGGAGAACAAGGGAATCCGTGGCTGATATGTAGAACTGAATTGTACTGCAAAATAAAAATAAAAATAAAAACTCAAAAAATATCCTTTGTTAATATGTGCATCTCTTTGGACATTATTTTAAAAGAGATTTTAATCTTTATATGATTAATTTTTTAAATTCTCATATACATTTATGTGTCATGTGCACACGTGTGCACATGTGTGGATGCAAGAAGACAACTCACCCTCCCCTTTTCCCTCTTTTGAGACAAGTTCTCACCATTCTAGAACTAGCCAATTATGCTAAGCTGGTTGCTTCAAGAGTCTCCACCTCCCGAGAGCTGGGATCTGAATTGTGTGCCACCATACTGGGCTATTTGTTCCTGGGTTCATGGGTTCAAACTCAGGTCCTTACAAGCACCTTTCTTCCTGAGCCTTCTTCCCCCCTTTTTCATTTTATTTATAGTTTGTATTGAAACAAGACTTTGAGTAAAAGCTGATGAATTTTTTGAGATACTTTTTCAACACTAAAACTTTTTACCAGTTGTTAGCTAAAGTGATAGAAAATAAAATATCTAATTTTTGTTATGCAAATTGATCCCTAAGATTTGAGGGTAAACATTGTACTTTGACATCTGGACCTCAATGCATTTTACAAAACAGAATAAGAATTTGATCAATGCCTGTGCAAGTAAGCTTTTTCACCTTTGGAAACTGATTTTGTATGTGGAAGCATAGTCAGGTCTCATGGACAAAAACCTAATAGCCCTTTGATGTCATTGTCACAGAAGGGAATTGGAAAAAAGTAGTGGAAATAATAGAATAAGTGGACACACCATTGAAATTTCTGATTTCTAATTAATCAATATCTGGGAAGTGCATTTACAACAGTGTGTAGATAGAGAAGTGAAAACTATAATTAGCGAAATCTCAAAGCAAATGAAAAAGCAGTTCTTCACATTTGTATCAACGGCTGGTGGCAAGTGCTTAACAATGACCAGCAAATGATATCCCCATTGAAAGTATAAGCCTCTTTCTCTCGCCCGGCGGTGGTGGCACACTCCTTTAATCCCAGCACTCTGGAGGCAGAACCAGGTGGATCTCCATGAGTTCGAGGCCAGCCTGGGCTACAGAGTTAATTCCAGGAAAGGCACCAAAGCTACACAGAGAAACTCTGTCTCAAAAAACAAAAAACAAAAAACAAAAAAAAAGAAACAAACAAACAAAAAAGTCTCTTTCTCCAAATAAGCCACACTATCAACTGGTAATTTTCCATATGCTGAGTATAGATTCTCTCTTACTCAGAAAGTGAGACCCACAGCTCAGCAGAAGACTAGCATTAATAATACCATTCACTACTCACAAGGGGAGAAGATGAAGATTGTTCACGCGAGGAAGACACAGAAAACAAGGGTGACAGTGGTGGAGGGGAAGAAGGAGGAGAGGAGAGAAATAGTTACGAAGTGTATTAAGGAAGGAACAACAGAGCAGGGTAAGCTGGTATCAGAAACATGGGCTAAGGAGCTTTGGGCTGATTCAAACCCCTGGACATGTTGGTTTTTATAGCTGAGGTTTTAGATAATGCCAAAGCCCCTTTACAAGTGATTGATAAACATGGTCCAGAATGTGACTAGCAAGCCAACAGTTTTTCCAAGAACTGAGAACAGCAAATCATTTATTTGTCTTGCATTTTCAACTTCTATTTATTTCCATTCTTTTAAATGGTTATAACAGGGAATGAAGAAATGGCTGACTGGTTAAGAGCACTTGCTTCACAATCACAGGAGCCAGAATTGGGATCCCAGCATGCACATAATGAACAGGACATCCACACAAATGCCCTTAGCCACAGCTCCATGTAGGGTTGACATAAGAGGTGTGCTGAGGCTTGCTGAATGGACATATAAAAGAGGAAATTCAGAAGACATGCTATGCCTTCTTCTGGCCTGCTCACATTTGTTCATATCCCCTCAGAGATAGATCCACTTATAAATAAATAAATCTATAAACACATAGACAAACATTTATAGCATATGAAGACTGTTGAATACCAAAACCCATGGACATTCACATTTGAAAGGTGAGCTTTCTATTACTATTAAGGAGAAGAGCATTTTTATGTATGTGCTGGGGAGGTGTTTACTTTTTGTTTTCAATACATCTCAACCACAGTTTTACCTCCCTCCATTCTCCCATTCCCCCATCCCTCTCCCCTCACCCCTAGATCCATTCCTCCTCCATTTCCCTTCTTCTGCACTCAAATAATATCAAATGACTTTTCAGGTTCAACTTCCATATGCTCCAGAAAGTCAATATATTTAGTATACTAAAAACAATTCATAGTTATCAAATGCTACAATATTCTTAAATGCTTTATTGTTCTTAATTAACTTAAAAAATGAGAATTCTTTTTATTGAAATTGAAAAGCACCAACAGAGTGAGTGGAGAAAGAGTATACCACAGTCCTTTCCATGGCTGTTTCAGTAACTAAACACTCCAGAAATGGATAAAATTATCAATAACTGACAAAAACAACTCTGAAAAATCTACAAAGGGTTTAGAACTTTAGTCCTAACAAGCATAATTTCTTACTTTCAAGGGCATTCTAGTTTCTGTCACACATTTTAGTCTTGCCCTCTTTGAGCTGCGTGTGCTAAACAGAGACTTCCCTCCTGTAACACACTGGGCTTCATGAATTTGTAGCCATATCCTCTTCATTTCCTGTGTAATAAAAACTTTAAACATCTATGAAGTGTGATTCTTGTGACAATACTTGAATCTTTCACTCAAGTCTTAGAATTTTACTCTGGACAGTCTCTGTGGTGGTTTGAATAAGAAGGGCTCCCATAGACTCATATCTGAAAGTTTAGGGAGTGACATTAGGAGGTGCAGCCTTGTTGGAGTGGGTGTGGCTTTGTTGGAGGAAGTGTGTTACTGGGAGTGGGCTTTGGGGTTTTGAACACTCAAGCCGGGCTCATTGTTTCGCTATCTCTTCCTGCTGCCTGACAGTCCAGATGTAGAACTCTCAACTACCTCTACAGTGCCATGTCTGCCTGTGAGCAGCCATGCTTCCCGCCATGACAATAATGGACTAAACCTCTGAACCTGCAAGCCAACCTCAATTAAATATTTTCCTTTATAAGAGTTGCCATGGTCACAGTGTCTCTTTACAGCAATATAAACCCTAACTAAGAATCTCAAACCACAAATGCATAAAGAAAAAAGAAGCAAGATGGATATTTAACCAGCCCTTTGAGCTTTATTTCCAGGACCATATCGCTCTCAAAACAAGACAAATAAGAAGTTTAAAACAACATATGAGACTTTTTCTATTTTCTCCACGAGTAAATAAGACATCTTACTTGCAAAATCAAAAATAGAATACCTTATTGAATTCTTATACAGGTATAGTTCCTATGACAACAGTCATAATTATAACTGAACAGCTGGTTGCATTCTGGATTATTTAACTGCTTCCTTCTGAAAGATATTTTAAGGATTAAAAAGGAAATCAGCAATGCTTTTTTTTTTCCTTTGTGAAGTTTGTTATGACTTAAAAAAATGTAGACTGATACGTTGATGGTAAACAACAGTTCTCTAATTGGGCTTAAGACTCTTTGAATAAGAAGGAAACCATGCCTGGTACTGGAAACCTAGCTAACTACTCACTGCTAGTGAAGTCATGGTTATTGAAGGAGAATCAACAATCACTACCCTACTAAAACAGCATATTCTCCAACAACAGTCTACACATTTGTCCTTATACCCATAGATAAGTGTAATTTCTTACTCCTTATCAAAGATCAAAGAAACTTCTCTTTGCTACAAAGGGAAATCACTGCAGGAAACTGCAACCAATCAACATGCAGAGTTGTAGAGCTCCAGCTCCAATGGAGACAGCTTCTACCTAAGGCCCATGCAATATTTTGGAAGTGGAGACAGAAAGACTGTAAGAGGCAGAGAACCAGGGAATATGCTGTGAATTTGTATCTTCTAGTGATGTCAGAAACTACACATTAAGTCTCATAAAAATGTATGGATTTACACACGTAAAATCTCATGTGTGATTGTTAAATATGAGCTGAACAAGGATGACACCGATAGATATGCTAAAATGGACAGGGAAAAGTTCACATGCCCTTAACCCACACAGAGACCTATAGGCAAATAAGGAATGCTGAGAGGAGAAATGGTCTTCCCTATGGGAAAGGACATTAACTGCTTATCCAAAACTCAGTTGTAAACTCTAAATACATACATACAAGTACCATTTACAGATTGAGCAGGTTGTATATAAAAATATATATGTACATACAAATACATATACGCATCTAATAACAATTAATGAAAGGAGAGGCCATTGATTTTAAACAGAATAAGTGACACATATAGGAGGCTTTGGAGGGGGGAAAGGGAAGAAATAATATTATTATACTATAATCTTAACAATTAAACAATTTAAAAGAAACTATAAAAACCTTCAACACTCAAAACATAGTCCAATAGACTCATTAGCTAAAAGAAAAAATAATTGAACTAGAAAACAATAAACTTGAGTATTTCAGTACAAATAACATTTCTAATATATCCATATCTAAATCTATATCATTTTATTTCTAATTCTGGGTGGGGGGACAAATCAACTAATTTGATAATTTTATCAAATAGAACAAAATTTTTATTTGGTTTTCCAAAACTCTTCTGCATTAGTTTGACTATTCTGATCTCTGTATTCGTGGTTACTACAGACTAAATTGCCTCCTGAAATATTGATATTGAAGCCCTAACGTTCCATGTAACTGTATTGGACTTAAGGACTTTGGAGAGACAATGATGTTGAATGAGATTATAAGTATGTTGACCTAGAAGAAGAAGAAGAGAGGAATTTTTGAAACCAAATACCTGGAAGATACAACTAATTTCTTTTGGCTCATGGCTCTAAGACATGCAGCTTATCCTGACAAGGGAAGTATAGCATAGCAGATTCTTAGTATCATAAGAGTGTGTCTGAGATTAAGAGGCAAGAAACACTAAACCAGATCCATGATTGGACTATATCATTAAAGACTCACACCAAGAACTTTCACATCAGTCTGGTTCCTACTTCTTAAAGTCCTCAGGACTTCCCCCAAAGAGTACCACCAGTTGGAGACGAAGTATGGAGCATATTACATTTAAATCATGACTAACCATCAATCTTTGGTTATATGAATCCCCCATCACAAAACTAATGAGTATATGAAGACAAATCAAGATAGTGGCCAACTGAAAACTACAATGAGACTCCTTTATTGCACCCAGACCATGCTATATCCTATAACTCACAATTTAGCCACCAGAAATATAAAATAATTAATGCATCATGTGTTACCTTATGAAAGTCACACAGAGTTATTTTATTCTATAGTGTTAGTTGGCTAATGCAGTATGATCAATCAAAGCTCAGGAGATAACTAAAAATTTCTTGCACTATTAAATTCCCTATCAGATAATAGATAATTAATGTTTCTTTGTTTATAAGCCTCTGCTCCCAGACACATATCATCATTTCTCAGAAAAATATCATAAAAATTTTAACATATATGTGTGTGTACACACACACACACACACACACTCCTCTGAAAATTTTCATTCAGGCTTTTTGTCCTGGGATTTAACAACATCCAGGACTGTGAAGCAAAAGGAAAACATCATTTAATGTTTTCGAAATGTACCACATGTAGAATGTTTGACTTGAGTTTATCAGGTTCTTATGAACTTTTGTGGTCAGTGAGGAAAATCAGATCCATTCTCATGTGGTAGAAATTCCCATCTAATGTGTAGTAGGTCAGCATGGTGGAATATCACCACCATGGGGTCTATTTTTGGACCCTAATTGATGAGTCATTCTCACTGGTAATCCCTAGGTTTAGAGAAATATCACAAATGCAAATGTAAAAACAGGTCTCCTGGGAAGTTTGTTTGCTCTCATGTGAGATGGTTCATTTTCTTGAAGGTCTCTGGAAAAGCACATTAGTTGTAGAGAAAAACACTGAACAGCAAGGGCTTAGAGTCTAATGCTGATCTGGTTTTCTGTTACTGAAATGAAGCACTCTGATCAAAAGCAGCTAAGAGGCTGGAAGGGTTTATTTCATCTCTCACTTCCAGGTTTCTACTCATCATTGAGGAAGGTCAAACAGGAGCTCAAGGTTGTAACTGAAGCAGAGACCTTTGGAAAATGCTGCTTGCTAGCTCACTCTCTGGGTCTCTCATAATCTCAACTTTACCTGGCCTTTGTTAATACATCACAGGACCACCTACCCAGGGATGGTGTTTCCCACTATTGGCTGGGCTTTCCTAATTCAACAATCAAGACACTCCCTTACAAACATGCACCCTGCCATTCTGATCTAGGAAAACTCTCCATGGAGGCTTTTCTCTCAGATGACTCTAGGCTGTGTCAAACTGATTTTGATTGTCACTTAACCAGGACATCTGTGTATCACAAGTAGCGAGCACATTTCCTTATGGGAACCAAAGGAGTTGTTTTGTTTAAAGTTATGTAACCTCAGATTTTCCAGATTGTAAGTCTGTTGCCTACATTTTGGTGTTGCAGCTAACTTCCTTGGGTTGGAGTTTTCCTTCTAGTACTTTCTGTAGGGCTGGATTTGTGGATATATAATGTTTAAATCTGGTTTTGTCATGTAATATCTTGTTTTCTCCATCTATGGTGATTGAAAGCTTTGCTGGGTATAGTAGTCTGGGCTGGCATCCATGATCTCATAGTGTCTGCAGAATGTCTGTTCAGGACATTCTGGCTTTCAGAGTTTCCATTGAGAAGTTGAGTGTAATTCTGATAGGTCAAGTAACATTTTTTAAGATACTTGAACTTTTTTTTTCCTTTGCAACTCTTAATATTTTTTTCTTCATTCTGTATGTTTAGTGTGTTGATTATTATGTGGTGATGGGACTTATTTTGATCTAGTCTATTTAGTGTCCTGTAAGCTTCTTTTACATTCATAGGCATGTCTTTCTTTAGGTTGGGAAAGTTTTCTTCTATGATTTTGTTGAATATATATTCTGTGTCTTTGAGGTGAATTCTTCTTATTCTATCTCTATTATTCTTAGGTTTGGTATTTTCATGGTATCCCAGATTTCCTGGATGTTTTGTGTTAAACATTTCCTGGATTTAACATTTTCCTTAACCGATGAATCTATTTCCTCTATGGTATCCTCAACACCTGAGATTCTCTCTTTCCTCTTTTATACTCTGCTGGTTGCCTCTGTAGTTCCTGTTTGTTTACTTAGATTTTCCTTTTCCTGAATTCTCTCAATTTGTGTTTTCATTATTGGCTCTATTTCAATTTTCAGGTCGTGATCTGTTCCCTTGACTTGTTTGATTGTTTTTTCTTGGTTTCTTGGCTTTATTTAAGGGATTTATTGATTTCTTCCAAGTTTTTGTTTGTCTTTTCCTCTATTTCTTTTAGAAAACTTTCATTTCTTTAAGGGCCTCTATTGTCTTCATAAAGTTATTTTTAAGGTCATTTTCTTCTGGATCATCTGCTTTGCAATATTCAGGTCATGCTGTTGTAGGGTCACTAGGTTCTGGTGGTACCATATTGCTCTTTATGTTGTTGAATGTATTCTTACAGTGCTGCCTACCCATTTCTACCCCTTCAATCTACACAGGAGCTCTCTTCTTGCAATTGGTACAGGTGGGACCTGTGGCAGTGGCTGGGGGAAGGGGCATGGAATGTTCCCCTGAGGCCTAGGAGCTAGACAACTGGGCTGTCCATTCAAGAGAAGGGGCCTTTCCTCTTCTTCTCAGTGGGTGCAGAAGGGGCATGTGCCAGATTGCAAGTCTGAACAGGTCATTTACCTCTAATTACTGCAGACAGTTTTTCTCTGACTCTGAAGATATGTTTTGAAAAACATACAAAATTGCCCAGAAATGCTTAGTCATTAAATAAAGATTATACCAGTGGAGCCTGTTTGACTTCTTTGTCTGGGTTATCAGAGAGATGAATTCACTAGCCTACTTGAGAAATATGCACTCACTCCTGGGGATCCTGGAAAGAAGACCAATTTCTATCTTCCCCTGGGAATGCCTAGGCTACTTCTCAGCCAAGTGAACTGCAGCAAATCCAGAGATTCTGAGACTTCAGCATTTGGGTCTACAATTTTCCCGAAGACTATTGTTGGGAAGTTCCCACGAAAAAGTGGGCATCTGAGGCAATGGTGAGGACAAGATAGTAAGAGAACTTGACAAAATTCTCTTCTATCTATTAAAACAAACAAACAAAAAATACTCAGCCAGAAAGCCTGTGAAGGAAGCAAAATATGGTTTCTAGTTTTTGCTCAGTATGGGAAAATAGCAAATTAAATTATTAATGCTAAAGAGAGAAAAGCACCAGAGTATTTTAAGAGTGTTCCACTAATAAACTTTGAGGCTTATTTTCCAGATGGGAAACTTACTGTGATATTTAGGAAGTGACAGCCCGAAAAACACAAGCACAGATGAGTCATAAGTATATGCATGCTTAAAACATAGTTTTTATTTTCTTTTCAATGTGTGAAGGGGTGGATATTCAGGTACCAGGATAGGTGCCTGTAGAGGTCAAAGGTAGACTTTAGAAATCTTCTTCAGTCACAGGCTCCCTTGCATTTTAACACAGGGTCTCTCTATTAAATTGCTGTTCAAGTTTATATGAATGGCAAGAAAGCCCCAAGGATCTTCCCATTCCTGCCCCCCTCTTCTGGGGTTACAGATGGAAGCCATCATAATGTACTACTTTTTATGTGGATGCTGGGTGTCTGAATTCTGGTCCTCATTCTTGTAAAGCAAGCACTTTATTCATTGAGCCATCTCTGAAGCTCAAAAGATATTCTTTCTTACTTTTTAATTCTTAAAGAGTGATTGTCTTTTAAAATCAAAATAATCAGTAAATTGTATGATTTAAAATGATATTTTTTGAAATAAAATATGCAACTTCTATATTTATTGAATTTGTGTCTCCTGAATTTTATGTCCAGTTTCTGAAGTCATTTTATGGATAATACTCTTTTCAGAAAATCTACCTCTCTGATTCTTTTTTAAAAAAATGAACATGTGCATCCTTATCCCTAAAGGCCCTAAAGATATCTATCTGATTTGTCTTCTCAAGGACATGTATAGAAGCATAAGCTTTTCATGAGATGTGTTTGGAAGTTTCACTAGTACAAGTCAAGCTAGACTGTCTAGAAAGTCCTACAAAACCGTGAAGAATTATGGCTTTGATTGTCTAAGCAAGGCACCATAACACATGAGGGAGAAGTCATTGAAGAGTTTCTCAGTTGAATTTAAAAGAGATGTTCCTTTCTTTTAAAAGCCACAGAGCTATTCCAATCCCACACAGACACCTACAACCAATCTAGAGAGATTGTTAGTGTTTTGCAATAATTTGAGATTTCATTTTATACCTATCAGAATGGTAAGATAACAAGACAAATGACAGCTCATTCTGATAAGCATGGGAAGAAGAGGAATATTCTTCCATTTCTGGTAGGAATGCAAACTTGTATAGCCATTAGAGAAATCAATGTGGTGGTTCCTCATGAAGATGAAAATCAATCTGCCTCAAAATTCAGCTATACCACTTAACGCTGCATAGTTTTTTAGCAACATGACACAAGTTCAAATTATCTGAAGGAAGGGATCCTCAATAGAGAAAATGGCTTATGAGATCTAGTTGTAGGGCATTTTCATTATTACTGATTGATAGGGGGATATCCCAGCCCATAGTGGCTGATACAGTCCCTGAGATGGTAGTCCTGGGTTCTATAAGAAATCAAGCGAAGGAAGCCATGTCATATGAGCAAGCCTGCTAAGCACCCTTCCATGGCCTCTGCATCAGGTCCTGCCCCCAGGTTCCTGATTTGTTTAAACCACTTCCTATTATGGCTTCCTTCAATGATGGACTACAATGTGGAAGTGTAATTCAAATAAACCCAACTTGCTTCTGGTCATGGTGTTCTATCACAGCAATAGAAACCCTAATGACCACTCCTAGGCATACACCCAAAAAGGATGCTTCATCCTACACAGAGGCACTTGTTCAACCATGTTCACTGCTGCCATATTCAGGACAGCCAGAAATTGGAACCAACCTTGATATCCATCAACAGATAAATGGATAAAGAAAATATTGTACATATTTAAATAATGGAGCATTGCTTAGCCATTAAAAGATGAAATCAAGAAGTTTGCAGGTAAACAAATGGAGCTAGAAAAATATCCTGAGTGAGGTAACTCAGACTCAGAAAGAAAAATGTGGTATGTGTTCACTTATATATGGTTAAGAAAATGATAACAAAGCTACAATCTGTAGAACCACAGAGGTTAGGTATAGAGTAAGAGGATAAATGGTGATAGATCTCTCTAGGAAAGAAAACTGGAATGGATAGTTATAGATGGATGGGAAGGACTGGAACTGGAGGATCAAGTAGCAAGGAGAGAAGAGTTGGATGAAGGAGGCAATACAACAAGAGATAAAATTAAGAGCAATCTGAAGTATAGTATGAAAGCCTAATATAGTTAGAAGTTTCTGAAAATATAAAAATATGTGTAAACAAAAAGCTTAAAATAATGGGGGGGAGCAACAACTAGACATGTCACCAAATGAAGATTCCAGTCTCTGGATTGGATTACATCTAATTCAATTGTTGGCCAAATGGGTGCTATGGGAAATGTCAAACAACCCAGGCTGTTGCCAAAACTATAGTTTGCTCTTCACTGACAGCAATGCCCCATTGCTGAAGACAACACCTATACAACTCATTGAACCAGTTTGATCCAGAAGTCAAACTGGTGCCTACATAGATGCTTCATCCCTATGTGCTAGTGTCTTTAGTCCAGGCAGGTACTCTGCATGTTAACAAAGGAGAAAAGTAAATACCAACCCAGCCACAAATGCTTTGATCTACCATGCTGTTCTGTGTGCAAGATATGCTAGTGTAATGTTGGCACAAATTTTGTGGGAGTAACCAATCAATATCTGATTTGCATTAAGGCTCACTACACTAGATGGACCCCATAAATGACAGTTGGCTGACCCAGAACCTAAGATTAGATAGCCCAGAGAAAGTGTATAGTTCCAGAAAGGAAGGAAGGAGGGAAGGAACTGGGAAATGAGGAGAGGATGGAAACTGTAATAAGGATATATTATATGAACAAAAAAGTTATTTTCTATAAAAGAAAAAATAAGAAGAAAATAGCGTTTTTTGTTAAAGACATATAAAATACACAGTTACCATTTCTACTAGATTGTATCAAATGCAAAGTGATATTCGTAGTCCTCTTTCTAAATGTAATTTACATATGATGTGAGTTGTACTAACTGTTCTTAGGACTAATATCCACATTCTTACTGGTGCACTAATTATGATGGACTGAATCCCTGAAGGCATGACTTCATAGAGCTAGACATGCTGTGAGCAATAGGAATAATTTGATTCTTGAAACATGGATCTTAAGGTGACATAAAATCTCTTATTATAGAGTGGCTAGAATCTTCCTAATCAGTGCCATCTAATGTGTGGGTAAAGGATAGGTTACATTTTATTATAAAAAGGGAGAACAGAAGGACTATCAACACATAAATCTTTATGTCCTTTGTGCTTTTCAGTGACAATTAAAATTGATTTGTGGACAAGATGTTTTAAATATATTGTAATGAGTAGCCTCACACTTCATGCAAGTTATGCTTTATTATTCAAAAATACTATATAAGTAATGTACTACTCAAATGTCTGTCCTCACCTATAGGCTTTATCTTGAATGAAAATTCATTAAGTAAAAGTTTAAAAGCAAAGAAAACCTGTTACATTTATTTAAAAGTTACTTAAGTTTTTAAGTTTCCTGAAATGTCAACAATTCCTGTCTTTTCCACTCATGTCCACCTGCCTTGAGTATCCTTAGTTCCATAGGATTGCAGATTATTTTATCCTCATAGCTAACCTCTGAAAACCCTTCTATGCATAATTCATTCGGCTTACTAGACAGTTCATTGACTTGCAAAGCCTGTCAAACTCACAAAACTCCAATTCACGGTTTAGTTCCTCATAATTAATCTCCAAGCCTATCAGCAAATAAGTTCTACAACCTCTATGGCTTTAGCAGAAATACAGGGTAGGTTCTTCTCAATGCCAACTTAGTTTTTATTCCCTCCTCTCAGCTCTTCAATTGCATAATGTAGATACTTCTGTCCTTGGCTCTTGATCCTGCTGCTCAATTCAGAGTGAGCCAAGTCTGGATAGTAAATACCCCAAATTTATGATGAGTTATCCAAACAACCACTTCCTCTACTTTTTAATGTAGATACTGCCTGGCTTTCCCAACGAGCTCATTAAAGGACCCTGGGCTGTGCTTTTGACTCTGTCTCTTGGTTATGAACTTCCATCTCTCTAATTAAATTTTGGCTTTGTATACCAAAGTGGTGTGGCTAAACCATTAAATAACTCATTTTCATTTTCCTCCCTCCGTTACATAAAATTCTTTAGCAACTACACCTCTTTGGACACAGTGTCAATGAATAAAATATGTTAATATCCTTTGTAGTGATTGGGGGTATTGAAAATTTATTTCGCACCCATGACCTCACATTTGTGCTGTAATTTATAAAGCATAACACTTACTCTGCATCCCAATATATGAAGATTATGTAACTCTTTACAGCACATAGACCATCAGTGCTGTCATCCTCATACTTACCCAAAATCTTCATCACATAGTTCAACCTTTCTTCTTTAGTGGTAATAAATCTCTTGAGGAGCTATGAAGAAGCTCATACATTTAGAGCAATTGACATCTTTGTAATCCAAAGAACAATGTGATAATAAATCTCTCTGCTACTGGAAATGACTCTTTAGCCATTGTTAACCATTCTACTTTATTTGCTTTCAATGAAATTAGAAACTAAAAAAGAAAAAAATAGAGCCTGCATATATCTCATTGGTAGAAGTTTTGTACAATGTACAGAAGGCCATTAATTCAATGAGCACAAAAATTTTTTTAAAAAAATAAAATATCCTAGATAAGGAAATGTTAATACTAAATAAAGAGATTAAAGAATCGATACTGACATGTAAATGTAGCTGCTTTTCATAGAGATCCACTAATAATAGACTGCCCCCCTCTTTTACTGTTAAATAACAGTTAGAAATTTAAAAATTTATAAGAGCAATGCATGTTTTCATAAAAATCGATCACATTCATGGATAAATACATTGTAATGGATGTCATGTTCTTCCAATTACTTTGAAATGGATGCACCAGGATGGGTGCGTTATACTAAATATAATTCTGAGAGCAGATATATCATCATAAAAAATAACCTTACAGTTGGCTTTAGTTAACTCAGTTATTACTGCCTGTGGTCCAGGGTATAACATGCTATATTTTATTTAGAATTTTTATTTATTCTTTAGATTGGAAGTTAAGAATTATAATAATGAGCTAAAATGGCAGATAATGTTGGCTTAAGTAATTCTAGTCTTTATAAAAATAGTATGCATTCGTCAGGCAGTAGTGGTGCATGCCTTTAATCCCAGCACTTGAGAAACAGAAGCAGGTGGATCTCTGTGACTTCAAGGCCAGCCTGGTCTACAAAGTGAGTTCCAGGACAGCCAGAGTGGTTACACAGAGAAACTCTGTCTCAAACAAAGCAAAAAAAAATAGTATGTATTGGATTATTTTTGAATGATCAGCAAAATTTAAAAATTACTAAATACTTCAAAATTGATGTTGTTACGAAAATATACACCAAAGCCTATGTGGAATGTAATTGGCATTTTTGAATAGCATTTTAAAAAATCACGAGACAGTATCATTGCATGCCTTCTTTAACAATACAAATGACATGAGAATCCATTCATGTACAAAATGCTGATATTCTCAGTCAAAATTGGAAACAATGAAAACAGAAACAAAATCGTTATAGAACTGGCTGTTACAGATACAGTGAAGTGATTAAAATCCTATGTTTTTGTAGTAATTTTAATCTTTAAATGTCATTTGACTGATTTAAATCTTACAGATCTACACACAGAAGTCATCTGTGTGTATACTGTCATTTTAAATGTGTGTGTGTGTGTGTGTGTGTGTGTGTGTGTGTGTGTGTGTGTGTGTGTGTGTGTATACCTTAGCATTCTAGAGGAAGGTGTCAGATCCACTAGAGCTTGAGTTAGAGACAAGTGTGTGCTGCTGCTCCGTGTAAGTTCTGGGAATTAAAGTTCAGACTTTTGGAAGACAGCAAGCTCTCTTAACTGCTGAGCCATCTCTTTACCTTACATATTGTCTTTTAAACCAGGAAATAGATTCTTGTCTGTGTGGCCCACCTGTTTCATTGAATAGAAATATAAACAATCAAATTATCTACAACATGACTAGAAAATACTCAGATTTTGATTAGATCTCTTTAAATATAGATAGATTTAATATTTGTTAGTCAGTATTATGCACTAATTGGTAGTAATGATTTCTTCATTCAAAACTAATAACGTAAAATTGGAGGATTCCTTGTGAAGTTCAGTTGCTTAAAACTGTTTCTATTCTGCCATTTTGAGGGTTAATTTTTAAAATCCTTTTCTTTGTGCCTCACAGATAGTAGGGTGTTACAGGCAGTGAATACAAGAAAAGTACCTATTTCATGGGATCTAACTCTAATCAAGAAAGAGCTAGCAGCATTAAGCCCATGTCACATGTGACTCCTCAGTTCAGAGCTCAAAGGAAATTTAAGAATATGTAAAATGCATTAAGGGCTCCTAGAAGTGCTTAGAGGTAAATTTGAAAGCTACTATACCACTGCTTTGAGTTCTTTTTTTCTAGCTTCATCTCTATCCAGGTATAAACATAATTGACAAGAGATAGTCCAAAGTGTAAACATGATTCAAGTCTCAAATAGGGAATTACAAGTCCTAAGGTGATGTGTACTTTATTTTTCTTTGCCCTCTCTCTCTCTCTCTCTCTCTCTCTCTCTCTCTCTCTCTCTCTCTCTCTCTCTTTCTTTCTCATAGTGTGTGTGTGTGTGTGTGTGTGCATGGGTGCACAACAACAGTCATAAATTAGCATTAACTCACAGCATAATGCACCAAAATCATTCCATTTCTCTGTCATGTAGTCCTAGATCTTCCCAAGACAGCGGTAACATTGCACAAAATTGCCTCAGTTTCTTAATTGCTGTTTATATTTTGGTCAAAATATGTTCCATCACATTCTCTATTTTGAGCTTTTTGATGAATGAATATTTAAAGGAAGAGAAGTATACAAACCTTCATCTTTCAATCTTATTTTCTTTTATTCTCCTATACAGATAGCTGGCTTAGTGCAATAGTTCAAGGGCAGAGGTAAAGTTAAAATTAAATAAATAAATAAATAAATACATGGACAAGAAGTTAAGAGGGAGATGTAATGGAGCTCTGGATGGAATCAGAGAGAGATTGAGGGGTATATATGATAAAAATGCAATGCACATATGCATACATGAATGAAATTTTGAAAAAATAAATTAAAATGAAAATTAAAAAAATACATAAGATAAGCTAAAATTGAATCTGGATAATTTGTTTAAATTAATTTTTTTAGAAAATTGAATTTATTTATTTATTATTGATTAATTAATTAATGTATTTATTTAGTACATGTTTATGTCACAGTGGGAGGGCACACATGTGCCATTACACGCATGTGGTATATAGGGTACTGTGGATATCGTTCTGTATAAATAAAACACTGATTGGCCAGTGGCCAGGCAGGAAGTATAGGCAGGACAAAGAGAGGAGAATTCTGGGAAGTGGAAGGCTGAGGGAGACACTGCCAGCCGCCACCGTGACAAGCAGCATGTGAAGATGCTGGTAAGCCACGAGCCACATGGCAAGGTGTAGATTTATCGAAATGGATTAATTTAAGCTATAAGAACAGTTAGCAAGAAGCCTGCCACAGTCATACAGTTTGTAAGCAATATAAGTCTCTGTGTTTACTTGGTTGGGTCTGAGCAGCTGTGGGACTGGTGGGTGACAAAGATTTGTCCTGACTGTGGGCCAAGCAAGAAAACTCTAGCTACAATAGGGGACAACTTTCAGGAATTGGTTCTCTTTTTCTACCATTTGGGTCCCCAAAATCAAACACATATCTGGCTGCAAGCACCTTTACTCACTAAGCCATCTTGTTAGCTATGTTGTGTATCTTAATATGCCATTTATTTCTTTGTGCATTTGAATAAAGCTAATATGTGAATGAAAGATGACCCTTTGCCACCTTCATCACCCAAGCCTGCTAAGTAATGAATGTGGCATGCTTGCCTTATGTGTGCTCTTTCTCACTAACCTGCATATATTCTTAGTCAATGCCACTACTTCCTTATATGATCAGAAATATTATTGCAAGTTGTTTTTTCTAAATACACATATACACACATATACATATATATTTGTAGACATGTATGGCACTAACTAATTTGGGTGTTTTATCCATAATTCAACTGTGCAAACACAATGCTATAGATGCAGATGCATATATATGCTTCCATTTACATCTTTATCATTGACTTCTACTGATGAACTGGTTTTTGAAGTGATTTATATCCAGAATGACAGGAGTCCTTCCTTTGCTACAGTCCCATCAGAATCCCAGAATGTTTTATTTTAATGCTTTGAAGAAGTCTTATAGTCTCACAGTGATCTACAACAATATAATGTGAGATAAAAATTCTCATATATGAGTTAAGATGAATACTTCCTGGACATCAGTTTCTTAAAAGTCCATTCATTCCAGTTCCCCAAATTCTACATGGTTGTTTCTAAACAATGAATTTTGATAGCTCTTCATGTTATGTAGAATAATCTTTAGACAATCATATGCATAGTACTTCTATTTATCTATATAATATTTGCTTTTATCATCATTCTGAAATGAGATTTGTTGCTGTTGATAGGGCAATTGTGACTGCCTTAAAATGCTTTAAAAATTTGCAGCTTTTAAAATAAATCTATTATCATTCTGACGTCATTTTGTAATTAATGTTTTTGTCTTTTGAATATTTTAGGTAAATATACTAAATAAGTAGTTTTAAATGATTTTAGACATAAAATTTAAACATTTCAGATGTTTTTTAACAAAGTACAATAAACTATTGCTTTCATTAGATGTATGTGACAAATTTAGGTAAATTTTGTTTTGATAAATTATGAAACATTTATATAATTTTGTGTTTGATTTATTGTATATTTGTTGGTATGGTTATTTTAAGTTTCTTTAATTTCCTTTAATATTAAGTTTTTAATTGTTTCTCTTGTACCTCTTTATTATTTTATATTTTAAATACTCTATATTTAAGAAGATATAACTGACATTTCAATCTGAATTTCATTAAAAGAATGTTTCTAAGAAATAAATGACAGTTTTCAAATTCCAAAATATCTTCCTAATTCTGTTCTCTAGAATTTTTATTTAGTATTTAATTACTCTCACTTAAGTCATTAAGATTTTCATAGTTAAGTCTTTTTTAAACTTACTAATATCAACTAATTTCTCATTTTAAAATTATACTCTTAACTACCATATTTCCTTTGCTAAATAAATTATCTACAAATAATAACAAAGTTTCTTAATTGAAACATGACTACTAGAATTCTCAATCTTTTCAAGTTTCTCTGATTCCACCATTAGAGATCTTCTTTCTGTATATTTAGTTTGTTGGTAAGACACCTAGTATTCTATTATTTTTTTACATTTTTTTATTAATTTTTTTATTCATTTTACATACAAACCAAAGATCCCCCTCTCATCTGTCCTCCTGCTCCCATAAGCCTCCTCCACACCCATCCTCTTATCCCCTCCTCCAAAAGGGTAAGGACTCCCATGGGGAGTCAGCAAAGCTTAGTACACTCAATTGAAGTAGGACCAAGCCACTCCCCACTGCATCAATGGTGAGCATGGCCTCTGACCATAGCTAATGGGATCCCGAAAGCCAGCTCACACACCAGCGACAGATCCTGATCCCACTTCCAGGGGCTCCTCAAACACACCAAGCTACACAACTTTCTCCAATATGCAGTCTGGTCCCATGCAGGTTCCACAGCTGTCAGTCTAAAGTTCATGAGTTCTTACAAGTTTGGTTCAGTTGTCTCTGTAGACTTGCCCACCATGATCTTGACCCCTCTTGCTCATATAATCCCTCTTCCCTTCTCTTCACCTGGACTCCTGGAGCTCAGTCTGGTGCTTGGCTGTGGACCTCTGCATCTGCTTCCATTGGTTACTGGATGAAGGCTCTATGATGACAGTTAGGGTATTTACCAATTTGATTACCGTAGTAGGCAAGTTCAGGCACCTTCACCACTGTTGCTAGTGGTCTAATCTAGGGTCATCCTTGTGGATTCCTGAAATTTCCCTAGCACAAGGTTTCTTCCTTACCCCATAATGTCTCCCCCTATCAAGATATATTGTTCATTGCTCACCCATTGTGCCCCTCCCCCAGCTCGACCATCCTGACCCTCATGTTCTCATTCCCCATACCCTATCCTCTATTACCACCCCCTTATCTCCAGTTTGCTCATCTGGATCTCCTCTGTTTCTCCTTCCCAAGATGATCCACACATCACTCTTAGGGTCCTCTTATTCCCTAGCTTCTCTGGAATTGTGGGTTGAAGTCTGATTATCCTTTGCTTTATATCTAGTATCCATGTTTGTCCTTCTGAACCTAGCTTACCTCACACAGGATGATATATTCTAGTTTGATCTATTTGCCATCATTCATTCACTGAAAATTTCATGTTGTTATTGTTTTTCTCCACTGAGTAGTACTCCATTGTGTATATGTACCACATTTTATTCATCTATTCTTCAGGTTGGGGGCATCTAGGTTGTTTCCAGGTTCTGGCAATTATGAATAATGCTGCTATGAGTATTGTTGAGCACGTGTCCTTGGGGTATGATTGAGTATTCCTTGGATATATGCCAAAGAGTTGTATAATTGGGTCTTGAGGTAGATTGATTCCCAATTTTCTGAAAAGTCATCATAGTGATTTCCAAAGTAGCTGTACAAGTTTGCACTTCAACCAACAGTGGAGAAGTGTTCCCCTTGCTATACATCCTCTTCAACATAAAGTATCATCAGTGTTTTTGATCTTAGTCATTCTGATAGCTATAAGATGGTATCTCAGAGTCATTTTAATTTGCATTCCCTGATGACTAAGGATGTTGAGCAATTCCTTAAATTTCTTTCAGGTATTTGAGATTCTTCTGTTGAGAATTCTCTGTTTAGCTCTATAGGTCATTTTTTAATTGGATTGTTCAGTATTTTGATGTCTATATTCTTCAGTTCTTCATATATTTTTGAGATCAATCCTCTGTCAGATGTGGGGTTGGTGAAGACATTTCCCATTCTGTATGCTGTTCTTTTGTCTTATTGACCATGTCCTTTGCCTTACAGAGGCTTCTCAGTTTTAGGCGGTACCATTTATTAATTGTTGCTCTCAGTGTCTGTGCTACTGGTGTTATATTTAGGCAGTGGTCTCCTATGCCAATGCATTCAAAGCTACTCCCTACTTTCTGTTCTATCAAGTTCAGTTTTGCTGGATTTATGCTGAGGTCTTTGATCTACTTGGACTTGAGTTTTGTGCACAGCTATAGTTATGGATCTATTTGCAATCTTCTACATATTGACATCCAGTTATGCCAGCACCATTTGTTAAAGATGCTTTCTCTTTTCCAATGTACAGTTTTGGTTTCTTTGACAAAAAAATCAGGTGTTCATAGGTATGTGAATAATATCAGGGTCTTCAATTTAATTGCATTGGTCCACATGTCGCTTTTTATGCCAATACCAAGATGTTTTTGTTATTATGGCTCTATAATAGAACTTGAAGTCAGGGATGATGAGGACTCCAGAAGTTGCTTTATTGCAAAGGATTGTTTTAGCTATTCTAGGTTTTTTTTTCCATATGAAGTTGAGCATTGTTCTTTTGAAGTATGTGAAGATTGTGTTGGGATTTTGATGGGTATTGCATTGAATCCATAAATTCTTTTAGTACTATTCCCATTTTTGTTATGTTGGGTCTTCCTATCCATGAGCATGGAAAATCTTTCTATTTCCTTTAATCTTTTCCAATTTCCTTCTTCAAGGACTTAGCATTCTTGTCATACAGGTAGTTCACTTGTTTGCTTAGAATTACCCCAAGGTATTTTATATTATTGTGGCTATTGTAAAGGGTGATGTTTCTCTGATTTATTTCTCACCCTGATTACCCTTTGTATATCAAAGAGTCACAGATTTTTTTGAATTAATTTTTTATTCCACCCCATTACTGAAGGTGTTTATCAGTTGGAGGAGTTCCCTGGTAGAATTTTTGGGGATACTTATCGTCTGGAAATAGCAAAAGTTTGACTTCTTCCTTTCCAAGTTGTATTCACTTGTTGCCTTATTGCTCTCGAGAACTTCGAGTACTATATTGCACAGATGTGGACAGAGTGGACAGCTTTGTCTTCTTCCTGATTTTAGTGGAATCATTTTGAGTTTCTCTACATTTAATTTGATGTTGACTGTCAGCTTTCTATAAATTGCCTTTATTATGTTTAGGTATGTTCCTTGTATTTCTGATCTCTCCAAGACCTTTATCATAAAAGGGTGTTGGATTTTCTCAAAAGCTTTTCCAGCATCTAATGAAATGATCATGTGTTCTTTTTTTCTTTCAGTTTGGTTATATGATTGATTACATTGACAGATTTTCATATGTTGAACCCTCCCTGCATCTCTGGGATAAAGTCTACTTGATCATGGGGGATGATTTTTTTGATGTGTTCTTGAATTCAGTTTGGCAGTATTTTAGTGAGATTTTTTCCATCAATGTTAATGAGGGAGATAGGTCTGTAATTCTCTTTCTTTGTTGCATCCTTGTGAAGTACGTTTATCACAGTAAATATAGCTTCATAGAAAGAGTTTGGAAATGTTCCTTCTGTTTCTATTGGGTGGAAAAATTTGAGGAGTATTGGTATTAGCTCTTCTTTGAAATTCTGGTAGAATTCTGCACTGAAACCATCTGGCCCTGGGCTTTTTTTTGCCTAAGAGGCTTTTAATGCTTGCTTTTATTTCAATAGATATTGTAGGTCTATTTAAATTGTTTATCTGGTCTTGATTTAATTTTGGTATGTGGTACCTTTCCAGAACACTGTCCATTCCTTTTATACTTTTCAATTTTTTGGAGTACACATTTTTGAAGTATGACCTAATGATTCTTTGGATTTCTTCATTGTCTCTTGTTATATCTCCCTTTCATTTCTGATTTGTTAATTTGGATATTGTATCTCTGCCTTTTGGTTAGTTTGGATATGGTTTGTCTATCTTGTTTATTTTCTCAAAGAACCAACTCTTCATTGATTTTTTGTACTGTTCTCTTTGTTTTTATTTTATTAATTTAAGCTCTCATTTTGATTATTTCCTAGCATCTACTCCTTCTGAGTGAGTTTGCTTCTTTTTTTTTCTAGAGTTTTCAGGTGTGCTGTTAAGTCACTAGTGTGAGATTTCTCCAACTTCTTTATGTGGGCATGTAGAGCTTCAAACTTTCCTCTTAATACTGCTTTCTTTTTTAGTGTCTAAAAAGTTTGGGTATATTGTACATTTATATTTTTGGATTCTAGGAATTCTTTAATTTCTTTATTTCTTCCTTTTCCACCCAGTGGTCATTCAGTTGAGCATTATTTAGGCTTAATGAATTTGTCACCTTCCTGTAATTTATGTTGTTGAATTCTAACTTTAAACCATCGTGGTCCCATAAAATACAGGGGGTTATTGCAATTTTTTTTGTATCTGTTGAGATTTGCATTGTGACTGAGTATGTGGTCAATCTTAGGGAAGTTTCCATGGAGTACTGAGAAGAGGGTATATTCTTTTGTGTTTGGGTGGGATGTTCTGTAGATGTCTACTAAGTTCATTTGAGTCATAACATCTGTTAATTCCCTAATTTCTCTGTTAAGTTTCTGTCTGGCAGGCCTGTCCATGTTGGAGAATGGGGTGTTGAAAATTCCCACTATTAGTGTGTTGGGTTTGATGTGTGATTTAAGCTTTAGTACTATGTTTTTCTTTTACATATGTGGGTGCCCTTGTATTTGGGGCATAAATATTCAGAATTGAGACTTCATCTTGATGGATTTTTCCTGTGATAAATATGTAATGTCCTCCTCAATCTCTTTTGATTAATTTTGGTTTGAAGTCTCATTTGTTAGATAGTAGGATAGCTACACCAGCTTGCTTCTTAAGTCCATCTGATTGGAAAGACTTTTCCCAACACTTTACTCTGAGGTAGTGTCTGTCTTTGAAGTTGAGATGTGTTTCTTGTATGCAGCAGAAGGATGGATCATGTTTTTGTATACATTCTGTGTCTTTTTATAGGTAAATCTAGTCCATTGATATTAGGGGATATTAATGACCAGTGATTGTCAATTCCTGTTATTTGGGGGAGGTAGTGTGTGTGTTTTTCCTTCTTTGGGATTTGTTAGTGTGGGATTATCTACTGCCTGTTTTTTCATGGGTGCTTCAAACATGCTTAGTTTGAATTTTTCCTTCTAGTGCTTTCTGTAGCGCTGGATTTGTGGTTTGTTGATGGAGTTATCTCCAGTCCTGCCCAGGCCTGCAGCCACTCAGATCCAAATAAACACACTGAGATGTATATTCCTTATAAACTGTATGGCCACGGCAGACTTGCTTTCTAGTTCTTATATCTTAAATTAACCCACTTCTATAAATCTATACCTTGCCACATGGCTTGTGGCTTACTGGTATCCTTACATCTTACTTCTCATGGTAGCAGTCAGTGGCTGGCAGCATCTTCTGACTCAGCCCTCCACTTTCCAGAATTCTCCTCTCTCTTTGTCCCGCCTATACTTCCAGCCTGGCTACTGGACAATCAGCACTTTATTTATTAACCAATCAGAGCAAAACATTCACAGCATACAGATTATCCACAACAGTGTTTAGGTATTGTTTAAATTTGATTTTGTAATGGAATATCTTGTTTACTAAATCTATAGTGATTGAGATTTTTGCTAGGTATAATAGTCTGGACTGGCATCCATGGTCATCTTAGTGTCTGTAAAACATCTGTCCACGACCTTCTGGCTTTCAAAGTCTCCATTGAGAAGTCAGGTGTTATTTTTATGGGTCTACCTTTTTATATTATTTGGACTTTTTCCTTGTTGCTCTTAATATACTTTATTCTATATGTTTAGTATTTTGATTATTATGTGGTGAGGGTAGTTTTTTGTGGGGGGGTATCCAGTCTATTTGATGTTCTATAAGTTTTTTGTATCCTCATAGTCATTTCCTTCTTTAGGTTGTGAAAGTTTTCTTCTAGGATTTTGAATATACTTTCTGTGCCTTTGAACTGGTATTCTTCTCCTTTTTCTATATCTATTATTCTTAGGTTTGGTCTTTTCATGGTGTCCCAGATTTCCTGGATGTTTTGTTTTATGACTTTGTTGGCTTTAATGTTTTCATTGACTGATGAAACTATTTCCTCTATTGTATCTTCAACACCAGGATTCTCTTTTCCACCTCTTCACCTCTTGTATTCTGTTGGCTATGCTTGCATCTGTAGTTCCTGTTCATTTACTCAGATTTTCCATTTCCAGCATTCCTTTGTTTTACATCTCCTTTATTTTTTCTATTTCAATTTTCAGTATTGAACTTTTCCTTCACTTGTTTGATTGCTTTTTTTTGGTTTTCTTGACTTTCTTTAAGGGATTTATTGATTTCTCCCTAATTTTGTCTGTCCTTTCCTCAATTTATTTAAGGGAATTTTTCGTTTCCTCTCTAAAGGCTTCTATCATCTCCATAAAGACATTTTTAAGGTTGTTTTCTTCTGCTTCTTCCACATTGGGATGTTCAGATATTGCTGTACTAGAACCACTAGGTTCTGGTGGTGCCATGTTGCTCTTTATGTTGTTGAATGTATTCTTGCACTGATGTCTACTATCTCTTCCTCCAATTGGTGCAAAGGATTTCTGTGTCTCAGCCAGCCACTCTTGGTCCAATCAACACTGGCAGTGTTTCTCAGGGAGCTGCTGGGGTTCAGGGGGATGGGTGTGCTGTGGAATGTTTTTCTGTATGCTGCGAATATGAATTGCTCCTATTGGCTAATAAATAAAGCTGTTTTGGTCTATGGCAAGGAAGCTTAAGAAGCAGGCAGGAAATCCAAGCAGAGATATTAAGAAAAGAAAGGTGGCATTGGGGGAGAAGCCAACCCACCATCTAAGGAGCAATAAGGATGCCACCAGACTTGTAGTGCCATGGCTACATGGCAACATGTAATTTAATAGAAATGGGCTGAGTTAAGTTATAAGAGCTAACTAACAAGAAGCCTGACCCATAAATAATATAAGTCTCTATGTTATTTACTTAAGACCAAGAGGCTGCAGGACGAGGGTGGAAGAGATTCATGCCAACCATGGGGTTAGGCAGGACTGGAGAAACTTCCGACTACATGGGTAAGTTTAGAGGACTTGTACGGTCTAATGGGTGGTGTTGGTGGGAAGGCCTGCCCACAAGAGTCTTAGCTCCTGGCCTGCAACTGGGGCAGCAATGAGTGGGGGTAGGAGGGCATGGGTTGTGGCCTTGGGCCTAGAAGATAGAGACTGGGTGACTGGCTAGGAAAACAGTCACTCACTTCTTATTCCAGTCAGAGCTGGTGGAGACTGTGTCTCGGTGAGCAGCTGAGGTCTCAGGGCATGGGTGGCTTTGGGAGACAGAGTGGGTCTTGTAGATTACAGGGTTAGATGCGGGGGGTGTGGGGTCAGGCCAGTCTTCAGGAGTCTTGCCTGCTGGCTTGCAACTGTATTTTATAATTTTAAGCCTATTTAGCAATGCTTTCTCTTTCTAACTAAATTTTCAAGCTAGTTTTTCTCATTTTTTTTGTGTGTCTAATGCCATATAGTAAAATAATTCTTCTAGATGTGATATTTTTCTTAGTTTCCAGTAAATTATCAGATTCAGCAAAACAAAATGGCAGGTTGCTAATTGCCATTTAAGTGTACATACTAATTCCTTCTCCCTCCTTTTTTAAATTTACTTCACTTTGCAACTCTTATTAGATGGATTGTGTGTCTTTTCAGGACAAACCCCATGTATTTTCCCCCTTTATGCTTTATGACATTATAAATATAATCTCTTGAATTACATTTATTCTTCTCTTTCAATTAATATTCATTTACCTTATGAGTTTCTTTCTTTTTATTGTTGTTGTTACTTTGCCATAATACCCTGACAGAATCAGACTAAGAGAGAAAGTTTACATCTGATTCCAAGTTTCAGGTTATGGTTCATCTTGTAGGAAAGGAAGGCACTTGAAACTGAGCATATCACATGCACAGTCAGGAGCAGAGAGCGATGGACTGATGCATTCATGCTAGTGCTGAGCTCATATTCCCCATCCTTATGCAGTTCAGAATCCCTGACTCAGGAATGGATGGCAGGTATGTCAGGCAAGTTCTTTCTACCTTGATTGATATAATTGAGATATATTCCCACAGACATGATCACAGGCCAAACTGCTCTAGACAATTCTTCATTGAGACTCCCTTCCTGGTGATTCTAGATTGTGCCAAGTTAATATTGAAAGTCAACCATCATAGTTACTGATGCCAATAACCCTTTCTCTGCATAAAATAAATTAAATTCTGCTGTTTTTTATTTCTTTATAAAATAAATCCTTCTCTCATATAATATATCCTGACCACAGTTTCCCCTCCCTCCACTCTTCCCAGAACATACCAACCTCTCTCTCACAGATCCACTCCCCCTCCATTTCCTCTTAGAAAACAATGGACCTCCAAGAGATAATAGCTAAACAGTACAAAACAAGATACAATAAGACAAAGCAAAATCCCTAATATTGAGGCTGGACAAGGCAATCCAATAAAAGGAAAAGTGTCCAAGAGCAGGCCAAAGAGTCAATGATACATCTGCTTCCACTGTTAGGAGTCCCACAAGAACACCAAGGTAACAATCATACATATACATATACACACAAATATACATATACACACATATATACATAACATATATGCACAGAGGATCTGGTAGAAGCCCATGCAAGCTCTGGTTGCCACTTCAGCCTTTGTGAGCCCATATGAGCCCTGCTTAGCTGATTCAGTGGGCCGTGTTCACCAGGTGTCCTCAAAATCCTCAACCTACAATCTGTCCTGCTTTCGAGATGTGCTGGGGCAATGGTGGCACCGAACTTGTGAGAGTAGATAACCAATGTTTTGTTTAATTTGATGCCAATACCAAGTGAGGGAGCCCAAGTCCTGCACTGTCTGGATAGCCAGGAATCGGAGACTGAATGGCCCAGGGACCTAAAGTAGAACAAATTCTGTTCTTGAAACTTCTTTATTATTTTTTCCCACAGTAACTACATGTCAAATACTTGGACACTAAGAAATGACCATACCAGTCTTATTTCCCCCACAGAAATTAGCACACAACGCCGTTTTATTTCATTTTTATAGATTACTTAAAATATCAAATAAAAAATACAATCTGTTGAGATTTCTATCTTTGCATATCCCACTGTTGCAGGTTTTTTTTTTTTATCAATCGAAATAAGATTTTTCTGCATACAGAAAACCAGTTTCATTGTTTGGAGATATAATTTACCCTGGTTTAACTAAGTAATTTCATGTTCTATCAATTCTAAATTCTACAATGCAGAAAACATCTAATATCCAGAAATACAGATAGAATGCTTTCAGTAAGTCTGCCTTCCTAGATACACAGGAAAAAATAAGACTTTCAGAAGATTAGGGGAAGATGTGTTAGAGACGTGATGTGGGATTACTTTAAATTTTGAAGTGTTTTATTTAATGAGGTCATACTAGTCCTTATTTTACACAATCTTCTGTTAACAAAACCATGTCATTGTCTTAATTCACTCTTCTTAGCCTCAGAAAGACTCTGCATTAATGAAGGTCTTTGACTGGTTTCTTGTTGATCAATTCTTATTTCTCCCTAGCAGTCTGAAATAGATCTATCGGATTACAATGTAAGTAGAATATGAACATATGTATTTATGTGCACTGAGCTAAGGTCATTAGTTTTTCCTTAGTTGTTAATTTTTATAAATTATTCTTTTTGTCAAAGAGAACTATGTTGTTCTAATCAATACATATTTTCTCTGAAAGCCATTCAAATTATTCAATTCAGTCTTCCAAAAGTTAATATCATATTAATTTAATAGTACATTAGATGCTAGCAACAAAGAAACAAACTTCAGCTTGATTGAGTAAAACCTGACTAATGCTTTTAGTATTTTGCAAGAATAAAGTCATTGTTTTCTGGGCATTATATCCAAGGACTGTAAGTTTGCTAGTAGCATTGGCAAGAGTTTGAATCGTTTAAGAAAGTATCACATTTTGATTAGTTTTGCTTTTCTGTAATGTTTGCTGTCTGTTGCAAAGAAAATTTCTTTATGAGGGGTGAGGACAATATTTATATGTGTGTATAAAGACAAATTTTTAGATCTTAGTAAGGGATTATGCTGATTTAACAAAGTAGTGATTGTAGATTCTCCTCCAAGGTCTGCCAATTCACTAGCACAAGGAAGTTGGCTAGGTTTCCTCTTCCAAAAAATGATTTATTTCTTGTTGAACTGTTCTCAAGTACAATTAGACAGTCAGTCTCAATGGATACATCTACAACGCCCACATCTGGACTACTATAGACATTAAATTCAAAGCCATAATTTATACACAAAGGGTCTGTAGGGTAACGCAGTGTATGTGTGCGTGCATGTGTGTGTGTGCATGCATGTGTGTGTGTGTGTGTGTGTGTGTAAGCTTCTTTGCCTATAACGTCTACCTGCTCAGTGACTGTTTTTCCTAATTGTAAATTTTGTAATTGATAAAATTAAAACACAGGGTATGTGTCTCTCAAACTTGTCTCCCTAATGCTATTTTAGCTCCATCTCTAACATCCCAACCATTCTGTATCTGAAGGTATATGTGTTTTTTATTTTACTTTTAACCTCTTAACATCTAATATTTCTTGAAATTTTACTCAACTGAAATCCTGAAATCATTTTATGCAATCAGCATAAAACTGAAAATAGTCAAAATCAGAACAAAAATAAAGAGTGCAGATAAATCCATTAATGTGTTTATTTATATTCAAATATGTAATTCTAGTTCCTTGTCGGATATGTTTATGTCTCTTCATGCTGCCATTATGTAAGAACTCTCTCATCAGGGCTCAATATTATTGTTGTAAGATTATAGAATATTATAAGCTAAAATATGTAGACAACTTTCAATATATAAAAATATACCATGGGGAATATAATGTTATTTGTGGATTTTGTCCTAATATAAACTTTTATTGCCCTATGTTTTTAAAGGATTATTCTAATGAACAAATATAACTTCCTACTCTTTAGTTTATAACAGGATCAATTTAATTTAACAACCACATCTCTATCACAAGCCAAAGGACCTTAAAGTATCTTTTAATGCCCCTGTCTAGTATATTCTTCACCTGACATCATAGATAGTCATTATGTAATTCCTGCACTCCTGCTCTTCTGCCTTTGTTTTTTACTCAATTCTTTAGATGAATTTCAGTGTTTCCATGGTTGTGAAGATCCATGTAAAGTGACAGGAATATTCTTTCAAATTACTGGTCTTGAATATACACAGATATACATAGAAACATGTAAAATTCTCTTGTTTCTATTCTGTCATGTTACTATTTTTGACTTTGGAAGCTATGCTGGGTCACTTATCTCCCTGGACCTAAAAGAGTAAGTCACAGATACTATCAATGAATATTTCTCTTCAGTTCCTTCTATTGTGGATCTCAGACACTACTCAAAGTGGATAGTTCAAGAATACTCTCACATTGTCCTCCATCCCTGTATATTCATACCATCTCCCACCCTAAAAATCTTTCAGAGCTTTGCTCAGCCTGGGTGAAGGGATGAGGGGACTGGGCCTGCCTGGACTGAATCTACCAGGCTGAGATGAATTCCCAGGGGAATCCTTGCCCTGGAGGAGGTGGGAATGGGGGGTGGGTTGGGGAGAGGGTGGAGTGGAGGGAAGACAGGGGAATCCATGGCTGATATGTAAAATTAAATTATAAAATTTAAAATAATAATAAAAATAACATATATAATGCCAAAAAAATCTTTCAGACCTATTACTTACTATTATAAACATCTCATAGAGTATTTTTGCCTACTGTTCTCCATACTGACCAGCTCACAGAGTACCACTTGCATGTCACTGAGTAGAAACATCCCAGACACACACATCCACTTCATTCTCATCAGAGACCATGTCCTATTCCTAGGTTTCATCACAGTGAGAACCACCAAGATGCTTTCTCACCAATCTATTTCAATATCTTTTATTCTGTTACATAATTACATCAAGATTGCATCCCTTGCTCTTACTAGGTACTTTTGGGAGGAGTGGCAAATCAATTGGAACTCTCATAACTTTTGGTTTTCCCTGGTTCATGACATGCTCGCATTCCCCTATGCAAGCCTACAGCTTCACTTGTTGCCCGCTGAAACTGTTACACAAAACCTTTCTTGACACCAGGCAATGTCATTTTTGAATACTTCCCCTTAAGTGGGTCTAGAGACCCAAAAGCACCTGGAATTGTAACAACCTCAAGGCAGTGCATGAGATCATGTCAAAAGTGTTGATAAAAGAAGAATAATCTTCAGAAGGGACAGACCAGTACATTAGGAAAGAACATTCTCAGGGAGATTTGTCAAGTACATTGTGTCTGATCTGAGAGCAAGAGCAGCTTGATTGATCCATTCCCATAGATTCCTCTCTGGGTCTCAGCAGGAAACCAGCAGAGTGGGATCTACACTTTAACAACTTCAAAAATCAAACCAATCTCTTTAAATGAAGTATCAAAGATATATATCAAAAATAGCAGGATTGTGTTTCTCTACAATTAAGAAAATGTCTGTGAAATGCAGAGATTTTTCTGAATGTGATTCTCCACTTATTTGGACAGAACTTAATGATTTTTGACAAAGAATATTCAACATTTGGACTCAATAGCTTTATAAGTGGGAATCTTTCTATCTACAGGAGTTTGATTGCTTTATACAGTTGCTGGGTAAAAGGCACACGTGAGTAAAGCAAATGAAGTTGTCTTAACATGAGACCTTAGCTACCAATGGAAACTGAAATGATCTGTAGATCTTTCTTTGCAATCCTATATGAGAAAATTCTTCATTGAGACTAGGGCTTACTTTAGTGGAATAAAATGAATAAAGAGGAAGGGAAGGATTTCAAACTAAGACCAGGAAAATAACCACATGAATGTAAAGTCTAATAAACCCTTGACTCTTTATTGTATTTACTAGAACATTTTTCCAAATGCTACTAATTATCTGCAATTCCCACATAAAGTATCTTTTCAGATTTTTCTTCCATTTTTCATTCATTTGGTTAGACTTTTCTGTACATTCTGCATATTCCTCTGTTTGTTGCTTTTATTTCTTCATCTTCCTATCTTTTTAAACATCATATTTTTTCCTATCTTTCTGAGCACATATCTGAACCATTTTCAAGCTCTCTTTCTTCTTCTCACTACTTACATTCAGAGATAGGTTTAGACTTTGATTCTTTGCCATCTTTTATCCATGTCTATAATGAGTACTCAAAATTTTGTGCATTTTCATTGTTTGCATTCCAAACTTACATCTTTAATCCTTCAACATATTGGAAAGAATCAACTCCTACATTTATTTCTGACCTCTACACATGAACCATGGTCCATGTGTACACACATGCATACATGTACTGATATAGAACAAATGAACGAAACTGTTATCATAAAAACCTGTGTGCTTTTATTCACAGCTCACGTTGTGTTATGAACATTTTTTTGTCAAAATTGAATGTGATTACATTACCAAAGCTGTCAAAGCATGGCAGCTGGGACCTGGTAATTCACTATTGACAAGATACTGAAAAGTCAGACATTTCAGGGAAGTCAGACAAGAATTTGATGCCCTATAAGGTGGCACCCACTTTAACTCATAGTGTGTTCCAGTGTCCTGAGCAATCACTGGCCACTAGTGGTTGTGGGGGAGTGCTGTCATTTTCTTCAGCCCTACATTGGATGTCATTGCTCCAATAAATACCCATCAACCTACACTTGGGAAAAAAATCTAATTAAGCTTTGAGTCACACATAAAATAAGACATTAAAGTAGAAGCAAAACTTGAGGGAAAGGATGAGAGATGGAAATGGGTGTGAAAATGACCAAAATTCAATATAAAATGTAGGAAACTTTTAAAAAATAAGAGGAAAAAAACCTTATGACAAAAAACTAATTTATAAAGACATTAGTCTGTAATAGTTATAAAATAACCATTAGGAAATTAAATACTTTTACTCATTGATGAGGACATTCCATTTGATATAGATAAATTGGATTTGGAGGTCTCATTACAAGTTCCTTTTTCCATTGCTGTGACAAAATACCTGGCCAAAAGCAGCTTAGTTAAAGAAGGGCTTAGTTTATCTCACACTTTGAGGGGACAATCCACCCTGGTGGGGACAACACAGTGGCTGAAACATGAGGCAGCTGATCATACTTAATAGCATTCATCAATAGCAGAGACAGACGAATACCAGTGCTCACCTGGCTTTATCATTATTGTGCTAAGGCCCCAGCCCATGGAGAGACAGTTCCCATGGTTACGATGTGCCTTCCCTGTCAATTAACCTACTTTGACATTTGTTCCCAAGACTTTCTAGACCCTGAAAAATTGGCAAGCAGTATTAACTATTCTAGAGGGTCAAGTTATAATCAGAAATGTAAAATAATACATATCAATATGCAAATTTCATACTAAGTGCCAAGCAAATGCCTTTAGGTATAAGATCACTGAGAGTATTTAGGTCTTTGGGTTCACCTGTTTTTATATTATTTCATGAAAATTCACATATTCAATTTTTTATCTCCTAAAATTGTTCATGTCAAATATTATTTTGGGACACATCCTTTGTTTGAGAAGAGCTTGAAATCTGAATGTCCTGTCCATTATACTGCTTGTTACAGAAGTGAAGACGTTGGGGATCATCTCAATGTCTTACTCTGCAAGGAAGCCTGAGGAGTCAGGAGAGACACTGGATTCATACACAAGCTGTGGGCACCTGGCCTCATCCCAGGTAGTTCTTACCCATGGAACATAACACTGAGAAAATGGTGGAAAGTAACAAATTCAAGTTTAAAATAATTTAAGAATGAATTACATATTTTTCTTGCTAGACATGAAACCCTGGGAGATTATAGTATATATTAAGTTGCTATAAAGGAATAAAAAGAAATAATTTATACTTAGTTCCATATTTACTAATTTTCATTGTTAATTTTGTTCACATTAGATGTTTGAAAATTAAAAATAGATTTCTATGTTTATGCTTATATGAGACAAAAAATTAAACATGCAACTTGTTAACCTAGAGGCAAGCTGTCTTGGAAGTATGGTTTTTCTTGGTTGATAATTAATAAAATATAAAGAGAAAATGCTTAAATTATTTTTGAATGTATTATCTAAAGTAACAGAAAGGACTTGAGCAGTGGGGGTCTTATCTTGTCTACTTTTTGTGCTCTATTCATAAACTTAGCCAACATAATGGAAAATGGGATAAAAGACATGATTTTATAATGTGCTAGCCTAACTTACACGTTATTTCTTCACATTTGTTGTGATCATATTTAATACGTTAATACTCCAAAGGAAATATGCTACTTTCTCCACTTGTATGTCATAGAATATTTATGAGCATATAATTTGTTTCTGATCATGATCTTGGCAGTAAATTAATATATTTATAAAGAAATAAAATATGGTAAAGGATACAATGAGAGTATTAATCTAACAGTTATCTAACCTGCATAGAAATCTAAAAGGATGGAATAAACATGTACAACCAACAAGAATTGGGAACCTTCACCTTCATCAGCTACAGGAGCATCTGTGGGATATGATTATTCACTTGTTGTATTCCCAAGCCCTTAAAAGTGTAAATTCAGAGAAATACACCTTGGTATCCTAAAAGCTCCAAAAATGTTTGAAAAGTTTCTAAAACTTAAATATGTTGAGAGAGTAGCCATAGCCTGTTATCATTATACATTTTAATAAGTTCTTTCATATGTTGTTTTGTTTCATGTCTTCAAATCAACATAAATAATAAGTCTGATCAGGCTTATAGACAACCATGTATATTTAAAGTTTGTGTGTTGGTTCAGGGAATAATTATAGAATACTGGAAGGTAAAATATCAAAATGGTTCTCAGACACAACACTAAAATCATATCAACTTTGTAGTTGTAAAATTAACTTATCTAGGTTTTGTTCCCAACAGAATGACCAATTCAGATATTAGTAAGAGCCAAATAACTTTTCTTGAATTTTCTTAGTCTAAGTGTCTAGAAAGATCATAGACACAGAGATACCATAAGACTCACACAAAGTCAACTAACAGGTACAATAAGCTGATAGTCATTTAGATTCCAAGGTGTCAGCTGTTTCTAAAGACCTTTTCTATGCTAACCTCTCATCCCAGCACACAGAATGACCTCCATAGACCAACAGGAGATGAGACGTGTTGAGATGAACTGGGCATCTCCAAAGGTGCCTCCTGAAGAGAACAATTGCTTCCTTTATATTTTCTGAGGGTAAATTTTGTGTGCTTTCTTTCTTTTGCCAGCATAAACCTGGATTGGTTGTGTTAACTTTGCCCCCATTCTCTATGCCAATCTGTAGGGAACCCACAGCTGTTTAGTTTAAGGTGCAAAGCAAATTTCCCTTGAATGTTTAAAGGAGACAAGTATAAATGCAAAGGATGCCCTTCTGAATTTTCCATTTGGAGCTGCAGTTAGGATGAAATGTTCCAGGTACTTTATTCAGCAATACCCGTATGGTAAAGCATCTGAGGCTGTCTTCTGGATATGCGAAGAAAGCTGATCCATGAAATCTGAACAATATGGCTGTGTAAAGAAGACTCGAACAGCAACAATATCAGTTGATATGTCAGCATGGATGGAGGAAATCTCATAAGGCATCAACCTGGATGAAGAGCTACAGGTAACTGATGACTGCTGAGGGAGAGAAAAACTGTTTTTATAAAAAGAAGTCACATAATTGCTTATCAAATACCAAGAGGCCAACCCTGAACACATATAGCTGGGAGCAGCCCTAAATGGAACTAGCAGATTGTATTTATACATTTATATGTATGTAGGTAGGTAGGTAGGTAGGTAGGTAGGTAGGTATATAGCAATAACAATTAAAGAAAAGATAAAACATAATGAATAAATAGTAAATAATACATATTTTCTTAATCATCATCATCATCATCATCATCATCATCATCATCATTATCATCTGAGGACACTCTACCACTACATTTCCTACTTTTCCTGAGAAGGAGGACTGCATATCTTTTGCTGAGGGAACTTGAAATCTGCTTATTGTCAGGAAAAGACAATGAAAGGATCCTGTTGTGGTTTAAATGAGAACAACCCCCACAGGTATCCCACATTTTAATACTTAGCAGCAGTTGGTGGCTTTTTAAGAATGATTGGGAAGGGCAGCATAGTTGGAGAATGTATGTCACTGGAGGTGGGCTTATAATTTCTAAGACCTCTTGGACATCTCCAGTGGACTCTTTCTGCTTCCTGTTTGTGCAGCAGGATGTGCGCTCTCAGCTACTGTACAAGTGCCATGCCTGTCTGCCTGAGGACTTGCTCCCTGCCATGATGGGTAAAGATTCCTTCATTGGAATTTTAAACACAAAATAAACCATTCTTTCCACATGTCATGTTCATCATGGTATTTTAATACAACAATGGAAGAGTTACGAAGTCGGATTCCCACTTGTGCTTCTAGAAGGATCCACTGTTTGGGTTTGTACTTAGAGGCTTATTAGTGTTGGTGGAATATTTAGACCTAACAGACACCTAATTTTTTTTAACTTTCTAGAAGTACAAAGTGACAAAAGACCTAAAGGTTAAGAAGGATGTGCCTGTGTGTCCTCTTAAGTGTGCTTCAAAGCATTACAGTGAGATAAAATATTGAAATGAACTAATTTATTTAGCATTTAGATAATGTGATCAAAAATACTTGCAGAGAGAATTAAAATTGCTGTATGTGGCTGTTAAGAGATCGGGGTTAATTGTGTACTTCGAATAAACAAAAGTCCTAGGACTTTCTGGAAGTATTCTATACCTCTGTGGTATGCTTGCCTCTTCTTCCATAGCTAGGGAAACTTCCTATGAATCAGTTTTATTGTCATTACCAGTACACACCTATTGTGATTTAAAATATTATGTATAAAATAAGCAAAGTAATTGTTTATAAACACTTAGCCCCAAACTCATGAGCATATCAGCAGCAATAGTCAGACTCAGTGATTACGGAAATAAACATAAAAAATACATAATGTAAAGAAAAGATATATGAGCCTTCCTCTCAGCTATCAGTGTTGTTGGCAAAATAACATAGTAAAATGCAAAATTCTACATGTAAAAGTCACATGTCTACATGTGCTGATTCCTATAAAATATCTGAATAAGACAAAAACATACATGCTCATAGAAGGTTATTTTAACTGTGTGTTAGTTTCACAGTCTCACTCATTATAAAAGATCAATATGTGTGATAATCTTACTTGTGTCATTTTAATGTTTCTTTTGGTGATATAACCATTTAGAGATTACTACTATACATTTAATACTGACATAATTTGGAAGTATTTACATTTTCAAATTCTTTTTTTTTTCTTTTTTTTTTTTTTTAATTTATTTTAATTTATTTTGCAATATAATTCAGTTCTACATATCGGTCACGGATTCCCTTGTTCTCCCCCCTCCCGTCCCCCTCATCTTCCCCCCAACGCCCCCCCCCCCCATTCCCATCTCCTCCAGGGCAAAGCCTTCCCCACAGACTGAGGTCAACCTGGTAGACTCAGTCCAGGTAGGTCTAGTCCCCTCCTCCCAGGCCGAGCCAAACAATCCTGCATAGGCCCCAGGTTTCAAACAGCCAACTCATGCAATGAGCACAAGATCTGGTCCCACTGCCTGGATGCCTCCCAAACAGATCAAGCCAATCAACTGTCTCACCCATTCGGAGGGCCTGATCCAGTGTGGACCCCTCAGCCATTGGTTCATAGTTCATGTGTTTTCATTCATTTGGCTATTTGTCCCTGTGCTTTATCCAACCTTGGTCTCAACAATTCTCGCTCATATAAACCCTCCTCATTCTCGTTGATTGGACTCCCAGAGATCCACCCAGGGCCTAGTCATGGATCTCTGCATCCAGATCCCTCAGTAGTTGGATGAGGTTTCTAGCACAACAATTAGGGTGTTTGGCCATCCCATCACCAGAGTAGGTCAGTTCGGGCTGTCTCTCGACCATTGCCGGCAGTCTGTTGTGTGGGTATCTTTGTGGATTTCTGTGGGCCTCTCTAGCACTTTGCTTCTTCCTGTTCTCATGTGGTCTTCATTTACCATGGTCTCCTATTCCTTGTTCTCCCTCTCTGTTGTCTTATATTTTCAAACTCAGTTTACTCTAGCTGCCATAAAAACAGTCAGTAAATCTTCCAATTACCAAATAATTTGAAAAATCAACATAAGGTTCAAGAGACTCCTAAGGCTTAGTATGAGCCAAATGAGGCTCCAGGTTCTGAAATCTGTGCTCCCTCCCATGACATGGAAATGATGTTACCAGTTTGCACATATGAACTTCTCTTGTCCTAACCACTAATGCTGTCATACTGCAATTCTGTCAATCACAACTGTGGTTTTCTGTGAAAGCCTTCAAATCACAAAAGGTGAATATATGAGAACATCTTCAATATGGATTTGAGCATTCAGAAAAGGGTGTTCTGACAACCATTCTAACCAACTGTAGTTAGAGTATTGATTTATATCCTATGGGATTCCAAAACAGAAATGTAGTAGTGAAATAAAAGCTTCACCTAGCCCAAGTCAACATGTACTTGTCACTAGTAAATAATAATCAAAACAGCACACTCAACCATCTAATGACACCAGGGAAGAGGCAGAGAGACAATGAAATTCAGTGAGCCATAAAGTCTATATTTTTTCATGTATTAAAATTACAAGGCATTTTTGGATTCAATGTTGGAGGTTTCTCAAGGCAGCTGATGTCAGTTATTTTGCAGTGAGTCAAGAACAAAAAGTCTAATTAACCATGCACCCCAGATATCTTTTGCAGGATCTGTCAAGTGAACACATTCTAATTTATGATTACTTTTTGTTGGTATAGATCTGTAATAGCAAAAAAAATATAAAAATTAAAATGTCTGATTAGAAACAATAGGAGGTAACATTATTCAAGTACAGTGATTTGAAAACATGAGTCTGAGCAAGTGTCCTTGTGGTATGACTAAGCATACTTGGTATGCCCAAGAGTGGTATAGCTGGTTCCTGTGATAGACTTATTCCTAGTTTTCTGAAAAACCACCACACTTATTTCCAAAGTGGCTGTACAAGTTTGCACTCCCACCAGCAATGGAGGAGTGTTCCCTTTGCTCCACATCCTCTTCAGCATGAGCAGTCACTTGTGTTTTTGATCTTAGCCATTCTGACAGGTATAAGATGGAATCTCAAAGTCATTTTGATTAGCATTTCCCTGATTGATAAGGATGTTGAACATCTCCATAAGTGTCTCTCAGACATTTGATATTCTTTTGCTGAGAATTCTGTTTAAATCTGTACCCCATTTTCAGATTTGATTATTTGGTGTCTTGATGTCTAGTTTCTTGAATTCTCTATATATTTTGGAATCCAGCCCTCTGTCCGATGTTGGATTGGGGAAGATCTTTTCCATTCTGTAATTCTGTATATTTGTAATAGCCAGAACCTGGAAACAACTTAGATGTCCCTCAACCAAGAAATGGATAAAGAAAATATGGTATATTTACACAATGAAGGATTACTCAGATGTTAAAAACAAGGACACCAGGAAATTAGTTGGAAAATAAATGGAACTAGAAAAAAGCATCCTGAGTGAGTTAAGCCAGACTCAGAAAGACAAACACGATATGTATTTACTCATAAGTGGATATTAGCTGTAAAATAAAGAATAACCATGCTACAATCCACAGACCCAGAGAGACTAGGTAACAAGGAGGGATCAAGGGGGGATGCCTAGATCTCCCTGAGAAAGTGAAATAAAAGATATTTTGTGAGTGGACTGCTGCCAGTGGGTGGTGATGGGAACATGAGCAATCAGTTTGGGGAAAAGGATAGAGAAGGAGAGTACTGTAAGAGACTACATGAAAGGGGATATTTCAGGGTCAGATAAAAACCCAGTATTAGAGAATCTCCCAGGAATCTACAAGGATGACCTCAGCTAAGACTTAGCAATGGTGGATAAACATCTTGAACTGGCCATCTCCTGTGATCAGGCAAGCCTTCAAGTAGAGGGAGGGAGAAATCAACCCAGGTATGTAACCTTTGACCTCCAGTCTGTCCTATGGGTTGTGCTGGGGTAAGAGTAGTCTAGAGATTGAGGAAGTGGCCAACCAATGATATGTCTAGCCTAAAACCAATGCCAGGAGTGTAAGCCTATTCCTGATATTGCCTGGAGCACCAAGACCCACAAGCTGGATGAACCAGAGACCAAGGATAGACCTAAATGTGGTTGGAGGGGAAAAATGTCTATGTAATGATGCCTAACAATATTCTGTTATACACATACATTGGTGCCTAATCCAATTGTCATTGGAGAGACTTCATCCAACAACTAATGGAAACAGATGCAGTTAAACATAATCCGGAGCTTAGGGAATCCTGTAGAAGAGGTAAAGAAAGGATTTTAGTGGCCAGAGGGGTCAAGGACACCACAAGAAAACTTACAGAATCAACTACCTGGGCTCATAGGGGTTCACAGTCTTAATCAACAACCACAGAGCCTTCATGAGACTGACCTAGGCACTCTGCATATATGTTAGAGTTGTATAGCTTGGTTCTCTTGTGGGGCTCCTAACTTGTGGGTCTTCTTTCTCTTTTACTCAAATTTGACCCTACTGTTCATACTGGGTCACCTTGCTCAGCCTTAATATATAGGGAGGTGCTTAGTCTTACTGCAACTTGATTTTTTATGTGTTCTTGGATTTGATTTGCCAGTATTTTATTGAGTGTTTTTGCATCAGTGTTCATGGGGAAGATTGGTTTGTAATTCTCTTTCTTTGTTGCATTTTTGTGTGGTTTGTGTATCAGGGTAACTGTAGCCTCATAGAAAAAGTTTGCAGTGTTCCATTTCTTTTATATTTTCCAATTTTGTGGAGTACAGGTTTTTGAAGTATGATCTACTGATTCTTTGGATTTCTTCCATGTTTCTTGTTATGTCGCCATTTTTGTTTCAGATTTTGTAAATTTGGATATTCTTTCTCTGACTTTTAGTTATTTGGATAAGGGTTTGTCTATCTTGATTTTCTCAAAGAACCAACTCTTTGTTTCATTGATTCTTAGTACTGTTCTTTTTGTTTCTTCCAGGCATCTACTTCTCCTGGGTGAGTTTGCTTCATTTTTTTCTAGAGGTTTCAGGTGTGCCATTGAGTCACTAGTGTGTGATTTCTCCAACTAATGTGTGCATTTAGAGCTGTAAACTTTCCTCTTAGTACTGCTTTCAAAGTATTCCATAAGTTTGGGTATGTTGTATATTCATTTCATTGAATTCTAGAAAGTTTTAAATTTCTTTCTTCATTTCTTTGTTGATCCAGTGGTGACTCAGTTTCCATGAGTTTGTAGGTGTTCTGTAATTTCTGTTGTTGAATTTTAACTTTAAGCCATGGTGGTCTGATAAAATACAGGAGGTTATTCCAATTTTTTTTTTTTTTTTTTTTTTGGTATCTGTTTGGATTTGCTTTGTGACTGAGTATGTGGTCAATTTTAGAGAAACTTCCATGGGGTGCTGAGAAAAGCTGTATCTTCGTGTGTTTGGGTGAAATGTTCTGTAGATGTCTATTAAGTTCATTTGAGTCATACTGGCTGTTAGTTCCCTTATTTCTCTGTTAAGTTTCTGTCTGTCAGTCCTGTCCATTGGTGATAGTGGAGTGTTGAAGTCTCCCACTATTAGTGTGTGTGGTTTGACATACAATTTTTTAGCTTTAGTAACGTTTTTTTATATATGTGGGTGCCCTTTTCTTTGGGGCATAAATATCCAGAATTGAGACTTCATCGTGATGGATTTTTCCTGTGATGAATATGTAATTTCTTCTCAATCTCTTTTGATTAATTTTAGTTTGAAGTCTATTTTGTTAGATATTAGGATAGCTACACCAGCTTGCTTCTTAAGCCAATTTTACTGGAAAGACTTTTTTCCCAGCCCTTTGTTCTGAGGTCTTTGAATTTGGGGTGTATTTCTTGTATGCAGCAGAAGAATGAATTCTGTCTTTGTATCCATTCTGTTAGCCTGTGTCTTTTTATAGACCATTGATATTAAGGGATATGGTGATATTTTATTTGTACTGAAATGTGATTTTAATTGTATGTTAATAAATAAAGTTGCCAGGGGGTCAGAGCTATTAGAGCCATAGCAAGAGCATGGTGGTGGTGGTGGCGGCGGCGCACGCCTTTACTCCCAGCACTTGGTAGACAGAGCTAGGTAGATCTCTGTGTGTAAAAGGATACAGCCAGCATTGGAGACACACGACTTTAATCTCAATCCCAACCATAGAAGACCTGGAAGTCTCTACAGACAGGCAGTGATGAGGCAGTCATGTGTTTGGGTTTACAACCAATGAGAAGGCAGAACAGAAAGACTATATAAAGACAAACACAGGAAGTAGTTCTCTTTTGGAGAGGTCTCTTGGCTTACGAGGCTAGCTGCAGGGTAAGGCTCTTAGTTCTGATCTCTTGACTTTCTTCTTTGCATTGGTTCTGTGTTTCTTATTTAATAAAATGGTTGGTTGCATCTACAAAGGGATATTAATGACCAGTGATTGTTAATTCCTATTAGTTCTTGGTGGTAGTGTTGTGTGTTTCCCTTCTTTGTATTTCTTGGTGTGGAATTATCTATTGCCTATGTTTTCATGGGTGCATCTAATTTCCTTAGGTTGGATTTCTTTTTCTAGTGCTTTCTGTAGGTCTCATTATCTAGAGAGATATTGTTTAAATCTGGTTTTATCAAGGAATATACTGTTAGTCTGCCTATGGATATTGAGAGTTTTGCTGGGTATGATAGTCTGGGTTGGCTACCATGGTCTCTTACTGCCTGTATAACATCTGTCAAGGAAGTTCTGGCTTTCAGAGGCTCCATTGAGAAGTCAGGTATTATTCTGATGGATCTGCCCTTATATGTTATTTGGCCTTTTTTCTTTACATTTCTTAATATTTTTTCTTTATTCTGTATGTTTAGTGGCCTGATTATTATGTGGTGAGGGGACTTTTTTTTGGTTCTAGTGTTTGTCTTTTCCTCAATTTCTTTAAGGGAATTTTTCATTTCCTCTTTGAAAGTCATCTTCTTAAAGTTATTTTTAAGGTCACTTTCTTCTCTATCTTCTATATTGGGATGTTCAGGTCTTACTGATGTAGAGCCATTAGCTTCTAGTGTTGCCATATTGCTCTTTATGTTGTTGAATGTATTCTTGCACTGGTGTCTACCTATCTCTTCCTCCAATTAATGCAAAGGATGTCTGTGTCTCAGGGAGCCACTCTTGATCCAATTGGAGCTCTTGGTCCAATTGGAGCTCTTACTCCAACTGGACTTCTTGGTTCAATTGGAGCTGGTGGGGTCTGTGTCTCAGGGAGCAGCTGCAGTTTTTGGGATGGGTGGATTTGGGGTGTGGAGTGGGGCTTGTAGGTTACAGGGTCTGATGGGGTTTCTTTCTGCAACTTGATTTATCATGTTTTATTGATACTCATGGGAGACCTGCTCTTTCCTAAATAGAAGAGAAGAAGTGGATTGAGGGGTGGAACAAAGGAAGACTTGGGGAGAGGGACTGGAAAGAGAAGAGGGAAGGGAAACTGTGGCCAGGATGTAATATGAATGAATTAATTTAAAAAATGAGTCTGAGTAACTCAGATCTCATTGTTTATCATTCTATGGCTCTATCTTCCCAGCAAATGGTGCTGTATTTTCTATTTATTATAACCCTTACTTAAACATAAAACATCTATCTATAGACTTATCATATTTGATGATATTCTCCCCAAAATTGATAAAAACCAGAGGAAAAAATATTCTTACTTATAAGTATTGTTTTCTTGATAATATATCAACCATTGTTCTTAGGTTTATTTAATTTATAATTTGAAATTGATCCAGTTTTCAACATTTAAGTTTGATATATGAATTTGAATATATCATTAGGATCACATTTGAAGTGACCTTTAAAATAATTGATGACCTTTTCCCAATATGTTGGTGACATTAAGCTCCTACTTTGTCATATAAGATCTTTTGAAATACCACCATTGAATATTTTAGTTTGTTTAATTTAAACAGATCATTCAAATATCAAGTAATCTTAGGGTTGGAAGAATATTTGGTGTGTCCTCTTTCATACTTTGATCTTCCTATCCAACATTCTACAGTATTATAAACACACACACACACACACACACACACACACACACACACACACACACACACACACACACACAAACGTAGTACCAAACACAATTTTTTTTTTTTGCCACTAAACGTTTGTTTCATTTGGGATCTTTAAATAATTCAACAGATCAGAAATTTAAAAGCCAGTCATTTTTTTAAACTCATGATCCAGCCAAAAGAACAATACTTCTTTAAAATAGAATCTAATCTATTCTAGAATATCTTGAATCAGACATGATGTTATATGCCTGCCATCTTGGTACTCAGGACACTGATGTGGGATAATCATGGGTCTGGGAAGAACCAGGCATTTAGAAAAGCTACATTTTAATGAAACAATAAGTAATAGTAATAAATAAAATCTTAAAATCCTGTATTGTATTCAGTAAAATATCAAAGTGTTTAGCTTAGCCTTCCTTGACTCAAGCAATGGAAAGGGTTCTTGGGAATGTTCTCAAGTGAATTAAAAATTACAATAAAATGTTAGGGAAAGGATGTTGTTTGCTCTCTAGTTAAAGTAAGGGTAAGCTTACATTATATGAAGCTTCTCTTTAAAAATTGATCATGGGGTTGGAGAGATGGCTCAGTGGTTGAGATCAGTGGTTGATCTTCCAGAAGGTCCATGCTCAATTCCCAGAACCCATACAATGGCTCATAACTATTTGTAACTCCAATTCCAGGGGATCTCACACTCTCTTTTGCCCTCTATGAGCACCAGACACACATACATGTGGTGCACAAACACATGTGGAAGCAAGACACCCACACATGTAAAGTACAACTAAAAACTAATCTTAGATAGTGTCTCCATCATAAGTGGAGAAAAAGCCCAGCATATTAAGAAGACTAAAGGCCTCCTTCTGAAATTAGTCTCTCCAGTTTTCTTAGATGTTCTCTACATATTCTTCCCTGAGAATTACTGAGAGCTGGAGCCTCTATCCTCTTTACTCTCCACACCTTCTCTGGTTATTCTGCTGGGCAAGCACTGAAGATGTCATTTCAGAAGAAGAGGTGAAATACAAAGACCTACCAGGCATGAAGCTTGTGTTCATAGACATGATGGAGAAGCAAAATATGAGAGCAGTATATTCTACAGAATAATAATAAAACATACAGAAGAGGTTATACATACATATTTGAGGGTAAAGTAGAGAAATCCACAATTTCATTTGTGCAGTCTTTAAATAAATAAATGCTACTTTGGATCTCAAGATAATACCCATACCAAATTTGCAGTACTACTAAATCTTTCCTAACCTTTAACCTCATGGAAAACTTATAAATTATAGATTTATCTGATCACTGAGGCTTTAAGAATTTTTCTTCTAGTCATTGCTTCCTTAATCATGTTGTATAATTATTTACTCTCCTGTAATTTTTAAAAATGTATTTTGCTAGGAATCTTATACTTTCTTCTAATTTATTTATACAAATAACTTATTGGGTGTTATGTTTAATGTATATTTATTAATTAATGAGCATCAAGGAATATGCACTGAGATTGTTATGGGGGGCATGCAATGTCATTGTCTCTCCTCTGAATCTGCTTGCTCTAAGCAGCACTGGTGCTAGAGGTTCCCGTTTCTATCACCATTGCTAAAATTAATTTAATTATGGAATTATCAGAAATCCAGGTCAATTTCATCAGTTTTCCAAGTGTGATCTATCATCTGATGTACTAACTGAAGCACGAATGGGGAAAATTTATACCTACTAAAAGCTATGGTAGGAACAGAAAACTCAACACACAGGAAAATGCAACTGTGATGTGGCACACTTAGGATATGAAGGAGTATTGCTTGATTGCTATGCAGTATGCTGAATAATAAAACAGTCTGAGAAATAAAAAGAAATTTAGAATACAGAACTTTGATGGACACAAAATAATGTTGCAATGAATGATTGAAGAAAGAGCCATGCCACCTTTTGTTCCATTAGAAGGACAATCAGGCAAGAGTCCTTATACAAATGGGGTATTTCATTAGAATAGTTGCAAAAATTCTGGACTGTGCCAGTCGAAGAGAGAGAAGAGAAACTCTGTGAGCAAGGGGTATCAAGATCATGATGGGGAAACTTACAGAGACAGCCAAACCAAACCAGAGGGAACTCATGAAATTTAGATCAACAGCTGTGGAGCCTGCATCAGACTGTACTAGGCCCTCTGCATAGCAAGGCAGTTGTGCAGCATGATCTGCTTAAGGGGCCCCCTGGAAGTAGGATCAGAATCCATCCCTGGTACATGAGCAGGCCTTTTGGATCCCACTACCTATGATGGCACACCTCCCACAGCCTTGAGGCAGGGGGAGGGGCTTGGACCTGCCTCTACTAAATGTACCTCCCCATGGGAAGCCTTACCTTCTTGTAGGAAGGAATGGGAGGGTAGTTTGGGAAGGGGGATGCTAGAGAGGTAGGAGGAGGGAAGATAAGGATCTTTGGTATGTAAAATGAATTAAAAAATTTTCTTAAAGAAAAAATCTGGACTCTGAAGTCAAAGAGCTAAATAAGGCAAAGCAGATTGTGCTAAGGCACATGAGAAAGGGTGTGCCATTTCAGCTTTGTGGTGGAGATTGACCAAGACATCCCTGAAGCCCAGTTGTTCTATTTTCCTTGCTGTTAGAACTATGGAGAAGAAAGGATTTAGCTGGCTTATACTTTCAGGTCACAGTATATCACTGAAATAAATCAAGGCAGAAACTCATTCAGGAACCTGAAAGAAGGACTGCTTGCTACTTCACACAGCATCTCCTCTAACTAGAGAACTCATTCCCTGCTGAAAAATACAGCAGGACCCTTGGAGGAATGTCTCAAAATCTGACTTGCTCTTGCTTAGCTAGCTTTCCTATACAACCCAGGGCCAGTTGCAGAAAGATAGTACTGTCCATCGTGGGCTGGACCTTCCCATATCAATTAACAAATGTGACAGTTCCCCATCAACATGCCCAGGTCAATATGATATAGACAATTTCTCAATTGAGGAATCTTCTCTCAGATGACTGTAGGCTGTGCCAAAATGACCATTAAAGATAACCAGGACACCAAGTCTCACTTTCAAAACTTTCAAAGCCTTGGAATAATAGGTATCCATTGATCACCTTCTTTTTCAAGGAGTCAAAACTTCTGAAATTGCTGGGTTATGGAATCACCTTTAAGTGTGAGACACATGGTATGTGTCACAATTTAGATAATTAGGAAAAAACTATTAATTGAGATTGGGGAGTAAGAGTCTGAACATGTCAGACAAGAAACCATTCTTTCTCATAAAATGATTTCAGACATATTCAAATCTTATTCATTATATTTGCACACATGAATAAACATTGCCACAGCCACAAACCTATGATTTCAGACTGGCTGAAATGTCTACAGTCTTTGTCTACATCAAACAATTTTGCATTTCATTTTAAAATTTGTGTACCAATATCTTTCCTCCAAATATGCAGCCTATATATACTGGGAGAATTTATTCCATTATCCTATTCAATACAGAGAATGGTAATGTCCAAAGTAGACAAAGAGACAGGGAGACTTCATAATTGTAGATTTCTAGATGTCTGTTTAACCAAATTCAAGAACATATCAAAAAATTATCCAGCCGGGCGGTGGTGGCTCATGCCTTTAATCCCAGCACTTGGGAAGCAGAGCCAGGCAGATCTCTGTAAGTTCAAGCCCAGCCTGTTCTACAGAGCAAGATCTAGGACAGAGAAACTCTGTCTCAAAAAAAAAAAAATAACCACAAAGAAACACACAAACAAAATTATCCAATAGGAACAAGCCAGCTACATCACAGATGTGCATGAATGGTTCAAGATACATATATTAATAAACATAATCTACCGTACAAATAGACTAGAGGACGAAAATCCCTTGAGCATCTTGTCAGATTCATAAAGGGCCTTTAATAAAATCTGACATCCTTTCATGATAAAAGTCCTAGAGAATCTAGGAATACAAGGGACACGTCTCAACATGATGAAGTAAATAAATAAACAGCAAGCCCACAGCCAAGTTCTTGTGCAACTAATTATTTTTAAATCCCTTTCAGGTTGTAGTTTTCAATGACTAGAACCTACAGAGGAGGTAAAATAGGAACCCCAAGACTGCAGGACTTCAGCTTTGTATAAGCTTATGGCAGCTGCTACAATAACAAATCCTGTGATGTCCCAGGGCCAAGTAGTTAAAAAAAGATGCTAGTAAGGTAGGAAAGTGTTTTCTCTTTCAATCCTGAATACTTGCAATGGTCTCATTCAATGTGATTTATTCATCAGAGTGGGCCTTTTAGCAGGCCATAGTGACGGCCAACCTCTGAGGTCTATGGCTTTATTAATCCTTAATCAAGTGGGGCAAAATTAGTAGGACAAGATGTTTCCTCCCAACCTTAGGATCCTAAGAGTCAAAGGATATGTGTATTTTAAAGAAACTGTAACATATAGCAATGGTATACTCTAAAATCTTACTTCTGTGGCAATTTGATATCACAGCAATAGCATACTATGCCAAAGAGAGCTTCAGGAAGTGACAGAAACAAACAAGACATTAGTAGTCTATTGTAGACCATGGAGGATTATAATATTCACTTACTGTCTTTCCTTTATAGTCATAATGAAATGATGAAATTTGATGTTTAATGTGTTACCATTACTTGTCTTTTCCACAAAACAAAGTTATAGCAAATGGAATTGCAGGAATAACAATATTAGCTACCATTTTACAAATCCATCAAACTAAGAAAATTCAGAACTACCAAGGCTGTAGTTCAGTGACAAACTTCTGTGCTAAATGTTTAGACCATTCTCAAGGGATTCACATTCTGGCTATTTAAGGCTCTCAAATGGACCTTCCAAATCTTTCTCTGAGTAAACTCATAAACACGATAAGAACAGCAGAAGAAAAAAACATAGAAATTGTTTCTTTTGCTTCCTTGCTGTAGGATCCTACAAATATTTTATATCTTCTCTCATCACAAACTTAGCCACCTAAAAAGAACCAAAGGGATAGGTAAAGGAAATTCTCACAAGCAAGACAGAAGTAGGAAAAAAAGCCACATATAAGAGCTCCACTAATGATTTAACAGGTACATCAAGACACTGGATGGAACATGAGGGCATTTAAAAAAAATCTGGTTAGCATGGAAGTGAAGAATAGTCATGCAAAATGCATCTTTTGACATGAGGGTAGATAATGGGAAGGGAAGTAGTAGACAGACTCAAACATGCACTATGTCAGCTTCAGTTTTTAGTCTACTTGAATTCTGAATAAATGCACTTCTGTAATTTGTTTCACACTTGACTGGATATGTCAAGAAATTCTGCAAAAGTCAACACTGTCCTTCTCAGCATCAGAAGTTACATGAAATATTGAAGTGAGCATAAACTTGAAAGACAGACTTATAATTAAATCCTAAGTTTATTAATTTATTAATCAGCCATTTTGACCAAAACAGAGTATTTTCTCATCTATAAAATAAGCCACAACATGCCAGGGGCCAGGATTACATTTGTGGGGATGAGGAGGTGTACAATGGGTAAGAGTGCATGCTGTATATATTTCTACCATATATAAAAGGAAATTAAAGACCATCCCTTAAAGACCTTCTGGTTATTAGTTACAAAGTGTACTTCAAATATTGGGAGACAAAAGCAGAGGCATCTTCTCTCCAGGTCAATTTTTTTCTTTCTGATATACTCTCTCTAATTGTTGCTTCAACAGCCCAGCTGTGTTTGCTCAGACTCTCTGGATAGTAATTCTTTCCAGAGATGATAGTGTTTTATGCAGAAACAAACAAAAAGTTTATTTTGTACTTAGAAAGCTTTTCATTCCCAACAACACTATAATCCTTAAAATGAAAGCATCTAAGGGAGTCATCAAATGAAGCCCCTTTCCTTTAATAAGATCATATGTAAACTGGAGATGTAAATTACCTTGTTAATAATGTTATCACAATAATCCTACTTTCGGGCGTCTGTGGCATTGGTAAAATATATAGAAAATATAGTAAATTAGAGGATGGAGAGACGGTGCCTTAGGGAGAGGGTTTGCTACACAATCATGAAGACCTAAGTTCCAATCTACAAAACCCATGCCAAAATGCAGCAAGGTGGTATACATCTGTAACCCTAGCACCAGGAAAGGAAACAGGCAGATCAATGGAGCTGCCTGGGTATCCAATATAGTTGAGTTAAGAACCCCAGATTCAGTGAAAGACTCTGTTTCCAAAGAGTGTGTGGATAGTCTCTGGTGAGAAGTTGGGTGTGATTCTGATAGGTCTGCCTTTTTAAATTACTTGGCCATTTGCCCATACTGCTTTTGATAGTCTTTCTTTTTTTCTGTATGGTTAGTGTTTTGATTATTATGTGGCAGAGGGATACAATCTATTTGGTGGTCTGTAAGCTTGTACCTTTTTGGCATATCCTTCTTTAGGTTGGGAAATATTTTTTATAATTTTGTTAAATATACTCTCTAGGTTTTTTGAGCTGGGTTTCTTATTTTTCTATTTCTGTTATTCTTATGTTTGTTCTTTTCATAGTGTTCCAGATTTCCTGAATATTTTGTGTTAGAAATTTTTTAGATTTAACATTTTCTTTCACAAATGAATCCATTTCCTCTAATGTGTCTTAAATGCCTGATTCTCTCTTCCATCTCTTGTACTCTGTTGGTGATGCTTGCATCTGTAGTTCACTTACTCATATTTTGCAGAATTACCTCAGTTTATGTTTTCTTTTTTCTTTTTTTTTTTTTTGGTTTTTTGCCAGACAGGGTTTCTCTGTATAGCTTTGCGCCTTTCCTGGAACTCACTCTGTAGCCCAGGCTGGCCTTGAACTCTCATAGATCTGCCTGGCTCTGCCTCCCAAGTGCTGGGATTAAAGGCGTGTACCACCACCGCCTGGCTTCTTTATTGTTTCTATTTCCATTTTGTGGTTTTGAACAGTTTCCTTCATCTGTTGGTTTGTTTTTTTCTTGGCTTTCTTGGCATTCTTTTAGGGATTTATTGATTTCATCCATTTTTTTTTGTTTGTGTTTTCCTCAATTTCTTTAAGGGATATTTTTTCATTTCCTCTTTAAGGACCTCTATCGTCTTCAAAAAGTTGCATTCAAGGTTGTCTTCTTATGCTCAGGTTATGTTGAATTGTTCAAGTCTTGCTGTTATTGATTAGCTGGGTTCTGGTATTGTCATATTTCCCTTTCTGTTATTGATTGTGTTCTTACACTGGTGTTTAGGCATCTGAATTTTAGATGATTATAGCTCTAGGTGTTGATTCCTGCACTTGTCTTTGTTGGATGGGTGTTTTCTTCCTTGGTTTTTCTTTCCTCTCTGTTTTTCTGGCCTAAATGGCCAAGGGTTCTGGTGAACAAATGAGTCTTTGGGTCCAGTTAGGTGTCTACTCTGAGGTATTGGGGGCCTGGGGTCCCTAGATCCAGCTTGGCCTCCAGTAAAGCTGAAGTATTCTTCTGAAGTTGTACCAGGATATGGAGCACGGTGGAGGTTGTATAGTCTAGGGTCCCTAGGACCAGCCTAGCCTTCAGTCCTGCTGCTGGGAGTAGGGCCCCTAGATCAAGCATGTGCTCTGGAGTCACTAGAATGACTCTGGCCTCAGGTAAACCTGCTGAGGCTGTGGGTCCACCAAGTTCAGGAGGAGAACCGAGAACACTGGCAACAGCCTGTAATGTTTGGGCATTATGAGAACCCACTAGCAAACATCAACAGTCTTCTGAGATGCACAGTTCAAATCAAAGTCATGGTGGCATTAGGAGACTGGTTTCCTGAAGGATTATGTTCAGATTTATTTTTATCAACCAAAGCAGGCGTAAGACTGGATGAAGACAAAGCTGAGCAGTTCCTAGAGTTCTGAGCTTTTAGAATGCTGCTACCTGTTTATTTTGTTTCAATTTAATTATTTGAGACAGTAGAAACAAATAACCATGATGATTCCTGAATATTTTTCCTCTTCAGATTTTAATAAAAAAAATTATCTCTCTGACTCTCCTTTTTGCTCCTCCTCCTCTCCTCTGTCTATTCCTTCCTCTCTTCCTCCCACTCCATCTTTCCACCTTTCTTCTCTCCCTCCCTGTCTTATTCAGTCTCTCCCTCTCTCTTCCTCCCCCTCCCGCCTGATTCTTTCTCCCCATCCTTATCTCTCTCTGTTCTTTCTCACACACCTTGAATATTTTGAGACAATTTCAATAAGTTCAGACATCTGGAAAATATATCCATGAAGCCTAACAGTGCCTGTACTCAGACACAGAGACATAGACGGAGACAAATGAGAGACAGACACACATACACACATGGACACACACATACACACAGGGTGAGGGTTAAAGGACAGGGGGAGGGAGAGAGAGAAACCACTAATCCTTTGAATTTCAGTTTAAAGGGAGGGTATAATAGCTTTTAGTGACTTTTAGAATAATTGTGCATAGTTATAAACAGCAAATCTATCATTGCCTTTTAGCATTATTATCTTTTGTTGTGATGTGATATGAATAAAACACAGCCTCGAGACAGGAAGCCTTGGGGAGTCTCTAATAAGAAATAAAGAATCCTGTAAAAAACAGAAAGTAGACTACCTTTCATAGAATATATGCTCAATGCCGATTTAGTTCTTTGTAAGTGAAAAAACAAAATAGAACCCATTTATTCTAACTAGTGCTGAATATGTATGGCTTTACTTTTCTATCTCCACTTTCAAGGATTATTGTCAGCTTTTGTTATTATTTATTTGAAAATATAAAATTACAATTTGTGGACATGTATCTACATGGAAGCTGGGCATTATCAAAGGTGATGATGAGCAGACTGTGGACAATAAATGTCTAATGCATTGAACAAATGAGCCTTGTTTCTGGAAGACCAGGTATGATTAGTCTGAGACCTAGACACAGGGATTAATTAATTAATAATACTTAATGTGCACTTATATCACCGCTGTCCATCACTCCATGTGTCAAGCACAGGTTCTGACAGAACAGTACCATACCAAGTTCCATTGATGTTAACAAGTCCCCTCACTGCCTTCAGAACCTAGGAACAAAATTCTAGTCTAAATTCTTTTTCTCTTCTCTTGTTGCCAAATGATTTGTAATATATATATAAAGCTAAGATCTTAGACAGAAATAAAAACAAGATCTGTGATGTAAGAACACGATTAAAAGGGGGAGGGGAGATTACATCCCAGGGACTGTTGGTCAAAGCAGTGAACCTAGTTAAAGTTTGTTAGGTATCATAGGAAATAAGAGGGATTACAAAATATGAATTTTGTATATTATAAAATTGTGATGAATATGGTGATCTAGAATTAAGTATAATAATTTGTGGTGATATTGTGTCCCCCAATATATTGTGCACCCTAATAAACTTATCTGGGGTCAGGAAACAGAACAGCCACTAGATAGACATAGAGATAGACACTAGATAAACACCAGAAAAATGGTGGCACACACACCTTTAATCCTAGCATTCCAGAGGCAGAGATTCATCTGGATCTCTGTGAGTTCAAGGCCACACTGGAAACAGCCAGGCATGGTGACACATACCTTTAATCCCAGGAAGTGATGGCAGGAAGAAAAAGGTACATAAGGCATGAGGACCAGGAGCTAGAGCCTTTCTAAGCTTTTAGCTTTTAGCAGCAGTTCAGCTGAGATCCTTTCAGGTGAGGACTCAGAAGCTTTCAGTTTGAGGAAACAAAATCAGCTGAGGAATTGGCAAGTTAAGGTTAGCTGTGGCTTGTTCTGCTTCTCTGATCTTTCCGCATTCACCCCAATATCTGCCTCTAGGTTTGTTTTTATTAATAAGACCTTTTAAGATTCATGCTACAAGAATTATTCTCAGTAGAATGCCAAGTCTATTTAAAACTACCCCTACACTTACTGAATATATTTCTTACTCAACAAGGAGTTTGTAGTTGAGGCCCACTGATCAACACTGGTTCTTTCTTCTGTCTGTTACAGTGTTCTGTGAGCTATAGTCAATGAACTGAATCTGCCTCACCACCTGATGTGGCCTACAAAGTAGACTTGAAAACAGATCCAAAGAAAAATGATATATCCTGTAACATAAAAATGTGAAACTAATTGTAAGTGAATAAATATTTATAGGAATAGCATCATACATTATAAGACTTCATAACATGAAATATTTTTTTCCTTTGTTTTTTTGAGACAGGTTTCCTCTGTGTAGCTTTTTGCCTTTCCTGGAATTCACTCTGTAGCCCAGGCTGGCCTCATACTCACAGAGATCCACCTAGCTCTGCCTCCTGAGTATTGGGATAAAAGGCGTGAGCCACCACCGCCCCGCAGCATGTGATATTTTGTGATAGAAATCATATGGCCTCAACACTAAACATTTGCTTTACCCTTCCCTATATCTATCATATGTATGTAATTGAAATATATATATATAGAGAGAGAGAGGGGTATATGCAAAGATATGGAAGGAAGAAGACAAAGGGGGAAATGATCAAATTACAATCTCAAAAGATAAATATTTTTAATAACATCAAAAATTTTAAGTTGTATTCCTCTCCCCTCCTTCCCCACTCTTTCTCCCCAAGTGTTTGTGTGTGTGTGTGTGTGTGTGTGTGTGTGTGTGTGTGTGTGTGTGTGTGTGCATGCTGACACAGGCTAACATTGGACCTGGATCCTTTTGGCGTGAGTGCAGTGAAATGAAGACCAGTTCTATGCAAGAGCAAAATGCTCTTAACTGCTGAACTATCTCACCAGTCCCGGTCCATCATTCCAAATCTGTTTCACATTCTATGAAACTGGTTTCATTTGCTACAACCTTAAATCCATTGTGCTTAGAAATCCTTTATTTTTGTTTTCTTATTTTTCTTTTTCCCTTGCCTGTAGGTTTTCAAAATTCAGGTGTCCCATAGGATGGAGGCCATGTTTTTTAAATGACTTTTCAAAAGAAAACTGATTTAATGTGTTTATTATGAATCTTCTAAATGTTTTCTTGAAAATATATATTGATTTATTTATATATATATATATATATATATATATATATATATACATAAATTGTAATCTATGGTAAGAAGTGTTGCTTGACTATATGACAACTCACCCATGTAAAAGATCATTGTTCATAATTGTTTCACAGTTCTTTCCTGTTCACATCATTATTTATCACATGCCCATCACTCCACTCTCATGCTGACAATTCAGTCCTCCTCTAAACTGCAGAAGGAGAAACACCCTTACATGTACCCTCTACAAATCAACAGATAAGTTTGTTTGTTTCATGCTCTTTGAGCAGAAAGTCTTTTATCATAGAGCATACTTACACAAAAGTTTTCCAGATGATATCAGTTTAGTCTCTGCAAGGACTACACTGGTGTATCTTCCCACCAGCGATGCATCAAAGTCCCAAGAGCAAGGATTTACTTTGGAGAAGAAGCATGAAGTACAGGTTACTGTGTTTTACCTGAAGAAAAGCTGCCCTGTCTTGTGATATTCGAAATTACATTTTTTCATGAAGCTATTATCTTTTGTACCTACCTCTTCCAACTCGGTGTGTTGTACATTTGCATTTACAAAATCCAACAAGCAGTATACTGAGGAGTCTCGAAAAGTAAATTAAAATTGTATTTCACAGCCTGCTGAGAGCTAAGAGTGTGCTACAAAGAATAATCATCCGCCAAAGATGTGCAAATTGCAACACTGAAGAACCAGTAAGCATGCTGTTACATAACAAGGGAGAATTAAGGTTGCAGTTGAAATTATGGTTATTTGCAAACCTATAACGTATTATGGATAGTAACTGGTATAAACTAGGTAGTTTCACTGAATTCCTTCAGAACCTTAAATGTAGAAGACAAAAACGGAAGAGTCAGAGACAAAAGACTTGAAGATGGAATCAGCATCACTATAACCTATTTTGGTGAATTTTTAACTGGTCATTGTTGAAGATTGGAAAAGAGAACCAGAAGTAAGTATGAAGTCAAACTCTGGAAGCTCAAAAGGGAAGGAAACTATGTTGTTCTCATTGTGTTTAGAAAAGGTCTATAACTACACAACTAATGGATGAACTCCTGCAATACACACAGATGATCCACCGTGCTTTGATAATGTCATGGCAGCTGAACACAGATAGTTTGCACGTAACAGAGAAGGCTTTAAGCATGAGAAAGTTATTGATTTCCAAAACACTATGGTCGTGAAAACAGTCTGATAAAACTTTTCATCTGTAAATATTTTTACCCTTATGCCTTCCTGACAAAGTAAGAAATCCCTATATGGACAAGCCATAGACCCAAAGGGCAGACCCAGAAAGGAAATATTTGAAATGGAATTTTTCCAGGTTTTGAAACATTTTAGAATTTTTTCTGTTTGATGTTAAATGTTGTCTGAGACTAGTAACTACTTAGCTCCTAAGAATGACAGTGTCTATACCTGGTATCCCTTCCTTTCTAGCTGATACAATTTCTTTAGCTATGGTAACTTATGTTAGAATTTCACAAGACTAAAGAAAAAAATAAATTTTTGCCCTAGGATTCTTGTAAAGCTGATCTTGCTGGAAACCTGATTCCCTGAGGTGGTATGACTTGAGATCTTAAACTGATGATATTAAGAAGATTTGGCCATAGAGTTAAAAATTTGGGGGAAATGATAATTGAATTTTGCATATAAGACAGTTATGAATCTCTAGAGCACATAGAAGATTACAATGGATAATTGACATGCAAATTTCACATCCCAGTTGAGAGAATTTGTGAACATATTATATTCATGGTAAAAGGGGCTTTGTAGACATGACTAAAAATCCTGAGTAATTATCCTGGATTAAATTATATGGAGATAATATAACAAAAACACTCCTATAAATGAAGACAAGAGGATCAGAATACTAAAAGATAAAATGGTATGAGAAGAAGGTTGACCTCTACAAACTAAATGACAAATCAAGTGATAAAAATCTTCTTTTGGATCCATCATAAAAGTAGAAACCCCAGCCAGCTCTTCTATTTAATAAATTCAATGATACCTATCTTAGCCTTGTGACCTACAAAAAAATAAGTGATAAAATTTTGTTTTTTATTAAGTTGGTAATTTGTTACTACCACAATAGATTAAAAACAACATGTGAGTATTCTGATAAAGTTGGTTTTGCAGCAAGAAAGTCCCTTGGCTTTCCTACAATCTCTTGTGGAGGATTTTAAATTGTGAGGTATATTCAGATGTGTTTATTTTGTTCATGTTAAAAGAGCTGCAAGGTAGAATTTAGCGCAAGATCAGCTATTACGCGAAGCTTCTCCGCTGAAGTGTGTTCCTAACAGGGCATGATAAACTATAAGTGAAAGCTGGCAGAACTACCTTGGTGTCTGGGAAATGCTACAAATAGCAATGATCTTCTAAGATGTATAGATGGTAAATTTCTGAAGAAACGCAAACATAATCTTATAATCTTAAGAGACCAGAATCCAAAAGGATTCCGGGAAACTGGCGGTCAGCAGTATTTATTGAATAATGAGTGATTGAATCACCTGCTCTTCCCAGAAACATCTGCTCATTTTTATCTTCAGGCACTTCCTAGTGTTGTATCTGTCAACAGTGGCCTCCCTTCTTTACTCCACTTCTTCATCTCCATTCTTTGACTAGATTACAGTCTTTTTTTTAAATCTGAGATACTATTATAAAAGTATATAACTGATATTAAGGTGACACAAAGGACAATAAAATGGATGTCAGAAAGACGTTATCTGAGATGACATCTTCCATATTTTATATTCAGGTATGTGTCTCTAACACCTATGTACATGGTGTGTAGATTGTATTGTTGAGTGACATGATAAATAAAGTGTAAATGAAAGTATGTGTATGAATAAAATTGCCAGTATGTTTGTGTATGAAAAACATTGGTTTCTAGGTTCTTTTATTTTCTTACTCTTCACTCCCATAGCTACTTCAACATTTCCTTTTTAAAAACTGGCATCTATTATCATTTGTGTGTGTGTGTGTGTGTGTGTGTGTGTGTGTGTGTGAGAGAGAGAGAGAGAGAGAGAGAGAGAGAGAGAGAGAGAAACAGAAACAGAGAGACAGATAAACAGAGAAAGTGTGTGTGTGTGTGTGTGTGTGTGTGTGTGTGTGTGTGTGTGTGTGTGTGTGTGTGTATGTGTGTGTGTGTGTGTGTGTGTGTGTGTGTGTGGTGTGTGTTTAGTTCTAGGGAAGAAAAGTATGGATTTATGCATCCTAAGCAAACGTTCTACTGTAGCTAGAGTTTTCCTGCCTGGCCCACAGTCAGGACAAATCTCTCTCACCTGCCAGTCCCACAGCCACTCAGACCCGACCAAGTAAACACAGAGACTTATATTGGTTACAAACTGTATGGCCGTGGCAGGCTTCTTGCTAACTGTTCTTACAGCTTAAATTAATTCATTTCCATTAATCTATACCTTGCCACATTGCTCGTGGCTTACCGGCATCTTCACATGCTGTTTGTCATCATGGCGGCTGGCAGTGTCTCTCCGACTCAGCCTTCCACTTCCCAGCTTTATTCTCCTCCTTGTCCCACCTATACTTCCTGCCTGGCCACTGGCCAATCAGTGATTTATTTATTGACCAATCAGCAACACACTTGACATACAGACCATCCCACAGCATTCTACCACTGAACTAGTTCCCCAAACCTGCTGAAATGACCAATTGTTTCTAGAAATAAAGTGTTCCCAAGAATCCAGCAAAGCCAATTCTAACAATTCTTTGGGAAAATTCATCTTGCCTGTTAATACCTCCATTGTCTCACCTGGAAAAAAGGGAAAAAAATGAAATAAATGATGTTTAGTATTATTCTGATCATGTTAAAATTCTTGACTTGCTAAATATTAAACCCAGAATTGGTCTTAGCATCATGATTAATCCATAGCTAGCCTCAGTGATTAGAATTTATTAAAACTGGCAAGGAATCATCCAGTGCTGACAGAACCAATGGGAAAGTTCCCCAGGATGCTGAGATAACTTTATTCTCTACCTCTTTATTCATATGCTGGTGTCCCACACTTGGCTGCCCAGCAAGATTTATGTGAAGTAACTCCAGGGTTACTCAGCATATAATTCTAGGGTTACAGAGCAATGATGACAGCACCCTTTGTCTTAACATCTTCAGTCTATGTAGATAGGAATCCCACAGATCCTTCCAGAAGGCCATAGTCAAGTGTCAAATGCCCCATGATTTCTCATTCTCAAATACACCCAATTAATTATTCTCTGCCATAGAGTATAGATTTGTTCAATAAAATATAAGTGTAAAGGTTATTATAATACTTGATTATTATATTTTATATAGAGAAAAATGATACTTTTCATGAATGTTTTAAAAACAGTAATATTTTAAGAGATGTAAAAATAATTTCAACTAAAATATATTTTTAACTTTGAAACATTAAAATTTGAGATTTCATCTTTTCTGGAAGAAATAATGGAAGGAACATTCCTGATCCTCTCATCCATGATAGCTTTGGGTCCAGAGATTCCAGGAATAATATATGATCATGTCATCTTTAAATTCCTGAAGAACTTATGGCAGAAGTCATACATGCCATGTCCCATGAGATATTATTAGTATTAAGATCCAGACATTTAAAGCACTTTAAAGCATGAAAATTTTTTTGTTCACAGTAATCCAGCAAGATGGGCAACTTCCTGCTGTGTGTAACAGTATCTGGTATTGTCAAGAAGGAGAATTTTGGATTTATTGAGTTACAAGCCACATACATAACAGCCTCTTCTTTGTGAACACTTCTGGAGCAAACTTGTGCATATTTTTATAACTTAGCAGGATGTTTAGGAGAAGGCATTCAAAGACAAAAAGAAAATTCCTATTTTATGTATTCAAAACACTGTCTTTCTAAATTTACAAAAGAATACTAGCCACAGGACACATGATTACAAATTTCTAATTACTAGACCATGCAAGTCAAAACACCTTACAGTGTCTGTCCTACAGTAGCCAGAACTCAGACAATGACGGGCAACTTCTCTTCTTTTATCCCATATATGACTGAAAAACAACCACATAAAATCATGTTTACCATACCAGGTATATCAGATGCCCCCACTTTGAGTTAGCATACCTCCAATGTGTTCTAACAACATCCACTCAGAAAATTCCTGAAGCCTTCACATTTGTGACAATAATTTTTTTTCCAAACTTATCTGTCCTTGGTAATTACAAAATACAGCTGCAATGGCTGACTCCCTTCCTATGTCAGCTTCTGATAAAAATCACTTGTTTCTTATTTTGGGACAGTCTTCATTATGCATGAAAACCTCACAGTTGAGTTCAACTTACTTCAGACCCCAGCCTTTCAGCAGGTGTTGTGCCCAGATAGATCCTTTAGATCTCTCTCCTCATTCCATGCAGAGAATTTGTTAATGTAGCTCATGATTGTTGAACATGGGCATTGTTTGTTCAGTTTTGATCTTCTTTATTTGTAGTTTGGTGTGCAAACATTTTAGTTTTCTGTTGCTTTGACCTCTTGAATGGAATGGGTCATGCAGTTTCATTTTTTTCACTTTATAAACCTGTTATTCAAGTTAGCTTTACAGCCCAACTAATTTGAGGTTCTTACTGGACAAACATACATTTTAATAAGCTTTAATGGATGTCATAAACAAAATGAAATTATTTGTTCCATCTGTCTCAGCATATTGTGCTATGAGCTTGACATTTCATTGAGACAGAGCATTCTCTTTGGTTTATTGCATGACACAGAACACAAATTGTTGTGTAAGCCTTTGAAAGTGGCTGAGTTTTCTATTAAGGGCCTAAAAGGACAGCCATTAGCATTGTCAATAGAATACTGGCTGCTCTTGTACGGTAGCCAATGTGTAAATATCCTTGCCTATGAAAAACTTCTAACATTAGAGCTAAGCACAAGGTTTTTGTTTGTTTGCTTGCTTGCTTGTTTTTAATTTCATCCAATATATTCTGATCATGTTTTTTCCTTCTCCCAACTCTGCCCATGTCCACCCCACATCTCTGCCCTTCAAACTCCATGTTCTTCCCCTCTCTTTAAAAAAAAGCTAACAAAAACAACAAACAAAAATACCCCAAGAAACTCACACACAAAACCCCCAAAACTCAACATAAACACAAAATCAGAAACGGTAATATTTGAGCAAAAGGCAATAAAAGAAAAAAAATTCCAAACAGAGCAGTGTTTGTGTGTATGTGTGTATCTCAATTGTGTCCAATTGTTCACTAGTTTTATGTACATCTTTGATAGTGAAAGAAGTTTTCATTCAGAGTTTTCTCTGTGAAATACTGCATATCACTGAGAATGATCTCCGTTGTATATGAGAAACCTTAACCCACTGTAGGACCATTAATCTATATTCTGTTTTCTTACCAGAACAGATGCCTAATCCAAACAAGCATTGTGCCCAGAAACAATATTATGTGGAGCCTACAGTTTTATATATCAAAAAGACAGTAGCTAACATGAGAAATATACAAGAGAAAAGTAAAAGGTAGGTTACTTTCAAAGTTATAGAAACAAATTTTAGGAACTAATTAAAAATGCACTTTTTAATATTTAAGTAATGTATTAAACTTTATAAGTGGAATCGTTAACATGGGGAAAATTTTTCCATCTCTTACATTTGAAGTAGGAACACAGGGGACACTATCGCCATCATAGAACATCCTAGAGCAATCATAATGTTTCTGAAGTTAATGAAAAATGACTTTCTGCTTCCTCACAACTTCAGTGATCTTTGAAAGTCACTTCCCTTCACTGGGAACAGTTTTCTTATCAGGGAAACTGGGTCTTCCAAGAAAGTTAATATGATCACTTTCTACATGGGAAATTTTGCAATACTATATATATTCCATGAAATCCAGAAGGTTGGTTGCAATATATATATATATATACATATATATATATATATATATATATATATATAAAATCTCCAAATCCACAGGTGTTGAAATCTATTCCATATAATGATGTAGTTTTTAATATTTTGTCTATGTATGTGTGGCTATATATTTTCTAAAATTTGTAGATCATCTGTAATGCCTCATACAATACAGATGCTTTAGAAATATTGTTTACATTGTACTATTTAAGGAGTGATAGTAAGAAAATATGCTGTTCATGTTCAATACATGAAAGAATAGTTCTTTTTATCAACTATATTTGATTTTTGTTTGGTTTAAACCAATGTCACACTATCTGTAGACATGAGCAAGTGTGTGTTCTGTTCCATCAAGTCAGTAAGAACCCATTGTGTATCCATCACATAGTCTGTGAAGATTTTAAGTGTTTCTATAGATAGTGTTCTTTGAAAGATGTACTTAAGGTATTAAATGAAGTCATTCTGGAATAAGCATATCTACTTTAACTGAACATTCATATCAGGCCAAAGAACGAAAATGTGTACTATCTTTTCTACCTCAGACATTAAAGTAGGTGGCATTCCAATTATTTTATTTTAAAAATATTTGTATTAAATTTATTTTTTATTGTGTGTTATGCATGAACATGACAATGACACACATGAGATCTGAGGAAAGTTTGGAAGAATTGATTCTCTCCTCCTACCACTTGAGACTTTTGGTTCAGACTCAGTTTTCCAGGCTTGGCTGCAGACACCTTTATCTGCTGGGCCATCTCACTGGCCCATCTTTCTGTTATTTCAATACTAAAAGTTTGAAGGGTATATACACAACTCTCACTGGACTCTCTAAAATCAATAGAGCTTGACTTTATTCCCCAGATCTCTTTCCTTTGGATGAGGAATGTATATTCTTTTCTTCTTATTATTTCCTTTATATGTCCTCTCTGAGTTCTCTATTCAAATGTTAAGTACAGCAATCAATTCAGGTAAAGTCCTGAGAATACAGGCTTACAGAAACCAGGGATCCAAAGGATGAAGCTACATACTGATGACACCATCCAAATTGCAGTATAGGAAACATAAATTTGCTAGCTACAATTAATGTTTTCAAGCACAATTCATTTTCAGAGCACTTTAGTGTTGGGGTTTGTGCACTCAAATGCCTCCTTTGCAGGACCACTTTGAAGAAAATGCTGATCTCTTCAGTTCCATATGAAAATATTACACAACACATTTAGAACAATGGGTTAGATTTGCTCATTTATTCATTTTTTTATCAAGAGAGTATTGTAAAGCTGACAATCTATAATTTGGAATACAGATTTCTATTATCCAAGTTCAGTAAAGCATGACGTGCTCAGGCCAGACAACTCTTTTCTAACTACAAAGAAAACATTTCATCTCTGTAAATGTTAATGTCTAGCCCTGTTCTTTCTAATTCGATTACATTTTCTTAGCTCTTCACTTTTAGTTCCCTCAGGCTCAGTTTTAAAATTGTTTACCAACTGCTGCTAACAATTACTACCACTGTATTTCCTAATAACATAATGAAGGGAGAGGAGAGACAGTCCCCAAGGTTTGGATTTATGTCAAAGCATACAGAAAGTTTATATCTCACTAGGATTCTGGGAAAGAGTTTAGAGGAAAGGTTTCAGAGGTTTTTTTGTATTTTTGTTGTTTTGTTTTGTTCTTAATTTGTTCTTTTTCCTATTTTCTTAAAACTTACCCTAAATCAGATCAATGAAGACCAAGTGTAAAAATACGTTTGGGTCTTTGGGTAAAATGTCAACCTTAGGAGACCATATCCTAAATACTAGGACACAGGAGGAATGATTGGACAAGATCAAAATAAACCCAATGTGATTTCTTTGATACAACAAATTTTTAATGATGTATTCCCATACTATAAGTCTGGTCTCCAAAGCGAGTTCCAGGAAAGGCACAAAGCTACACAGAGAAACATTGTCTGGAAAAAAAAAAAAGAAGAAGAAGAAGCAGAAGAAGAAAATATTGATTCCTCCAAACTACTGGAATGCCTAACACTCAATCTTTAAAAATTCATTTAACATGATTCTTTTAACAGCTGTTTTTAAATGTTTTTAAGTAATGATATAAAGCATACAAGATATATCTTTAATTAACAAGATTTATTGAACCTGCAGTTTTTAATAAAACATGCAGACTTTATAAATCAGAAACTACCAACAAACAGGAAAGAGTTAACATATTTTTTATGTGAACACTTTGCTGCCTTATTTTTTTTCCTGTTCTTCTTTTCATTTCAACACAGGTAAAGAACAAATTCCCCAGTCATCCATTCCAGTCTAGATGTTGTGTTTCTGATTTTAAACACTAAAATTGTTCTTCCAGTAAGCGAAAGCATCTAATTAAGGCATCCAAATGTTATACAGCTTTATGATTCGGGAAATCAACTGGGGCATGAGTAATAGGTTCTATGCAACCTGAGATTTCATCTAATGGAAGCATATGTAAGACAGGGGTGAGGGGAAATGCCAATCGCTCAGCTGGGTTCTGTAGCAGTTAGCAAAGAGCATGTGGCAGAACATGATTTATTGGTCACTTCATTGTCACTTAAACTCTCAAATATTTGAACACTTACATAAAAAACTTACATGGACAAAATTTGGTTTCAGCGTTCCAAACGTAATAGTAAGCTTGACAGTTTGAATGAGGCTATAGAAGGACGTCAATGCAGCAAAATGAATTTGTTGTTTGCGATGGACTCAATAAATCACTACAATTAGTAGTATTGTTTTAGGGGGCCTGGAGAGAGAGAGATGGCTCAGTTAGTTAAGATCCTTACCGCCAAGGTCTGAAGACCTGAATTCCATCTGCATAACCCACATGGGGGAAGGAGAAAACAGACTCATTCAAGTTTTCCTCTAGCTTCCACATGTGCACTCTGGTATAAACGTGTCCTTTAGCCTCACCCCACCCCTACTCAATAAAAATGTAAGGTGAAGATTTCACAGTAATGTTGTTTGGGAAATTGTACACAACTTCCAAGACATTAAAAAAAAAACAACTATCTGAAAGCTATTAAATTTTAGATTATTTCCTCCCCCAGGAGCCATGAGTCTACTTGAAGAAGTATGTGTTCTAATGATAGTACTGTGAGCCACCATGGCTTAAGGAAATGTATTCTTTAGCTTTTAGAGAATAAATACTGAAATTTCAGAATTGATTTAAACATAATAAAGAAAACAGATTGCTTCATTGCCAAATATCTTTTCAGAGAACCTTTATCCAGTAACTGATGGAAACAGATGCAGAGACTCACAGTCAAACCATTAGACCAAACTCAGGGAATCCTGCTAAACAGAAGGAAGAATTGTCAGAACCAGAGAAGTCAAGGGCATCACATGAAAACCCACAGAGACAATTAACAAGGGATGATAGAAACTCAGAATCTGAACCAACAACCAGGGAACCTGCACGGGATGGACCTAGGTCCTCTACATAATTGTGACAGTTGTGTAGCTTGGTCTACTTGTGTAACTCCTAATGCTTTGGTTGGCTCTTTGGAATCTTTTCCTCACATTGAATTGCCTTGCTCAGCCTTAATGAAATGGGAGCTTAGTCTTAGTGTACCTTGATATGCCATGCTTTGTAGATACTCATGGGAGGCCTACTCCTTTCTGGGCAGAAATAAAGGAGGAGTGGATTGAAGGGGTGGTGGATAGGAGGTGGGGGGATGGGAGGAGAGGAGGGAGTGGAAACCTGTGGCTTGGATGTAAAATAAATAAATAAATAATTTAATTAATTAACTAAAATCACAAATAAAGTATGCTGTAATAGAAAATGATCCTATAATAAAAGAAATTTAACTTTGAAAAGAAATATAAGTGTAACAAAGATTCTATAACATTATGCTCTATAAAATGTATCACACACATACACATATATATGCATTCACTTATTTGGTGTATGGGTATGCATATAATGTTCACCACAGCATTAAGGTGGAGGTCAAAGGGCAACCAAAGACTTGGTTCTCTTCTTCCATGTGAGTTCTGGTGATAGAATTCAAATCATTGGGCTTGATCATAAGAATCTTTACACACTGAGCCATCTCACTAGCCCCTAGTTTTAGAAATCCAAAAAGATATAGCTTATTGCATTGACTTGGAGTCTTCAAGTTGATGTGATAGTAGAAACATTATCTGTTGTGAGACAATTTGTCTCCCAATTAAACAAGGTGCTGTTATTGTTTTATGTACTTTAGATAAGGAATAGATATGATCTTGTCTGGGAAAAAAATTCTAACAAAGTGCATTGGCAAAGCAAATACTCTAAACTCACTTGGTTACTTTATATTTATTTTATTTTATTTTTCTTTCCTTTTCTTTGCCTTAGAAATGATCTCATTTTCAGAGTTGTCCTGAAGCCAGAGAGCCCCATGACAAGAAAGTCAGTACCCTTAGCCTTGTAGACACTATTTCTGACATGAGGAAATCCATTTAGTGCCCAGAAATTGTACTGAAATAGACTATAGAAAAACACCATTCCTTCATGAGCCAAAATACATCTTACCTCAGCTAAAATATGGAGCCTAGAAATCTTCCAGCCCTTGGTGACCTTTTGCAAATGATCCACTCCACATTATCAGACATAAACAGAAAAAGACACGTGCATCTTAGGAAGGAGTTCTGTACATCTGAGTGGTTTACAAAATGGTGAGAACCTGAGTATTTCTTGATAACATGTCAGGGAACAGTCACAATCTAAATTGAGTTCTATGTAAACATAACAAAATGCACTTTAGCCTACATTACAGCTGTTACATCCTATAAGGAAAATAAATATCTCTTGGACAAGCTTCAGTTTTCTCCCTTCACAATGGGAGTGTGGACATTCCTTTTCTTCTCTATCTCTTGGACAAGCTTCAGTTTTCTCCCTTCACAATGGGAGTGTGGACATTCCTTTTCTTCTCTCTCTCTCTCTCTCCTATCAATTTGTCAAAAGTTCTGGGTATAAGTATTGACTCTCACTGGTTGGAGTGCTATAATCATCACACATTTTTGGATTGAATTGAAGACAATACATTAGAGCAGGCAATAAGCAATGGTTGTTTTACAATGCTGACCAGATAAATAAAAAATCTACATAGAAAAATAACCCGGGACCTGTTGGGTGAGAAATAAATTTAGACACCAAATGAAGTGGGCTCTAAGCATGGGGGCTGAATAAGAAAGTGATACAGAGATGCTAATGGAAGAGAAGCAAAAAACTCAAGAAAAATACTCTGTAAATCCTATCATAAACCATTACTGTTCACATATTTAACAAATATCTGTGTTAATTATGGGTCTGATAGAATATGTGTTTATATACCCACATACATGAAAGACTTCAAGACATTGTCTCTCCATCAAAATTAAATTTTCTGAAAGAAATATATGCAATCAAAGATCACAATGATGTATTTTACTGACTAATAGTTTAGTGTTAAATGTATAACATGGTATCATTAGGTCAGCTATAGTGTTACAGGAAATGAAGCATTGGGAGTGGATATTAAAGAGTAATTCAAACATAAAAATGGGAAGAAGTCACTCAAGACAGAGAAAAGAGCATACACAATTATGTCATGTCCACTGAAAGGTTTTATGCTCAGAACATGGGACATGGAAAAATGAGGAAGTGTTGACAGGAAGAAGGCTGAAGCAGGTTGGAATACCATTGCAAACAATGTACAATGTTTCCCATCAGTACATATCAAGTGCAAGTTGGAATTTACTAGAGAAAAGTTAAGTATATCAGGATGGCTTTGGGAACCCAATAGAAGACTCAGTGGTTAAAAACAGCACACACATTGCAGCTTATGGCCATCTGTAACTCCAGTCTCAGGCAATCCGATTGTCTCTTCTTGACACTATGTATATTACATGCATATGGTACAAGACACATGCAGGTAAAACACCCAAATATAAAAGAAAAATACATATTTAAGAATGTAAGAATAGCTTTGGAAATTTTTACAGCTTAATTGTGAAAATCTAACCTTGAGTTTTCCAATGTGTAGAGATGCAATTTGTCTCTAGGCTCATTGACATAAAGACTAAGACAGCATAAAACACACTAAAGTGACTCCAGCTGGCAAATCTAAAAATGAAATTCATACTTCAACATACGAGTATGAATATCCTTAGATGCCAAGAGGAAAACAGCTGACGGACAGTTGGAACTTTGTATCCTTCCTAAAGCTGGAAGCTTAGTTTCTTCTGTATTCTATGTATGGCAACTTAAAAGAGATGTATGGTGTAGTCAACAGGAAATGGGAGGCATGTATAAGATGAGTGAGAACACTCCTTATGTAAAGGTACTTCTCCCAAGCCTGAAGACCTGAGTTAGAACCCTAGATCCTGCATCGTGAACAGAAAGAACCAACTCCCACACAAACAACACACACACACGCACACACACACACACACTCATACACACGCACTAGATAGATAGATAGATAGATAGATAGATAGATAGATAGATAGATAGATAAAAATTCAATCAGATGCTAAGTCTACTGCACATGTAATTACTGGTCCAGAATATTTCACAGGGCTTTTAAAAAAATCAGGAATGCTTGAAGAGTGTCATTGAAGTAAAGTATAAAATTCAAATTGCTGTCAGGACACTGAACAGTGCAGAAGCCAGAGAAATAAAACCTGAGTACTGCCTTTTCCATATGCATTGAATTTAAGAATACATAAATAGGGATTTCTGTGACACAGAGACATTTCAAAGCAATCACACTACACAAGGCATTTGACACTTATGTAACCATGATAGCAACAGCAGGAGCTAGAAAAGTAAACAATAAATAAAGGTCAGGTCAAAAAGAGCCCATGCAAATATCATGTGGGAAATGGTGTGTGTGTGTGTGTGTGTGTGTGTGTGTGTGTGTGTGTGTGTGTGTGTGTGTATGAAGTACATGAGTGTATGTGGTATCTATATATGGTTATGGTGTGGGTGGTATATGTGTAGGGTTGAGGGAATGTGTGTATGGAGCATGTGTTGCATGTTTGTGATATATATGTAACATATGTATGTTAATTTTATGTGAGTGTATTATAGAGTAGTGTGTGAGTTTGTGGTATACGTGCATATGCTCATATTGTGCATGTTTGTGGTATCTCAATGTGTTGTGTACGTGTGTTTGTTGTATGTTGGGGGGTAAATATGCGTATGTGTTTGTCCTGTGTGTGCTTGTTGTGTATATGTGTTAGTGGTATATAGGTGCATGTATGTTAATAGTGTATTTGTATATGTAATTGTGTGTATTTGTGGTTTGTGTGTATTTCTAATCCATGCAATGAGCATATGGGTGCATGTACCCCTATGTGAACACAGAGCACAGAGGAAGACTTCATGTGTCTTCCTTTGTTACTCTCATCTTTGCTGCCTTGAAATGAACCAAAAACAGAACCAAAAATTCAAATATACAGACAGTGAACTCCAAGAATCTGCCTGTCAGTGGACCACTATCCTGGGCTTACAGATATGTGTGGCCATGTCTTACTTTCTATGTTATGCTGAAGATTTGAAATCGTGTCTTATTGCTTGCACAGCAAGCATCCTTACCTACTGAGCCATCTCCCCACCACCAGTGTTATTAATTTCACATTGAAATTTTGTCAAAGTGGGATTTCATTTATAAATACAAAGCTGTTTGAGAAGCATAAATATTGTGACAGGGGAGGTCATAGACCCTAGTGGGGTATCTATTACCATCATTTTGTTAAACAATCATGTTGTCAAGCTGCATTATAAATACCTGTGTTCATATACATAGATTAGTTCTATGCATAGCCTACATAAGAGAAGATTCTTACTGCAACATGTGGTGGTTAATTTAGAAAATCTTAAGTGGCCGAAAGTGCCCAGAATAAGAGACAGTTGAGTAAGGAGCACTAAACTGGACAGCTATATGTTCTTCTTCAAGACTCAGAAGATCATGGGAAAGGAAGTGAAAAAAAGATAAGAAACATGTTAGAAAAATATGCAAGAATAACAAAAAAAAAACATGTATTTTAGACATGACCTGGCTATTGTACTGATGAAATCACTATGGATGTAGTTAACTCTAGGAGGTGGGGAAGGAGCTGAAGAGGCCCCACAGTATCAGAGGGACAACCATTGACAATAGGTTGTTAATGGAGAAGGTGTCATTTTCTTCATGTGTATAGCCACAGATAAATTGCCCTTAATCCATATATAACCTAATAAGGCAAGAAATTCTTAGTAAACTTAGTGGGACAGACACTAGAAAAAGACTCAATAGTGGGGGGAGACTTGTTGAGGATTATAGAGGGAGAAGGAGGAGATGAGGCAGAGAAATGGAGAATAACAATGACTTAAAATTATCATGTAAACATAGGAAAATGTCAAATGGAAATATATCTAATAATATTGAAAGACAGGGTTTGTGAGGGAGAAATAAGAAGGAAAGGTGTGTGCTCTACCTAGCAAATAAAAAAATGGAACATTTATAAGATCCCCAGAAATGACATATGATACTGAAAAAAAATGACTGAGATAAGCAAATTTCCTAAAAGGTTTGGATCATTTTATCTGCCTATATAGAGACAGGGTCAGAATCATAAATTTCCAGAAAGAAAATGGGCAACAAGTAACTTCTTAATATTCAAGGAAGAGACACAAGGACGACAGTTAGAAAAATGTGTTTCACAAAAGTTAACAACATAGTTAAAGGTGAGAATTGTATACTTTATGACTCGGATGGCTGTGCATATGTCTTTAAGTCTTTCTATATACAGTAAGGAATTTCATAATGCAAAATGAAAACATCCCACATGATAGCTTGGTAACACAGTTGGGTGCCTTCTGCCACATTTTGTTTAAGGTTCCAGATCTGCTTTATGTGGGTGTACCATCAGCAACTCAAGGCCTGTTTGCTGAATGACCATGTTTCTTAGTAAATCTTTCTTTCTCTCCCCACCATTTCATGCCTCTCATGTTGTGTTTTCTTTTATTTCATTTATTGTTGTTCTATCAACACTACTATTCATAGCTGTCTGTAGAATACATGTGATCAAGACATCAGTTTTGTTTGTCTTTACCATTCTCACTTATAATCATATAATCAGTGACTAAAGCATAAGATTACCTTGTCAGTGCAGATGCATATGAACTAATAATTTACTGAGTATTGGAGTCTATTAGTAAATCAAGGACGAGGACAATGTAAGGCTTCAGATAAAGAAGGGTTGCATAAACTTATAACCCCAGCACTTGAGAATAGGAGGTAGAGGATCCCTTGAGCCAGAGGGTAGCTTTGTCTATCTGAGAAATTTCAGGACAGCCAGAGCTACATAGAGAGATAATATTCTTTCAAAAACCAACCAACCTACAAAACACACAAACAAAAAAGGACAAAAAAAAATAAACAGAAAGAACTTGGCATACATCCTGTCTGCCCACACAACACTTCTATGCAAACAGGAATTTCTAAATGAAATTTTGAAGATACCTTCCACAATAAGTATCCTCTAAGGAAAAAATATAGTTATTCAGTTCCCTAAAACACTATGCCCATGGTCTATCAGTTGTTTTCCCCATTGATGTGCTAACATACAGTGACAAACAACCCAAGGAAGTATTTCTTTTGGCTCGTACTTCAAGGGCATACAGTCCATCAGGGGAAGTAATGGTCTGGTGGGTCACACTACACACACTTAAAGGGCAGGAAGCAACGAATGCTTACGTTTAGCTCATTTTCTCCTTTGTATGTAGTTTCCCATGGAAAAGTATTTAGAGTGTGTCTACCTACCTCAGGTAATCTAATGTAGATAGTTAATCACAGGCGTGGCCAGAGGTTTGTATCCTGGATGATTCTAGATCTTCTCTAGTTCATAATCAATATTTACCATCACGGGTGCCCCCCTTCTCCCACAAAATGAGTTGCTTCTTGAGCGCTGGGTTGAAAGATTTTTCACTGTGAAATACAAGAATTGAATTGTTTTGTTTTCTAATCAGGGTCAGGAAAAGTAGAGTCAATAGTATCAGGGGCAGTTCAGAGGCACCCTATCTTCCCAGGAGCACATGGTTAGGGGTTAAGCCTTGCATATTGCTATGAACGTAAATTCTTTCATCTTCAGGTTAATCACCCTTTAAGCTTTTGAATTTTTATTTGTTTTGTTTTCCCATGAATGAGAAAAATAGTGAGGAAACTGTTGTTCCAGTCCTTGAATGATAGCTGACTGATTCTTTCCTCCTTATGCCCAGATACCTCTTTCATAACCAGCCCTCAGGGTAGACCTTCATAACCAATCCCCAGGGTAGACCTTCATAACCAGCCCTCAGGGTAGACCTTCATAACCAATCCCTAGGGTAGACCTTCATAACCAATCCCCAGGGTAGACCTTCACAACCAGTCCTCAGGGTAGACCTTCACAACCAGTCCTCAGGGTGACCAGTTGTTTTGTTTAGTTTGTTTGTTTTAACACTCCAGCTTAACGCATACAAAATTTCATCCCAGTTACAAAGACTAAGTTATCCACAGCAGCAGCTGAAGCCAAAACCTTTGCTACAGTCCCAACTGTTCCAAGCACCAGCAGTAGGGGTGAAACCTCAGCCTTCTCAGTCTGGGTGAACTCCAGATGACCCCACCCATAGTTATTCTGCATGTGGTAACAATGGTCTTCAACAAGGATGAAGAAGAAGAACACTTTGCCAGTAAGTCAGCAAAAACCTTATGATTGACAGAAAACAAGTCTTTCATACACCAGGCTGGTGATTGATCCCTCTATGAGGCTTGACAAGTTTGAAGATCAAGCTACAATCAGCAGAATCACAATGCAAGTGCAAGGGTGCTACACACATTTTCTCCCTATATGTTTATCAGTTAGAAAATGTTTGGGGTTCTTTTTGGCTTACATCCTTCTCCTAGACAGTGTTGTAACATTAGGACCTAATAAAGCCTTTTCTCAAATGCTCTTTTTTCCGCTTGTGGTTTTTCTCACCAGTGGACTAGGCTGACGCTATTCCACACAAAGCAGACAGCAGCAGGATCAGACAGGCCAAGAGTTCTACAGTCAAGAAAAACTAAAGATTCCGGTACCTGAAGCCCTGAGTTGTAGCAAGAGGAAGTAGCTGCAAAGTTCCAGAGGTCAGAGAAGAAGTAGAAGGCAGAAGCTGTAAGCAGCTAAGGACAGCAAGTGATGAGACGGTGAGAAGGTGCAGGGGGGCTGGGAAGATGAAGGGCTATGAAAAGTCAATAGGGGTGCCAAAGCTACAAGGACTACAGCCCTGGTCCCAGGCTCAAGAGTGGACTGCAGCTCTCTAGTCCCAGGCTCAATATATCTGCAGGTCCATGGTGAGATTCTTTTCCTTTGTGTGTAGTGAGGTCAAAAATTACAATTTCACCTGAGGAGAACCATCTCAAAGAACACAGGCCACTGCAGACGGCAGAGTAGAGCTGTGTGACTCTGGCCTGCCCCCCAACCTGACCCCCACCTCCACTGCTGCTGACATGTGCATCCAGCACTTAACTAATACATGTGAAAGACATCATTTTGAGCACTTTAAAAAAGGAATCTATTGATATGATTCACTGATTTCCTTTGCTCACCATTGGAGACAGACATGCTCATGTCTTTAAACTAAGAAAGCTCTGGGGTTCTTAGACATGATAAGACCAAGGAAGCTGATGGCTGAGAAAGGCACTAACTAAAGTGACTGGGGGGTCCTCAACCTATAGTCAAAAGTTTTCTTGTGTCCCACCCAGTCCTGCAGCTGCTCAGACCCAAGTAAACACACAGATGTTTCTATTATTTTATTAAGAGATTTTCTGTACATTTTACATACCAACCACAGAGTCCCCTGTCCTCCCTCCTCCTCCCCCCAAGCCAGAACCTGGAAACAACCTAGATGCCCCCCAACTGAAGAATGGATAAAGAAAATGTGGTACATATACACAATGGAGTACTACTCAGCAGAGAAAAACAATGACATCATGAGGTTTGCAGGCAAATGGATGGAACTAGAAAATAACATCCTGAGTGAGGTAACCCAAACTCAGAAGGACAAACATGCTATATACTCACTCATAAGTGGATACTAGATATAAAGCAAAGGATAACCAGAGGTTTCTATTACTAACAAACTGTATGGCCTAATGGCTCAGGCTTCTTGCTAGCCAGATAATTCTTACAACTTAACTCAGCCTATTTCTATTAATCTATGCATTGCCATGTAGAGCTGGGACAGGGTGAGGCAAGGGGTTAGGGCTGGGGAATATGGTGGTGGAAAGAGTGTAGATAGGCAATGAGCAGGTGGCCTATCTGGACTCTGAGAGTCATCATGGTTTCTGGTAGAGCAGGGAGTCTCTGCCCCAGCTGGGGGCTGGGATTAGGTCAAGAGGAAGGTGGCAGGTAGTGGAATGAGATTAAGGTGGGCATGGATTGAAAGGGTGAAAGAGTGGGGAAATTTGGCATATTGAAGACCTACCTGGACTTCTGGTGGCCATTGTGGTCTCTGGTAGAGCAGGGAGTCTCCTCGCCAGTTAAGTTGCAGGGCTGGGACATGGTAATGTGGAGGGAGTGGGGGTTGGAGGACAGTGTTGGGGGGATACTGAGAAAGTGGGAGAGGTTTGTGGGTAGGTAGCCTACCTGGACTTCTGGCTGTCAGTGTGGTCTCTCCAACTTGAATATTTTAAATGCTGCATAATAATAACCTGTTAAGTGAATAATAGTTTTCTAAATATTAATTTACCCCAATCAATTCCAGACTAACAGTGTCTGTCAGTAATGAAAAGCTTCAGACTAAATGCCTAAACTCTGACCTCATACACTGCCAGAAGCTTCTTAAAACTGGAGGAGGAAATATTAAAAACAGTTTTAAGCAAATCATTTGTTTATAGAGGGCTCCAGCGACCAACCTCATGGAAGAGTGTGTAAGGCACGAGCTCACGGCCCTCACTCTTCTCCCATTGGCTGCGTGGATTTCCCAGGACTATGGAGCCATTCATACTGCCTTTCTTCAGGATTTGATGTTTGCATTTCCTGGTTAAACCACAAAAAGCCCCAGTTTTCTCACTTTCACTTCAGATGGTTCATGGTTTGCAAAACGGCCTCATAAAAGAACAAATTAAAGGAAGAACGATAACACAATCAGAAATGGAAGTTTTAAAGGTGGTGGGGATTACAGGAAAGACAGGCGAATAAATGGACCGAACAGCATCAAGGCTCTTGCTTGTCCTCAGCTAAGCTCTCGCTGGTCAAAACACTGAGTATGTTTTTTGAGATTTTTCTAGTTGGAAGTGATACTTTTCCTCATTATTGAAGTCGAATGTGCTCTAATATGTACTTCCAGGTTTGACACGTTTTATTACCTCTTAGAATTCACTCCTTAGTCACCTCTCCACTCAGGTGCTGCTGGTATAGTGGCTGAATCAGACACATACTTAGGCAAGATCCTGTCTCTGAATCCTGCCTTCAAGTCGAACTTTTTGGATGAGGTTTCATTTCCCCTTTGTTAAGTACTTTCCCAGCTTCCAACAGTTAGGATATTACATTTAAATACATTTCTATGTCGTCATTCTACATGGAGTCTATGGGTTTTTTTTTTCTATCCCTTTTTAAAGCATGATAAATGAGTAGGACAGATGGCTCAGTGGTTAAAAGTACTTGCTAATCTTGAGAGGACTTGGGTTCAGTTCCCGGCACCCACTTGCCTATGTGGTTTCCCCAGCAGAAGCAGACATGTCCATGATCTCTGCTGCCACAGAGACAGCTTTCTCCTGGCAAGTGGTAAAGCAGAGGCAGTGGGTTTGGGGGATAGAGCAGGGCTGAACCGAGCTTGTTGTCCCCAGGGCTTTGGTCATAGTACATGTGTTATGCTCCTAGAGGCCTGGGAAACAGCAGGTCATTCATTCAGCACTCCAAAATATTTCTGAGCATCTTTGATCTAAGGTGGGAAATACATAACGGATCTATCACTGCAAAGAAATATTTGAATTCATTTTATTTCTTCTGACACGACAGTGCCAACAAAGACATGGAATGATTCATTTATAGTGCTTTTGATGGAGGTGGTGGGTAGTTAATCTTTATTTCTATCCTAACTGTTTAATTCAGTCTTTAAAAGTGTTAAGGTTATCTTGACACCCAATACCTCCTTTTGTGCTACAACTCCTTCCTCATTCAAATATTGTGACACAAATAGTTCACCCTTTATTTCAACTACAAAGCATTCCATTCATTGACTGTGTTCTGAAGCAGCTATAGAGAACATAAAAGCCTTTAGTGGTACAATAATGACTAGAGTAAGGGGATGCTTTAGCATTTTCATTCTAACTGACTTTATTGTAATTGTTGATTACAGATTACCTTCCCTTTCTAAAAACAGAACAGACCCAAATTGCTTCCCCCTTGTCTATTGTTTTTTCATCTCTAACATGTCCTATATTCCTGCCTAAATATTGTAACTTTAAATGCACTCTCTCTGTTCCATTAGCTTACGTTAACTATATTCCACATCCTTCAAATTAACATTGCATTAAAAACCTGAACTAAAGGACTCTAATGATTGGGAATGCCCTCATTTTTTGCACAACAAATACAGCACCAGGTCTATGCTCTCTGTAAGTATCAGATGTATCTAATTTTAAATTGTCTTTCTTATCCATCCTTCCTTCTCTCTTTTTACTCCCTGTATTATCCTGTTTATATATATATATATATATATATATATATATATATATATATATATAACAAGCTATATGTATATGAAGCTTGTAACAACAGAAATGGAACCACAGCATTTCTAACAGCCATCAATCTGTTCTTTCAGGCTCACTGTTAGAAATCTAGGGCTGGTGGGGTGGGGTTCCTGTTATTGGCTGCAGAGCTGGACAGGTTCCTGTGTGTTTTTGCTTTCCATAGATGTCCTCAGGATTATAAGAGGGCTGAACACACCCATGCCTCATTGCTCATATCAAGATACATTTATTTTCCTTGCTTTTTCCTAAGAAAAGGACATTTTAATTTCCAGATGCTTCTGCATTTGTGTCCTGATGTCTCTTGGAATATTAGCTTCATTTTTAGTGAAATGGGAAAGAACATGAATTGACCAACACAGTCCGATTAGCACTGTTTCTGGTTCCAAACAATGGAGCTGATGATTACTCTTATCACTTCTTTCTTTTAATGTTTTGTTTGTTTGTTTCAGAATTTCATTCATACATATAAGGTGTGTTGATTAAATCCAGTCCTTATCTCTTCCCCTCAAGTTCCTCTGTGACTTTACCACCACTTTTCCCTCTCAATTTCATGCTCTGTTTTTGAGACCCACTGGGTCCACTTAGTTCTACTTGTCTGTGCATGGGTGTAGTGGCATCTGCCACAGCAAAGGTTGTTTCTCTGAGATTACATCCCTGGTGAAAATGGAGTCCTCCTGCCCCAGGAGCAGCAATAGATGGCCAATAGCTCCTAAACTAGGGGTGGGGCTTCATAAGCCCTCCCTCCATCCATGCTAGAATTATGGCTGCCTTTATCATGTATGAGTTTTCTGCATGAAGTACAGCTGCTGTGAACTCAAGTCGAAAACATCCCTGTCATATATGGCAAACACTATTTTGCTACAAATGTTCAGCACCTCTGTCTCTTAGACTCTCCCCTCCACAAATCTTTGCAAATGTTTGTTTCTGATGTTCTTTACAGACATATAAGGCATTTTTTTTGTGTGTGTGTGTGTGTGTGGTCCTAACTTAATTAAAAATCAAAGGTAGCTTTGGAGTTGGAGCATGACTCTCTTCATCTCTAAACTCAAGCATGTTTGTTCAAGGAAAATCCAAAATCTCTTTCTCATGTCAAAAGAGCCACCTAATATGGGACAGAAGAAAACCAAAATTAAGGGACTATTCTATTGTCACTAATCTCATAATGCTTTGGTTTTATTTTGATTCTTTAGACTTTTCTTAAGTTATAAATAGTATCTCAAAATATATAAATGATTTATATATATATGTATATATATATATATTCTGTATATATAAACTTTCTGTCATGATATTAATGGTTATACAGAATATTAACTAATTCTAGAAATAAGCTTCATCCAGCTTCTTGTACTTGATTGTAGTCTGAAGCAGATAACTAGGAATGTGGTGATATTGTGTCTGCCAATATATTGTGCACCTTAATAAACATATCTGGGGGTCAGAGAACAGAACAGCCACTAGATAGACATAGAGGCCAGAAAATGGTGGCACACACACCTCTAATCCTAGCATTCTGGAGGCAGAGATCCATCCAGACTTCTGTGAGTTCAAAGCCACACTGGTAACAGTCAAGCATGGTGACACACACCTTTAATCCCAGGAAGTGATGGCAGGAAGCAGAAAGATATATAAGGTGTGAAAACCAGTAACTAGAGTTGGTTAAGCTTTTAGGCTTTTAGCAGCAGTTCAGCTGAGATTCATTCCAAATGAGGACAGTTTGTATACCCCAGAGGTATTTAACAGACTGTAGTCCTTTAAGCTCTCTGAGATCTGCTGCATATGATATTTAAAATGTTTAAATTTTCTGTAGTGAACTGGGACCCTTTCAAACAGTTACCTTTGAAGTCCCCAAAAAGATAACGGGGCCCTACAATGACAATTTCACCTGGACTGTGATAATGCCACTAAGCTGACAAACAACACCCAGAGATCAGCTTTGAACTACAAACTGCTAAGGAAAATTTCAATGTGGTTAGATATGATGGTCCATTCTCAGACTACTCTAGCCAGGACTTCAGATAAACCCTGTACTTTGCCATTACACCGAAACTGGGCAGGGGGGAATGATACAATTAGCTCTTTATATTCTTTTCTCAGGATCTCCTAAAGGTGTCAGCTCCCATAGATAGCAAGAAGTAATTTGAAAAACATAATACGCACATTCCCAAGAGTTGGAGTGGGTAGTTTTTGGTTGCTTGGTGGATTATGAATATTTGTCATTGTTTAGGGGGGTTGGTTACAAGTTGTCATTGGTCATTATCAGGGAGGACACTAAGCAAAGGAGATTAGATTCAGGGATCTTATTATGAAAAGAAAATAAGAGAGATATAGAAAATGATAGGATAAAAGGGTAGATTATCAAATAAATTTTTAAGCTAAAAAGACAACTTCTAGTATTAAATATTTTACATTGGTATGGATTTTTTTATTGATACAAATTTAAGGTTATTTTTGTTATATTATATATATATACATATGTGTGTGTGTGTGTGTGTTTCTGCTCTTGTTTGAGGCATTGTATCTATGTGACTCATTTAACAATGTAATGTAAATTTCTAGTCCTTGAAAGCTATCACTATAAACTGTTCAGGATAATTAAGAAATATAGGTTAGTAGTTAGTCATCTATAACAATCAAATTTGTAGTAAATTAAGTATGTTTTCCAGGTCAAATAGAGATATATTTTAGATAGATTGATGACCTTCAAATACTTCTATATGACATTATAGATTTTTTAATAACAAGGCTTTTCACAACAGTGAGATACACCTGCTTCTGGCAGCACCAGTCTACTTCAAAAAAGGACAATGGGCATTGAATTGTTCAATCCTTCAAAATTCCTGCTTTATAAAAATATCTGTCAGATATTCTAGCCATGTAGGTCAATGATAGTTGCCCAAATATTGCAGAGGAAACGTGGATGACTGTCCAGGCACCCAGCTGTTTCTGTCATTTCTATAGTTTTGGAAGTTGTTTGTTCTGCACTTTCTGTTTACTGAGGTAATATTACATTCTTCTCAGGACTCTAGATAGTAGTTACAATTTTCCTTGTTACCTAATTAAAAAAAAACTTCACAAAAGCCATGTAAAATGTATAAAGTTGAGAGATAAAACCTTAAATTATTTATTGAGGTCTAAAGCAAGTTTAAGATTGGTAATACAAGTTAGGATAGAAAGTGAATTAGGTACAAAACTTTGGACTCACCAAGATAGGATAGATAATGGAATATTTTCTCTAAATTTGCCAAATGCAAATGAATTGGACATTGTAAATGTAATTCTTACCTGATAATTGTTCTTATTATAATTTTTTTTTATTTTAGCATTAAAACCTTCCCTTTTATTTAGACAAGAAAGAGGAAATATTGTGGGATATTTTGATCACATTCTGACACTTCTGAGACTGCCAAAAAAGTTTACCTTGAATCAGAGGGCAAAGCTAGCTAATAGCTGACCAAAATTAGCCATAGAAGTTTTGGAGGACCCAAGAAATAGAGAGAGAGAGATGAGAAGAAGCAGTGAGGTCCTTTGAGGGATGCTGGGTCCTTTTGGATTGAGGAAGGAGAGAGAGGAGGTCACTGGTCACTTCTCCACCACTTTTCTGATGAATCAGGTTTTTACCCTGATATCTAACACTCAAGTTTTTATTGATAAAATAATAATTAGATAAATGCCTGGGGGTGGAACACATGCATTCGTTGCTTTCTGCTTCTTAACTATGGATGCAATATAATGAGTTGTTTCTAGTTTCTGCCACTTTGACTTTTCCACAAGGGCAGACTTCTCTTTCCCACAAGGCAAAGTACACTGTCCTTGCCACAATTCCAGGTTTTTTTTCTGAATAAGCCGTTTCTCCACTAAATGATATTTGTCCAGGTATTTTGTAAAAGATGTGGAAAAAAAAACTAAGCTTCTCAGACACCCAGTGTCATTGTAAGCGTAACAAATCTTGTCACCCTGACAGCATTAGTCACCAACCAAGGATGCTACTTCTGCCACTGTCACTTACCCTGGACTCTACTACCTTGGAGATATTGCTGCAGTCAAGTATTGCTACCTCTCATATTCTATGAGTTCCAGCAATCCTATAAATAACTTTTAATTGAAAATAATTTTATTGCAATGAACTCACTTGCAAAAAACATCATCTAACTGCATGAAAGTAGCCACTCAGACACTAGCCCAGTCCCAAACTCTACATATATAGTGAAGCTATATACATACATATTATATAACTCCAGCCCCAGGGAATTTGACAGCCTTTTCTGACCTCCAAAAGCACAGGCTATACAAGTTATGCATGTATTCTAAACATGCACACACATAAATAAATATAAATACAATGTTTATAATAAATACAGAATTTAAAGAAGAGTTCAAGTGATTCTTTTATTCTTCAAATACCCAGATTTTGAAATATTTTGTTTCATTTTTAAAATGGAACAATAAATTTAATATCTCCAAGTGAAACTGAAATAGAGAATTGTGTATGACACTTTAATAAAAAAATGTCAAATAAAAGTTTAAAGCACCATGAATGCTACATTTTATGTGAGATATTAGCTTGGGGATACAATGTAAATTAAAAAGTGACACTAATGTAATTAAATAAACCACATTAGAAGGAGCTTCCAGCTACCCCAATGCTCAGCAGAAATCATGTGGGAGTATTTGGATCTTTCAACCCTGCTTCCTGACATCCTTGAAATATTTGATTTTGGAAGTAAATATGTTGCTCTTGGACACTGTCTCTCCACTTCAAACTAATACATAATTTACTATGTTGAAAGGTAAAGAAGTCTCAACCTCTCTAAGTGTTGAGTTAAATTCTGTTGACAATAATGTTATTAAATATATTTAAATATAAAGTGTAAACTCCTAATGTTATAGTTTTTAATCCAATAATAAACTAAAACAAATGTATGCATTAAATAAAAGAAAACTATAAATCCAATAAAGCCCTCAATTAACAGCATTTGTTTAAAATGCCATCTGAGGATTTCACTGAGCCAAATTGCTCCTCACTGTGGAGCTTTTTCTCCTCCTGCCATGCTGCAAATTCCTGAGTTAGCATTTCTTTCTTTCCAGGGTCTTCCGAGGACTCATTTTCCACCACCAATCTCTGTACAAAGGACTGTGGAAACTTGAGCTGCAGAACATTCTGTGAACCCTTTGGCTCTCATTTGGTACAGAGTAACCTTTCACCTATTAAGATAGGTACTTTTGCTGTCTCATTACTCTAGGACAAGTAAGGTCATAGTTTTAATGGCAACATAATCATAAACTGAAAATGATGAATAATACAGAGTATGAAGTTACTAGAAACAACTTGATCACCCTACTAATCAGAACATGCTTAAATTTACGTGAGACCACTGATTTCACAGGGAAATACATATACATTAAAATCATGTAAATTCTATGGATAGGACAAAAGTTAGAATAACACACAAACATTTAATATGCACCAAAGTTGAAGAAAAAGTAAATGAACACAGAGCAGGGGAAATATGTTTATTTTAATGCAGGAAGCTATGGACAATGTGTTATATGCAGGAAGCCATGGACATTGTGTTATATGCAGGAAGCTATGGACACTGTGTTATATACAGGAAGCTATGAACACTGGGTTATATGCAGAAAGCTATAGACATTGTGTTATATACAGGAAGTCATGGACACTGTGCTATATGCAAGAAGCTATGGACATTGTGTTAGATGCAGGAAGCTATGGATATTATGTTATATGCAGGGAGCTATGGACATTGTGTTATATGCAGGAAACCATGGACATTGTGTTATATGCAGGAAGCTACAGATATTGTGTTATATGCAGGCCATCACAGAAGACTATATTGACCACCTGTCTATAACACGAATCTTAAAAGGTCTTATTAATAAAAAGTATCTGGAGCTAGGTATTGGGGTGAACGCTGAAACATTAGAAAAACAGAACAGGCCACAGCTAACCTCACCTCGCCAATTCCTCAGCTGATCTTGTTTCCTCAAACTGGAATCCTCTGTGTCCTCATCTGAGTGAATTTCAGCTGAACTGCTACTAAAAACCGAAAACCTTGATAAGCTTAGTTCCTGGTCCTCACGCCTTATATACCTTTCTGCTTCCTGCCATCACTTCCTGGGAATAAAGGCATGTGTCATGATGCCTGGCTGTTTCCAGTGTGGCTTTGAACTCACAGAAACCCAGATGGATCTCTGCCTCTGGAGTGCTAGGATTAAAGGTGTGTGTGTGCCACCATTTTTGTCCTCTATGTCTATCTAGTGGCTGTTCTGTTCTCTGACCCCAGATAAGTTTATTAAGGTGCACAATATATTAGGGGACACAATATCACACACCTGTCCTTTATCATGCATGATCCTAGAGAATTTGACATGTAGTTGTATTTAGTTTCTTTTATTTTATTATTGAATTTCTTTATTTAGTGAGAGTCAGTGTGCTCAAGTGCACACATATATGTACATGCTAAGGCACACACGTAGGGGTTAGAAGACAATTAAACTCTCTCCTTATACCATGTGGGATCTGGATCAAGCACCTCTCCCTTCTGAGCCCTACGGCCAGACCTGCTACTTCTTGTTTGCTTGCTGCGATGAAAAATTCAGCAAGAAGCAACTGAAGGAAGTGTGTATTTTTACTTAGTTTGAGAGGACTCAGTTTGTCCCCGTGGGGAAGGCATCGCACCCAACATCTCCATAGTGGCCAGAGTGTGCTCTTCTTTAGCCTCGTCTTCTCATGTCTTGGTGAAAGTGGAAGCAGAAAATAGATAAGAAAGAAACTGGACTAGAAAACTTCAAGACCCGGGCAAAAGGCCTATTTCCTCTGTCTCTTCAGGATTCCAGGACCTTGTAAAAATACCACCACCATTTGGGAACCAAACGTTTAAGCATGTGAGTTCATGTGAGGCATTTAACATTTAAATCAAAATAGGCAAATGGCCTATGGTACAAGCTCTCAAGAAGACTAATTCCTAAAGCAGGACTGTTGCACAGAATATTTAGTATGAGGACTCCAATGAATGCAAGGATATGCTGACTGAAGAAATTAGAGCAGGGTCCTTGATAAATAATGCATGATGGATACATCTGCCAAGCCATTTGATGTGGGTCTCTGACAAAGGGATTTAAACTGACTCTAGTTTTATAACTGAAAGAGCAAAGGGAGAATTTAAAAACAACTTACCTTCCAACATTCTGCTCATATGTTCCCCTCAAAAACATTTCCAAATTGCCATGGTAAAGTCCTTTGGATGCGGTTGATAGAAACTATATTTATTAATAATAAAACACGAATTGATATCAAGGGACCCTGGTTAATCATAACATCAAAGATGCATGACCATCATTTAGCCATCATGTAGGGACAAAATTCAAAAGGCCTATGGTTTCAGTGAATGAAGCCTATGGAGGGCATTTGTCATTCAAATAAAAACATTAGTCATAGTTCTTAGAGAATTCCAATTGTCATGAGTTGATTCTTAAGTTCTCTTCTTCATATAAAGGGTCATTGTAATAAACTGTTTCTGCTTACTGTGCAATCTCCACATATGAGTGTGCATGTGATGATGAAGGAAATGTTGATGTTGAAGTTGCCCCTGCTTTTACTATGCTCACATCATCATCAGGAAATAGCATTTACTTCATATGTTTTTATTGAATAAACTATTAAGCAAACAGATTTTCTTCTTGATTGGAGGAAGGGTGTTGGAATTGTCAATCTTAAAAGCTCTTAGAGCTGGGCGTTGGTGGCGCATGCCTTTAATCCCACCACTCAGGAAGCAGAGGCAGTCAGATCTCTCTGAGTTCAAGGCCAGCCTGGTCTACAAAGGAGTTCCAGGACAGGCACCAAAACTATACAGAGAAACCCTGTCTCAAAAATAAAATAAAAGCTCTTAGAACAATAAAGGAGATTTTCATGGAAAAATAAATGGTGGGAACAATACATAAGGGAAATAATATCCAGTTTTTTAAAAGGTGAGTAAAACTTGAAATATTTCCAGAACATGTAGGAAGTTAGTGTGACAAACATGAACAAAAGAGTAAAAGAAATGTGAAAAGAATGAAGTTGAGTTGATAGAATTTTAGATCAAAATAGTGAGATGTATCTCAGAGCTCAGAGAAAGATGAGAATTCCAGTACAGGCTTCAAGAGAAATCCCTGACAGTTGACTGTACAAGGGTGCTATGTGGAGTCTACATAGCTGAGATGTGTAACCCAAATGTGGGTCATGGAAGACACATTCACAGGTAGAGAATGTTGAGAGATTAATTGAATGACTCTGGGAGAAAGTCAATTACTTTTCTGAGAAATTAGGTACATTTAGGTAGTGGGAAGACACAGATTATTAATAAAAAATAAATTGCAAATTATTCAGACAATTTTGTTAGTTGTTTTCTTTGAGTTTGGTGCTAATGAGTTCGTGACATTCAGTTCCATTAGTGTTGTGTAACACTATCTTCCTTCTTCTTTTCTTCCCTTGTTTTCTTTCTCTCTAACTTCTTTTTTCTCCCATCCTTCCATTTTTTCCTGGATATGTAAAAAGATCTTTTCATAGTTGTTCCCTACTTTTTCTTGCAGAGTGGTTTTTAAAATTATTCATCTATAGATAATCACTTACTAATCCTCTCAAACTGTGAGCCCCAGATTAAATGCTTTATTTTATTTTAAAAAATAATTATATATTTATCCTTTAGAAAAATATGTATATATTACTAAAAAGTAGTAATGGGATAAATAAATGGCAATATTTGAACACTCCTTGATGGTGACTATTATAAAACTCTTCAGCATTTGTTAATCTGAGACTCAAACCTCTGTTGTAAGTTTTGGTTTCTGACTCTTCAGTAATGGAAAATTCTCAAGTAGAAAATCATACAGTTTATCATTTTCCATTTTAACAAGCCTTATAGTCACTTGACAGTGACCTGATATTCTAATACATTTCATGTATATATATCCTTCCTCTGTAGTCAGTCCCAACTTCCCATCTTCTGCTAAAATCAAACCTACTGTCTCATGGTCCACAGGGAAACAGGAGGAAGACGGGAGACACATGTCATCTTCATATGGCCATTACATACTTTATCTCTAATCAGTTTTTTTTCTCAGTTTTGTACATTGATATGAACATCTGTGATCATCAGTGAATGATTGAAGAAGCTAAGCAACAGATGCAGATATTACAGCATAAGGACCCATCAACTAGAGATGAGTCCAGCTAGTGGAGCCAATTGGGCAGGACAAGTCCAGTATTCTGTATGTAACTTAAAGCAATAGTTTTGGGGCATCAGCAGGTGAGAATGAAGCCGATTATGGACAAGACCAAGAGCAGTTTTAACACATGAAGGCTGCAGACCCTGTGAAGACAAGCCCTGCTTTTTAAACTGCTCTCACCATCTCTGCCAGTTTTTTGAGAGACTTTTAGGAGAAGTGACTCCTCTAGAGGTCCACCCACAGCTCCATAAGCAGCAGGAAGACATTGGGTCAGAATTGTCTCTACAGTACACGCTGCCACCCATTTAACTTCAGAAAAGAAAAAGTGGCAGTCTTGATCCATGTCTTCCCACTGCCTAAACATACATAATTCCTCAGCAAAATAATCTGGCTTTCTCCCCTAGGCATTCAGTTAGTCCCTGAACATTCTCTACCTGTGGGCATGTCTTCCATTACCCATATTTTGAACCACGTACCTCATCCATGTGGACTCCACCCAGCAGCCTTATGCAGTGAACGACTTCCCTTGAGGTGAAGAATGGAATTCTCATCTTTCTCTGAGCTCTGAGATACACCCCAATAGTTTGATCTAAAGTTAAATCAGCTCAGCTTCACTTTTTTCACATTTTTTAACTCTTTTCTTCATGTTTGCTACACCATTCTCCCTTATGTTTTTGAAATATTTCAAGTTTCTTTATAATTTCGTGGCTTTATTTATCATAACTCAACTATTTTACCTTAGGCTTGGCTCATTCTTCCTAACTTCTTTATAGCATATGTCTTTATTATTTAAATGCCACTTTAAATAACACATTTGTGGAAATAAATTCTCTAATGACTCTATCTGTAGTGAACAGTCCTCAAGTTATACTTAGCCTTCTACACACCATCCGTACACACACACACACTCACACTCACAAATGCACACACACATACGCACATACACATTCCATAAATACATTCACATTGCTATTTACATTTCTTTCTTTTTTCTTTTTAGTTCTCAGAATAATAGAAACTATTTTTTACTGACAGTACTAAAGTAGAAACTGGCACAGTAGAATTAAAACATATTTATTGAAAGATCATGTAGCCATTTTCATTTGTATTCATTTTATTAATTTTAATGCTAAAACACAGTGGAAAACTTCATTTTCAGTGTCATACATTTCTAAAGGCTAAGAATAAATTAAAAGTTATCTGAGCTCACTAATTGATAGGGTGTTTTCTTGAATTTTAAGAAGTCAATAATTTCATATCTTTTGTGAAAAGACTACATAATTTTAGCTTTTCCTACATTGTTACATTTGTGAACATTTGTTTATCATGTTGTATTTTTAAAAAGGTGTGGATTTGGTGGGTGGGGAGTTGGGGCAGTAGAGAACATCTGGAAGGAGTTGAGGTATGGGAAACCATGATTAGAATACATCTCATCATATGAAAAATTATTTTCAATAAAAAATATCTTGAAGCTATATTAAACATTTTATTAGATTACCACAAATTTTCATAATTTAAACTTTCATCAGATCCTTAAAGTAACAAGTCACTTACAGTATATGAGTGTGGTTAATTAACGCATTTATTTAATATGTTACAAATGATCTTATCAGTAAAGTTCTTTTTGCTTTACTGATTCATTTGGTGTAAACATGTTAAATATATCTTCAAATTTAGTGTTCACATTTTACACATTTTCCCTAGAATTTTTAAAATTAAAGACACGTACAATCTACCAAATACAATAATTTAAAACCACTTTCTATGCTTCTAAACTTTTGCAAGTTATTCAGGACTTTTGTTTGTTGTTGCTTTGTAGTGGGTTTGGAGAAAAAGTGTTATTACGATGCATAATTGGTTTCCTTCTTTTTTTCTTCCATTTCTCACTTTTTCTCTCATTTCCTCTGTTTCTTTCTTCCATGCCTCCTTTTTTTTTCCTGGAGAATTAACTCAGGATCTTATGCCTTCTAATCATGAATTCTACCATTTAGCTTCACATCAAATCTAGAACTGAAGAGTCTGACCATACACTTAAAAGTAGGTCTAAATAATTTAAAATTAAAAATCAGTCCTATGAACTAACATGCTAAATGCCTTTAAAATAAAAGTTCACACTGTTAGGCACAATAACTGATGAAGGTGTCTGTAACATTTTTTATAGTTATCATCTTTTTTACACATGTATAAAATGTAAAACAGTATTAAAAGACTGTCTTGTGCTGTGCTAACAGTTGTCACAGAATGGAGACTTTCCAGGATTCCTATGTCATTTGGGCTACACTAAAATCTCACACCAACCTCAGACAGTTTTCTGCATTGAATATCTTAAATGCTGGAGCAAATTAATAAATTCACTCAGAGTTCCATGCTGAGGACATTCGTGAATGAAACTACAGACGTTTAGGTGCTTCTTATAAATGTAGCTTAATACCATTTAAAAGTTCTTTTATTAAAAACTAACAACTGCCAGGTGGTGGTGGCACACACCTTTAATCCCAGCACTCAGGAGGCAGAGCCAGGTGGATCTCTGTGAGTTTGAGGCCAGCCTGGTCTACAGGGTGAGATCCAGGACAGGCACCAAAACTACACAGAGAAACTGTGTCTTGAAATACCAAGAAAAAAAAAAACTAACAACTTTATAAATTCTTGTACAAATGAATTTTAATGGAACAATTCAAATGTACTTGAATATATTAAAAAATGATTAATCTTTATTTTATTTTTATTATTATTTTATTACATACTTGAGAATTTCACACAATACATTTGATCAGATTCATCCTGCAACTTCCCTCATCCCACTTTCACTTCCCCCAGCCACCAATTAAGCGTTTTCTCCTTCTTTGCTCTTCTTTATGGCTTTCAATGTGTGTGGGCCAAATACTCTTGGATGTGGGGTCTTTGCTGGAGTGTGGACAAATAACCAGGTGTCACATTTTTAAAGAAAACTGACTTCCTCTCCTAGTAGCTATGAAATGCCAATCATTTCCCAGTCGATGGTAGAATTTTTCACCCATCTTTTGCACTCTGTGCTAACATTTTGTCTGGCTTGAACTTGTGTATTTTGGCTGAATACTGTCACAACTGCTGTGAATTCAGAAGTATAACTGCCCTGTTGCATACAGGAACGGTTGGTTTCTTGGTCATCTTGTACCTCCAGATCTTGCAGTCTTTCTGATCTCTCTTCTGCAAAGTTCCGTGAGAATTTCAGGAAGTGATGTACTAAGTATGTTCCTGAGGGCTGGGCACCCCTCAGTCTCCTTTTCTGTGCCTTTTGACTACCTGAGGCTCTTGTGTTCATAGTCCTCTACTGAAAGAAAGGTGCTTCTTTGATGAGTGTTGAACGCAATACAATTATTTTGTTAAACGGACATAGTATTGTAATGTCTCCTAATGATTCACTTTTATTTTAAACCATACTAGAGTTTCTCCCAGATATAAACAGGAAATTCACAGAAGAATGAAATTTATTCTGGAATATATTTTAGTTATAAGTCAGTGGAAAAAGAGATAACACAAAAACAAAGACTTTTCTAGTGTTTTTGAGTGTGGGACATTTGGAAAGAGACTGAATCATAACTATTTCAACATGTGTTTTCAGTATCGAGACTTTATCCGAGTTGGCTTCATAACACTTGCAGGTTATAAAAATGGGTTCTTGGGTGCTTTAAAACTGCTAGGAGAGAATGTTTTTAAGCCTCAAATTAATGAGTTAATTTGAATAATTAATTTAAAGACTGCTATATACCAAAAATTGAATTTTTCAATTTCTACGGTTTTTCTCCTCCCAAAAGGTAGTAACTTCATTTGGTTAGTAATTTCAGTATCCTGTGAGGAAAATGTTTTGGTGATCACTTCTCAATTATTGATCTGAAATATTTGTTTTAGTTTTTACTATGACAGTTGTAGTCTCAGCCTATGGCAAATTAGTGATTCTGATAGTAAACTAAAATAAAAATATAGAATTTTTGAGAGATGCTTGCTCCTCTTGTCTTTTCAGTGATACAATAAGCCACTATAAATTAATTACTTGATCTGGATTTTATTTTCTTATATTTTGATATCTCATTTATTGGAGTTCAAAAGTAGGATAATCTCAAGACTGTGACAACTCTTTTTATGTCAACTTGACAGAAGCTGGAAAAGAGTAGAAAAAAGAGAGTCTGGAAAGAGAGAGTCCCAATTGAGAAAATGCCACCATAAGATCAAGCTTATGGGCAAACCTGTAGGTCATTTTCTTAATTAGTGTTTGATGTGGGAGGGTCCAGCCCATTGTGAGTTGGGCCACTCCTGGGCTGGTGGTCCTGGGTTCTATAAGAGAACATGGTTGAATAAACCATGAGGAGCAAACCAGTAAGCAGTACTACTCCATGACCTCTGCATCAGCTCTTTTTTCCAGAATCCTTCCCTGTTTGAGCTTCTGTGCTGATTCCCTTCATTGATGAACAGTGATGTGAAAGCATAAGCTAAATAAACCCATTCTTCCCTAAGTTTCTGTAATCATGGTGTTTCATCACAGCAATGATACCTTAAAATAGTGATCAAATACAAACGATACTGTTTGGAGGAGGAATCTTGAAGATGAAATGGAGGAGTTACTTATCTTATTGTCTTCATATGTAACACAAATCTTAAAAGGTCTTATTAAAAAAAAAACCCACCAGATATTGGGGTAAAAACTGAAAGATCAGATGGGCAGAGCAGTAAGCCACTAGTTCTTATCCCTATGAAATCCTCCACTGAAGAAGAATAAGCTCCTCTCTCCACCCTGCCTTATCACTTCCTCGCTCTGCCCAGCTCTATCATTTCATGTCTGTCTATATAAACCTCCAGACTTCTATGGTTACCTAGTGGCTAGCTCCTCATTCTGATTTTCAGGCAAGCTTTATTTGTCAGAGCACAAATAAAATATCACCACATTCATGGTAATGCTTAAGATGCATATAAAATTTTGTTTCATTGATGATGAATAATTTTGAAATATTTAATGTATGTGTGCTATACATCAACTCAAAAAAAATACAAACATGCATTTTATTTCACTAAATGATGAGATCTTTGTCAGTTCCTTGAAAAATAATCTTTCCATTTGAAACTAATCTTGAATTTGGATGATTTGTTTATTCAAACACTCTTCAACCCTGTCAACATATATCCTCAGTTTTAACCTGTGGATCATTTTGTCAATAATTTTTAATACAGCTTCAAAAATATACAGAGGTGCAAATGTACTGTGTTTAAAACTCTTCTTGTTCTTAGCATTTCAGTTCCAAACTTTTGTTTTTATTTTATAAGGTAGATATTCATGAATTTATTTCAGACTAGATATGATTTTTTTCTAAGCCTACCTGACTGAAAATAGTATGTCTGAGCCTTAGAAAAAGTAATTCCTAGCCCAGATTGATCCCGGGCTTCCCTCAATTCATGATTTCAAATGGCTTACCTTTCCTATCGATTTCTTTCTGCCTGAACCAGCTAATCAAATCTCTTCATCCTGGTCCTTAAATCCCTGAGCTGGAGCTCATCATCCTTCATTCTCTCCTATCCTTCTTGCCTCTTTGAAAGTCTTAGTCTCTCTGCCTTTACCTCCCAGTGGCACAAGTTTGCCTGCTCTTCCACTTCAGGAAAATATCATCCAAGTTCAATTATTTGGAGAAAAAGACTAACACACAAGAACTTCAAGATGAAAGAGACAGACCTGAATACACCCTGTAAACACCTATCTGTTTTCCTCTCTGGGAGGAAGTACTCTCTCAGACTGCTAGCTTCCTTTCTGCATGGGGAGAATACCTGTAGCTAATTTCCCATCTCCTCAGAATTATTGAGAGAAAATGTACAGCAAAATGCATAAAAGATCACTGTTTGGAGGGAGCAGACAAACTAACTTAGAAACACCCGTTCTAGTGTTTAAAAATTGGGGTTGACTCAAAATAAGTTGTTTCCTTTGCCTCCCTAAAGAGGTAAATCATTATTATGAGTCATATAAACATTAATAGGATTTTAAAGACTTTAATTATCTTTAATGATAGAATCCAGCAGATAGGATTACAAGTCAAAAGACAGGCCAAAGATGCTTATATAGATGTCATATATTTATGGTTTGTACATAAACATTCAGTATTTATATAAGCATATCACATAGACAGACATACAAAGGAGGAGGGCACACATACATACCAGGAATCCTAGAAGACAAATTGCTTCATATCAACTATAATTTACCATTTTTAAAGACAATTTTCTGATACTTTTGAGAATGCATTCATACCTTAAGGTAATGGATTCCACCTTAATAAATGAATTTAAGAAAAGAAGAAGCACTTGGAAGTGAAATATCAATGAATCTTTCTGTAAATTTCTGCACACTATTTCATCAACATTATAATGTGCTTATATTCTGTTTATCAAAGGATGTTTTGAAAATTTCAAGGTTTACCTACTCACATTTATTGGTGAATTTTACTACTATTTTATGATCTATCAAGTCAACAAGGAGTCAAATATACTAGCCAGACATGCTCCATGGCCAGCAAATGCCATGTATGCATGATAAACAGCACATGATGCCCTAAATCTATTCTATTTGACAGTAGTCTTCTGGAAATCATCTGTTCAGTTTTGAAAACTACTCTTCCTCATGATGTAGGTGAGGGTTTGGGAAGAATCATGTTTTTGAAAATGTTGGACTGTAGTCGGACCCCATAAGCCAGATTATATCAAACATTCAGATTGATATTTTCCCTTCCATGTCCTTGTGCACTGAAGATGTCTCAGGGCAAGAAACACCAAGCCCTGTTCAACTCCTTTCAATTTAGATATCTCAGAATCCTTCCACTACCTCCCACATCCACTGACCTACTAGAGAGTGAGACACAGATATTTCACCTTCCCATTGTTTCTTTATTTTTATCTTATGAAGATTATTTCACATTTCAAATATGTTTTGATCCATCCCTATTCTGTCCCCTCCAAGTCCTACCCTGTGTTCCCTACCATTTTCACCTCCCAACTTTACGTGTGTTACAAAACAAACAGATCATAACAACAACAAAATTGACTCCACTTAGTCATGCCTTTGTTTGCATGGGTTTAGGGCCATCTACTGCAACATGGATAGCCTCTCATGGGCCATATCCCTTGAGGAAACAATTGCTCCTCAGAAAGCTTCCCTTACCTATGCTGAGATTTAGGGTAGTTTAGATCTGGTGCAGTCTAGTGGTGTATACAGTTCAATTGTGCCATCATGTCCCACAAATACTTTTTAGCTACAGACAACCACTTCTGCTTTATCTCATAAATGACTAATGGACCTACTTATTTCACCTAATCAATATGGAAAGTAGTACACTGATCAAACTTTATTAAATTTCTTTCTTTCTCTAAGCCACCTGAACTTTGATTCATTCTTAGTCTGTCTGAGTGATAAGTCCTCCTGAAAACAGGTTGGCCTGAGATTGAAATGTTCCCAAATAAGTTGTTTGATCATGTAACAGCTACTCTGAGCCCAGTCTGCACACAACTGGGCTTTTGAAGCCTGTTCAGTGCAATCCATACAACAAAATTCCTCTTTTCTTCAGATTTGGATGGCTGAAAGTATCATAGTGAGAACGTTTTGCTATTGTTGCAATGGTTGTTTCATTCCTCCCTCCAATTTCGTCTTGACAAGGTCCACATTTTGTCTGGCATCTCATGAATTTTTTCATAGTAGATACATTCGATTGGTATTCAGTGTCTGTCTCTTTGTCATCCTCTGGTTCTCTGAATTACCGTTTCAGTTTCTGGTGGTTTTTCTTATCCATTTTCCAGGAATTTTATAATACGTTCTTTGCCAGTTTGTCTGTCTTTTCGTTTCTGGATTACAACTAAGAACAAAAGGACCCCTTTGATTGGTATCATTAATCCATTGCTCAGAGTAGGTAGTGTCCTTTATTTGCAATTTAAGTGGTCAAGAATCCTTCTCCTAATGCCTATTAGGTAAAGTAAAATGAGTAATGAGGAATTTTCACAAACCTACACTGAGCCTAGATTCTGTAACATAATTTGTGTTGCTTTGGGGCAGGGTGCCTTGATTCCTTTATCCCTAATTATACTGTCTATACCTGATAATACTAATGGGCCTTAGGTGGTCTGCTGTGTATTTAATTAGATGTAGACAACTTTGTTTTAAAATGTATAAATCGTAGTTTAAATGCAGTCTATTACTCTCATTAAAATTGCTAATTGTGGTTATAGCATTTTTCTTTCAGTGGTTTCTTATGAGGGCATTGAAGTACTTTTATTAATCTACTAAACTTATTTACATATAAGACAAAATTTTAAATCAGTTACAAAAGAATAGGTTCAATTAAAGAGAAGTCTGATAAAAGTCATCTGGAAACCAGTAAGTCAAAGACTTTCCTGACATTGACAGATTCCTCTTGGGAAATTATAATACACATATGATTCACAGAAAGCAAGCACCTAATTAATAAGACGAGAGATGGTAGGGACGAGGGTGCCAGGAGTTCTGTGTGGACTGCTTTCTCACTGAGAGGTGGTAAAGTTTTGAGAATGTGCTAGGAAAGGTAGAGTTTAGAGAATGTGCCAGGGAAGATAGAGTAGGATATGGAAGAAGCCGTTAGTGTTCCAAAAGTACTGCATGTGCCATGATGTCAAGGCAGGATTCTAATTCTAGCCAATAGATTTGTGTAGAAATAGTATGTGATTTCCTTAAAGCCAAAGCATTTAGAGCTTCTGTGGTTCCTTTGTCCTTGTTTCCCTTTTCTGAAGCCACTTTGGTGGTTGTAGCCACCAGGTGAATCATACCTACAAGCAACACAGAAAAAGACTTTATGAGAGTGATATTTAACTTGACATTGTTGCTGTTGTTGTCAAAACAGTGAGAACTGTGGTTATTTGGTGTGGTGGTTTGAACGAGAATCGTCCCTCATAAGCTCATAACTGGAATGCTTAATCATTAGGGAGAGGAATTGTTTGAAAAAGATTAGAAGGATTAAGGTGTAGCCTTGTTGGAGATGTGTCATTGTGAGTAGACTTTGAGGTTTCAAAAGTTTACATCAGGCCCAGTGTCTCTTTCTCTCTTCTTGCTGCCTATGGAACAGGATGTAAAGCTCTTAGCTACTGCTGCAGCACCATGCTTGTTTCCTGTCATGATAATAATGTACTAAGCTTCTAAAATTGTAAGCAAGCCCCCAGTATATGCTTTCGTTTTAAGAATCATGGTGTCTCTTCCCAGCAATAGAGAAGTAACTAAGACACTTGAACACCACATAAAAGCCATATTTGACTTGTAAAATGAGATGATATTTAAAAATTTGGTTATAATATACAGGTTGGAGATAAAGCATTACTGAAATGCAATAAATCCCTTTTAACTAGTCCCTCTGACTATAGCTTATATTGCTGCTGATGATGATAATAATCATGGTACTGATGGTGATGATTACAAAATAAAAGGATATTCTATTGATCAAAATTTGGATATCAGAAATCAGGAGCACATGTGATATTTAAAAGACTAATTGGAAGAAGTGGGGAAAATTCTCTTGCTACTTAAGACTTTCACTGAATGACTAAGAGACAATTGCTGTGGATATCACTCTGTATGCTGTGAATGTGTTGCTCTGATTGGTTAATAAATAAAGTGCTGATTGGCCAGTAGCCAGGCAGAAAGTATAGGTGGGACAAAGAGAGAGGAGAATTCAGGGAACAGGAAGGCTGAGTGAGGAGACACTGCCAGCTGCTGCCTCCATGAGTAGTAAGATGTAAAGATACCGGTAAGTCACAAGTCACTTGGCAAGGTATAGATTTATAAAAAATAGTTTAATTTAAGATATAAGAACTAGATATCAAGAAGCCTGCCATGGCCATACAGTTTATAAGTAATATAAGTCTCTGTATGTTTACTTGGGTCTGAGCTGCTGCAGGAGCCGGGTGGACACAAGAAAACTCCAGCTACAAATGGCACCAGAATGTGGGGTGAGAGTTTCCACCTAAAACCCAAGAAAGAAGATTTAAAACAGAGCTAAAAACAGCTTCCTAGTTGTTTCTCTCAAGTTAGCAGCAGGCTGTGGACTTGAGCTACCCTATGTTGGGTTCGTGGTGTGCGGGCTTGACCTATAGTATAGCAGGAATGAGGTGTCTGCAAGCTGCATATTACACTGCATGGTGGATTTAGCCTTTGCTAGTACAGACAAAAAAAAAAGGTTTCTGGGCTACACGCTGCTTTGATAGAAGCATAGACCCACTGCTTCTGAGAGTTGATGGTATACATGGCTCCTAGATCCAGAGCTGGCAGTAAATGTACTGCCTCCATCTTGGGAGGCTGAGGTAGGTGGAGAATGCTCCAGTTTCAAACAATGGATTCACAATAAGACAGATTCAGATGGGATAAAACTCTAAACAGTTTACAATGTGTGTAAAAATGTACATAGGCTTGGAAGAGAAAAAAAAGTAACATATGCAGTTATATAAAGAAATAGTTTTAAAAAATAAAGTCTTTAAAGAAAAAGTAAAAGAAATATAAAAAAATAAGCCACATAAAGATAGATAACACACAAAAAATCTGGATTGTGTTGTCTTTGGGATTTTTAACTGTAGAAAGACATTTGATTGTAAAGGCTGCTCAGTTAAACCAATATGGACATTTTAAAGGTACCTTGACTTCAAAATTTGGATCTAAGGATATGTTGCTTTGGAAAGAAGGCTCTGCTTTTGTTTCCACAGAAAGCAAGAAGCTATGCATTTGTTCCAGATTAAGATACATCAGGTTTGACTAGCCAAGACCCCCTGAAAGGTCTCCAATAACACCATGGCTCAGATGATCCAACATCCAGAATGATTTCAAGGCAACTGGCTCAGACAATACCGCCTCATGGACTACTCCATAATCCTAAAATTTTCTTTGTGTCCCCATGCGAATACAGCACCTCCTCCAGCAGGAAGTAGTAGGAAAAGCTATGCCCAAATTTCCAAATATATCAAGCTGGCTTTGGAGATGGAATTGTCTCACTCCTTCTCTAAACCCAAGCATATTGCAAAAAAAAAAAAGAGGTTGAGAGATTTTCTGTCCCATATCAGAAGAGCCCTTTGGTATGGGACAGAGAAAAATCAATATTTTTATTTAAAGCAGGATGATTATAAACGCAATCTTTTTTTTTTTTTAAAAGCAAACCAGACAACCCTTTATTGGGAGCAGAGAGCAGCACAACACATTGACCCACAGATGGAGATGCCTGATGGGCACCCTGCACAGCATCCTTCAAGATAGGCTCTACCAACCTTTTTCTGAACAAGAAAAGGTGATAGTATAGATATAATATAACAGGTAGATTAAGGAACCTACTTTTAAAGAGCAACAACTTGTTTAGAAATGTTTTACATTGCTATGGATTTTAGTTTATTGACACAAGTTTAAACTTAATTTTGTTATACTATATATATATATATATATATATATATATATATATATATATATTTCTACTCTCATTTGAGGTATTATGTTTATGTAACTCATTTAGATTGTAATGGATAATTAAAAATACAGATTAATAATCTTCTATGATAGTCAAATGTATAGTCATGTTAAGTTTTCTAGGTATACACAGATATAATTCAATTAGGTAGGTAATCTTCAAACACTTCAAACACCTACAGAATATGGCATTTAAAAATGTTTTAAAAATTTAGACTTTCTGGACAGTGAGACATGTCTGCTCCTAGCAGCACAGATTTACTTCAGTGAGGAGGATGGGCATTGAAAACACTCTATATGGAGTTTATCTTCTTCTTGGCAAAAATAGTCATTGGGGTAAGAAACTGTTCTTGCCTGGACTGCTTGATCAAATGGACATGCAGGATCAATAGGAAAGTGATCACTGAACATTGCTTGGCAAAATGGTCCTTCAGGTTCCTGCTTCACAGAGGAAACTGCTAGACATTCTACATGATACAGAGAGAAGTGACTGAGAGACTCTAGGCCCATGGGATAAAGGCAGATGTCCTTACTTTACAGAGGAACTTTGGATGAGTGTCCAGGCTGCCAGCTGTCTCTGTCTACTCTTGCAAGATTCCCAAAAGTTGCTTGTGTCCTTCTCCCATTTCTCAGATAATGTTATATCCTTCTGAGGTCTTTGATATAGTTGAAGACTAGATAATTACAATTTTCTTAGTTATGGTAAAAGATAAGTTAGATATTAAACCTTAGACTCACAAATATAGGACAGATAGGATATCTTCTTTAATTTTGCCAAATAGACTAGATATTATAAGTATAATTCTTGCTTGATAATTGTTTTGTTATATGTAATTTTACTATATTAAAGTTAAAACCTTCCTTTTGAAAAAAAAAAAAGAAAAGGGAAAGTGCTGTGGATATCACTCTGTATGCTGTGAATGTGTTACTCTGATTGGTTAATAAATAAAGTGCTTATTGGCCAATAGCCAGGCAGGAAGTATAGGCAGGACAAAAAGAGAGGAGAATTTGGGGAACAGGAAGGCTGTGTCAGGAGACACTGCCAGCCACTGCCATGAGAAGTAAAATGTAAAGATACTAGTAAGCCACGAGCCATGTGGCAAGGTATAGATTTATGGAAATGGATTAATTTAAGATATAAGAACTAGATATTAAGAAGTCTGCCATGGCCATACAGTTTATAAGCAATATAAGTCTCTGTGTGTTTACTTGGGTCTGAGCAGCTGCAGGAGCCAGGTGGATACAAGAAAGCTTCAGCTACAGATCCACATTAGAACTATAAGTAAATGAAGAGGAGTAAGTTAAAGTGAAGTGTCAGAAGAGATTACTACTTTTGTATTCAACTGCAGACTTTCTAGAGACATATCAGCAAAAATGGACTTATTTAAGAATTCTTGCTGTGGCTCTATTGAATGGAAATTATCAAAGAGGCCATGTAGCCACTGATACTCCATAGCACTTGTCCTGAACTTTGTCCAGGCTCTGTGCCTCACTATCTGCTTTCATGGTTCTTCCTAATCATGGTCAAGATATTTGCCTTGTTGTTGACAATCTGTATATTTCTACTTCTTTTGCACTGAATTCATATCTTCATTTGGACACAACATTTCTTTGTATCTTCTGTTCCTTCCTCTTCTCATCCTTCCTCACCCAACTGCTCTCTCTCTCTCTCTCTCTCTCTCTCTCTCTCTCTCTCTCTCTCTCTCTTTCTCTCTCTCTCTCAGATAGATAGATAGATAGATAAGTAGATAGATATCATTGTTCTTGATATTCCTTCAATTCCCTCTTTTCCATTCTTCTTTCTCTTTGCCTTCTTTCTTATTTTAATCCACATTTCCCTGTTTCCTGCTCCCTCCTTTCTAACTATCTTGATTTTACACACAAACAGTTCAAAATTTAGACCCACACCAATGCTTAAGATTGAGTCAAGATTGTCTTCAGTAATTTAGTGGATTTAAAAATCATGATACACCTTGACAAAAATAAATGTGCTGTCAAACCTGAAAGACATGTAGAAGACTAGTGCATGTTGTCAAATGGAAGAAGCTAATCTTAAAAGACTTCATGTTGTGTTCTTCCAACTGCAACAATATTCTGACATTATAAATTTAGCAAAAAAGATCAGTACATATCAGTAGTTTCCAGGAATTAATGAAAGAACCATGAAAAAAAAAACACAAGCATAAGGCCCAAACAATGCCCTCGTCTATTATGGAGAATGAATCCCATTATACATTTGTCCACACACAGAGGAAAAAAGAACACCAAGAGTGAATCCTCTAAATGAACAACTGACTCAGGGTGATTATGGTTGTCAAGAGCCCCTGGTGTGGAATGCTCATAATGAAAACAATGAATCACACATAGGAAACAGAGGATTATGTACCTGCACCTCTTCTGAGTTTCCTAGAAACCTGAAACCACTCTAGAAAAGCCTTTTAATGCAGGAGATTAAACCAAAGGCCTCCTGCCTGCTCATCCAGTTCTCAGATACTCTGTTCCACTCACAGCCCTAGAAGACTGTTAAACAACTTATAAATAAGAAAAACAATGTTTTAGGCTTCCACTTTGAGAAAATATCAGAGGTTGTCAATTTTTTTACAAAAAGATATATGATTGGCTGTTACCAGAATTCAAAGGGAGAGGATGATGGGCAAGCATTGCTTGTTGGACACAGAGTTCCTGTTGAAATCATGGGAAAAAATGTATACATGTATGAAATTTTCAAAAAATACCTTTTACAAACCTCAGAACTTGTTGGGCATGGTGGCATTTACCATTAATTTCTGTACCCGTGAAGCAGAGGAAGGCAGATCTCCATGAATTTGAGGTCAGCATGCTCTACATTTGGAATCTAGACCAGTCAAGTCTATATGGAGAAACCATGTCTCAAACAACAAACAAACAAACAAATAAATAAATAAATAAGCAAAACATCACAAGGAAAAAAGTTTACAGCTTGTCAAAATGCAAAGTGTGTCAGTGGAGAACTCAGCAGCAAATGGGACACCTATACATCTACCCCAAGACTTAGAGACCACCACAGCAGAGATGGCAGGAAGACTGCAGGAGTGAGGTCAGGGAGGAGTGGAGCAAAATGTTCTTCTAGACTGATGGGACTACAGTACACATGACCTCACAGAATCTGTGCTTATCTACACAAGACCTGAACAAGATCAAGTCTAGCATGGAAAGGGGGTGGTGGTTAATGAACTTTCATCTCTAATTAAAGATCTATTAACAATTAATGGCTTCAAGGAAAAGGAGAGTCAGTTTTCTATAAGGGTGTGCCTCCTCACCAGTTGACCATGTGCCAATAAATGGCTCCACATTCAGAACATATAGACATCACAGGCTAGATTTAGTGGGTTATTAAAAGAGGTAGTAGATCTGTCAGAAGTTAGGAGGAATAATGGCAGGTGAATATGATCAAAATGTATTATATTAAACTCTCAAATAACTAATAAAATATTATGCTAAAAATAAATTTTAAAGGAACTGTATAATAGTTAATGGTGACATTTGTTAGATATTGTGATTATGATACATACCATGGAAATTATACCCCTTAAAATAGATAATCATAGGCCAGGTGGTGGTGGCGCACGCCTTTAATTCCAGCACTCGGGAGGCAGAGGCAGGTGGATCTCTGTGAGTTTGAGGCCAGCCTGGGCTACAGAGTGAGTTCCAGGAAAGGCACAAAGCTACACAGAGAAACCCTGTCTCAAAAAACCAAAAAAAAAAAAAAAAAGATAATCATGTATATACATATATATACATATGTATACATACATATATATATACATATCAATAAGTCATTCTGAAGGAAAGAAATTAAAACTTACCAAGAAATACTTTGCTGAAAATTTCCTCAATAAATTAAACATGTTAAGCAATAAAACATGTTAAGACCTAAACCATCTCCTAGGTGAGATCATTGACCTTGGAATCATGCTTGCCATCTGCTTTCTGGTGCTTTTGAAAATCATTACCCTGCAATAATTTGGCCATGTTTCATGTGGCATATGCATCACACCAGAAGCAGACATTAATAAAACATTTTGTGTGCTCATTCTTTACCACAATCATTGCTCTTGTTATATGTGGCCAAAATGCTAAACTGATTGCATTTGTAAATCCAAGACCAGCTTTGGGATCTTCCTGGCTGAGGAAACATCTGTACACAGCTCTGGTCCTTGATTAGATGGGACTATTAGGGAGAGCAGAAGGTGATTCTTCTACTGCTAGACTCTTTATAAGTATGACTCTTTACACGTCATCTTTGATCTAGCCTTTGTTTCAGTGTACAATGGACAGTGTGCTGAAAGTATACTAGAAACTGAACCTACATAGAAATTGAGAAGTAAGGATTCCACTGCAGGATTTTGTACAGCGCAAGTGAAGCAGGAAGAGAATATCTGCCTCCCTTGCCCTTAATGGCATTTTTGCTAAATTAGGATTTGGTTTAGATTTTGACCAATAAAAAGGTATTAACAGAAGAAGTAATTTTAAGCATGAAGAACAATAGTGTACCTTTTCTACAGAAAGCTCTCAGTATTCTTTCCTTTGTGCATGAGTCATCAGAGAACAACCAGTGTATTTCAGGAAATTTATTTAGTGTCTGTGTGTGTATACGTTCATGCCACAGTTCGTGTGCAGAAACAGCATTGGCCTTCTACCTTCTCTGAGGGGGGTCTTTGTTTCCTGCTGTGTATGCCAGACTAGTTGGCCAGTGAGCTTCCAGGAATTCACTTTGCCACTCATTTCATCTCACAATGGGAGGACATGGAATATAGACTGTAAGGGGATTTATATGTGCTCTGAGGATGCAAATTCCTATTGTCCTGCTTATCTGACAAGCACTTTATACACCAAACCATTTCCCCTTCCCAATTTTTAGTGGGTTTTTGAGTAAGTAGTAGCAATAGATCTCAAGATGAATGATTTGACTTCCTATCTCAAAATTTCACCTGTTACACAAGGTTGGGTATATCTGAAATGTGAGTTCAACAGCAAACCAACATAACCATTTCAAAGAACAATATACTCTGATTTTAGTATCTTTTATGACTTAGAGGTGAAGGACACCTGGGTCTCTCTGGTTTCTAATATTTTTGTGGTTGGGGCTTTTCACAAATAGGATCATGGACTAGCCTCTGACTTTTAAACTTTTAATTTAGTATCATTAAACATTATTGCTGTGTTGGCAATTTACTATGAGTTGTCATGAGATCTGAAAAAATAATGATGACCAAGGGCAATTTCTTTATTGTTTGACATATGTGAGTATAATTATGTAACTTCAGCAGGATGGAATGTGGAAAGGACTCTTTCAACTTAAATAGACAAATATTGGTGATAAACTATTTTAAAAGCCTCAATGTAAAATTATTTTTGTTTCTAAATTGATAATAATCTGGTACCTATTAAACTAGTTTCCTAACTAATTGCCTCAAGGAGATATTAACTTTACCAATGCACCCAGTCTTTCTTCACAGTTTTTTAATTGTGTATAAAATTGAAGAATTTTCAAATGCAATTAATCCAACATGATTTTTGTTGGCTTCTAGGGAAAAGTGTAAATTTTGACATTTTTTTCTCCTTTGTTTTAGGAAGAATGCTGCCCTTGTACTCCATGATGAAGGCCTTTTGAAAAATAGGCAAATATGTTTTTAGAGTTCAGAGTGCTAAGCAGTGCACAATGGAACCAGCACTTGAGAATGTTTCTATTTCATGGGCCACTTACTGTTCCTATTAGAATCTCTAACACTGAATCGTCACCTTTGGCCTGAAATTAATTTAGAATCCAGATGTTCAATGTCACTTTCTTTATTTTACCTTTAATGTCAAGTATATGCAAAACCTGTCCATTCACTCTATGGCTTTTACCAGATTCCCTAATGGCAGAATCCTCCATTTTGCAAAGCCACAATTCTATGCTTGTTCCCTGCTTAGCACAACAGATACATTGAACAAGGTCAGTGACTATATTTTGTAGGCCTAGCCTGAGTAGACACCATTTCAAAGCTCAAAATAATGAGGTAAAAAAAGAAGAAAGAAAGGAAAACCTCTAAGAAATGTCAGAATGTCAGAAAGAAAATGTGTTACAAAGATTTGGTTATACAGAGAGGAATGAGATTAAACATGAAAAATGAATAAAAAAATGAAGATAAAAAGACAGAGGATATACTGTAGGCATTCTCTGTGTGTTGGCCAGAATAATATCACCTCTTCAGTCATTATAGTTCTGGCCACAAAGCCATGTAAATATGGAATGGTGAGGTGAGAAACTTAAGCAGTGGTATTGTCTGTATGCATCATGAGCCATTTGGAAGAAGAAAGTGTAAAACTATTTTTACTATGGTTATTGTTGTTGCACTATGATGTTATTCTATGTAACTGTCAACCAATATTGAGCAAAAAGAACAATGAAAAATAAATAAGCATGTAGATACACAGAAAAGCATCATTTTCTTCAATTTCAGTGGAGTTCCAATGCCTACAAAATGTAAAGCACCCTATGGGGAGGTGATGAAGGTGGGATGGGGGCAAGGTGGGGGTGAGTGGGAGAAAGGGAGGGAGGGGAAACAGGGATTGTTATGTAAAATGAAAAAAATGTAAATACAAAAAATGAAAAAATGATAAAGCTCTTAGGAACATCACTGTGCCACACTGATTCTCTTGACTGGTTAGCAGACATGAGGCTATTGCATGCTTATCTGTAAAATCATGGCATTTCATGTTTATGTTGACACATTTTATCACCATGTAATTAATTTATAATTCATGGCTGCAGCTTCCTCAACTAGCAAACTTTGGGTTGTGGGGATCTTTGTTTTCATAATTGCTAAAATCTTAGCTCTGAAGTCCATGTCAACCAGAAACTACCAAGTGCTTCTGATTCCAGAAACACAGACATGTCTGTTCTTTCCAAGAGACCACTCTCCCCATGCTTACTGAACCTGCAGAGATCTTTGACCTACAGTGATAACTGATAGGAAAAGTATTAGCTCAGGACTACCAAGACCAAGTTATCTGCACAAAGGAGATATATTTGCCCCAGAGGGGCAGAGGGCAGGGATAAGGGTGAAAGACAGGAGACAGAGGAAGAGAGAAAGGTGAAAGGGAACAAAGGAGAGTGGAGAAAGGGAGTAAGGGAGAGGAATAAGGGGTATTTGTCCCACAGTGGGAGAAAGGACTGCCTCTGCATAGAGAGGAAACAGACACGGCACATAGGCAAGCAGCAGTTCATAAAGGAAAAATGGGAAACACCATGTTAGGATGGTGTTTAGTTTTAATTGGGCATGTTAATAAAGTGAGCCAAAGGGGGCTTTTGATTACTGGACTTCAATACTAGCTGGACCTTAGTAGTCAGCCTCAGAAGGAGAAATTGGCCAAATAAGGTAATAGACCTTGGGGGCGAACTTTAAGAATGTAATCTAAGATCCTGCCCTGGACCTCCCATCTGGACAAAAGGTGAGTGCCTGGGCTCAGCTTAGATCCCATCCCTGGGCACCAGCCATTCTGGAGAAGACCTGCTTAACCTGGCCCCAGGTTCTGGCCATCGGGCAGGATCCCCTCCACCCCCACCGGGAAGGCTACCCTACTCCAAGATCCCCAGCAGACCATGCAATCTCCATGCCCTGCCCCCATGCCCATCTGCCAGAGACCCCAGCCACTTCCTGAGACTTAGAGACCAGCCCCCAGCTCCCATCCTGCCCCAGACCTCCCATCTGGATGAGAGAGAGAGGCTTCCTGAATCTGTCAGCTCTGTCTGGACCAAGTGTGCAGATAAGACCAAGAACAAATCCACAAGGAGATGGGCAGATGTCAAGGCAGAAGTACATACAACAAAATGAAGAGCAATACAGCATCACCAGAACCTAGCCCTCTTCCAACATCTAGACCTGAACATCAAAAATGGAAGAAGCAGAAGAAAACAGTCTTATGAATAACATCATGAAGAAGGTAGAGGCTTATATAGAATGAATCACAAATGAAATTGAGGAAAAGAAAAACAAAAAATGGGAAGAACGCTATAAAAAACTAGAGGAAAGGACAAATAAAGCAGAAGAAAACAATAAAGCCCTGGAAGAAAACAATAAAGCCCTGAAAGAAAATCATGAAAAAGCAATGAAACAGATGAAGGAAACAGTCCAAGACCTGAAAAGGGAAATAGAAAAAATCAAGAAGACACAAACAGAGGGAAAGCTGGAAATAGAAAATCTGAGTGAACGAACAGGAACTTCAGATGCAAGTATAACCAACAGAATGCAAGAGATGGAAGAGAGGATATCTAGTGTTGAAGATACGGTAGAAGAAACAGATTCATCAGTCAAAGAAAACACTAAAGCCAACAAAGTCATGACTCAAATGTCCAAGAAATTTAGAACACCATGAAAAGACCAAACCTATGCATAATGGGCATAGAGGAAGGAGAAGAACACTAACTCAAAAGCACAGAAAATATATTCAACAAGATCATAGAAGAAAACTTTCCCAACTTAAAGAAGGAAATGCCTATGAAGATACAAGAAGCCTATAGAACACCAAACAGACAAGACTCCCAAAAAAAGTCCCCTCGTCACATAATAATTAAACAACTAAACGTACAGAATAAAGAAAGAATATTAAGAGCAGCAAAGGAAAAAGGCCAAGTGACTTATAAAGGCAAACCCATCAGAATAACACCCGATTACTCAATGGAGACTTTGAAAGCCAGAAGAACCTGGACAAATGTAATGCAGACACTAAGAGACCATGGATGCAAGCCTAGACTAATATACCCAGCAAAACTCTCAATCATCATAGATGGAGTGAACAAGATGTTCCAAGACAAAGCCAGATTTAAACAATACTTATCCACAAACCCAACCCTGCAGAAAGCACTAGAAGGAAATTTCCAACCTAAGGAAGTCAGATACACCCTCGAAAACACAGGCAATAAATAATGTCACAGCAGTAAACCCCAAAGAAGAGAAGTACACACACACTACCACCAAAAAATAACAGGAATGAACAATCACTGGTCATTAATATCCCTTAATATCAATGGACATAATTCACCTATAAAAGGCACAGGCTTACAGAATGGATACGAAAGCAGGACCCATCTTTCTGCTGCATAAAAGAAACACATCTCAAATTCAAAGATAGACACTACCTAAGAATAAAAGGCTGGGAAAAGACTTTCCAATCAAAAGGTCTTAAGAGCCGGGCGGTGGTGGCAAACGCCTTTAATCCAAGCACTTGAGAGGCAGAGGCAGGCAGATCTCTGTGAGTTCGAGGCCAGCCTGGTCTACAGAGCGAGATCCAGGAAAGGCACAAAGCTACACAGAGAAACCCTGTCTCGAAAAAACAAAAAAAAAAAAAAAAAAAAGGTCTTAAGAAACAAGGGGGTATAGCCATCCTAATATTCAGCAAAATAGACTTCAAACTAAAATCAATCAAAAGAGATCAAGCCGGGCATGGTGGCGCACGCCTTTAATCCCAGCACTCGGGAGGCAGAGCCAGGCGGATCTCTGTGAGTTCGAGGCCAGCCTGGTGTCCAAAGCGAGTTCCAGGAAAGGCGCAAAGCTACACAGAGAAACCCTGTCTCGAAAAAACAAAAACAAACAAACAAACAAAAAAAAAGAGATCAAGAAGGACATTACATACTCACCACAGGAAAGATCCACCAAGATGAAGTTTCAATTCTGAACATTTATGCCCCAAACACAAGGGCACCCACATATGTAAAAGAAACATTACTAAAGCTTAAACCACATATAAAACCCCACACATTAATAGTGGGAGACTTCAACACCCCACTTTCACCACTGGACAGATCTCCCAAATCGAAACTTAACAGAGAAATAAATGACTTAACTGATGTTATGACTCAAATGGATTTAATTGATATCTACAGAACATTCCATCCTAACAAAAAAGAATATACCTTCTCCTCAGCACCCCATGGAACCTTCTCTAAAATCGACAACATACTTGGCCACAAAACAAATCTCAACAGATACAAAACAATTGGAATAACCTCCTGCGTTCTATCAGACCACCATGGTTTAAGGTTAGATTTCAACAACAAGAAAAACTGCAGAAAACCTACAATCTCATGGAAACTGAATAATGCTCAACTGAATCACCAATGGGTTAAAGAAGAAATAAAGAAAGAAATTAAAGACTTCCTAGAGAACAACAAAAATGAAGACACCACATACCCAAACGTATAGGACACTATGAAAGCAGTACTAAGAGGGAAATTCATAGCACTAAATGCCCACATAAAGAAGTTGGGGAAATCTCACACTAGTGACTAAACAGCACACCTGAAAGCTCTAGAACAAGAAGAAGCAAAGTCTCCCAGGAAGAATAGACTCCAGGAAATTATCAAAGTGAGAGCTGAAATCAATAAAATAGAAACAAAGAGAACAATATAAAAAATTAATGAAACAAAGACTTGGTTCTTTGATAAAATCAACAAGATAGACAAGCCTTTATCCAAAATAACCAAGAGACACAGGGAGAGCATCCAAATTAACAAAATCAGAAATGAAAAGGGGGACATAACAACAGACACTGAGGAAATCCAGAGAATCATCAGGTCATACTTCAAAAACCTCTACTCCACAAAACTGGAAAATCTAAAAGAAATGGATAATTTTCTGGATAGGTACCACATACCTAAGTTAAATCAAGACCAGATAAACTATTTAAATAGTCCAATAACCCCTAAGGAAATAGAAACAGTCATTAAAAGTCTCCCAACCAAAAAAAGCCAGGACCAGATGGTTTCAGCGTAGAATTCTACCAGATCTTCAAAGAAGAGTTAATACCAATACTCTTTAAATTGTTCCACACAATAGAAACATAAGGAACATTACCAAACTGCTTCTATGAGGCTACAATTACCCTGATTCCTAAACCAAACAAGGATACAACAAAGAAAGAGAACTACAGACCGATCTCCCTCATGAACATTGATGCAAAAGTACACAATAAAATACTGGCAAACAGACTCCAAGAACACATCAAAACAATTATCCACCATGATCAAGTAGGCTTTATCCCAGGGATGCAAGGGTGGTTCAACATACGAAAGTCCGTCAATGTAATACACCATATAAACAACCACATGATCATTTCACTAGATGCAAAAAAGGCATTTGACAAAATCCAACACCCCTTCATGATAAAGGTCTTGGAGCGATCAGGAATACAGGGAACATACCTAAACATAATAAAGACAATTTACAGCAAGCCAACAGCCAACATCATATTAAATGGAGAGAAACTCAAAACGATTCCACTAAAATCAGGAACGAGGCAAGGCTGTCTGCTCTCCCCATACTTATTCAATATAGTACTTGAAGTTCTAGCCAGAGCAATAAGACAACATAAGGAGATTAAGGGGATACAAATTGGAAAGGAAGAAGTCAAGCTTTCCCTATTTTCAGATGACATGATAGTATACTTGAGTGACCCCAAAGATTCAACCAAGGAACTGATACAGCTTACAAACACCTTCAGCAACATAGCAGGATCCAAGATCAACTCAAAAAATCAGTAGCTCTCCTATATACAATTGACAAACAGGCTGAGAAGGAAATCAGAGATCTATCACCCTTTACTATAGCCACAAATGATATAAAATACCTTGGGGTAACACTAACCAAGCAAGTGAAGGACCTATATGACAAGAACTTTAAGTCCCTGAAAAAAGAAGTTGAAGAAGATGTCAGAAAATGGAAAGATCTCCCATGCTCATGGGTAGGCAGGATTAACATAGTAAAAATGGAAATCTTACCAAAAACAATCTACAGATTCAATGCAATCCCCATCAAAATACCAACACAATTCTTCACAGACCTGGAAAGAATAATACTCAACTTCATATGGAAAAACAAAAAACCCAGGATAGCCAAAAGAATCCTGTACAATAAAACCTCTGGAGGCATCACAATAACTGACCTCAAGCTCTACTAAAGAGCTACAGTAATAAAAACAGCTTGGTACTGGCATAAAAACCGACATGTGGACCAATGGAATCGAATTGAAGACCCTGACATTAATCTGTACACCTATGAACATATAATTTTTGACAAAGAAGCCAAAACTGTACAATGGAAAAAAGAAAGCATCTTCAACAAATGGTGCTGGCATAACTGGATATCAACATGTAGAAGACTGCTAATAGATCCATATCTGTCACCATGCACAAAACTTAAGTCCAAGTGGATCAAGGACCTCAACATAAATCCAGCTACTCTGAACCTGCTAGAAGAGAAAGTAGGAAGTAGTCTCGAACACATTGGCATAGGAGATCACTTCCTAAATATAACACCAGTAGCACAAACACTGAGAGAAACAATCAATCAATGGGACCTCTTGAAACTGAGAAGATTTTGTAGAGCAAAGGATACGGTCAACAAGGCAAAGCAACAGCCTACAGAATGGGAAAAGGTCTTCACCAACCCCACATCTGACAGAGGAATAATATCCAGAATCTATAAAGAACTCAAGAAATTAGACATCAAAATGCCCAACAGTCCAATTAAGAAATGGGCTATAGAACTAAACAGAGAATTCTCAACAGAGGAAACTCAAATGGCTGGAAGACATTTAAGAAATTGCTCAACATCCCTAATTATCAGGGAAATGCAAAGCAAAAGGACTCTGAGATACCACCTTACACCTGTCAGAATGGCCAAGATCAAAAACACTGAAGACACCTTATGATGGAGAGGATGTGGAGCTAGGGGAACTCTTCTCCACTGCTGGTGGGAATGTAAGCTTGTACAACCACTTTGGAAATCAATATGGCACTCTTTAGAAAATTGGGAATCCATCTCCTCCAAGACCCAGCTATACCACTCTTGGGCATATACCCAAGGAATGCTCAATCATACCACAAGGGCACTTGCTCAGCTATGTTCATATCACCATTGTTTGTAATAGCCAGAACCTGGAAACAACCTAGATGCCCTTCAACTGAAGAATGGATAAATAAAATGTGGTACATATACACAATGGAATACTACTCATCAGAGAAAAACAAGGACATCATGAGGTTTGGAGGCAAATGGATGTATCCAGAAAAAATCATCCTGAGTGAGGTAACCCAGACTCAGAAAGACAAACATGGTATGTACTCACTCATAGGAGGATACTAAACGTAAAACAAAGATGACTAGACTGCTACTCACAACTCCAGGGAGGCTACCTAGAAAACAGGACCCCAAGAAAGACACAGGGATCACCCAATGACAGAGAAATGGAATGAGATCTACATGAACAACATGGACGTGAGTGAGGGTATTGAAGGGCAAGGGTCAAGGGAAAGAGAGCTTGGGGGAGCGGGAGATCCCAGCTGGATCAAAAACAGAGAGGGGGATCAAGGAATAAAATATCATGATAAATGAAGACCACATGAGAATAGGAAAAAGCAAAGTGCTAGAGAGGCCCACAGAAATCCACAAAGATACCCCCACAATAGACTACTGGCAATGGTGGAGAGAAAGCCCTAACTGACCTACTCTGGTGATAGGATGACCAAACACCCTAATTGTCGTGCTAGAAACCCCATCCAATGACTGAGGGAACCGGATGCAGAGATCCCCAGGTGGAGCTCCAGAAGTCCAATTGGTGAGAAAGAGGAGTGATTTTATGAGCGAGAATTGTTGAGACCAAGGTTGGATAAAGCACAGGGACAAATAGCCAAAGGAATGGAAACACATGAACTATGAACCAATAGCTGAGGAGCCCCCAACTGGATCAGGCCCTCTGGATATGTGAGACAGTTGATTAGCTTGATCTGTTTGGGAGGCATCCAGGCAGTGGGACCGGGTCCTGTACTCAGTGCACGAGTTCGCTGTTTGTAACCTGGGGCTTATACAGGGTCACTTGGCTCAGCCTGGGAGGAGGGGACTGGACCTGCCTGGACTGAATCTATCAGGTTGAACTCAATCCTCAGGTGAGTCTTTGCCCTGGAGGAGATGGGAATGGGGAGTGGGCTGGGGGGAAGGCGGGGTGGATGGGAGGGGGGAGATCAAGGGAATCCGTGGCTGATATGTAAAATTAAATTAAATTATAAAATTAAAAAAATTTGATAAGGCAAAAAAAGAATGTAATCTAAGGATTTTTAGCAAGGCAGAAGAAATGAAGAAGAAGAGCAAAGCCTAACAGTCACAAGCTTGAGTGTGCCAGTGTCCCTTCAATAACCAACTTAAAGAAACTGATAAAGGCATTCTAGAGATTGATGCTTTGTGCATATGGTATATTTATGATTATGAGTATGTATAAATACAGGCATGTGGGTCTGATACACGTGTGTGTGTGTGTGTGTGTGTGTGTGTGTGTGTGTGTGTGTGTGTGTAGGTGAAGATCATAGGTTGAAGTCAGATGTCCTACCCTCTATTTAATGAAGCATAATCTCTCACTGAACTCCATGTTTACCAATGCATCTAGTCTAGTTAGCAATTCTGAGCATATGTAATATAATATTTACTGTTAAATGCATTGTAACATAGGAGTATGACACATCAGTAGTTTCCCAGAACCAAAATCCAAACCATTATAAGAATGATACATTACATCTCTTAAGGGTCTTACACTCAAGATCTGAAAATGTCACATAAACAGTGTTTTGAAAGGTAGTTACTATATGAAACAGGGATCAGGTCATTTTTAAAATCATCAGCTTCATTGTTTCATACTGTTTCTTGACACTGTGAAGAAAAAACTCAAACTTCTTTATACACAACTTATAAAATATTAAGCAAGAGCCAAATCATTTCTGTGTGTGTAAAACCTTCACCCTCCTCAGCCACCCTTCTACTAAGAGGAACTTAAGAAATTTCTTTAGGTTAGAGGATATCTGTCATTTGACAAGGAATTTTCCCTCCTTCACCTAGGAAATACAGGTTTTATAAAATGGCCAAAGTTAATTAATCTCAATGGAAATAAAAGAAGGAAGTAGAAGTCAGCATTGTGCTGCCAAATTCTAAGAGGTTGGATTCCTTCCAGTGAATTATATTAATAGACACTCTATGTTGATGATTCCAGTCTTAAGCAGAGGAACACCACTTTCTGAGTTGAAGAAAGATGAAATTGGTGTAACGAAGTCTTCAAGGCTCAGTGCATGGCCTAACTCACTCCAGGCTTGGAGGAGCAGGGAATGGTCCTCAGGTACCTGTCCCAGGTGAATTGTTCTCAGTTGAGATGCAGGAAGGAGACTCTGCTTCCTAACAAAACAGCCCTGCCTACAAAACCACAGGTTCCTGCTTAGTGGTATCCCATAACTGTATCATATTAATATTTAGAAATTAAGAGGAACATTTAAAAAGAATTCTAAGACCCGTGAATTAGAAGCTTAGTAGCTCAGCAGATAAAGGCACTTGCTACTAAGTTGGATACAATGAATTCCGTTTCGAGGACTCCGTGGTGGAAGATCGGAACTGACTAACTGAAGATGCCTCCAGACCTCCCCAAAAGAAGACAGAATAGGACAATATCCCAACAGTACAAATAGCACAACATTGTGTGATGGCCTTGTAATCTTCCTGTGCCTCTTTCTAGCTCCCTGATGGTTTTCATTGGCAAGACTTAGAGTTCCTTGGCTGGCACATGCCAGGGATCAGTCTGTCAAATGACGCGTGTCTCATGCGTGCAGTCTTCATTCCCTCTTGCTATGAAGACACTAGTCTTATTGCACCGCCCTTACAACTCCAGTATGATTTCATCTTCATAAATCATGGCTGATTACTCTCCAATTGTCCTATTTCCAAACAAGGTCACATTCCAAGGGACTTGGGGCTTAAAACCTCAACATATTTTTTTCAGGGATTACACATCAGTCCATAATGTATCTATTAAGTCAAGTTAAGCTAGATTAAGCTGTAATTGTAAAGCCAAAGATGCATGTGATTTGTAATGTCAAATGTTAGCATTCAGTTCACACTGACAACAGTATTCTGTTTTTAGTTACTTGGGATCAAAGTAGTTGCAACAGTGACATCTCAAAGATTGTGGTCATTGTGACACAGGGAATAGGGAACATTCAAAATCCCCCTGGTGGTCATTCAATATTCATATGACCGAGGGAACTAGACAATGTGTACTACATTTTATAAAAAGGAAACAGAATCATAACACGGGATGATTTCACTTGCAAAGAACAGAAAACCTAGCTAACATAAGTTTAAATGTTGAAATGTTTTTAATATTTTGATTTATTTAAATTTTCAGAAAAGATTTCATGTGCCCCAGGCTAACTTCAAACACTCTATCAAGCTGAAGATGATCTTGGACTTTTAATGCCTCTGCTTCCACCTCCCAAGTTCACAAACCAGACTTACTAGGTTCTGTTGATGAAGCACAGGGGATCAAATCCAGGGTTTTTTGCATGCTTGGCAACGACTGTACTGATTAGGCTACATCTTTGGCTCACAGTTCATTTTTGCTCCCATACTAAGTCATTCTGTAGCCAAAAATTTAAGATTTGCTGAGCAGTGGTGGCACATGCCTTTAATCCCAGCACTCGGGAGACAGAGGCAGGTAGATCTCTCTGAGTTTGAGGCCAGCTTGGGCTACAGAGTGAGTTCCAGGATAGGTTCCAAAGCTACAGAGAGAAACCCTGTCTTGAAAAACAAAAAGAAAAAAGAAAGAATGATACAAAACAAAACAACAAAATTTGAAGGTTTAATCTTTTCTTTTATGAACCCAGGATTTAATTCTATCTATTATCTATGTATAATCTATTTATCTATCATCTACCTACCTACCTATCTGTCTGTCTGTCTATTAATCATCTATCTATCTACCTATCATCTATCTGTCTATCTTTACCCATTCACCCACCCATCCTCTTTACCTCTTCCTAGATCGGCATCACAGGTCTAGATTTAATCAATCCCATCACGGGTAATTAAGGTACCATCATTAACTCCTGCTCATTCTGACATAACCCTTGAAGTTGAGGACAAAGTCACCCAGACTAAACAACTGTTCTGATTATGAGCACAGAATGGGTAATTTAATAAATTTCTATAGAGGAAGAATGAACTTATTGCAATAGGAGCCTTGAAACTTCAGACATAAGCATAATCATACATCCAATAGATTGAAATGTGTTTAAGAAGATTGTAGCTAGAGTTTTCCTGCCTTGCCCACAGTCAGGACAAATCTCTGTCGCCCGCCAGTCCCACAGCTGCTCAGACCCAACCAAGTAAACACAGAGACTTATATTGCTTACAAATTGTATGGCCGTGGCAGGCTTCTTGCTAACTGTTCTTATAGCTTGAATTAATCCATTTTCATAAATCTATACCTTGCCACGTGCCTCGTGGCTTACCAGCGTCTTCACATGCTGCTTGTCATGGCACGGCTGGCAGTGACTCCCTCCGCCTTCCTGTTTTCTCTGTTCTCCTCTCTGTTAGTCCCGCCTATACTTCCTGCCTGGCCACTGGCCAATCAGTGTTTTATTTATTGACCAATCAGAGCAATTTGACATACAGACCATTCCACAGCAGAAGATTTTTTTCAATTTGAAATTTTTAGACTAAGAAATAAGTAAAATTTATATGTAGGCTTTAGTTGACTTCTGTGCCTCTTCTAGTTTGTTGAGCAATGCTATAAAATTCACAGCAATAAATTCTTCTAGTTATGTGACATTTTACTAGGTGTATTATCATATACATATTCTGATAGTATTCGTTTAAAAATATGATGATTGAAGTTGGGAGAACAAAATTTCATTCCTTGAATTTACTACTACTACTACTATTGCCTGCATGTGTGTCTGTGTACCACATGTTTGTCTGGTGCCCACAAAGGCCTCAATCCCCTGGAAATGAAGTTACAAATACTTGTGAATTATTTGCTGAGGATTAAACCTGAGTCCTCTGGAAGAATAGCAAGTGCTCTTAACCACAAAGTTATCACTCTAGCCCTTCACCTGTGTTTTAAATATGGACATGAATAAATACTACAGATAGGAAATGAACCTGAGTTTCCTGATGCAAATCAGCCCATTTTTTACTATTCCCTTTGTCTCTTCCTCTTCTGGTTTTGACCAAGTTTATACTAATACAAGACCAATTGAAGTGACAATGTAGTTAATCTTTAAGTGTCCCTTAAACCTAGTCACAATTAAAACTGCTCATTGTTGTTTAAGAAAAGAGAACTTCAAGGAAACAAATTCTATCAAGCATACTTTTTGAATGTCAAGATGAGATTAGATAACAAATAGAGGAAACAAAGTTTAAAATATGTCTAACTCCCTAAGGTTTTAACTTGAAAAGTCTGTTATTTTAAAAGGTAAATATATATGGTAATCTGTGGTATGAATAGCCACTAAGCCACATAAAGAACTTCAGCATTTTCTCAAAAAATCACAGTTAGCACAGTCACTCAAGGGTGACTGCACACATTTGATTGCTTAGAACTGCAAGAAAAGCAGCTGCTACTCCAAGGAGATTTCTACCATGCTGGGATCTCCAGGCATTTGGAAAACATTAAAAATAAAATGAATCCAACTTGAAATATTTGTAATTCATGAAAGGTTGATGAGCAGGACTCAGTGCTGGCATTGCCATCGATGATAAGTACTTGCTTGTGGGAATTGCTTCATTCTTGCTAGATAGCCAGGATGGTCATGTCATACAAAACAGAGACAGCAAGTGTCCCTGCCTGACAGACACTGATAAAACAGTGACAAGAATAACAAGTGACTAAAGAGATCATTGTGCCCAAATCCCCTGTTCTGGATTGCAGAAAATGTTTTAAACATCAGTTGCAAGGATATCTGATGCAGCTCCCCACATACCTGGCGTTCTGACCTTATCATGCTCCTTAGTAACAGGTACGGCAATATTGAAACACAGAAAATGCAGGCTGTCCTCAAAGAGAAGATGTGCAACACATAGAAGGATTAAAAGCAACAGGACAGAGTAAAACAGGACAATGTTGCCATAGCAAAATGACTGAATGTTGAAGCTAAAGAGGGTGAATAGAGTTTTAAAGAAAATATTGCTGCAAAGGAAGCAAGAAATAGTATACAAGTGAAAATAAATCAAAGATCTATCCTGAATCACAAGGGTCCTTTGGGTAAGTCTTCTAGATAGTGGGTTTGATAATTAACACATAGTAAATATGGAATAAGTATGTGTTAAATGAATACAGGTGGGCTTTAAAGAAAATGCAAACTGAAGTGTTGTACAACACTCAGAATTTGCAAGTATTTTTTTTTCATTTTTATTGGTTTGTGTTTAGTTTCCCTCACCATGCTATAAAGAAGAAAGGAAGGTGTGTTGCAGAGACAGACCCTGCTCCTGTGAAATCAGTAAGCAATATTGACTAGTGGCAGGGAAAAGCTCTAATAGCCAACATGTACAAAGATAGTAGGCATGGGCCCTCCCAGCTGCCCAGATTGAGTCTGGAAGGAACACAGGTGCTGATGTCCTTCTTCTAAAGACACAGGCATGGCTCACAGTGGCTGCACACATGCTCATTCCATCATCTGTAGCTGTTCTCTACAGTCTGAGCACTAACGATGATGGCTTCCCACTCTATGGCTGTATCTGTTCTCTTTATACATGCTAGGAGGTTTTGAGTATCCAACTTTGGGCCCCAGCCATGCTCAGATGTGACTCTTCCTCAGAGTGATACTTCATAAATACATTCTTTTTAGTTTTCCATTGCTCCCATTTTCTCAGTTTGAAAAAAAAATCTGTCTGTGGTGAGACTACTGTTTTTATCTTTTGAGATTTTCTTAGTGCCCGTAGGCTTCTTAAGGATTTGACTTTGGGGCATGAAACTTGTATTCTTCATACTGACCTCATCATTTTTTTCTCCATGTCATTAGCATATCAGTATTTAGACACCTTTAAAGGCATAAAGTAAACAAATGAAACAGAAATTGGGCATTGTTTATCATCTCCTGATTTTTCCATCTGAATCATATACCAGATACACAGTTCAATTTAATTGTCTTATATATATCCCTATGCTTTGGAAATCAAGCCTTCTTATATTCTGTTCTCACCTCCTCTGCCTGTTTTGACCCTCGACAAAACCAGTACTTCTTCATGACTCACATGCACCGTTTCTCCTTAGCAAAATCCTTTCTTGGTCATATGACCCAAAGCTGAGCCTACCTTTCCTGGTACTCAAAACTCAACACTCATAAACTTTTTAAAAGTCTGTTCTTTTTTTTTTAACATTATCAAAATTGGCAACCATACAAGTTTATCTACTGAGTTTCTTAATCTATGCTTTTCTATAACCATCATTCCATTATGGTAAATAGTATGGTCTATGTTGACTTGATTCAAGACTTTATAATGAGCCTAGGATAAATGGACATTTAAAAAGAGCGTACTGAAATGTACAACAGATTAATTTAATCAATATCCCACATTCAACTTTCTCTTCTACTGTAGAACTCCAGGATTTGACTTTCTTCTACAGATTATAAGTCTGGGTTGAAGACATTCTTCTAATATCCTTTGTATAAGATAATAAAAGACAATTTTCTCTTTCTTTATGTAGCGTAACTTAATTTAAAGCAGTCTTAGATTCTGTGGTTTTCCTCTGCCCATTTTATGTTGTCAGGAATGCTGAGAAAATATGTAAAACAAAAACCCATCAAATAGTATGAAAGAACAACCACAAGTTAAGAAGAAGCAATGACCAGTTGGAGGAATGGTGTCTTCCTTGAAGAACTCAACCATGACTTAGGCTCATACTACACACAAACACAATCTTGTATTAGCTAAATCAATGTGGTAATATTCTGTTAAGTGTGATCCCAGGTCAAGCTCTGGTTTGATGAAAACCACTTCATAGATTTATGAAGCAAGGTCTTGATTTTATCACTGATTTTGTCACTGGACAAAATTATGTTAATAGCATATTTTAATTTTTTTGGGGGGTTGTATTAGTTTTTTACAGTTATCTTACAGATGCATATGTTTCCTTAAGGCATATTCAGATACATTGTGCTCTTATACATTTTCCTGTCCCAGCCACTGTTCCATCATCCTAGCCCCCTTGTTAGTCCCCTTTCTTTCTGCCTCCAGTACTCTCCATTATTAAAGTATTATTCAATATTACATCTATTCTATTGTCTCTTCTTCTTTGCTTATGTTGCTTCACCACCGCACTCACTTGATATCTTTTCTTGCCCTTTTATTGTTCACTTTCTAGTATTTCCCCCCCCCCACTCTCTCTCTCACACACACACACAACTGGAGATAAATACAAATACAATTTGTAGATATATGTAATTCTGAGAATGGTTTATATTGTTTGACTTAATGATTTCTGGTTTTATTCATTTTCCGACAAATTTCATTATTTCATCATTTTCTTTGCAACTGAACAAAATATGATTATGTGTATGTTTTATCAGTACTTTATTCATTCATCACTGGCCCTAGTTCTTAGCTCTGGTAAATAGGGCAACTACACAAGGGGACGGAAGAACATCTCTGTAATAGGAATCAGAGAGATTTGAGTATAAACCCAGGAGCGGAATAGTTGGTTCCCATAGTTCAACTTTAAGTTTTCATGTACCTTCATGATAATTTCCACAGGGACTGTAGTTGATTATTTACATTTTCACCAGCTGTGAATAAGGGTTTCACTTTCCTCCATGTCCTTAACCAGCATTAACTATTATTCAAAAGAACTAAATCAATATATCCTGCTCATGATCTCCCTGTGTCCCCTCTTGCAGCTCCTCTCAGATCCCCCCACTTTATGCCCTTTCTTTTTGTGATTTTAGTGACAACCACTGTAATAGAAATGAGATGGAACCTCAAAATATTTCCCATTTACATTGCCTGAAAGGCTAAGAATGCTGACAACTTCTTAAAATTTGTGTTGACCATTTGTGTTTTTATTCAGTTTTATTAAATTAATTATTTCAATTATTGGTTGGATGAATTGATTTTTTTAGTTTAAAATTTTGTAGTTCTTTGTATGTTCTCAATATTAACTCTCAGCGAGGACAGCTAGAAAGGATTTTCTCCATCATGGAGATCATTGGTTCACTCTTAACAGTTGTTTCTTTTGCTGTACAGAAACTTTGTAATTTCATGTAATTCCATCTGTCAATTATTGGGTATGTTTCTTTTCAGAAAACTCTTGTCCATGCTCATATCTTGACTTGTTTATCCTGTGTCTTCCTGGAGCATTTTAAACACTTCAGATCTTGTATTGTGCCTTTGATTCCTTTCTAAAATTGCTTGTTGTACAAGCTAAGATATGTGAATCTACTTTCATTTTTACATTTAAATCAGCATTTTTTCCTGCATTTCAATGAAATGCTGCATTTCAAGTATATTTTGAATTTTTGGATAAAATAATTCCTGAGATTATTTATTCTAATGTGGGTTTTCATTTAAAATTAAAAACCTCATCAATCTAAAATAAATCACCTCTAAATTAACTTTCTTCTTTCATTTTGAAAGCCAATGTGATGCATGTTAATTTTTTGGGTAAAGGCTATGCATAAGCATATATGTTCATTGTTTAATTAACAATACTTCATTTTTAAAATGTACATGTTATGTTAATCTGCATTTTACATTTCCTATGAATTTTGAAAGTATCATAACATCATTAATTTATACATTTGAAATAAAGAATTCCTGAAAAGCCTGCAAATGATATTTTTTATTTGAAGCTAAATCTTCAAATATTATTTTCTTCAGCAAATTATAGTAAATACCACATTGCATGAATATAAAATATATAATCTGAAGCACAAATTTCAAAATGATTTCTGAGAAACCCGTGCTAAGCAAGCTGCATGAAGTCAGATGGGAGACTTCAGTCTCATTCTAGGCATCCATAGCCTGTAAATTGTCCTAAAAGATGCCTGCACATTGCCCTCAACTTCTTGTCAGTGATGCCCAAGTAACTATGTCATCATAGCTGTAGGACAACTTGTCAGGAGGCTTCACAACCATACTAAAACGTGGTTTAGGGTGAGCAGTTTAAGCCACAATGTACTGTCTTGACTGCTTGAAGGAAGAATTTCTGAGATCAGCTAGATGGACAGTTAAACCTGCATGGACAGTGGAGCATTAAGGGCTCTATATTCTAATGATACTATAAACATCTCCAGTTCCTAACAGTCTGTGCATATTCTAAACCCAAGCAATGATTATTGAAGCCTGCTGCTCTCTGGAGAACGGACACCTGGAGAGTCAATACACCCAATGAATAAGTTTTGCTCATGTAGCTCTCTCCCTCTGGCTGTTAAACCCATACTGTTTCCCTCTAATAAGCTTAAGTGAAAGCATTACAGCTTTCACTGACTTTCACAAGTCTTACAGTAAAAATTTAAAAGTATTTCAGTCTGTTCATCTCCTGCTCTGTGGATACCTTAAGAAAATGTATTTCTATGAACTGTGTCCCTAATTTCAATGCTGCTATTCTATTCCAGATTATTTTACTCAGAAAGTCTTGGTGTTTACAGATTCCCTGATTTGGAAACCACGCTAGGAAATAAGATGTATTAAGCAATTGAAAAAAGAAAGGACAAATTCTATTCTAATAGCCTACCTCATGTATATGAATAGCATTTGTTAACATAATTTATATGTGTACGATGTCTGCACACTTAAGTAATTAAGTCACTTCTGTGAATAATCACAATTAATTCTATAATTATTCAACCTCAATAAGGATCCTCTTAGGAAAACATGTTGAGTTTGATAAAGTTATTTAAGTACATTATATTTTATTTTGGTTAAATAAATTTTACGTGAGAAGAAAAGATAAATATAGTTAATGAATTTGAACTCAGTTGTACTGTTATAATCAGTCTCTCAAAGCTTAAAGGGAGATCGCAAAAGTGAAAGAGATAAGCAACAAATAACACATAGTGACATCTCAATTAACCTGGCAATCTTCTCAGAAGAAGCTTTGTTATCCAGAAGAAACTGGCATGGGATTTCTGTAGTAAAGGAAACATCTACAGATGAGAACATAGTCCTAGTAAAACTGTCCTTTACAGCTGAATGAGTGATGACCTGTCTACTCCAGCAAAAAGAACAGAATGCATCTTCACCAAATTGATAAATTGATCCTATGAATACTAAATGAAATATGTGTGTGTGTGTGTGTGTGTGTGTGTGTGTGTGTGTGTGTGTGTGTGTGTGTGTAGGGGGAGAGAGAGAGAGAGAGAGAAACTATATGGGGATAGAGGCCAGAGGAGGACTTCTGATGCCCTACTCTATCACCCTATCACTGTCTACTTTAGTCTCTTGAGACTAGATTTCATGCGAGAGCTAGACTAGTGGTCAGCAAGCCCCAGCCATTCTCCTGTCTTTGCACTGTCCCAGCACTGGATTACACACACTTTCAGCCATACCTGTAATAGGGTATAGATGCTGGCAATTTGAACTTGGTCTTCATGCTTGTCCAGCAAGTGCTCTTCCTGCTGCATCATTTCCCTGTCCCTAACAGGAATTCCTCAAACTGAGAGATACCTGAAATGCCATAAGGTGTAAAACTTGTGTGTAAGAATATCTAAGGAGAATTTTAGAATGTTCTAAGCATTCCTATCTCTAATATGGAGATCAAAAAGTAAAAATAATAATAGAAATGACTGTAAAGATTTAGTGTAAATTAATCTACTTTATCTATTAAGGAAATAGAGAAATAAGTGGGACATCAAAAATTTAAGTATGGGGAGGAATATATTAAAGTTTAGAAAAGTGCATTCACATGCTTCCTGTTTTGTGTATCTTTTAATTTCTTTCTGGTTTTGTTGGGTTACAAAGAAACAGGTACCTTGAAAGTATATTGAAACAAACATGAAAATAGCATTCCAATACTATGGAACATGAGGTAAAAAGAAAGAAACAAAACAAAACAAAAATCCTGCTAATGAAAACACAGGATGAACTCTACCAAATTATCTGTCATTAATGTTCAGGAAATCAAAAGCAATAACATATCAAACCCAAAAACAGAAGAAGTGAAAAAAAATAATAAAATGGGAGTTAATAAGTTATATCAAATATCTGCTCAAGAGATAGATTATCTGAGAAAAAGTGGCTTCAGTAAATAAAATATGAGATAAAAAAAAGATGTTAACACTTGGCACCATAGTTGGATCCCTGAAATTATTTTATAAACCAAACACCAACCTTCTTGATAAGATAGAAGGAGTGAAAAATGTTTGACACCCTCACAATAACATATGCATACACCTTCAACGAATACACATGTCAATGAATCATGAAGCAACAGAAACCATAAACCAAAACTTGGGCTAGAGATGGCCTGTACTTAAGAATGATTGCTTCTCTTACAGAGGACCTAAGGGTCTCTGAAACTAGGCTAGCACAAGCACCTATAACTGCAATTCATGGAAGCTCAGTGCACATACACGCCCACACATACACACATACACACATACACTCATACACACAAATAAATAAAAAGAAACCTAAAAAAAACTAACACTTAACTTTCATCTTCTTAAGACCCTTCTTACCAAAGAAATGCTCATAGCTTCACAGCTGAGATTCATCCAGAATTTTGAAGGGAAAAAAAAAAAACACCAATCTATCTTAAATTGTTCCTAAAAAGGTGAAGATGAAAAACTATTTTGTGTACAATTTATGAAGTTGGCATTGCTGCAATAACAAAATTGGGCATGGTACCAAGAAATGTAAGCTACTGGACAATGTCATATAAGTCTACAGCAAAAACATAATAGAATTTCGAATCACATTAAAGACATTTTGTGTATGGCAGAATGGGATTCATCTCAAGGATACAAAGGCAATGACTCATATGCAAACAAATACACATTATACATCGCAGAAAACATGTAAAAAAAGAAAATATGATCATTTGTTAGATGTAGAAAAGCATTTAATAAAACTGAGCATTCTTGTAGGATACAAACACTGAAGATATTTGGTACTGTAAAGCTCATATTTTGTAAGTCAACTACTATCATAAAAATGAATGGAGGGAGCTGAAAGCTTTCTAAGGTCTGAGACCCTAGGAGAATGCCAGTTTCACCCTAGACAGAGCAAATAGGCAAGAGCAATAAGTGAAGAGCAAGTGCCTGGAGAAGAAGCAAGTGTTTCAGTAGTTGTAGATGGCATGGTCTTTCAGTCAGAGAATTCTGAAGACCTCATCAAGAAGATGGTTATAATTAATAAAAAATTGATAAAATTTGTTGGGTACAGTAATTAGTACCGTTTTTGTTAACCAATAATGGTCTGAAAAAAAGAATCAAAAGAGATTCCAACCTCCAGTAGCTACAAAAAATAGTTTGGAATAAATTTTAACAGAAAAAGTGAAAGATCTTCTAAAGAAAAATAGCAAAATAGAAATAATAAACACAGAAATAAACAAAAAATACTGTAGTGGGTAGCCATTCCAGCTTTGATCTGGAAGTTCCAACCCCCATTGAGGCTTTGGTGACTGTCATGCCTACAAGGCGGGGCTGAGAGAGGACGCTGAAGACCCAAGATCCAGATGCGCGGGCACGCTTGATTCCTGGACCCTGGAGGCTGGAGGTAGACCGAGCAGAGTTCTCCAGAGAACACTGCCAGACTGCACTACACCTTTCCAAGACCCTGTAAACTATCCCTTCACTTGTAAGTTACCCCACAAAATAAACCTCCCTTTTAACTACGTGGAGTGGCCATAATAATTTCAGCAATAAAAAACAGGAAGTATAAAGATATCCACATTCATAGACTAGAGCAATCGATATTATTTTAAAAAATGATCTATGGATTCAGTTCAATATCTACTAAAATAGCAATGAAGTTCTCTATCTTAAACTGTCTTAAAATGTATATGGAAACACACACAAAAAAAACCAATGAAAGTCATCTTTTAAAAAATAGGTTTAATTTTATGTTTATGGTATTTTTGCTACATGTATACACTTGTACTATGTGCATATTTAGTCACCTGAGAGGACAGAAAGGGGCACATAACCCATGAAAGTAGAAATATAGATGATTTTGAGCTGCTGAGAATCAAGCCTGGGTCCGCTGAGAGAGTAGCTAGAGTTCTTAAGCCATTTTCCAACCCAAAATTTATCATTCAAACAACACAAAAAAACTATGTTCAAACTTCAAAGCATTATATGACATTACTTCAGTGTGCATTGTTAATCTATAGACATAAAAACAGCACTATGTTGATATATAAATAGATACATGGACCAGAGGGACTAACTAGAGAGAGTAGACATGAACTAAGACATCTGCAGCCACCTAATTTTCTTCAAAGGTGCTAAGAGCATGCACCAGAGAAATGACAGCCATTTCAACAAATAATAATGGATAAATTAGGTATCCACATTCAGAAAAACTAATCTAGATCCTTATATCTTATCAGTTACAAAAACTAAATCGTAATGAATTGAACATCAAAATAAAAGAAACTAAAGGAAGTGGTTGAAGGACACTGGAGAGGATGATTTTTGTTGGTTTCTTTGTTTTGTTTTTTTTGAAAAAGAGTTTCTCTGTGTAGCCCTGGCTGTCACAGAACTCACTCTGTAGACTAGGCTGGCCTCAAACTCAGAGATCTGCCTGCCTCTGCCTCCAAAGTGCTGGGATTAAAGACTTGTGCCACCACCCCTGGCTGGGTGGTATTTTTTTAAGACCTCAAAAGGTCTAGGAGGAAAGGAACCAACAAAATGTGAAGAAAGCACACAGAATAGACAAATATTTTAAGTCTGTACATTAGACAAGAGTTAATAAAGATTTAAATAAGAAACTCCAAAACCTAACAAAACATTTGGTGACTTGATTGAAAATGGGGACCAGGGGTTGGCATGATGGGTCAGCTGATAAGGGGTCCTATTGCCAAGACTGGGACTCAAGTTCTATCCCTGGAGCCAATATAGCAGAAGAGCTGTTCTTTTTAAATTTTCCTCTGACCTTTCTCTCTCTCTCTCTCTCCCTCTCCCTCTTCCTCTCTCTCTCTCTCTCTCTCTCTCTCTCTCTCTCTCTCTCTCTCTCTCTCTCTCTCTCTCTTTCTCTCTCTCTCACACACACACAACATACACAAATACACACATTAAAATTTTTATTTTAAATGTGGTATACACCAAAATGTAATTTTCTGTAGACATATCATTGACCAACAGTACATGAAAAAATGGTCAACATCACTAGGGTTGTTGAAATAATCATCAAGAACACAACCATTCCTCACACGAATCAAATAATAATTATTATTACCAAAAACTACAACAAAGAGAGAGAGAATTCTAATGAGTATGTGGGGAAAGTAATGCTCATCCACTATCAGAAATTTAAATTACTATAATTTATAAGTTCTTCAGCAAATGTAATATGGACTTATTGTTTGATTCGGTAGTCCCATTCCTAGACAGACTTCCAAACAAACAACCAGTATATAAATTCCTATCAGACCCTATACTTAGACTAACACTAATAGATTTAAAATAGGAACAAATTATGTTACCATCAACTGAGTCATGGGTACAAAAATGTGATACACATACAAAATGAAATATTTGAAAGAGATGGACCTATCAATCATTAAGTTTATTCAATAATACAATCATGGAAAGAACAGTATCATTCAGTCTCACTAGTAGGTAGATTATACAAATTTTGTTCCCATAGATAACTGTAGATGTATCCAACCTTCTTATTAAATAAGAAACACAGAACCAATGCAAAGAAGAAAGCCAAGAGGTCAGAGCTAAGAGCTAAAACCTTACCCTTCCTCCTGCGGTGGTCCTACCTCTCCGAACCAGAGCTACCCCTGTGTTAAAGTCTTTATATAGAGTTCCTGTCCTGCCTTCTCATTGGTTATAAACCCAACCACATGACCGCCTCCTCACAGCCTGTCTGTATAGGCCTCCAGGTTTTCCATGATTGGTATTAAGATTAAAGGCATTTGTATCCAATAATGGCTGTATCCCTGAACACACAGAGACTTACCCAGCTCTGCCTACCAAGTGCTGGAATTACAAGCGTACGCTACCACTGCCCTGCTTTCCTATGGCTTGCTAATAGCTCTGACCCCCGGGCAACTTTATTTATTAACATACAAATAACATTTTAATACAAATAAAATATCACCATATTTCCCCTTTTCTATTTTAATAAAAAGGAAAAAAAGAAAAAGCTTATAACTAATATAAGAAAAACTATATACAAAAGTACAATAACTATATACAATATATACAAGTAATAAATACCTAAACAATGTCTAGTCCATTTGTATTTGACAAATTCAGAGAAAATAATTTCATTATCTATCCTATTTTGGTAAGTCCAAAATGTATCCTAATTAATCTTCAACTATAACTAACTAACCTTCAAATATAACTAACTAATCTTCAACTCCCTCAGAGACCCAAGAAGGAAATAATATTAGCTAACAAAAATAAAAACAGGAAGTGCATGCAAGCAACTTCCAAAAAATTTGTGAGTTGACAGAAACAGACAGCTGTCTGGACAGTCACCTGAGGTTTCTCCGAAGTGCTGGGGCATCATCTTCAGCCTATAGGCTTAGCATATCTGAGACTCATTTGTGAAGTAGGATGTACACAAGGTCAACAGTTCAACCTCACATTGAGTGAGAGTAGTCCATGTACCAGAAACACCTGAATTCCACTAGTGTCATGTCATGATTCAGGATTTTAAATTCTGGAAATTGTTGATGGTTTTTTAATTCAGCTGTCCATGTTTCTTGGCTGTGTATATATGGCTTCATCTCAGCATCCCATTCTTCTCCATATCCCTCTATCAAATGCCAGTCTACTATTGAGAGGCGTGAGCTTAGTTACTCTTCAAGAATAACTGTTTCAGCTGCTGTTCCACTGCACATCAGAGGCCATCGGCCCACTGCCTGTTCAGCTGCCTTCGAAGAAAAGGGCACTGTACCTTTTCCGAATTGCGAAGGCCACTTCAGGGATGGTGCCATATTGTCCTGGCCTCTGAAGATGCCTTTTGATAAAGCCATAACCACACTTGTTTTGGCAAGAATCAGTAGTCCTTTGTTTCATGTCCTGTCTGTTCATTTTGTCAGCAGTTGATTCGAGGATACTTTTGCCACAATGAAAGCTAATTCCATATACAGTTTCTTCAATGCCCATATTTTCTCTGAAGTAGATTGGTACTGCCAGGAGCCGACATGTCTCATAGTCATAACAAAAAAGAAAAATTTTCTAAGTTATTAAAACATTTTAAATGCCATATTCTGTAGATCTCTGAAGGGTTTGAAGATAACCTGTCTATCTAAAATATATCTACTCAATCTTGAAAGCATACCTAATATAACTACAAGTTCTATTATAATGTCTAACTACTAACTTTCATTTCTTTATATCCTAATAGTTGGTAATAACATTCAAGGATCAGAAAATTGCATTACATTGTTAGATGAACGGTACAATTAAAAAATATATATAACATTTTCTAACAATATCAATTTCAATATATATAATTTGTATACAATATAAAACAATCCAATCCAATGTAAAGTATTTACATTTTTCTTTTCTTTCTCTCTTTTTTTTAATAAGAACCTTAAATCTAATCTCCTTTGCTTAGCCTTTTTCCTAACCCTTGACAACAACTTGTAACCAACCCCCCTAATCAATGAAAATTATCCCAGACCCAAAACCCATTAAAAGACCAAAAAAAACCAACCGCCCCACACCACCTCTTTGGGAATGTGGGCGTTGTATTCTTGAAATTGCTTCCTGCTGGGTATGGGCGAAGGTATCTTTATCCTGAAAGAAAAATTTTAGGTTAATTGTCAAATTCTAAGAAAAGTAAATATATCCTTCGTTATCCAGTCTGTGTATAATGTCAAAATTCAGGGTTTATCTCAAATCCTTATTCAAGTAGTCTTTGAGACTGGATCATCTCAGCTAGCTCTCTCAAAATTGCTCTGAGCACTTTGTAGTTCAAAGCTGATCTGTAGATGATGTTTGTCAGCTTAGTGATGTTATTATTGTCCACGTGGAATTGTTGTTGTTGTGGGGCCCCATCTTCTTCCTGGAGACTTCAGTTGATGTTAGGCCTAACCATGATTTCCTGCAAAAAACTGATAAGAGACTCGAACACAAAGACTATATATGTGACTTTTTAGAATTAGTTAGTATTCTATATGACCATTTATATCTTAACAAAGTTTAAAATGTATATATATCTATATATATTGATCTTATAAATTTTGATATAAAATTCATACTTTAAGAAAAGTTTAAAGAATCAGAATAGAATCAAAGAGTTGAGATTCGTAATAGAATAGTCCCTAAATTAATTTGGCTTTTCTCCTGTCCCATAGCAGAAGATGGCTCTTTTCTTCTGGCATGATACAGGGAGTTTGCATTTTCCTTTTAACAACATGCTTGAGTTTAAAGAAGGAGAGAGCCATTCTCCAACTCCAAAGTCAGCTTTAAATTTTAATTGAACTGGGACTATTAGAAGTTAAATAATGTTAAATCTTTAAAGAAAAGCAGAAACAAACATTTAGGAAGACATAAAATTTTTTTAGATAACATACCCATACGCCATTTCACTCTGTTTCTTAGGATAGATGATTTGTCCCTTTTCTTCAGTTGTCTCATTTGTCCAGTGTTCTTCAAATTCCTTAACCTTCATTCTCCTAAAAGACAAAAACAAAAACCTTTCCCCAAGGTTTTTTTGGGATGTTCCTTTTTGACAAGTTATCTGATTAAATGAAAAGGCATGTGTTACTGGTGTAAGTTAGTTTAAATTGGATGTTTACAATAGTTGATGAACTATCACCTCCTCTAATTAAGAGGTCTCTCTTGTTCAAATCGAACCTTTATCAATTTTGATGGTACCCACAGCTTATCTTCTCCTGTAGAAATAAAAGCAAAACCTCGTCCCCAGTGTAACACATATCCTGGTTTCCATTCTGAGGTCAGCACATCCTTAAAGTATATAGGTTGATTTAATTCTGTAGTTTTTTCTATTATCCAATGTCTCTCTGCAGCTGTTGTTCCTTTCTCATTGGCATTGAGAAAATTCAAAGTTAATAGAGCATTATGTAGTCTATTTCTGGGGGTTTTTGTTACTCCTTTTTGTTTATTTAGCATATCCTTTAGAGTTCTGTTTGATCTTTCTATAACTGCTTGACCTGTAGGATCATGTGGTAAACCTGTAACATGGTTTATATTATAATAAGCAAAAAAACTGTTTCATTTTAACAGAGACATATGATGGAGCATTATCAGTTTTGATTTGTACAGGTATACCCATAATGGCCATAACTTCTAGCAAATGAGTGATTACAGAATCAGCTTTTTCAGAACTCAAAGCAGTTGCCCATTGAAATCCTGAATAAGTATCTATAGTGTGGTGTACATATTTCAGTTTTCCAAATTCTGCAAAGTGAAACACGTCCATCTGCCAGATTTCATTCCTCTGAGTACCCTTTGGGTTACATCCTGCTGGTAATGGTGTTTGATTGTAGAAGGAACAAGTAGGACATTTCTTTACTATTTCTTTGGCTTGTTGCCAGGTTATGGAAAAATCCTTTTTTAAACCTTTACTATTTACATGATTTTTTTATGAAATTCTGAGGCCTCCAGCACATTTCCTATCAATAATTTATCAATCTCATCATTGCCTTGTGCTAGAGGGCCTGGCAGACCAGTATGAGATCGGATGTGAGTTATATATAAAGGATGACTCCTTTTTCTGATTGTATCTTGTAATTGAATAAATAATGAAGTTAATTCTGAAGCATCATGGATAAATTCTGCAGTCTCAATATGTAATACTACTCTTTCAGCATACTGAGAGTCAGTTACTATATTGAGAGGTTCTGAAAAATCTATTAATACCAACAGAATAGCATACAATTCTGATTTTTGAACTGAATTATAAGGACTTTGAACCACTTTACTTAAATTTTCTGATTTGTAACCTGCCTTTCCTTGTTTGTTGGCATCTGTATAAAATGTACAAACTCCAGATATGGGTTTTTTCCTCACAATTCGAGGCAAGATCCAATCAGCTCTCTTTATAAGATCAATTCTATTGCTTTTGGGATATTTGCTGTTAATTTCTCCCAAAAAATTACTACAAGCTTTTTGCCAAGCTTCATTTTCTATCCATAATTTTTCAATGTCCTCCTTAGTTAAAGGTACGACAATTTCTGCTGGGTCTATTCCTGCTAATTGACGAAGTCTCAATTTTCCTTTCCAAATCAAGTCAGAGATTTTTTCCACATAAGTTTTTAATTTTTTATTTGGTTTATTTGGTAAAAATATCCATTCCAATATAATATCTTCCCTTTGCATTAATATTCCTGTTGGGGAATGCCTAGAAGGTAAAATAACCAAAATGCAATTCAGCTTTGGATCAATACGATCTACGTGCCCTTCATGTACTTTCTTTTCTACCAAGGCCAATTCTTTCTCAGCTTCAGGTGATAATTCTCTTGGACTATTTAAGTCCTTATCACCTTCTAAGGTTTTAAACAAATTATTCAGTTCATCATTTTTTACCCCAACAATACTTCTTAGATGAGAAATGTCTCCAAATAATCTTTGAAAGTCATTAAGAGTCTGTAGTCGATCTCTCCTAATTTGCACTTTTTGAGGTCTAATTTTTTGAAGTTCTATTTTATATCCTAAGTAATTAATAGAATCTCCTCTTTGTACCTTTTCTGAAGCAATTTGTAATCCCCAGCAAGGCAAAATTTTCTTTACTTTTTCAAACATTCTTTCTAAAGTATCTGCATTTGAATCAGCTAATAAAATGTCATCCACATAATGATAAATTATAGATTTAGGAAATTTTTTACGTACCACTTCTAATGGCTGTTTTACAAAATATTGGCACAAAGTTGGGCTATTCAACATTCCCTGTGGGAGAACCCTCCATTGAAATCTTTTAACTGGTTGAGAATTATTATAAGTAGGCACTGTGAAAGCAAATCTTTCTCTGTCTTTTTCTTGTAAGGGTATTGAAAAGAAACAGTCTTTTAAATCAATAACTATGAGAGGCCAGCCTTTTGGTAACAGAGTAGGCAATGGAATTCCAGATTGTAAAGAGCCCATTGGCTGAATTACTTTGTTAATTGCTCTAAGGTCTGTTACCATTCTCCATTTACCAGATTTTTTTTTCATAACAAATACAGGAGAATTCCAAGGGCTGGTTGATTCTTCAATATGATGAGCATTTAACTGTTCTTCCACCAGCTCTTGTAAAGCCTGGAGTTTCTCTGTTGTTAAAGGCCATTGCTGAACCCATACAGGCTTATCTGTTGACCATTTTAAAGGTAGAGCTGTTAGTGTTTTTGGAAGATTATCAGTTGTTGTGCCCTGTTCTTATATGACATGGATGGCTGGTGAGCACTCATTAGAATAATACCTTTTAATATTTCTCTCAGAAACATGTACTAATTTATGATTTGTTTCTGAGATTGGAGGGATATTAATCTGAGTATTCCATTGTTGTAACAAGTCTCGACCCCACAGGTTCATAGCTATGTTAGCCATATATGGTTTTAATTTTCCTTTCTGTCCTTCTGGACCTATACATTCAAGCCATCTTGCACTTTGTTTCACTCTAGATAATGTCCCAATTCCTAAGAGTTGAATGTTTACCTCCTGAAGAGGCCAAGTTGGATGCCAAAATTCTGGTGCAATTATGGTAATGTCAGCACCTGTGTCTACCAAACCAGACAACAAAACACCATTTATTTTTATTGTTAGTTTTGGTCTTTGTTCATTAATAGAAGTTTGCCAAAAATTTTCTTTATGTTTTTTCCTGTATTTCCTATTTTCTCTGTTTCATCATCTCGACTAACATGATTTATTCCAATAGACATTTGGTTATTTAGTTGCTTTGAGTAGGGGTTTCCTCTACAACTGCAGGAAAGGTTTGAACTGGATTTACTGTGGGGGCCTGCCTGAGGCCCCTCTGGGAGTTTCCCGAAGCTCGAGGCAGAGGGTTACCCTGTCTGTCCCTTGTTGATCTACATTCGTTGGTCCAGTGTTTTCCCTTACCACACCTTCTGCATACTCCAGAAGGAAGGGGCATTCTGTTGCCAGTGTTCCTTGAATAAACATTATTTCTAGGAATGACCTGTTTACAATCCCTTTTCAAATGTCCTTGCTTTCCACATCCAAAACATCTAACATTGCTCAAACCTTTTGAAATTGCTTTTCCTACCCACATATCATCATGGTCATAAGCCTCTACATTAACTTTATCTCTAATCCAATCTTTCAAAGGTGCAGATCTTGCCTTTAACGGCCTAATTATTCTTTTGCACGCTGCATTTGCATTCTCAAAGGCTAAAGATTCAATTATTATCTGACTAGCCTCTGAATTCGGGACCATTTTTTGTACTGCTGAAGTCAATCTTTGTAAGAAATCTGTGAAAGATTCTTTGGGGCCCTGTATAACCTTTGTAAATGACTCAGTCTTTTTTCCTGGTTCTTCAACTCTGTCCCATGCATTCAAAGCTGCCGTTCGACATAGAACTAGGGTTTGGACATCATATGAACATTGTGTTTGTACTGAAGCATATTGGCCTTCTCCAATAAGCTGATCCTGGCAGACTTGTATTCCGCTATCCCTCCATTGTCTTTCTATATTTTTAGCCTCATTACTGAACCACATTTTCCACTGGAGATTTTGTCCGGGTTCAAGAACAGCCTGTGCCAATTCCCGCCAGTCCTTTGGTAGAATCCTATTACAAGTTGACCAGGTATTTAACATTTGCTTTACATATGGGGAGTGCATGCCATAAGATGCTATTGCCTCCTTAAATCTTCGTAAGTCTAACATTTCAACTGGAACCCAAGTATTTTGTTCATTCTCTTCATCAGGTAGCTGCTGTACGGCTACTGGATAAATTAAGGGTGATTGTGTGAAAACTGGCTTTCTTTCTGTAACCTTATGATCCAATTTTGAAACAACTTCACTATTTATTTCTTCTGTCTAAATTTGAATTTCTCTATAATTCATTTTTACCGGTTTAACAAGTTTTTCTAAGACTGTTATCCTGGCACTTAAGTTGACGATCTTTTTAAATAGTAAAATGAGGATAAGAAAAGTAATAAACTGAATAATTCGATCAATATTAATCTTTTCATATAGTTGTTCCATTGTCAGAGTGCCTAAAATTTCAAACAAAGCCCAATTTTCTTCCAATGTACACATAAAGCCCATTTTTTTTTAATGTAGAAAAAAATTCTCTTTTAAATAGATATGTTAATTGACTTACCAAGTCTGGATAGAACAGTAGAATCCCAGGGAATTTCACAGCCACCTGGTGTTCGAGGTGTGAATCCAGCGAGAAAGAGAGAGAGAGAGAGAGAGAGAAAGTGTAGCCGCTTGAGCCGAGTCAAGCCTTGGCTTTACAGGCAGGGGCCCTGTTCGGCAGGGCAGGCCTGAGTTGTTTGTAGCAGTTGCAAGTAGCTCCAGCTGCGGGTCAGTCAGGCCTGGGCCCAAGCTAGGCAGCTGGGCCGCCCAGGCCGGAAACCGGACCTGCCGCGAAGCCAAGCCAAGTGGTTTTTAATGAATTCTTGTCACGTTGGGCGCCAAATGTAGATGTATCCAACCTTCTTATTAAATAAGAAACACAGAACCAATGCAAAGAAGAAAGCCAAGAGGTCAGAGCTAAGAGCTAAAACCTTACCCTTCCTCCTGCGGTGGTCCTACCTCTCCGAACCAGAGCTACCCCTGTGTTAAAGTCTTTATATAGAGTTCCTGTCCTGCCTTCTCATTGGTTGTAAACCCAACCACATGACCGCCTCCTCACGGCCTGTCTGTATAGGCCTCCAGGTTTTCCATGATTGGTATTAAGATTAAAGGCATGTGTATCCAATAATGGCTGTATCCCTGAACACACAGAGACTTACCCAGCTCTGCCTACCAAGTGCTGGAATTACAAGCATACGCTACCACTGCCCTGCTTTCCTATGGCTTGCTAATAGCTCTGACCCCCGGGCAACTTTATTTATTAACATACAAATAACATTTTAATACAAATAAAATATCACCATAGATAACGATAGCAGAAATGCCATCGTTAAAGATGAAAAAGAGAGATGTGAATTAGTGAGTATTGCCACATCTGTTTGTTGCTTGAGAGCTTCTCTCCAGGTCCCATCAAGCCCCGCAGTCCCACAACCCATGTATAAAATAATCACTCAGATGCTTATATTACTTATAAACTGTATGGCCGTGGCAGGCTTCTTGCTAACTGTTCTTGTATCTTAAATTAACCCATTTCTATAAATCTATACCTTGCCACGTGGCTCGTGGCTTACCGGCATCTTAACATGTTGCTTGTCCTCGCGGTGCCTGGCAGTGTCTCCGCCTCCTTCTTCCTGTTCCCTCAGTTTTCCTCTCTCCTTGTCCCACCTATACTTCCTGCCTGGTCATTGGCCAATCAGTGTTTTATTTATATAGAGCGATAACCACAACATCTATTGTCTGGTAATAGTAAGTTTTTGCATAATACATTGACTCTATGATGAAACTAATGCCTTCATTCTGTGTAAAATATTAATATGTTGTGTATAGTGCATCTGAATGCTCTTTAAGATATAATCTTAAACTCTGTTCTTTAACAATAATTTTACAATTCTCACGCAGTCTTTTATTATAAAAAATACTTAGGCAGGGAGAGGGGCTTTCACCTGCCTCTACTGAATTTGCCAAGCTCTGCTGACTCCCCATGGGAGGCCTTACCTTCTTGTAGGAGAGGATGAGGATAGGTTGGGGGAGAAGGCTGGAGGGGTAGGAGGAGGGAAGAGGGGGATCTGTGATTGGTATGTAAAATGAATAAAAAATGTCTAAAAAAACTACTTAAGCATACATCGTTCTGTGTGTTTCCCAGTCTGCATATTGATCAGTGTGATCTTGACCTCTAGCTTGCTATCTAGTTCTTCCAGCTGAAAAACATGATGACCAAAACTGTTTTTGCAAGTATTTATTTTTTAATTTATTGCAGAAAATATATTAAATGACTCCCTATATTCAGAAGAGATTATCCAAGCTGCCTTCTGGGTCTCCATGTTTTGTTCCTGACAGTTTATGCCAACAGGGACACAAAAGATCTTGAGAAACACTACAGGGTTCTGAGGAAATCAGACAAGGAAGGATAGATACTAATGAGGTGACTTACCTACCAGTTACTACTAGGAAAATAATCCTGCCTGGGGAACTATGGAAAGTGGTGTAAATACACACTTTAATATGATCTCAAACAAGGGACAACCAAATTAAGATTTTTATATATTATTTTAGTCTGTAATTGGTTGTTGTATTTTTCCAGGAAGCAATTTTTGAACTCTTCTGGCAAGCTGTGAGAGAAGAGGGTTGGGAGCTATAGAAGGCCTCAAAAGGAGTGACAGCAAGGCCTACTATGTTGTGCAGTGGTAAGGCCTCAGAAAATATGGATAAGTCATAAGCAGTGCATGGAACACAGGCTGGTGCAAGTCAGAATGACTTTAAGAAACAGATGCAAGCAGATGCAACTGTGTGCTTAGTTGAGCTCAAATATTGGTTGTAAGTGTGATGGGAAACCAGCCTGCAATGTCCTCATGAGTGATCATAACATTGTCTTTGTTTAGTGAAACCAAATTACTACTATTAATAATATCTAGCTGTTTGTACAGCCACTTTGGAAATCAATATGGCGCTTTCTTAGAAAATTGGGAATCAATCTCCCCCAAGACCTAGCTATACCACTCTTGGGTATATACCCAAGGAATGCTCAATCATACCACAAGGGCACATACTCAGCTATGTTCATATCAGCATTGTTTGTAATAGCCAGAACCTGGAAACAACCTAGATGCCCTTCAACTGAAGAATGGATAAATAAAATGTGGTACATATATACAATGGAGTACTACTCAGCAGAGAAAAACAATGACATGATGAGGTTTGCAGACAAATGGATGGAACTAGAAAAAAAAAATCATCCTGAGTGAGGTAACCCAGACTCAGAAAGACAAACATGGTATGTACTCACTCATAGGAGGATACTAGATGTAAAACAAAGGATGACTAGACTGCTACTCACAACTCCAGGGAGGCTACCTAGAAAACAGGACCCCAAGAAAGACACAGGGATCGCCCAATGACAGAGAAATGGATAAGATCTACATGAGCAAACTGGATGTGAGGGCGGGTAATGAAGGGCAAGGGTGGAAGGAAAGAGAGCTTAGGGGAGCGGGAGATCCCAGCTGGATCAAGAACAGAGAGGGAGAACAAGGAAAAAGATACCATGATAAATGAAGACCCCATGGGAATAGGAAGAAGCAAAGTGCTAGAGAGGTCCCCAGAAATCCACAAAGATACCTCCATAATAGACTACTGGCAATGGTCGAGAGAAAGCCCGAACTGACCTACTCTGGTGATAGAATGGCCAAACACCCTAACTGTCGTGCTAGAAATTTCATCCAACGACTGATGGAAGCGGATGCAGAGATTCATGAACAGGCTCCAGGTGGAGCTCCAGGAATCCAATCGGCGAGAAAGAAGAGGGATTGTATGAGCGAGAATTGTTGAGACCAAGATTGGAAAAAGCACAGGGACAAATAGCCAAACTAGTGGAAACACATGAACTATGAACCAATAGCTGAGGAGCCCCCAACTGGATCAGGCCCTCTGGATAAGTGTGACAGTTGATTAGCTTGAACTGTTTGGGAGGCACCTAGGCAGTGGGACCGGGACCTGTCCTTAGTGCATGATCTGGCTGTTTGGAACCTGTGGCCTATGCAGGGACACTTTGCTCAGCCTGGGAGGAGGGGACTGGACCTGCCTGGACTGAATCCACCAGGTTGAGCTGAATCCCCAGGGGAGTCCTTGCCCTGGAGGAGATTGGAATTGGGGGTGGGCTGGGGAGAGGGCAGGGGGGGCAGGAGGAGGGAGGACAGGGGAATCCGTGGCTGATATGTAAAATTACATCAAATTATAAAATTTAAAAAAATAATAATATCTAGCTGTGTCTGTCAGGGTTCTCTAGAGGAAGGAAAGAAATAGAATGAATATATCTATGTTAATATGTACATAATATATAATGTGTATTAATGCATAACATATGTAATATAATATATTAATATATATATATATATATATATATGTTAGATTGTTTTTCATAATGCATGCTAGGTAGTCCAACAGTAGCTTTCTTCACACTGGAAAGGTTGAGAATTTGACAGCTGCTCAGTTCATAAAGCTAGAAGGCTTAGCAACCACAGTTTAGTGGCTGAGGGCTTGGAGGATTACTAGAGAGCAGCTGGTATTCAGTTCACTTTGGAAGAAGTTAGGTTATGATATAAGCAAAGGATGGCAGCAATAGAGCATCCACAGAATGAATACACTCACCACGGAAGGTGAGGACAGGCAGAAGAGATAACACCTATTCTTTCGAACCTCCTCCTATGTTGATCACTTCCAGAAGTGCCATACACTCTAAGGAGGTGCTCCCCTTCAGTAAATCCATTCAGCAACTTCCTTTACAGACCTGCCCAGAGGTCAGTCTGCCGGCTGATTTCAGATCCATTCAAGTTGACAACCAATGTTAACCACAATATTAGTCTTCACTTATCCAGTTCCAATGAAACTTTATTCCCTCTGGTATTTTTTTTCCATAAATACAATGACAAGGTGATCATAATGTGATCAAGAGGTCCCTAGTTGGACCTGGCATGGAATTAATAATTCATTACCAAAAAGTTGAAGAACAATTAATTTATCTCAGTTGGTAAAACTATGTACATAAGTGAATAAACAAATACTGAAATAATCATCAAAATGATGGAATATTTATAGAATCTTCATAATTTATTTTCTGCCCTACATGGACACCTTCTCTCACATGCACAAACTCACACAATACACATAATTAAAAGTAAAACAAATCTTTTATAAACTGTAATAAAATAGGAACAGTAGACTAGAGTTTTTGTGAGTAAGCATTAAAGAGTACTCACCCATCCATCCACCCACACCCACCCACCACACACACACACACACACACACACACACACACACACACACACACACACGCATAGTGACTGTATACTCTGGAAGAATTCACAGGACACTCTTTTCATTATCTTTAAAGCAATGATAAACTGCATCAACATCCTCAAAAATACTTCTGGGCAGTGTTTTCTTTAGGGTAGAAATCACCCTTTCTGGCTACCACTGATTTAATAATTTGCAAGCAATGTTCTACCTGAGAATACCTGAGGCTAGAGGTGTTGTACTACTTTGACATGAACTCATCCTAACAGTGTGATATGCAATGAATACTAACCAGCTTTCCCTGTGAGGATAAACACTGGTTTTGATCAGCTGAGGTCAGTCTTGTGGATGCTGCATGTCTATGTGATTAGCCCTCAAATAAAGCCTTGGATGCCAAGATTTAAATGACTTCCCCTGGATGGCATCATTGTCTATGTGTTATCACATACTTTGGCTGGGTGAGGAAAGCAAATCCCTGTGAAACTCTACTGAGGCAGGCATATGTAGAAGTTGACTCTTGGTTTCTCCTGGAAAGTTGTCTCTAAGTCTTTGTCCTTTGATAGTTTTGATCTCTGTCTTTCCTCTATAACAAATCCTAGTCACAATACAATAGCTTCTTGGTTCTTAGGGATCCTTTCAGTGAATCTCCAAGCCGGTGTTTGGTCTTTGAAGCATGAGCATAGTCTATTTAATTATTGCTTCCCCTACACAATAGGAAGAGATCCAGTGCCAGCTCTCTAGGTACCTGACATGACACACAACTGGTCATGGATCACACCACCCACATGTCAAGCTAACCTTCCCCACTAAGGCCTATATTCCAAGTTTTGATAGATTTTGGGACAAGAGTATTGCTGAACCTTGACTTCCAGCCTCATGGAATTTCATGCCTCATGTTTAGGAGGAGACTCTACCTCAAAGGAGTAGCTGGTGTCCTAGTTAGTGTTAGCTTTATCAGTCAACGTGACAAGCTTGAGTCACATGAGAAGGGAGTCTCAATTAAGGAACTTCACAGGTCATATTGGCCTGCAGCTATGGCTGTATGGAATTGATTTGTCTTGATTATTAATTGATGCAGGAGATCCCAGGCTACTTCCAGTGAGCCCATCCCTAGGCAGGTGTTCCTGCACTGTGTTAGAAAGATAGCTAAGTGTGAGCCTGGGAGCAAGCCAGAGTGCAAGCCAGCAAGTAGTGTTCCTCCATGGTTTCTGACTTTGAGTTCATGCCTTGTGGTGGAGTATGACCTAGAGGTTTGAGATGAAAGAAAGTATTCCCTTCCCTGGGTTGCTATTAGTCAAAGTGTATCAGGATAATAGAAAAGAAACTGGAACAGGATATGAGTGATAATACAGGATACCTGACACCCTAGTCTGACTACCTCATGCTGATGCACCCACACAGATATGTACATGCAGATACACCAATAAATAAATAAATAAATAAATAAATAAATAAATAAATAAATAAATACACATCTTTAAAATGATGGTAAGTGTTATCATATGAAAATATATCAGTTACCCAGCCCAAGTCCACTCTTAAAATTCCCTGAATTATGTTTTTTCTGGTTGACTTTGCCAGCTGCTGCCCTCTAACTATTATGCCCCTTGTGCCAGTGAGTGTGGTCATTATTGTCCTTCAGCTTTCCTGTTGACACATCTTTTGGTTTGTCCTGCTAGGATCTGTGCTTTCACTCAGAAGTCATGATCCCCTTCCTCTGGTTCATTCTCGAAGAATCACAGTTTTGGAATCAGTTGCTCTTTTTTCCATAAGTGTTATTTCCTTCAATTGCACCAAAAAAAAAAAAAAGTAACTGCCAAAATGTTTCCGTTTTCATCTCTCAAAATAAATAACATGAAATGATTTTTGTTCATGGTAGGGTAAATTTTTTCACAAACATTGTTTTTTCTGATTTCTCTTATTCACATATCTTACAGCAAATTGTCTCTGAATGACAAATGCCCAGAATTTTTATTGTTTTATCATCCTATAGGAAATTACTTTCCAATGCCATGTCTGTAATTGATGTCTTCTTGTCTGTTTATATGCTTGGAGCCAATTTTGACAGAAAATCTGTAGACATATCTATGCTCTCATCTCATTGCTAAATCTATGAACAGACTGCTCAATTCCATATAAAATATTTTAATTTTAACTTTGTGCTATCCGGTTGTAACTTGTATTCATAGCAGCACTGAACACCACACACTTAAAGTCTCTGCTAAATCAGTTCCGGAGGGAAAAATGCCAAAAGTATGTCAATTCTTCTCAAAATCTCTGCTTTTCTGTGTTGAATATCATTGTGGAAGTACTTTTCTAAGACACCTTGACTCCATTTCTAAGACAGCCTAATGTTTTACCATTCTATAATCAAGTAATTGGATTTGTGAAAAATACAAAATTTGAAGACAGTCTCTTTTAAGAAAGCCCCACTATGGCATTCACATTTGGTTAACCCACATACTAAATTTGAAGACAATTAAATGTGATAGTAATTGGATAAAAAAAATCATGCCCCACCCCGCCCACAATCAATCATCTTGCCTTTAGTTTTATTTGGCGTAGATTCATACTGTTTTCAATATCCATTATTACAAATTCTACAGAGCGTATGTTGTGCTGAAAAGGAAGGAAATGGAAGTTGGAAGAAGGAACACGTAGGGAGGCAAATTGGGTGGAGAGAGTAGAGACAAGCATGAATAGGAAGGAAATAAAGGATTAAAAAAATAAAAAAGTGTAAATTTCCAAACTTATGTGTCCCTAGCTTCAAGTAAATTGTTCTCTCAAATCCCAAAATCCTATACCTCAAACACACACACACACACACACACACACACACACACACACACACACACACACACATCACATTCACACACACAAACACAAAAATGCACACACATACACTAACAAATTGACACACATACACACACACATGCTTACACACACGCACACACACATACACAGCAACACACACATCACATTCACACACACAAACACAAAAATGCACATACATACACTCACAAATTGACACACATATACACACACACACTTACACACACGCACACACACATACACAGCAACACACACAAACACAGACACACAGACACAGATATTCACACATACAAACACACACACACACCTAGACTCATACACGTATGAGCAAGCACACACACACACACACACACACACACACACACACACACACACACACACACAGAAACACAGAAACACGCATACATGGAAACACACCCCCAGTCTCAGATGAGTACTTTTCTGCTTACTCTAAACAGTACATTGAATATATCAGGACTCCCAAGAGACCCAGTGTCCTCATTAGATATAATACAGAGGCTAGGGATGCATGCATAGGTGAGCATCTATATAAAGAGGCATCATTTACTATTCAAGGATAAAGGCTTCAAAAATCATACTTGCTGGTACCTTGATTTTAGACTTCCAGACTTCAGAACCGTAAGAAAATCAACTTCTACATTTGTGATCCACTTGATCTGTGATAACTTTAGAAAACTAAGAAAAGGGTTTAGTTCCCTGATAATCAAATGCATTGGAATTATGTTGCTAACTAAGGAAATGATATATGACAGGTTTATAACAAGGAACATGTAGTTGGCCCACTATGCTTGCATCCAACTGTGCCATTGGACTGATTCTTTGAGAAAATGTATAAATCACACTATCAGGAGCCAGGAAATCTGGTTCAGAGTAACTGTGTATATGGAGGTGATAACAGCAATTTCTCTGCTGGATGACAAGGAAATATAACCTTTATGATTTCTTATTTTGTCTACTTTTCATGTGTGTTTTGTGTGCATGTATTTATGCACAGTTATGCAGATGTGAGTACATATGTATGGGACACGCCAGGAATTATTTTCTATGTTCTTCACCTTATTCACTAAGGCAGGGTCTCTTGATCATGCACAGAGCTCTCCAATGTAGTTGTCTTGTGAAGCAGGTCATTCCAATGACCTGCTATCACCACTTGCCAATCACAGCAGCCCACTAAGCCCACCTGGCACTTTACATGCTTTTCTGGGGATTCAGACTCAAGTCCTTGTACTTACTTAACAAGCTATGAACTGCTGAGCCATCTCCATATCACATAAAACTTATTAACTTAATTTGCCATAATTCTTAACATGGTGAATAAATTCTCTCAAAACAAGGTTTCAATTTTCTGAATAGTGATCCTTATCCCTGAAAACACACAGCAAATTATATCAACACCACAATTTCTCTCTCAGGCTTCTTACATCTGTCTGTCATGTAATTGTTTTGCAGTAAAGACTTGTTAGATGTTTTTATTTGAAATATATATTAATTTAATTAAGAACATTTTGTAAACCCAACAAGATAAGTGCTCTTTGTGTTAATGTCAATTAATTGTTTTATCTACTACTTTCTCATAGCAATAAAAAATATTAAGCTTTCAGCAGTTTAAAATTAGCAGCAGTAGTTACAATGTCATTTTCCAGAGAAACAGAATAAAGCAACCAGTGACAGATCCGTAGTCTGAACCTGAGGTTAGCACTGAAAAACCATGGTTAGAATTGAAAACACCAGCTGCTTTCTTCTCGGCAATCAGTTGAGAGAAAGCAAACACAGAGGAGGGTGGTGAAGCAAGTTGAGGGCATGGAAGTGACAGTCAAGCATGCTGCAGAAAGCAAATGGATGCAAGTGATGCAGGGCTTCAGGGAGATGAAGTTCATCCGTCCATCACAAAACCAGCCCCAATTACTATTTGTTCTTTTCAACCAGTGAAAAGATGGGAATTACTTCTCAATCTTCACATGGAGACACAAGTCAGGAGATGTAAAGCCATCCAAATACAGAAACTACAGCAAACAGTTTATTGAAATTGCAACTGGAAAAATACTTGCAATAAATTGTGTCAATACTAAATTTACAAATATTCAAAGTTTTCAACCAATTCCTGCGAATACTGGATACTACTTGATTTTATGTTTTTAAAGACATGCTATGATTTACTTATTATTTTTCTGAAAACAGATCATTTTAATTATTTTAAGTATATAATTACTGAATTTATTTTATATCATGTCTTACATGAGTTCCCCCCCCCCAATCTCATGTTTCGTCAACTGGTGTTGTGGTGACTGATTCTACATGGCATCTGGACAGCAAAATAAAGCAACAGAACATTTCCCAGCAACCTTTGCTCAAACCTGTGCATCTGACCCCAAGGGTGAGGCTGCATGGTTGAATATTACCAAGCATCAACACAGAGCTGGCAAGAACAGTGTTTTGTTGTGCAATGGAATGACTGTTCAACTGGCTTCCTTGAGTTGATTCTTTTCCTTGTCAACTTCACCTAAAAGACAATTCTAAGTGTCTTCTTCGTAGATGGTCTAGAGAGTTCAATGTATTTAACAATTAATTCATACAAAGTGGCTCCCTTGCTAGCACATCCCCAAACCTAAGAATCTCCTTATCTCCATGCTCCTTCTTAAGATTGCACACAGGTCTAGCATTAGGTTTTGCTTTGGATTAAAGTTAGAGTACAAGTATTGTTTTCATGCATGGTGATCTAAAACCAAACACTAATGCACTCACTTCCTACATTCAAGACAACTTGGCAAATTTTCTGTTCAGATACATTTGTGAAACACTAGTCAGACACATGTTCTGCTTAAAGTCTGAGAATATTACCCTGTTCCCATAAACATTCATCCCTTGGAATGCATCTGAAGTAGATGCAGAGGTGATGATAATAAAGAAAATATGAGGTCATTACTGTGTGTTATACTCTCTGCTGAGCTCATAAATATTGTTTGTTCCTCATATTTAACCCAGGGTTTGTTATTATTATCACTTCATCTTTGAAAATGAAGTGTGGAGCTGGAACGACGTCTCAGAAGTTAAGAGCACTTGCTGCTCTTACAGATGACTAGAATTCAGATCCCAGTACCTATGGTCAAGTGGCTCACACTTCTATTAACTCCAGTTTCAAGGGAACTGTGGTCTTCCTCTCACCTCTAGGGGCACCATGCATGTATGCAGAGCATATGTACACATATAGGCAGACATTCATACACATAAAAATAAAAAAATATAAAATTAAACTCAAAAGATCATAAACTGTCCTTGAAAGTGCTACATTAACAAATACTTTAGGGTTCAGGGAGAAGCTAGCATCCAAGGTACAATGTGAATATCTGCATAAATGTAATACAGTCATGAGTCAATTAATGATGGATTAAACTGTGAGAAATCATCACTAGACAATTTTATCATGGTAAAAAAAACATAGTAGTGTGTACCAAATACAAACTGTGATGGCATAGCCTACCATATGCCAAGGTTACAAAATAATTTAGTATTGCCTAGTGTCCTCAGAGCCATGAAGGACACAACAGTACAAGATTAGTACAAAAGTAAATGAATACAAAAAAGTGGCAATTAAGTACAAGAAGTGTGAGGATAATGCCAAAGAACACAGAGAATTGTTTTTGGTAAAGTTTTTAAATAGGAAGAATGCATTTTAAGATAACATCCACACATAGTAGAGTCAGGACATAGACTAGAGAAAGTTTTCATACAAAGAATCATGTGTCTGTGTATAACTGTATTTCAATGTTTTCCCACAAACAGAAGTGTTTACAGCAATATCACCACACATGAGGGAATATGGAGGTCTCTGTGGCCACTGCAGCCGGCAGAATTATGATACATGGGGGACAAGATGACAGGTTGGGTTAACACCATTGCATTATGTAGCATCTCCTGTTGACCAAGATGTCATCATTTAATTGCTTATTGTAATGTAAAATTGTAGAGTGCTTAATTGCAGGCCACATGGAAACTACAGGCACTACAGATTTAACCTGATAGCTTATTGATTTTTGTTGTGAGCCTAAAATATGTGCACTTTATCTATGTTACTTTTAATGACATTTTTTAATCTGGCCCCTCTGAAAAGGGTAGAAAAAAAGATGTAAATAGGCACTATCAGTTAATTTTTTGGAGAAAAGATCTAGCATGACACTGAGCTGGGTTTTTAACAGTGAAGTGTCCTCACTGAATGTATTAATTCATCTCCTGCACATTTTCTTTGCTTGGACACTCTGGATCACCATTAATAGTTATTTTAAATATCAATCCTAAAATGACACACCATGTAACTCAGCCAGTGGCAATGCACTACAGAGCATACTACATTATTAATTTTTTGACTTATGCTTAATAAATATTTATATCTTAAATATGTATGCTTATATATTTAACAAAATATTCTATACTTAGTGTTTCATTCAACATCATTAATTGCTCTCATGGTGTTCTTTGATCATCATTCATCAAGTTTCACAACTCTTCATTTTCCCAAGTGGAAATTCTATAACCATAGATCATTAATATTGAGGCCATGGCAGCTACTGGTGTGCAGCCCTGGCTGTCCTGGAACTAATTCTGTAGACCAGTCTGATATCAAACTCACAGAGATCCACCTGCTCTTCCCTCCCAAATTCTGGGATTGAAGGTGTTTTACACCACTGCCCTGACTAAATGTTTTTATGAGTAGATGCGTGCAATTCTCATTTTCCCATGTCTTAGCATTTGCTTACCGGGTCTATTCATATGAAGTCATGTAACAAAATTTTACTTTTTTGTATATATGAATAAAATCCCAATATAGACATATATTTTCTTTTTCCATTTAGCTGTTGTTGAAACCTAGGGTTTTTTTCCCCACCATTTATCTATATGAAAAACATTGGCAAGAACATTGGCATCCAAGTATCCATTACTGTTTTTTGTTTTGTTTATTTGTTCCTTTTTGGATTCTGTTTACTTGGAATCATTCTAACAGTTGTGAAATGGAATGTCATTGCACTTTCCATCTTCACTATTACACTTTCATTGAGCAGTGAAATATAGGCTGACTTTCCTTATGTAATTCTAGTAGTCTTAATTGTGTCTTTATTTTAATGTGAAACCCTTATCTATTATATTTGCACCTATTCTAACACTCTTTTGTTTTGAATTAATAATTCCCAAAACATTTCTGAGAACTCAGAAGTATGGCAGTGTCTTTGTCTTACTCTCATCCATTAGGAATGGATTATCTTGCCAAAGAAATCTTCATTTAAAATGAGTCTCACACTGACTTTTAAAGACAGTACTTCAATGCCTTTTAGAGTTCAGTTTTGCTTATGAGAAATATGACTTGCATTCAGTTTTAAGTATTAAGACTTTAGATTTCTCCAAAAGTTTTTTATTAAAGAAAAACAGAAAAAAAACCTTTGTTTTTAACTTGAAACTTTCAAATAGCCTTATTCCTAGCATACACTTTTGAGAGTGTATTTTTAAAGCATATGCCTGTTTAACAAATTGTGTATTTTTCAATATAACGGTATGTGTTTTACCTTAAGTCTGGGAAATTATTTTTACATTCTTGAAAATGCAAAAAGAGGTTTGAACCTCCATTTGTAAGTTTAAGGAAGAACTGCAGAGAAGAAACCTAAAAATAATTCAAAATAAAAGGCTCTGGATGGCTATTAATGACTGTATCTGCATATGTAAAGGTTAATAATAAAACTTGCAATTCAACGGTCATTGACAGAATTAACCTGGATGGTAATTCTGGTGTGGGTTGAGCATTGGATCTGGAGTGTGGCAACAAAGTGAAGTTCCAGGAATAGCCCTCTGCCTAAATGTTTTCTTAGCCATTGTGCAAACACATTGGAAGACAAGAGTGAATGATTGGAAGTATCCCATAGAGGTGTCAGTACATCTTTAAATCAGAGAAATGAGGAAAATAAAACATAATATGAGAAATGGAGGGCAAAGGGAAGGCCTACACTGAGAAATGGAGGAAGTTCTATCAGCCCGAAAGCAGACAATCCCATCACTGCTAAATGAAGAACCGTGTTGGTCTGCCCTGCTAACTAAGGCCATATCTACTTTAATGTCTTGTGTGTCAAATTCCATGGTCACACAAAGCCTACAAATCTAGATAAAATGTACAGAAAGTAGATATATGAAAGAGGCTGGTTTTAGAGATTCCATACAGACACACAGGATATCAAAAGAAAATACTGTTTGCCTTTTATTATCAGTGAAGAAGTCACAAAAGACCAGGGATTCCCATAGCTAAGCTCATATAATTTCTAACAACTATCATGCTTATTTTGATTTTCCTGTTTATGTTACATACATATGTTTTATGTACATATGTATATAATATATGTATATATGTATATGTATGTGTATGGTATGTGTATATATGTATGTATGCTAAAAATTCTTCAGAAATACCTCTCCAAAACCACTCTCAGCATCTTTCTTTCTATTCTCTTCTTGACAATAAAATGATTGATGGTTAGAAAATATTCCACTGGCAAAAATTCTACAAAAATGACATTCAGTATGGATAATATCAGGAAATTCAGTTGTCATTTACAGGATTCAACAAGCTCTATACCTTTGTCTCTTGAGATGAAAGACACTAGATTATATGCTGGGTTCCTTCAAATTTAGCAGGGTTTGCTGGAGTGTGCCTGCAGATGAGAGCCATAGCAGTCACCTGATTGCTGGCCAATGTTTACATCTTTATTTTTTAAGTTCTTTGTTCTCTCTTTACAGCTGCTGTGTGTCACCTCAAACAACCTCTCTAACTGCTGGACAGCTGGAATGCACTGTTATGTTTCACTATTTTAGCCAGGTTGAGAGTAACAACTGAGGCCTACATCAAGATGAAAAGTGACGACTGAGAATGCTTTCTCCATGTTCAGGAGCAAACATGTAATCCATGCCTAAAGGCACCACTATCATTTAGATACTGGCAGAACTCAGATTCTCCTGCATCTTCAAATACTTAAAAACATCTGATCATTTGGTTTAGTGGTTTTGTTTTGCTACCTTTGTTTGGATGGTTTGTTGGTTTGGGGTTTTGTTGTTGTTGTTGTTGTTGTTTTGGTTGCTGATGTGACATTTAAATTCTGTGTGCATGTGGTGCACACATGTGCACATACATGTCATCACATGCGTGTGGTAGTCTGAAGACAACCTGTGGGGATCAGTTCTCTAGCTCTATCACCTGAGCCGTGGGACTCATATACAGGGAGTAAGCCTTAGTGGCATATATCCTTACCCACTAAACCAGCTGAGTGGACCCTTGTTTGATATTTCTAATTGTTTTGGAAGAAGGCTGATCTGACATGCAGCATCATTACTGCAGATGTATTTCTAATGCAATTACATTGTGAAATCTTCATTAAACTTGTGCATGGAAGGGCAGTTATAACAAATACATACAAATGATCACTTATAAGTTTTTGGAGATAGGAATAAAGACACAAAATATGACTTCCTCTGCAACCTTATCCAAATAAACCAATAATAAAAATGATGTGGCTGACATGTGTCCTAAGAGCTGTCACATCACAGCTAGCATCTAGCATACAGAGAACATGACTTTCAACATCTGTTCTGTCTTATCAGAGTGCTTCAGGGAAGGAATGAGGACCAAAAGGTACTGCCTAATCACAGTCCTATTAAGCACTGACGAGTGAGTCATACAAAGCACTTTGATAAAAAAAAAAAAATAAATAAAGATTTTCCTTTCTGAAGGGAAAGTAATTAAATCTATATAAAGAAATAGGATACTATTTATTGTATCCATAGAACAGTGTTTCTTTCCTCTCAGGTGGTGCTGCTCCATTATAAAAGGTTATTTCTAAAAGGTCAGATGAATGATGTCTGGTGTTCACTGCTTAAAAGTGTTCAATGCAATGAGCAGGAAAGTCTCTGGAGGTAGATGTCAGGTTAGAAATCAAAGCCTCTAGGAATAAATGACTGAGAATCTTGATGTGGCATGAGTGTGACCAAGTCAAGAGCCATTTTAATGGGTCTTTGCTTATATTTTCCCACAGCTTGTTTTCCTCTTGATACCTGATTTAAATGCATGTTTTGTTTACTTGTAGAAAACTCACATCCATTATTAACAAACCAAAGATTTCTGAGCCCGAGTTCCTAGTGTTGTTTCTGACTGGTTTGTCATTCATTCACTGGGTTTTGTCTTTCAATCCCAAACGTAATCCTGTGACATTTAGGACACAGTCTTCTTCCCAGTTACCATTTTATATGTTCATTTAAAATAAAGCTAGATGTGGGCAGATTTTGTTTAAGGGAAGTTTATACATCAATACTTTTAAAACTCTAACAGTCACCATTAAACACCGGAGGATATAGAAAACCCTAATACTAAGCCAGACTGTGCTCACACTACAGATCTTCAACATGACTTGTAATAGAAGCCTGTATCATTGTCCTTAGAGTAAATCAAAGTTTAAGATACTTACTGTTATGAAATCAGAAACATTAGTGGATTATTAATCAATTTATTTTCTTTGACTGTAATTACGATTTTTAGATATTTCTGAAGTATATGGTAGACAAACATAGCATGGGGGAGAGGAGATGAACTTTAGTTTGCTGAATGTCTTAGGTTTCTGTGAGGCAACACCACAACCAAAGAGTAAGATAAGAAGGAAAGAGTTTATTTGGCTTATACTTCCACATTGCTGTTCATCATCAGTTAGGACAGTAACTCAGGCAGGGCAGAAACCTAGAGACAGGAGATGAAGGAAAGGCCATGGAGGTGTGTTGCTTACTGGCTTGCTCCTGGCGGCTTGCCCAGCCTACTTTCTTATAGAACCCAGGAACACCAGTCCACAATGGGCTAGGCCTTCCTTCATCAGTCACTAATTAAGAAAATGTTCTACAGGCTGGCCCACAGCCTAATGTTAAGGAGGCATAGGTGAGCTTAGGCTGTAGGTACTCATACTTCTCTGTATCAGTTTACTTTTTTTCTTGATATAACACTTTACAGAAATAGCCTGGAAGAGGAGATTTATTTGTGCTCACCATTTCAGAGGGCTTCATCTGTGCTTGCCCTAACTAACACTATACCTAAGTCTTCTCTACCACTCAATGGTGCAATCAAATAATGAATTAATACACTGATTAAATCAGAACTCTCAGGATCCACACAATTCCTAAAAGATTCAAGGAAGCAATCAGAGTACCAGAAAAAGAGGTTGTGGGGAAACAATTAATATCCATAATGATATCTGATATGTGAAGTATCCATCTGTACTGGATGACATTTTCTCACTCACTCTGTTCCTCTGCACACTGGGCAAATGTTTTGGACATAGAAATTACAGGAGTCAGTTGATGTTATTAAAGTCAAACTGAAAATATTCATCCTGAAACTTTGGAATGAGCAGCTGTAAAATACGGAGTGACCCAATAAGCTATGGGTCTTCATGATGCGTACATTTCTTAGCAGTGACAAGTTCTAAACCGTATGCTAGCTAACAGGCAATGAGAAGAGAATTCAAAGTGATTTTATCAATTGACTGCATTGTTCACATAGATGTTGAAGTCAATGAAGATGAAGGATCAATGAAGCATCACCAAATGGAAAAAAAATGCCAAAAGAGAAAATGAATAAAAATGGAGAAATAAAGGGGCAAAATCACTTCAAGGTTGTGAGAAGACAGTGCCTGGGGTCTCACACAAAATACCCTTATTATTCTAGGCATTGCATGCAATCTCCTCTACTCATATTTTATCTATTGTTTTTCCTGGACATCTGTTATGTCTTATACAGTTATCACAAAGCCTTCTCCTCCATATTTTAATATCTTGCTCATTTTATAATCTTTCTCATAAATATTTTACAATTTTAAAATAATATTTTATTAATTCTTTGAGAATTTAATACACTGTATTTGTTTACAATTCCTGCTCTGTCTACTGCTCTCATATCCACCCTCTCCACCTTCACACTCCTACCCACCCAACATTGAGTTTTTTTCTTCTTCATCAAATTCAGTTTGTCTTGCCTGGCTGCTATTGAGAGTGTGGACCTGCCCAGGAGTGTGGTCAATAGGCCAAAGGTCACCCAATTAATGAAAGTTGATTCGCCCCCTGTCAGGAACTATGAAATGTCAATAGCCCCTCAGCTAGCGGAGGGACTTCTTGTCGACCTTCCCTCCTCCATGCTAAAATGTGTCTGAGTTGAACTTGTGCAGCTCTCATGCATGAAGTCACAGCCACTGAGAACTCATGTGTGCATCCACTCTGTTGTATTTGAAAACTCGGTTTCCTTGAAGTTATTCACCACCTCCAGGTCCATGAAGTCTGAGCTGAGCACTCCATACTTCCAATCATTTTACCCCGGTTTAAGGTTCATTGATTTCCTCTGATATTTTGTATATGGAATGTCACTAGAAATGCTCAAGTTCTATAAACTCTTTGTTGTTAGTCTTTAGGAGGTAGGGGACCATAAAGTGGACATAATGTAAGGAAACTAAGCCACTGAACTTTCCCTTGAAGGACCACACCCTTGCTCACTCTCTCCTTCCAGATACTATGAAGTGGGCAGTGTTACTCCACACAATATCCCGGCCGTGATGATCTGCCTCAGCCAAGGCCCAAAGCAGAGGGTTGGTGACCACAGACCTACTTCTCTGTTCTCATGATCCAAACAGCAAGAAGATTCCTCTTCCCAATGTTATTACTTCTGGCATTGCACTATTATGACATAAATAAAGCTCACTTCCCAAATATAAGTGATACTAACTTAAAATCAAAATGATTTAGAAGGTTTAATATTTCACTTTTGTGTATATTCATGAGACTTTTAAGTTATGTTTCTGTCAACCTATGGTGCTTTTAAACAGATGAGCCCATAAATGTTAAAATTATAAGCTATCAAACAAATTGTACAAAATTTTCTAAATAAATCTCCAAGATCTTAAAATAACAAACGTTTTATATTATTTATAAGTTGGCATCGTTCACACTTCTGAAGGTATTAAAGTATCAACTATATCAAGACTTTTAGGACACTGTTTAAAACTTTCCAGGCTATAAATTGTTACAATTATTTGCTTATTAGTGTATTTCACACAATAAATTATAAGCACTGTGAAGTTGGATACTGAATCATAATTATGATTATCTTCTTTGTTGCCCAGATCCTCATGAGACCAAGCCTATAAGTCTAGTTAAGTATTTTATTGATAAATAAAAATAAATGTAGGCAAGAAAAACATACATTTATTTTAGATATATAATTAATATATAGGTAATTGATAACTGAGGGATGATAGATATGATATAGATTAGATAGATAGATAGATTGGATTGCTCTTGGTTTATTTGAACAAAGATAAACCTGACTTGTAAAATAAGTGCCTTCAACAAGAAGTATTCATAGGTCAATCCACAAAGACAAAGAATAAAAAAGAAGTCTGAAATTCAGTGTTCTTGTGGAATAATTTTCTTTTTTTTTTCCCCATAACTTTGTGCTTTATTACAGAAGTAGGTTATACTGTTAGAAATGCTCAATAATGACCACATACATATTTTAAAACATGAAAAATGTTAGCTTCAGTTTGGATTCTTTTTTTATTAAGAAATCTTTTATTCATTTTATATACCGATCACAAATCACCCTCTTCCCTCCTCATACCCCTCCAGACTCCCCCGCAACGACCTACAAGAAGGTAAGTCCTCTAATGGGGATTCAGCAGAGCCTGATACATTCAGTAGAGGCAGGTCCAAGACACCCCCCTTTCTCAAGGCTGTGAGAGGTGTCCCACCATAGGCCGTGGGCTCCAACAAGCCTGCTCATGCACCAGGGATGGATGCTGATCCTATTGTCAGGGTCCCCTTATGCAGATAAAGCTACACAACTGTCTTGCTTAGGCAGAGGGCCTAGTCCAGTCCCACCCAGGCTCCACATATGTTGGTCTAAATTTCATGAGTTCCCACTAGTTTGGTTTGGTTGTCTCTGTAGGTTTCCCCATCATGATCTTGATGCCTCTTGCTCATAGAATCCCTCTTCTCTCTCTTTGACTGAACTCCTGGAGCTTGGCCTGATGTTAGGCTGTGGATCTCTGCATTTGTTTCCATCAGTTACTGGAGAAAGACTCTATGATGACAGAGTATTCACCAACAGGATTACTGGTGTAGGCCAGTTCAGGTACCCTCTCCACTATTGGTAGTAGTCTAAGCTGGGGTCATCCTAGTAAATTCCTGGGAACTTCCCTAGCACCTGGTTTCTCCCTATCCCCATGATGTCTTCCTCTGTCATGGTATCTCTTTCATTGCTCTCCCACACCATCATTGTTCCAGCTAGATCATCCTGTTCCCTTTTGTTCTCATCCCCCATCCCCTACCATTCATCGTCCAACCCACATCCCCAGTTTACTCATGGAGATCTCATCTATTTCCTCTTCCCAGGGTGATCCATGATTCCTTCTTTGGGTCCTCCTTGTTAGCTAGCTTCTCTGAAGCTGTGGGTTGTAGTCTGATTATACTTTGCTTTACATCTGGTTTCCACTTTTGAGTGAGTACACACCATGTTTGTCCTTCTGAGTCTGGGTTACCTCACTCAGGGTGATATTTTCTAGTTCCATCCATTTACCTGCAAATTTCAAGATGTCATTGTTTTTTCAGTCTGGAGTAGTACTCTATTGTGTATATGTACCACATTTTTTAAATCCATTCTTCAGTTGAGGGGCATCAAGATTGTTTCCAGGTTCTGGCTATTATGAGTAATGCTGCTATTAGTATAGTTCCGCATGTGTCCTTGTGGTGTGATTGAGCATTCCGTGGGTATAGGCTGAAGAGTGGTATAGCTGGGTCTTGAAGAAGATTGATTCCCAATTTTCTGAGAAACGTCCGTACTGATTTCCAAAGCAGTTGTACAAGTTTGCACTCCCACAGAAAGTGGAGGAGTATTCATCATCTCCAACATAAGCTATCAACGGTGTTTTTCATAGGTGTAAGATGGTATCTCAGAGTTCTTTTGATTTGCATTTCCCTGATGACTAAGGATGTTGAGCAATTCTTTAAATAACTTTCGGCCATTTGAGACTCTTCTGTTGAGAATTCTCTGTTTAGTTCTGCAGCCCATTGTTTAATTGGATTATTTGGTATTTTGATGTCTAGTTTCTTAAATTCTTTATGTATTTTGGATATCAGCCCTCTGTCAGATGTGGGGTTGATGAAGATCTTTTCCCATTCTATAGGCTGTCATTTTTGTCTTATTTACTGTGTCCTTTGCCTTACAGAAGCTTCTCAGTTTCAGGAGGTCCCATTTATAAATTGTTGCTCTCAGTATCTATGTGACTGGTGTTCTATTCAGGAAGTAGTCTCCTGTGCCAATGCATTCAAGACTACTTCATACATTCTCTCCTATCAGGTTCAGTGTAACTGGTTTTATATAGAGGTCTTTGATCCCCTTGGACTTGAGTTTTGTGTATGGTGATAGATAAGGATCTATTTGCAGTCTTCATGTTGACATCCAGTTATGCCAGCACTATTTGTTGAAGATGCTTACTTTTTTCCATTGTACAATTTTGGCTTCTTTGTCAAAAATTAGATGTTCATAGGTGTGTGGGTTAATGTCAGGGTCTTCAATTTGATTCCATTGGTCCACATGTCAGTTTTTGTGCCAGTACCAAGCTGTTTTTACTAGTATAGCTCTATACTAGAACTTGAAGTCAGGGATGGTGATGCCTCCAGAGGTGGCTTTATTATACAGGATTGTTTTAGCTATCCTGAGGTGTTTTTTTTTTTTCCCCATGTGAAGTTGAGTATTTTTCTTTTGATGTCTGTGAAGAATTGTATTGGGATTTTGATGGGGATTGCATTGAATCTGTAGATTGCTTTTGGTAAGATTGTCATTTTTACTATGGTAATCCTATCTATCCATGAGCATGGGAGATCCTTCCATTTTCTGATATCTTCTTCAATTTCTTCCTTCAGAGACTTGAAGTTCTTGTCATGTAGGTCTTTCACTTGCTTAGAGTTACTCCAAGGTATTTTATTTTATTTGTGGTTATTATAAAAGGTGATGATTCTCTGATTTCTTTCTCAGTCCATTTATCATGTGTATATAGGGGAGCTACTGATTTTCTTGAGTTAATCTTCTATCCTGTCACATTACTGAAGGTGTTTATCAGCTATAGGAGTTACCTGGTGGAATTTTGGGGGCCACTTATGTATACTATTATATTGTCTGCAAATAGTGAAAGTTTGACTTCTTCCTTTACAATTTGAATCCCCTTGATCTCCTTTGTTGTCTTATTGCTCTAGCTAGGACTTCAAGTACTATATTGAATAGATATGGAGAGAGTGGACAGCCTTGTCTTTTTCCTGATTTTAATGGAATCGCTTTGAGTTTCTTTCCATTTAATTTGATGTTGGCTGTCAGGCTTGCTGTAAATTGCCTTCATTATGTTTAGATATGTTCCTTGTATTCCTGCTCTCTCCAAAACTTTTATCATGAAAGGGTGTTGGATTTTGTCGAAGGCTTTTTCAGCATCTAATGAGATGTTCATGTTTTTTTTTTCAGTTTGCTTATATGGTGTATTACACTGATAGACTTTCATATGTTGAATCATCCCTGTATCTCTGAAATGAAGCCTACTTGATCTTGATCATGGTGGGTGATTTTTTTATGTGTTCTTGGATTCATTTTGCCAGTATTTTATTGAGTATTTTTGCATCAATGTTCATGAGGGAGATTGGTCTGTAATTCTTTCTTTGTTGCATCATTGTGTGGTTTGGATATCAGGATAACTGTTGTCTCAAAGAGTTTGACAGTGTTCCTTCTGTTTCTGTTGTGTGAAACAATTTGAAGAGTATTGGTATTAGCTCTTTGAAATTCTGGTAGAATTGTGCACTAAAACCATCTGGCTCTGGGCTTTTTTTTTTTTTTTTTTTTTTTTTTGTTGGGAGACTTTTAATGACTGTTTCTATTTCCTTAGGAGTTATAGGTCTATTCAAATTGTTTATCTGTTTTTGCTTTAATTTTGGTATTTGGTACATATCCAGAAAGTTGTCCATTCCTTTTAGATTTTCCAATTTTGTGGAGTACAGGTTTTTGAAGTATTATCTGATGATTCTCTAGATTTCCTCATGTTGTTAAGTCTCCCTTTTCATTTCTGATTTTGTTAATTTGGATGTTCTCTCTCTGCCTTTTGGATTATTTTAGATAAGGGCTTGTCTGTCTTGTTTATTTTCTCAAAGAACCAACTCTTTGTTTCATTGATTCTTTGTATTGTTCTCTTTGTTTCTATTTTATTGATTTCAACTCTCAATTTGATTATTTCCTGGCATCTTCTTTTGGTTCTAGAGCTTTTAGTTGTGCTGTTAAGTCGCTAGTGTGAGATTTCTCCAACTTCTTTATGTGGGCATTTAGTGCTATGAATTTTCCTCTTAGCACTGCTTTCATAGTATCCCATAAGTTTGGGTATGTGGTACATTCATTTTCATTGAATTCTAGGAAGTCTTTAATTTCTTTCTTTATTTCTTCCTTGACCCATTGGTAATTCAGTTGAGCATTATTCAGTTTCCATGGGATTGTAGGCTTTCTGTAATTTTTATTGTTGTTGAAATCTAACTTTAAGCCATGGTGGTCTGATAAAATACAGAAATGTTATTCCAATTTTTTTTTGTATCTGTTGAGATTTGCTTTGTGATTGAGCACGTGGTTGATTCTAGAGAAGATTCCATGGGGTGCTGAGATGAAGGTATATTCTTTTTTATTAGGGTGGAATGTTCTGTAGATATCTATTAAGTCCATTTGAGTCATAACATCTGTTAGATTCCTTATTTCTCTGTTAAGTTTCTTTCTGGCAGATCTGTCCATTGTTGAGAGTGGGGTGTTGAAGTCTTTCCACTATTATTGTGTGGGGTTGGATGTGTGATATAAGCTTCAGTAATGTTTATTTTACACATGTTGGTGCCCTTGTATATGAGGCATAAATGTTCAGAATTGAGACTTCCTCTCTGTGGATTTTTTTCTGTGATGAATATGTAATGTCCTTCCTGATCTCTTTTGATTGATTTTAGTTTGAAGTCTATTTTGTTATATATTAGAATAGCTACACCAGCCTGCTTCTTAAGTCCATTTGATTAGAAAGTCTTTTACCAACCTTTTAATCTGAGGTAGTACCTGTCTTTGAAGTTGAGGTGTGTTTTTCGTATGTGGCATAGTGGTTGATCCTGATTTCATATCCATTCTGTTAGCCTGTGTCTTTTTATATGTGGATTGAGTCCATTGATATTAGGGCATATTAATGACCAGTGATTATTAATTCCTGTTACCTTTTGGTGATAGTATTTGTGTATTTCCCTTCTTTGGGATTTGCTGCTGTCGGGATATCTGTTGCCTGTGTTTTTTGTGGGTGCCTCTGACTTCCTTAGGTTGGAGTTTTCCTTCTAGTGCCTTCTATATGGCTAGATTTGTGGATAGATATCGCTTAAATCTGGTTTTGTCTTAGAATATCTTATTCACTCTATCTATGGTGATTGAAAGTTTTGCTGGGTATAGTAGTCTGGTCTATAATCCCTGTCTACATTACATCTGTCCAGGACCTTCTGGCTTTCAGAGTCTCCATTGAGAAATCGGGTGTTATTCTGATGGGTCTGCCTTTATAAGTCACTTGGCCTTTTCCCTTTACTGCTCTTAATATTCTTTCTTTATTCTGGATGTTTAATGGTTTAATTATTATATGTTGAGTGGACTTTTTTTGGGGGGGAGGGGTCTAGTCTAATTGTTGTTCTGAGTTTTGGCCTTTTCATGGTGTCTCAGATTTCATGAACATTTTTTGTTATGACTTTTTTGGCTTTGGTGTTTTCTTTGACTGACGAATCTATTTCCTCTGTTATATCCTCTATGCCCGAGATTCTCTCTTCCATCTCTTATATTCTGTAGGTTATGCTTGCATCTGCACTTCCTGTTTGTTTACTCAGATTTTCATTTTCCAGCACTCCCTAAGTTTATGTCTTCTTCATTGTTTCTATTTCAATTTTCAGGTCTTGAACTGTTTCCTTCACATGTTTAATTGCTTTTTCATTGTTTTCTTGTCTTTCTTTAAGGGATTTATTGATTCTTACAATTTTTTGTTTGTCTTTTTCTCAATTTCCTTAAGGGAATTTTTCACTTTCTCTTTAAAGGCCTCTATTATCTTCATAAAGTTATTTTTAAGGTCATTTTTTCTTCTGCTTCTTCTACATTGTAATGATCAGATCTTTTGATGTTGTAGAACGACTAGGTTCTGGTGATGCCATATTGCTCTTTATACTGTTGTATGTATTTTTGCACTGCTGTCTCTCCATCTCTTTCCCCAATTGGTACAAGAGGTACCTGTGACTGAGCAAGCTGCTCGTGGTCCAGTCTTTGCTTGCTGTGTCTGTGTCTCAGTGGGCCACTTTGATCCAATCTTAACTCTTGATCTAATTGGAGCTGGCAGATTCTATGACTCAGGGAGTTGCTGTTGTTCAGTTCACGCTGCCTGATTCTGTGTCTCAGGGAGCTGCTCTTGATCCTATCAGGGCTCTTGGTCTAAGCAGAGCTGGCAGATTCTGTGTCTCAGGAAGCCACTGAAGTCTCAGGGGGATGGGTAGGTTTGGGTGTGTCATAGGTCTGATAGATTGCAGGGTCTGATGGGAAGTTATTGGTGGAGGAGCCTTTTTGCAGGAGTCTTCCCTGCTGGCTGGCAACTGGGGCAGCTATTGGTAGGGGTTCCCAGGGACTTGTTGTGTCCTAGGTCCTAGAGGCAGGACTGTCTGTGTGGGAGAAAAGTCACTCAACTCTTGGTCCAGTGAGAACTGGTAGATTCTGTGTCTCAGGAAGCTACTTGGGTCACAACGGTATGCGTTGGTTTGAGATAGGGTGTGGGTCTTGTAGATTGTAGGATCTAATGGGGGATTTTGGTGGGGAAGCCTGCCCGCAGGAGTCTTCCCTGCTGGCTGGCAACTGGGGCAGCCTGTGGAATAATTTTCATCTCAACATTTTCAACATAAAATAAAATCAGTTCTTGAAAATGACAAAGCACTCACCATATTTTTCCTGAATCCCCTTTTCTCTTTATGTCAGATACATGGGGCTCAGAGCCTGGACTATGATTTTGATGTCATATTAATGCTACTTCTTCATATCTCTGGTAATTTTCTCATAAACCAGCATTTCCTTTTCATCTCTGTGTGCATTTCTGATCTCATGAAACAGTATAGCATGTTGTTTTTAATGTTCAAGGTTAAAATGATAATACATTTGCATTCCCAAGGAGAATATTCTGTTTATAAAACAAAGTCATAGTGAGAAAAACCATCTCCTCCAGGTATCACAGATGCCAGTGAAAACTAGTGATTGATATGGCTCATCTCTCACTAACTTGCAAGTACTAACAGACTCAAAATGTACAAAATCAGAGGTAAATGGAGTAGTGGAAATAACTATGCTATAGAATATTGCGATTATAATTGAGAATATTATCCATATCATTTATAATTCAAGAGATTGAATCAAAGCTATCCAGATAATATGAATTCATTTTTCTTACAAAAGTAAATACAGTTACATTAATTAAGAAACTTGTTGAATGAGTGTCTTAGGGTTAATATTGCTATAATGGGACATCATGACCAAACACAAGTTGGGGAGGAAATGGTTTATTTGGCTTATATTTCCACAGTGTAGTTCATCACTGAATGATGTCAGGACAGAAACTTAAGCAGGGCTGGAACTGGTGGCAAGAGCTGATGCAGAGGCCATGAAAGGGTGCTGTTTACTGGCTTGATCAGCTGGCTTTCTTATAGAACTCAGGATCACCATCCCAGGGATGGCACCACCCACAATGGACTGAGCCTTCTCCACTTGATCACTGATTAAGAAAATGCCTTATAGGCTTACCTACAGCCCATTCTTATGGAGGCATTTTCTTAATTGATATTCCCTCCTCTCAGATGACTTCAGCCTGTGTCAAGTTGATATAAAACTATCCAGCATGGTGAGATAATATACTGTGAAGATGAAAAAAATTATAGGCAGAGAGAGACCACCTAAAATACAGGACCCTAAAATTGTGCTATTTACTTAGATCATTTCTACTGCAAAGAAATGTTCAATTACGGAGACTATCAGCCCATTCATTGAATGGAAAATTTATGTCATTTTTATTTATTTTAATTGATACTCAATAATTGTACTGTGTACATATATCAGTATGTACCTAATATGTGATGACTGTGACAATGAGCATGGTTGACATATCTATCATTTCATTTTTGTGTTGGGATTGTATTCGTTACTCTTCTGTTATTGGGGTGAAATACCATGACCAGACAACTCACAGAAGGAAGATTTTATTTTGACTTGCTGTTCCATAAGGAAGGTCCACAATGGCAAAAGAGTCTGGCAGCAGGCAGCTGAAAGAAGATGGAGAGATCATGCCTTCAACCACAAACATGAAGCAGAGAGTAAATTGAAAGTAGGCAAGACTGTCAATTCCAAAGCCCATCCCAATTCATTCCTTCAGCAATGCTGTACTTGCAGATTACCTCACAAACAGAGCCACCAACTGGGGAACAAGTCTTCATATATCTGACCTACAGTTTGAAATAGGGGACATTTCTAATACAAACCATCACAGAAACATTTAAAAATCTTCTTGTTCTTTGTTTTAAAACATAATCGTTGTTACTTCTGGTTATTCTACTGTCGTATTAGCTACCCATGTTTAACTGCATGCCTGCTCCCTTTCACCACCTTTCTATTCAGCCTTCTGCTATAATCTTCTTAGCTGCTATTCCATATTGTCTCTATAATACCAATGCTTTTTTGTAGCTCTAACATATAAATAAGAATGTACAGTATCTGAAGGATATGATTCTGATATTCAATTTCTTATCCATGAACTCTCTTCAATGGCATGGCAAGAATCTGAGATATTTTCCTCCATTTGCATGCTAATTGTGATGGTTGATTAAAAGATAATCTCTCAAGTGGAAAAGATAGCAATAAATTAATGCCAGATATAAAGAAAAATTAAAGTAGAGGCACTTCAGTCACATCCACACAAAGTCTCCTCCTGTATTAAGAAAATATTGCACAACACTTTATTCAGTGTAGACTGAAATTGCACATTTTGAGTTCATTTTGTTTGGTCTGTTTTGGAGTGAGTTTCCATTTTAATAAATTCCCGAGGCAATGATAGCTATGCAATTCAATCACATGAAATCATTTTATCTGAAACTGGAAACTACCAGCTCAGAAATTCATGGAACTTCACCAAAACCAAAGCACTTTTCTTTGCAGTGAACTTAGAAAGCTGTAACTTGCACGTAAGTTAGTAAATCTAAAGGGAAACTTCGACAGATTTGTGGAAATAATCTTGCTGATATTCTTAGGGTATGCACAAACCTAGGAAGCTGTTTATTAATAAAAAGAAAAACTCAAGTTCAAAATGACTTCTGTCTTCACTCTGAAATCCAGCTGGGGAAGAAATAACTGTAGATCTACTTGGAGTTATGCAATTTAATTTTCAGTAAGTGCTTACAGCTTCCCAGCAGGACACTGCTGAATATCAGGCAAACATTGCTATGAACAGTTCCAAAATCTTAGCTAGCATTTATTGTAAGGAATGTGGAATAACATGAGATTTAATTCTAAACTAAAATTAATCTGAGTTTAATTAAAAACATTGGACTTACTCTTATAAAATGACATAAGAAATTCATGATTTGTAGAATATGTGATGCATGTGTGTATACATTTGTGCATGCATGTGTATGTGTTGTGGATGTTTGTGTGTGTGTGTGTGTTCTGGGATCATCTAGGTAAATAGATGTCACTGCTGTCATTTCTAGTGATGCTGTTTCAGAGAATATTAGAGTTAAATGTGGTATTGAACTTGAATTTACCACAATTATTTATCATTGAAAGATGCAACATTACTAGAGTATGATTTGTCTCTGCAACAGACGCTGGTTTCTCAGGGGAGCATCTAGGACTAATAAACACATATCAGTCGGGAGCTGCATTGATCATTTACAGCCATCATTCAAAACAGGTTAAGAGACTCTATATTGTAGCCAGAATTTTTTAAAGCTATCCATGAAGTTCAGCACCAGAAACTGTTGAATGTACACTTTTTTTCATGTATGTTAAATAATCCTAGAAGTGTTGTTGTAGCCAAAAGTTTTCATATGATTATTTTTCTTCTCTCATAACCCTCTCCCCCACTGCTGCCACCAGTTTTCCCGAGAAATCCCATTCATTCCTCTTTGGGTCCTCTATGTTATCTAGCCTCTTTGGGGCTATGGATTGTAGGTTGGTTATCCTGTACCTTACTCCTAATAGCCACATATGAGTGAGTACATACCATGTTTCTCTTTCTGGGTCTGGGTTAACTCATTCAGAATTATTTTTTTCTAACTCCATCTATTTACCTGCAAATTTCATGAGGTCATTGTCTTTTACAACTGAATAATAATCCATTGTGTAAATGTACCACATTTTCCTTATTCATACTTTGGTTGAGGGGCATATAGGATGTTTCCAGGTTCTGGCTATTACAAATGATGCTGTTATGAACATAGTTGAGCAAGTGTCCTTGTGGTATGATTGATCATCCTTTGTATATATGCCCAAGCTTTCTTGGTTTGGAGTTTTCCTTCTAGTACTTTCTTAAAATAATAATCTTAAAATAATTTCTTAAATATATAATCCATGCAAACAAAGTCTCATCCCACAGTGAAACCAAAGATAAAAAATGAGAGAATAATCATGTTAGTAACATTAGAAATAAATTTTTCCAAGAATGAAATACATTAACTACTTATTCAAATAGAATAACACAAGTAAAACATACCTGTTTTAAAAATTCCACAGAGGCAGAGGAGAAGCTTATTAATACTTTTTTTTTCCTGAGGTTTGTAAAATGATAGGAATTTTTTTTGTATTGAAGTAGTAGCTTGTGTAGAAATTAAGAGTTCCCCAAGCTCCTTGCTTAACATTATAGGAATAGTCCTTTGAGTTTATGAAATTTTTATGTCATAATGAATTTGTTTGATTTCCCATAGTGTATAACACCTTGAAGGAAGGAGGCAGGCAAACTGTGTTTCTTGCTTTTTCTCCAGAGAGTATTTTGCAAATTACTACTCTTGTAACTCCACAGAGTTCCCAGGTGGTCTGCTATATGAACACACTTCCCTTCAGAGCATAATGGCTCCCAAGTGGCAGCTTAAACAGTAGGCAATTAGAATGAATTGTGGAGAATGAAACTATTCCTTTACCTCCTTCTTTCCTTTTCTTCCTTTCTTTGCTGGGGGTGGTGAACAGAAGTACACTCAGATACAGAGACATGCTCAGTGCGGCAAGCCTACTTGCACTTTAACCTGCATTTGAGACCCTAGCATTCATATTAAAATCTAGATATGACTGTCTCTACTTCTCCCTCTAGCAATGGGAGGTGGGGACAGAGACGGACTAATCTGAAGAGACTAATGGCCTGCCAATTTTGACACAACTGTGATCTTCTTCTGTGAGGGACCCTGCCTCAAGGTATTAAGGTAGAGAGAAAGAAAAAAAAAAAGACACATCAGCATCTTGCTCTGACCTCTCCATGCACAAGCACAGGAATATACTCCTTCACACTCATGGGCATACCACACACACACACAATATATGCATGCTAATATTAATCAAATAGCAACGTCAAAATCATTCCCCAGCTTCAGAGCACAGAAGCATATCCCAAATACAGACTAAAAAAGCACAGAGATGACATCACTCCCTCAAACGTGCTGCATGCGGTCTTCAGAAGTCATCCTTTCAGAAAAGTTTTTGTCATAAGCTGAAGTCATATTTGAGATGTCCTTATAGTTGTATCACTTAATTCTATTGTAAATTTAGTAGTGCCCCATTGTACAGACAGACCAGCCCTTGTTTACCTCGTGGCATGCTAATGTGGCTAACAGTATACATCACTTCACCTGTGGACATCTGTGTAAGAAATATCCTGTTAGCCTTCCATATACACATTAAAAATGCTTGCAAATTTAAAGTTTTAAAAATATTACCTATTATCTCACAGTTTCTGTGGATACAGAATCCAGAATGGAGGGATTGAGTCTTCCACCCAGGTTCACACATGGCTGAAATGGAGCTAGCTGGACTACATCTAAGGTACCTGAATCCACACTATGAGCACACTGAGGTAGTCGACAAACCCGATTCTGTGTAGTTCTGGAAGTCACAACTTGCTGCTTATTTTAAACCAGCAGGAATTTTCTGACTCTTTTAGGCCTTGCTTCTTTAAGTTCCTCTTTTTCAGGCAAGCTTATTTAGATCAATTATACCCAGGATAACTTAAAGCTGGATTGCTAAAGGCCTTCCTTACAACTGTGAAATGTCTTTCTCTTCTCTTAATAGTTTACATAATCACAGACATGAATGACCAACACATCCTTACATATTATTGGCTGAGAAGAAAGCCTTAGTTCTTCTCTACACACAAGGCGCCAAGATTGGAAAAAGACATGGGTCATTGGAGATTTCTGAGAATGTTGCTTAACATAAACATATTCCCCCAACACAAAAATAGTGGAATCAATTGCAATTTTAAATTAAGTTAGTCACACATCCTTGCTACAAGTTATACTTCAGAAAGAAGTATTTGCTTTTTCTTGCTTAGTTATAGGCCTAACAAGTACTATGCATTAGTCAAATTTACATAGTTAAAATTACACCAGTCCTAAAGGTCCACATGGAACTCTAAGCACAATTTTAATTTTCTTTATCTTATTATATATGGAATGTTGTGCCCAGATTGAGACCCTCAGAGAGACCACCGAAGACAAGCATACCGGAATGCAAAAGCAAGGCTTTAATTCAGGATATTCGGGAGCAATACAAGCCTAGGCAGGGACCTTGTTCAACACATCCAACTCAGTGGAGGCTGGAGGAAGTGTCCAGCCTGAATTGTGCACAGCTTTTAAAGGCAAAACCCACAAGATTACAATAGCAGGGGATTTCTATATATGTACATTTCTGATTGGTTTGTTTCTAGGGACTTTTCAGAAATCATGGTTTAATCTTACTTCTAAGGGGGGTAGTTGCCTATCACCATTTCTCATTGGCTGCCCTCAGGTGGGGATGTTTTGTTGTTAAACAATCACCATGGAGACTAGGATTGGGACATTCCATGGTTACACAGTCACCATCACATGGTTAACTTGTGATTCTGTAAAAATGGAGGAGCTTTGGTCTCACATGGAACTCAGTAGTTCTTCCTCCACATGCAGAACTATTTACACTAACACTGGTACTTTAATTTTCTTCCATTGAGTTGTTATTTTCTATTTATTGATATGAGAGGACTAGAGACTTTAGACTTCTGTGTACTGAGAGCAGCGAGCACACCTTAAAATTCTACCATTGGAATTTTCTAGCATTACACTTGATAACTATGAAAACTTTTTTTCTTTTTGTTTACATATGCATGATTTTTAGTTATTTTAATAAAGCAATATTTGACATTGCAAAATGAATCGGCAACACTTCAGTGTAGTAAAATGTGGTTATGTGTTTTTTCACTGACCAGTTTTCCATTCTGAAAATATCCTGGTGTTTTATTGCTAAATATCAATTTGGAATTTTCCTTAAGCTTCACAAGCCAAACATTCTGTAAGTTGTCTTTGTCTATTTAGTTTCCAATGATCCCTTTGCTATTTTTCAGAATTAGCCACAGAATTTTATTCAGAGAAAAACATCATTTATTGAGAATTTACCATGTGCCCAGTGTTTTGCACATTTTATTTTATCAATCCAAGCTCCTTAAATATCTACATGATTGTTCTATTGACCCAGAGACCAGAATTGTACAAGGTTATGTAAACTGTCCAAGATAATACAGCTCACAAATGAAGAATATTTTTGAGACTAGAAACTTAAGCAAGTAACCTGTACACTGGTTGAAAATATGATCTCATTAATTGTCAAAGCAGGGGCTTTGATCAATGGCCATACTGGATGCTGGAGTAATGCAGAACAGAAGACTTTGTCTGCAGTTAAGCAAACATTGCCTGTAGGAAGAGCTTGGCTGCTACTTGTGAACTTTTCACAGAGACCTTTCCTTCCTGACAGTCAGGTCACCACAGTTTCTCCAGTGAGAGTCCCTGGGGATGACAGGTCAGACTTGCAGGTCTTCTTTGTGTGAGAGTCCACCACAACAAATGCAGCAGGGATTAGATGGCACTGCTCCCTCAAAATCCATAAAACCTCTGTCTTTGCCAACAAAACACACAGGGATTCCAAGCACCTAACCTTTTCTGTGTGACAAATAAAGGTTATTGACTCACATTCTAACACAGTTCTAGTGTAAATCTATCTGAGTCTGTTGAATTGATATGGTCTAGCTTTCACTCTGTGCTAGTACATATTAATATTTAAAAAAAAAAAAAAAGTTTATCCAGCCAAATAGAGAAACTGTGATTTGATCACACAGTGGACTATGACTGAATACATGCAACCAAACAAGAAAGCTAGACATTGACGGTCTGCAAAGAGAGCAGGCATGAGTCAAATATCGAACAGAATTAATACCTCAGTCCTCATCCTTAGCTCTGCCTCTTTTTCCTTAGTTTGTTGAGAATTTCACATGATGTGTTTTGATTCTATTCACCCTCTCCCTTGGACTTGATTCTAGAACAGTAAAGATGCATACCTGCCTTTTAGTGGCAGGTGCTCTGCTATAGCAGCACAAAATGAAAGCAATTCTACAATTAATATTTGATTGAAACTATTAACAAATGGAGTATTTAATTCTATTATAATCATCTAGTTTATGTAGATGTATGTATAAAAACTACTGAATCCTACTCACCACTTCCCAATTATCTACCATGAGAATAAAAATTTATATTCTTATAGACTTTTATAAATAATATTCTTTGTACTTTTATCAGTACAATACAACTTTTTAAGGCTCTATTTATCAAATTGTACTAAATAATGGCATCAAAGACAAATCATGATGAAAATAGGAGAGGTTTTGCTTGTTCTTTTCTCTAAAATATCTACTTTTAGGGTTTCCTTGGTCTTCTAGTTATCTTCAACTGTCAACATGACTCAACTCAGGTATCTGTGGGAATCTCAGTTGAATATTGACTGGATGAAAATACCCTGGTGATGATTGTTGTATGAGACCATGACCTGCTATGGACAGTACCATCCCTAAGCTGATTCCATAAATCCATGAGCTTGCATTATATAAAACAAACTAGCTGCTCAATGAACCAGGGAGTGAACCTGTGAGCAGCACTCCTCCATAGTGTCTGCTTCAGTTCCTGCCTCCAGATTCTTCCCTTGAAATCCTGCCCTGATTTCCCTCAATAATGGAATGTGACCTGAAAGTATAAGATAAAGCAAACATTTTCTTCATTCAAATTGTCATTACTCATGGTGTGTATCACAGCAACAGAAAGCAAACTAGAACATGAATTAAGTTTGTTCTCTTTCGACAAAGTAAATCTTATAAGTATTCCCCAAACAACTGTATGTTAAATGTGCTGTAAAGTGAAATTATTTACTATTTCCTTTAATTTCTTAACCAAGAGAAAGAACCATGACAACCCATAAATCTCTGACACTTTCCACCATGATTGACCAGGGCATATAGTCCACTGACCAAACCTAGATACACAAGCCATCCTTGGATTTTCATATTTGCAACCCATAACCTCAGTCCTACAAAACAATTATCTTTTACCTTTGTGATAGATGATTTATAGAGTACCCAGGGGTCCAGGGGTTTAGCTACTTCCCTCACGGGATATCTGAGGGAAAAAAATCTACATACACCATGTTCTTACGTCTGTTAACTTTATCCCTCTAAGATAAAATTCTAATACAGCTGTAGCTCCACCAGGCATTCAAGGCAGGAATAACTCTAGACATACCAAGCTCTATATCCATTTACTTTATTTCTCTGGGATGAAATCCTGTTTCTATAGCTTCAGTTCTGTCCAGTTCCCTAGTTCATAGTCCTGCTAATGACTAAACTCTTATGCTACCAGACTCATCTTCGTCCTCTGTTTTCTCATTTTCCACTACTCTCTACTCAGAAAACTCTACATGAGATCTGCTTACCCTCTACAGAACCTCTGCCTTCCTCCCTTCTCTCCCACCATGCTATTCTGTCTTTTTCTATAGAAAATGCCTGCCCTTTCTTTCCCTGGGCAAGCGGTTCTCTGCCTCCTCAGGAATGTTATTCTACTTCTCACCTTGATATGTAAAAACCTCTTTTGTTCTCAGTCAGTTGCTCTGGAGAACTGCTAGGCCTCAGATCAGGGGGATGGTCTGAGCTTCATTTGCACAAGAAGCAAAACTATGTTTCTCCTCCAGCTTGTCTTTGCTGTGACCTTATCCAAGCTATAACTCCAGCAGGGAAGTTACCTAGAAGTTCAGCAGGTCTGAAAATATGTGGCCAGGCAAGAATTTCACAGTAGAAGACAGCTGAAATATTAAAGGCTGGATAACACCAAATATTCATAATAAATGGCTTGCCATTTGACAGACCCTTGGCCAGCCAAAGTATAGCTTTAATACACAGCTGAATATGATATATTCTTGCGGCCCACAAGAATGATTTTCCTGTTTAAATATTACTATTGTTAGAATATACATTCCTATTTCTATTGAATGTACACATCTTCAAGGTGCACCATTGAATTCTTAGAGCAGGTGGTCTCTAGACTTTATCGTGTGATAGTTAAATGCTATACAAAACTGTAGAGAAGATAGCGGCATTCCCTTTCCTCCTTCCCTTCTTTCCCTTTTCCAAGGACTTCATATGCATTTTTCAGTTGTTTAAAGTTGTTAGAATGTAGCATACTGAGAATATTTAAAATTCATGAGTACTATATTTACATCAAATGCAAGAAAATTGTTTCATAGTTCAAGAAATTCTCTGTATAAGGTTTCTGGGAAAATGTTATTTATGAAAACCCAGGATTGCATATCTTATTACTACTTTGGGGAATTACCCTTTTTGTAACCTAAACTTGAATTATTTATAAAGTGAGATGGAAAAGAAGATAAAGGAAAGCTTTAGATGTAAATAACTACATGGGTTTAATTAGCACATTAATACCAATGTGAGTTTCAATGAGTAACAAAACTCATTCGACCCTATATATGCAATCATTTCTAGATTTTTCTTAAAATAATTACGGAACCAAGGTTTCATGGTTCTTCTAAGAACAGGTACCAAGGGGTTGAAAGATGACTCAGGGGAGTTCCACCAACAATGTTAAGAGGCTCACAGCCTCCTATAACTACAGCTACAGAGATCCAATGCCCTTTGACGAACTCTGAGGTCATTTTGCACTCTCCTTCAAATTCATGGACTCTTATTTTACAACTAATTGTTACTGCATGCATATATGTGTATATATATATATATATATATATATATATATATATATATATACACAATCCTAAATATAACCTGTTCTGTTTGTATATTGTTACTTATAGGCATGTTTTCAGGAATGACCGTTTGGCATTGGGCGACCAATTCTATGCTCTTCCCTTGGGAGGACCACCTCTCCTGCTACTAGTTTCCTTTAGTTGCTTATAGTTCTTTGTGTAGGATTGAAGTTTCCGGAGATTTTCATCATCCATTTTGTTGTGTTCATAGACGTCATCCTTTTCCAGCTCACATTTGGGCAGCCATGTTGGTGAGAATATGTGGGTATAGCTCCTGACGGTACTAGGAGATATAATCTCAAAACAAACTCCCAGATGCTCTGGCTCATAGTCTTTCAGCTTCCTCTTCCATATTTTTTTCTGAACCTTAGATGGGGCAGTGTTTTGTAGATGTATCCATTGTGATTAGGATCAACAGCTCTGCATTTTGATTGATTGGTGGTGTTTTTTTGTTTGTTTGTTTATTTTTTTTAGTGGTCGTCATCTGCTGCAAAGAGAAGGGATGATGTGTATTTTTGGAGATTTTCTAAGCCATTTTTTTAGCCTTCTTTTGAGAACTGTCTATTCAGGTCCCCAGGGCTGTTTTTTGAATGGGTCACTTTTTTCTCTTTGCTTTTGACTACTTTGTATGTACTAGATAATAAGCATCTGTCAGACTCATAACTGGCAAAAATTCTCTCAAAGGAAATAAGCTTGGTCTTCACCTGTTTGAAGGTTTTTTGTTTGTTTTATGTTGGTTTTGTTTGTTTTTTCTATTTTGTGTTTGTTTGTTTGTCAAGACAGGGCTTCTCTGTGTTCTCCTGGCTGTGCTGGAACTGGCTCTATACACCGTCTGGCCTCAGACTGACAGGGATCCACCTGCCTCTGCCTCCTGAGCGCTGGGATTAAAGGTATGCACTACCACTGCCCAGCTGATTGTTTCTTTAGCTGCACAGAAGCCTTTTATTTTTGTGAAGTCCCACTTGTCAATTGTAGGCATTAACTTTTGGGTAAATAAAGTGTTATTCAAAAAGTCCTTTCTTACACCTCTATCATATATTATGTATATTATCTATCATTATAATTATATATTATATAACATAATGTATATTTATAACACACATATCTATTTTATATACTATATATGATTATGGATATAATTTTATAAATACTATAATATATAATGTATATTTTTACAATATGTATTATATATCATATTACACCTTATATAATATAGTTTTCTACTAGAAGTTTCAATATTTCGGCTAGGACTTTTATCAATTTGGAGTTAGTTTTAGTGCAAAGTGATAGATACAAGTCTGATTTTATTCTCTTGCATATTGCTATAACTAGTGTTATTCTGACAATTAAATAAAAAGTAAGATGTCTGGAGTTTTCTTAGCAACGTGTGAGTGAAAGAAAAGCAGAGAGTGAAAGTGAGAGAATAGAGTATAACTTTAAAAATTATGGTGGACACAAAACAGAACAAGGAAGTGAAGATAAACATGAAGGAGAAAATAAAATAAAAACTTGACCATCAGAAGCAAATGAGTAATCTTACGAGAGGAAAAAAGGCTCATACCAATGCTATGATTGGTACCACCTTAGAATCCCCAAGGTGGTCTATATATGATTTAATGATGATGATGATGATAGTTCAGTAGTCTTATTCTTTTATTCTACAACATAGAGAGCAATACCTCCCAACAAAACAAACGTGATCTCAGAACATTTCACATCTAATTTGAGCCTGGGGAGAGAGGAGAACTAAATTCCGCATCATGTGGTTCTCAACCTGTGGATCATGATGCCCACAGGAGTCCATATCAGATATTTACATTATAATCATAATAGTAGCAAAAGTATAGCTATGAAACAGCAATGAAATAATTTATGGTTGGGGGTCTCTAAAACATGAGGAACTATATTAAAATGTCATGCAATAGGAAGGTTGAGAACACTGTGATAGATGAAATTCTGCAAAAGAAATGAGGTGTCAGACAAAGTAAATAACTATAAATAGATTGTGGGTTTGAGGCAATTAATGCTGATCAATAATGTTTAATTGCCATTGATATTGATGCATGGTATTGCAGTTCAAATCAGTATAAAGACAGTTAATATTCATAATCACAATTTAACTTGAATACTAGAGGTGGGGCACTGAATCAATAAATGAACTAATAGTGCACAAAAAGGAAAGGGAAGATCTAAAAGAGACTCATGACCCTTGGTGATTTGATTTTATCCTGATACTTCAGGCCTCATTAATAATTCAGCTAAAGTCATAAACTGCTGAAATGTGAATTTAGATTTGCAATGAAATACCGACCATCTAGGGACTATGGATGCAGTCATCCCATAAGGACAGACGACCATTAAGAGTTAAATAAAACATACTATAGGAAGGATAAATAGGGACAGACACATTCTTGGTATAGGTAAGGCAGGAAATCAACATTGCTAGTGTCCTGGCTTACTATACTCCACATATAGTAACAGCTTAAGATAATGAGGAAGGACTTAAAAGCTTATCATTCTTAAGACAGGTAAGACCTATCCTCAGTAATGAGCTGGAAGCACGGAGTTCAGGCCATTGGAAACACACTCAGAGATGAAATGGACAGCAGAGAACAACTCCACTCCATCACATCCTGAAAAACAGCAAATGACAAATAGGACTAGGGCTGGGACTATACCTTAGTTGGTAGAGTTCTAACCAAGCATACATGAGGACCTAGTTTTAATCTTCAGCACTATGTAAACAATTATGATGACACACAACCATAATCCTAGATCTCAAGAGGTAGCGGCTAGAGGATCAGAAGTAGATGATCATCCTTGGGTACAAATTGATTCTAAGACCGGTCGAGGATATATAAGACTCTTGCTTTAGAAAACAAGGGTTGGAAAACTAGATCTGAACCATAACAATAGAGAATGTTGCATGATAGATGAATTTGGCTAGCTAGTATCTGAGCAATGAGAAACAAAGGACTACTTCTGACAGAAGGATGACAGCCTGGAAGTTGGGTATTGCACCAACAAGTACCAAAAGAAATGACGAAAGTGAATGTGTAACACACGTGCTAGAAACCATTCTTCTAAATTCAGGAACCAGAGATAAACTTTTTGGAGGTCAAGCCTTGATAGAGAAAGCTTATCACTATGGGGAAGTTTCAAGGCATGATACCTAGCCCCATTGCCTGTTCCTTTTCTCTGACTCCTGAGTACATGAGTGGTTTCTATCCTGTGCTCCACATTCACCTTCATAATAATGTTTGATATTTCTTTAGCTGCTTGTACCTGTTATACCATTGTGTCCCGTGATTAGAGGTTGATATGTAAAAAATCCTGATCTCCTTGGTAATGGTGTTAGAACGTGAGGTTTTGGAGATGTGATTAGTCCATGAGATCAAATTTTTCTTGAGTGGAGATAGTGCAGTTATAAAAAAGGCCTGTGAGAACTTAACCTATCACTATATGAAGAAAAAGCAGAAGACACTCCCTGTGAATACAGAAACCACCTCACAAAAGACATTGACCCTGTAGGCAATTGGAGTTTGTACTCTAATTCCAAAACTATAAAAAATGAATTTCTGTTGTTTATCCTGTACCTAGTTTGTGGTAATCTGTTCTAATAGCATGAGTGGTCCAAGACAGTGTATTTCATAAAATTTGGAAATTTTCTGTTATAATTTCTTCAAATATTTGTTTTGATTTGTTCTGTCTCTCCACTCCTTTCTCCTCTTGTGGAGAACTGTAATTTGCTCAAGCATGATGCCTACTTTTCCAAAAGAATCTTTTAAAATATTAACTATAGTTACCCTAAATTCCTGTACAGATGGTCCAACGTTTGCAGTCTAGTTCCATCTGCCTTGGTGGATAGTTGACATTCCTGCAGGGTTTTTCTGATGTACGGTATAACTTTTAATAGAAAACCAAATATCCTTTTGAGGGTAGCAGAGATGAAAAATGGGCATGTTCATCTATGAATGTATTAGAGATGATGATTAAGTCAATTGAGTCATGTGTTCTGCTAGGTTTGAGTTTTGTTTTCAAAATTGCTACCCTGGTGGCACTGGGAGCTTTGAGGTTCTCCAACACTCCATTCTGTTTAAGATGATGTGGTAGTTTAATAAGAAATGTCACCCATGGACTCCATCAACCTTACTCCTGCTCCTCCCTCTCTCCCACTAACTCCTCCTGTGTTTTGCCATCCAAAATTTATGATACTGTCTTTAAGTAGTGTGTGTGTGTGTGTGTGTGTGTGTGTGTGTGTGTGTGTGTGTGTGTGTAAAGTAATTGGTGTGAGAAACTTAAACCCACACAGGCAGCACCATTCTCTAAACAAGGGTTCCTGAACTGTATAATAATGAAGAAACTGAACTGAACATAAGCAAGGAAGCAAGTGAGGAGCTATGCATCCATTCTATCTGTGGTTGACTGTAGTTGTACTATTTGACTAGCTCTTTTAATTCTGTCTTCATTGCTCCAATTATGGAGTGTAACCTGGAATTGTACATTATAAACCCATTCCCTCCTAAGTTGCTTTTTGCTGGGTAGGACAATCATAAATTCCAAATGAAAATGAATATAAATATCAAATAAGTAGATAAGCAGAGAAATAAAATCCAATCTATCCAAACAAACCACTGAAAATTTAACATACAGGCAAAATATCACATCATCCAACAAGTAAAACACATTACAAAGGAAATAAGAAAAGCAGAACTTTCATCCAAATTCATAAAACCAAAGACAATGGTGTAATCTATTTAAGTGCTGGGCAGAGGATCTATCAAACCAGAATTCCTTTTCCAACACAAATCCCTTTTCAAAAATGTAAAACTGGACCAGAGAGACAGCTCAGCAGTTAAGTAGTAAGTTTTATTGCTCTTCCATAGGGCCTGAGTTTGGTTCCCAGCACCCACATCAAATGGCTCAAAACCACCTGTTGCTCCAGCCCCAGGGGATCTGATGCTCACTTCTGGACTTCATAGACACCAGTATTCACATGTTCACACACACACACACACACACACACACACACACACACACACACACACACACACACGCACACACAAAATAAAATGCATCTTAAAGTCTCCTGAAATGTATGGCTCCTTCAAACTCATCCTGAGGGAAAATTTTTGACTATAGGTGTACTGCAAATTATCTGAACAGATTTTGAAGAATATCAGTATAGACACAGAAGGAATTGCTTTTAAAACTCTATGAGATTATAAAGTTTTGTGACATTAAGGTAGATTATAGCTAATTGAACATTTATAAGTGAATCTCTAGACAAGCATGCAGCACAGGACAGTTAAAGGAATTGAAATGAATCCTACATCAGCTTCTCCTGCTGCTATTCAGGAGACCCACGTTCAAAAGGAAAGTGTCAAACTTAAGATGGTAGCAGCTAACCACAATACATGAGGAAAGAGCCAGGGAGGGCATCTGTGCTGAGCTGGGTAGAAAACATAAAATAACACGCAAACTGCCTCTCCCTCTCAAGGCACCTTAGTAACTGCAGATGTTAACAGCCAAGAGCCACAGAAGGTATTTTCTGATTTAGTTTAAAGTCATATTTAAACCTATGTAACTTGGAATCAGTTGCAAGAAACAGCCCACAAAAGGCCACGAATAACTATCTGTGTCAGGGCAAAATTCATTACTCCAGGGACACAGGAATGAATTATTGACTTCAAGGAGATCATAGTTAATACATTTGTATGCAGGGAGATTAACTCAAATGCCTGTTTACAATGAAAATCAATGTTTCCTTTCTTAATACCTGGTGCATATGGAGACTAATGTTTATAGGTCTGCACATCCAACAGCCTAGATTTCTCCTCCTATTTGTTTTCTCTGCCTGTCAGCCCCGCCTATCCTTTCTCTGACTTGCTCTTGACTGTTTAGCTTTTTATTAGACAAATCAGATGCTGTAGGCAGGCAAGGTGAAACAAATACAACACATCTTTACATAATTAAACAAATGCATGATAAGCAAAAGCAACATATCCTACATTGTTAAAAAATGTTCCACCACAGTATGCACTCTCCCTGGTTTCAGTTTCCTTCTCTGTGAAAGACGGTCATATCTACCTCAGGTCGGAGGCTGGACTGCCCATCCTGGCACCTCATCAAGTAGTCTTACAAAGTTTATTATAATCAACCTCACTTATTGATCTTAATAGCTTATTTGGTAAAAATCATCTACATTTGCACAATTATCTTAAAAATAGACCTATAAACTATATTTAGCTCATTCTTTTCAAGACAGATTTATAAGATTCATATATTAAAAATTAGCAAACAAATATTTGACAAGTGTTCACAAACAAATAGGCATTTTCCTTTACTGGTTTTTTTAAGTACTATTGTATGTGTATGGGTGTTTTAAGTGCATATTTGACTGCATGCTACATGTATGTCTAGTGTCCACGAAGACCTGGAAAGAACACTGGATTCCTTGGCCCTGGGGTACAGAGAGTGTGAACCATGCAGATGCTGAGAACTGAACCCAGGTCCTCTGGAAGAGCAGCCAGTTCTCTTAACCGATGAGCCATCTCTCCAGGCCTTATTGCATTGCTTTTGCAGAATAATATAAATCTTCGCACTTAAGTAATCTATTATTTTTTCATATTCTAGAAAATAATCCAAAATGTAGTAATAAAATCAACTACAAAATAAAATAAACAACAAATACAAAAGCATATTCTTTTTTTTTTTTTTCAAGACAGGGTTTCTCTGTGTAGCTTTGCACCTTTCCTGGAACTCACTCTGTAGCCCAGGCTGGCCTCAAACTCATAGAGATCCGCCTGGCTCTGCCTCCTGAGTGCTGGGATTAAAGGCGCGAGCCACCACCACCCGGTGACAAAAGCATATTCTTTATAACAATAAACATATTGGAAATAAAGGTGAAATTTCCTAAATACCCAATGAGTAATGAAGTGGTCATGGCCACTTGCAAAGTTGACTGTTGTAAAGTCTCTGAAAAATTACTCTGTAAAGAGATGTCACTAAAATACTATAAAACTAAAATGTGGTATAGAACTACTTCTCAACATTTTCAGAGATCTTTAAGGAAATAATATATAAATATATGCTTATGTATAATACATACATGTGTCCATGCACATATATAAGACTGGGATATATTCATATGCATATTACATATATATACATAAAGTGTATTTGCCTATGTAAAAGGATTTATGTCTAGATGCATGAATATTTATTTGTATATATGTGCATACATACTTATTTTTGTACACAGGGTGTGTACTGAATGCAAAATATTTATTGGCTGCATATTAAATGTTAAATGAGAAGCTAAATACTCTAAACACATTATACAATATTTTTACATAAAAATCCATGAATTAATTTCTGGAAGTCTGTTCTATCAGAACTTTAGAGAGGTTAAATCTCAGAGAACTATCAGATGGCCCACAGCTGAAGATCAGGAAAGACAAGGAACTTGAAAGCTGCACTGTATGGCCCAGTGTGAGCATATTCTGTCTGTATGACACAGTTGGTCTCTATATTCTCTGAGGATTTATTAACACTAAGCTACTGTTAATATTGAGATAGGTGCAGTCTGATTATTTACTGGTTTAAGATTATGACTTAACTCTGATGGATTTTTAATTTGGTTTTCTTTTTTTGTTTGTTGTTTTTGTTGTTGTTTTGTTTTGTTTCTGTTTTTCTGATATGATCTCATGCAGCTAACTTGACCTCAAACTTGCTATGTAGTCAGGGTCAGCCTTATATTTCAGATTTATTGCCTCCACTATCTACGTGCTGGGATTATAGGTGTGAGGCATCATACCTGGTTTTACTCTTATATTTAGGCAGGATTGACTCCATTCATAGAATCTGGGTTCTCTCTTTGATAATATTGCAACTTCTATTGAAAATGGTCAGTCATAGCAAATATTTTAAAATGAAAGCTATAGCACTTCTACTTTTATTTAGACAAAACAGTGAGTCTCCCAAACAAGAAATCTAAGCCAAAACGCTAGCTTCACATCTGAATTGTGACACAGGGCAATTATCTGTGTTTCTCTGTGCCCAGGTTAATAATTATATCTGCTTCAATTACTTCTTTGCATAGATCGAACAAACAATAATTTATTTCAGATTGCCAGAAATAGTGTATCAGACTACAAACATGATGGTCTCCCCACTTGGTTGGCTGCTATTAAATTAATAAACAAAACCTATATGGAGCAATATCAAACCTAAAATAAAAGTATTCTTGCCAGTTCTTAAGTTATTTCTTATTCTCCCATCACATTAAGAGATGATTTCTAGCCGGGCGGTGGTGGCGCACGCCTTTAATCCCAGCACTCAGGAGGCAGAGCCAGGCGGATCTCTGTGAGTTCGAGGCCAGCCTGGACTACCAAGTGAGTTCCAGGAAAGGCGCAAAGCTACACAGAGAAACCCTGTCTCGAAAAACCAAAAAAAAAAAAAAAAAAAAAAAAAGAGATGATTTCTAACAAGACGCCTTGAACAATTAAAGATACATAAGCACCCCATTCTAAGTCTCAGGAAACATCATAAAAGATGACACAGAAGGAATGATCAAGCCAGATGATACGGAGAAGTGTGGCAAAATGCCATGTGCCATGACACAGCCATTAGAATCATGACCTCACAGCAACTATGGCTACCTGCACTGAGTCTGCACAAAACTCCCTGTAATCAGGTGTGGATGAAGGAGGGATTCACGGGACCCTGCCTCTCTTCTTGCTGAACTAATGTCTACATATCATTTCTTGTTTGGGGAAGATCCTGTCTTTAGCTACATACCCACTGAAGAAACAACCAAGCTCTAGTATATAATTCTAAACTCACACAATCAGTCTTAATTAAATTCAGTAGCTCACCAAAAAAATGCACATAAGAATGAGATGTGTAGGAAACAGTGAAAGTAAACAGAGATGGGAAGTAGTTTAGAGAGGATGAAGTCTGAGAGTTATCAGTAAGCATTTATTATACATATGCTTAAAATTGTCAAAAAACAAATTTAATTCGTTTTTTAAAACTCAAAACATAAACATTTTTAAATGTAGCTGAAAGACTTTCATTGGTAATATCAAATAGCAGTCTGCCAGTCACATCACTAAGTAGCCTCAGAGTAGTGTCTACAGCCACACAGGAGGGCAAGTATAAATGGCCTCTCTGTTTACTACCCACAGATCTGCTGACATAAAGAAGTAATTTGGGAATAATGAACACTCCTTCAAGGTACACAGTGAATCTGCTGTAAATTCTTCCCTGTAAGTTTTCTCATCTATCAAATAGAACAGGAGAGTTTCACCTTATCTGCTGGAAATTGCTGCCAAGTGGATGTATTGATTCAGTGGGCCATTTAATGTGGTAGGTGTCTATTATATTTTACCACATTGGTAAATGGGGTTTATTTAATCCCATTCTCCGTTTAAAAGGTTTCAGTGTTGATAAAATCTGCAAAGACAGATGTGCAATAAATTGTGCTCCTTTAATGGAATTACTGCAGAGAATAAAATCCAAAGAAAGATGCCCACCTCAAAGTGGAAATCGCTTGAGAATTTCCCTACTTAAAATGTATTTTGGAAGTAGCCTGTTGACAAGCTAAATTATTTAACTCCTGTAAATAAACCTTCTCTTTTAAACAATTATTTTCCTTACATCAAAATCATTTGCTTTCAAGTCCAGAAAAGAAAAAAAAAATCATTAGCAAAGCATGTTGTCCATTTGACTGACTGGTTCAGGTAATTGGCATAATGAAAGCAAGATCAAAGTTAGCTTTAGTCCTGCTCTTCATCCATTACTCCTCTGACACAGGCAGCAAGATCCACACCTCAAGTTCAACTCCACCCCAAACAACCTCTTCCTCATTCCTTCACATCTGACAAAAGCCAGCCAAGTGTACTGTATGGATTTGTGCAATACTAAATGGATGTTTGAGTTCTAATTATTCCATTTTTTTTCATTCCTCACCATATCGCTGATCCTGTAAGCTTCTTAAATGATTAAATTAATTTCCATATTTGGCCTCACGGGGATTACATCCCAAATAATGGCTACTAAAAATAAATGGACAATGTTTGCTTCTTCAAAAGACTACTAATTCTTACTCATAATGAGTTTAGAAAAAGATGTGGAGAAGAGAAAATTGAAAAAGTAAAGAAAAATTTTAAACTGATCGGAATTGTCTAATGTTTTTATTTGGAAAGTTTCCATGAGTTTCTGTTTTGCATATAGTATTATCTTTTGATTAGATTCAATATTATATCACAACTATTTCCTCTGTCAACAAAATCCTTTTCTATATGATGTTTTATATTTGCATAATACGTTTGCTAATGTAGCTCTTAGCTTAAGATATCTACTTTTATTTTAGGATTTCAGCTTTCATACATCATATCATAAAAAATAACTAAATTTTATATTTCCTTATAGGAAGTTAATGAATCATGATATCCATATTTTTACCCTTAGATACACTCCGGCAAATATTTCCCAAAAATGTCGTGAAGCACAAAAATGTTATGAAGCACAAAAAGATGCTTTTGAGACTATAAAATCCAAATTAACTTGATCTCTAAAAGTTTTCATCACTTTATAATTAAAATAGACGTACTGGAGATGATTGGATGTCAAGCTTTGACCAGAACTGATGTAACAAAATTTCAAAGCTTTCCAGACCTCATAGCTAAAAATGTACCTGTAGATAAACAAGTTAATTTTTAAAAATTATTTAATATATTTTAAATAAAATATAATTACATTTTATCCCTCTTCTCTTCCTTCCTTTAAAACTTTCCCATGCCCTCTCCCTCTAGCCTTTCCTATACCATCCCATCTCCCTCTCAAGTTGATGGTCTCTGTTTCTTCACTATTGTTACACTAATGATAGATAGATAGATAGATAGATAGATAGATAGATAGATAGATAGATAGATAGATTATAGACAGACAGACAGACAGACCTTCTAGTCTATTTTTGTTGTATATGTATATATATATGATTTGGGGGCTGGTCCCTTCGTATTGGATAACCAGTTAAGAGGCTCATCTTTGAGGGAGGCTAAGTCTCTATCAGTAGTCATCAGCTGTCTGTAGCTAGAGTTTTCCTGCCTGGCCCACAGTCAGGGCAAATCTCTCTCACCTGCCAGTCCCACAGCCACTCAAACCCAATCAAGTAAACACAGAGACTTATATTGGTTACAAACTGTATGGCCGTGGCAGGCTTCTTGCTAACTGTTCTTACAGCTTAAATTAATCCATTTCCATAAATCTATACCTTGCCACCTGGCTCATGGCTTACCGGCATCTTCACATGCTGTTTCTCATCGTGGCGGCTGGCAGTGTCTCTCTGACTCAGCCTTCCACTTCCCAGCTTTATTCTCCTCCTTGTCCCGCCTATACTTCCTGCCTAGCCAATGGCCAATCAGTGATTTATTTATTGACCAATCAGCAACACACTTGACATACAGACCATCCCACAGCAGCTGTCTGTACTTTTTTGTCTAGGGGGAGAACTCCATGAAGTTTTCTCCTTCCACATTAGCATTCCTGTTGATGTTGTCACTGTTTAGTGTCTTGTTTAGGCAGCCATTTCTAGGAAACCTAGTCTCACATCAGACTTCTTGGTCCTCTGGCTCTTACTAGCTTCCCATCCTCTCTTCCGTGATATTCCCTCAGCTTTTAGACTCAGAAGTTGTGTTGAAGATGCATTCACTGAGGCTAGACTTCTCTTGATCTATTGATCTCTACATTGTGCTCAGTTGTGGTTTTCTGTCTCTACTTGCTGTGAAGGGAAGCTTCTTTGATGAGGGGAGATAGCAGCACCTATCTATGAGTATAACGAAAAATATTTAAATACTGATTAGAATATATTCAGATACTGATGCTGATTTAGTAAAATGGTGGTCATAGGTTCTCTTCTAATATCCATGGCCTCACTAGCCCTGGGTATTTGGCTAGGTTTCTAGGACCAGTAATAGCTTCTCTTCTGTTCAGAGAGCCTCTAGTCCAATTACACAGCTGCCGGTTACTGCCGAGATATAAGTGCCAGTATTGTTCCTTTAGTGATATCTTGCCATGCTGGCCAGTGTTGTGCTTCATAGGCATGATAGCTGGACAGGATTATTGATTTTTTCCATCCCTTAGCAGCTTGCAAATACTTTCTAGTACTTTGGGAGCTAGATTATAGGAAGGAGTCTTTCTGGATATCCAGCTTGATTCATTTGAATCCTGTGCCATAGTGTGTGGTGTCTTGGGCAATAGGTACTTTACCACCCATTGAGTACCATTGAGTACCATAGCAAGAAGGAGTTAGAAAGAATTTACTCCAGGACTGAGACCTCCAGTGGATAATTTGGAGATGGGATAAGTTAGTAAAGAATGTTCATTGTAATTAGATATACCGATATCTTATAAGTAATTAGGAAAGAATTATCAGTCACTCCTTTTAAGAAAAATAAGTGTTTAGTCTTGTTTCTTTGATTTTAAAAACAACAATGATGCTTTATTTTATTCAATTTTATCATGGTCTCAGTTTGACCTTGTTTAAGGCTGATATTCTACAAAATTGAGCATGTACAAAAATAGGAAAATAAAGAAGGTCCAACCTTAGTAAGTACTAAACCAGATCTTGGATAGGCAAAACTGATTTCCTTTTACCTTTTCAGATTTTCATTATAAATTTTATTTGCTCTAGTTTGAAATAAATATGTATTTTGCTACAGAATTAATAAACTGTTCATAGAATCATCCCTCAGAGACTGCCAATGGATATACATTGTCTTGACTTTTTAACATCCAGAAAAAAATGAATTTTAATGTACATTTGTCCACAGGCTTTCAAGATAGAAGTGCTGAGCCTGTAGAATTTCACAACTGAATGTACACATGAGCTGGAAGGGCAATTGTATTTCAGACTCATCAGCACTGAGTAGCTTGTCTTTTTTGAAAGCAAGCTCCATTGCAGAAGTGGATTGCTGTACATAATTACTAGCAGGATGCCCAGTGTGTGAAGATCTAATATTGATAAAGTGTTATAGCAGTCACCATCCATGATCACAGTTTCCCATGATTCTCTGTTGCTCGTGACCTCCACTGCTGTCATTATCTCTTGCAGCCCAACCTTGATAAAATAAAAAAGTAGATTATTGAAGCTATGCTGAAAAAAAAAGAGATATAGAAATAAAAGAGTAAAGCATAGATTATTGAATCTACTCTCCAAAAAAAGAGGATATAGATATGATAAGATAAAACGGTAGATTGCTGAATCTACTTTTAAAAAGCAGCTACTAGTTTTAAATATTTTACATTGGATTGGATTTTTGTATATTGTATATAGTGTATATTGATACAAATTTGAGATTGATTTTGTTAGAAAATACTGTACATATATTTCTAATCTTGTTCAAGGCATTTAACATTGTAATGCAAAATGCTAGTCCTTGAAAGTTATTATTACCAACCAATTAGGATATAAGAAATGCAAGTTAGTAGTTAGTCACCTATTACAATTGAACTTGTAGTCATACTAGGTATGTTTTCAAGGTTAAACAGAAATATATATTTAGATAGCTAGGTCATCTTGATACACTTCAGAGATCTACAGAATATGGCATTTAAGATATTTTAATAACATAGATTTTTTTTCTTTTTTTTATGACAATGAGACATGTCTGCTTCTGGCAGCATCATCTACTTCAAAGAAGATGATAGACATCGAAGAAACTCCTTATGGTGTTTACTTTCATTGTGCCAAAAAGTCAGCTACTGGGCAAGAAAGTGTCCTTGCCCTGACTTCTGACAGTATGCTGTCCAAAATGGACAAGCAGGACACAAAAGAAAGGACTGCTGATCCTTGCCAAGACAAAGTAGGAAGGCTCTTTAGAAAATCCTGCTTCACAGATGAGTCTGTCAGATATACTAGGCCTGTAGGCCAAAGATGGGTGCCTCAACGTTGCAGAGAAACCTCGGGTGACTGTCCAGGCAGCTGACTGTTTCTGTCATTCCTCATATTTTTTGGATTTACACTTCCTGTTTAACTAGGTAATGTTATTTCCTTCTCAGATCTGAGAGAGTTGAAGATTACATAGTTACAATTATAGTTTTCCTTGTTAATAAATTCAAAAGGGAAACTCACTAAAGAAGTGTAAAGTGTATAGGTTTGGAAGACATCAAAAGATAGTTTTGGGTTGGTAATACAAGTTAGGATAGAAAATGAATTAGGTACATTTTGGACTCACCAAAATAGATAATGGAATATTTTCAATGAATTTGTCAAATGCAAATGGACTAGACATTGTTGATATATTTATTGCCTGTATATACTGTATATAGCTATTGTACTTATTGTATATAGTTTTTCTTATATTAGTTATAACTTTTTTTTTTTAATTTTAGACCAAAATTGGGGAAATGATATTTTATTTGTGCTATAACAAATAAAGCTTGCCTGGGAATCAGAGGACAAAGCCAGCTACTATATTAAACACAGAGGTCAAGCAGTAGTAGCACATGCCTTTAATCCTAGCATTCAGGAGGCAGAGATTCATCTGGATCTCTGTGAGTTCAAGGCCACACTGGGAAGAGAGCCAGGCATGGTGGCACATGCCTTTAATCCCAGCTCTAAAGTCTGGTGGTGTGTACAGATGACAGTAAGTGATAGAGCTAGCAGAAAGAGGAAGTGATGTAGCTGGGTGGAGACAGGCAGTAAGATGACAGGGCACAGAATGATATATAAGGCATGAGTATACAAGAAGTCTCTCCCTTGAGACTCTCTTGGGCTGAGGATTTCCGAGAGGAAAGAACTTGTGGCTGGCTTGTTCTGGTCCTCTGATCTTTCAGCTTTCACCCCAATATCTGGCTCCAGGTTTTTTATTAAAAAGACTATTTAGCATTTCATGTTACAAATATATTTGTAATATAATAGATAATACATTAATATGTAAATATATACACATAACCAGACAATATAAAAGACAGTCCACCAAAGTATAAGACACTTCACTAAAATATAGCATTGTCTAAAGAAAATATGCAAATGATAAACATATAAAGCATGCCAATATAACTATTAATGAGTGAGTGCCAAATCACAATCAAACATGGCACCATTTCACCCCTATAGGCTGGATATAATTTAAAAGTCAAAAGTGGAAAATATCAAGCGTTGTCCAGAATGTCAAGACATTTGAATCTGCTCATGTGCTTGGTAAGAAGGTCAAATGATAAAGTCTTGGTAGAACAAAACTCAGTAGTTTTGCAAATATTTAATCATACTGTGAAAATACAAGTCTCATAGTCAACTCAAAGAATTGAAATGTGAAATGCAAGCAAGATACATGGGTTTTCACAGCAGAAAAAAACTGTTTGTAGAAAGCACTATTGACAAAAACCACTGCATGTCTATAGCTTGAACAATGGCAGCATAAAGTATTCTGTATTCATGCAACAAAATATTATTTACCCATTAGGTGCAATGAGCTGCATTGATACGTGCTACAATATGGATGGGTCTAGAATATGTTATGCTAAGTGAGAGAAGTCAGACACTAAAGACAATTCACAATCTAAATCAATTAATACAAAACTCCAAGGCTAGTTAATATATAGACACAATGTGCAGATTGGTGTTGGTTAAGGGCAGTGGGAGGAAGAAAATGGGAGTAACTTCTGAGTATGAGTAGTTGCTTTTTTGTTTGAAATGAGACAGTGCTGAATGAGTACGCAACATCATGAATCCACACAGAGAAAATGAACTGTACATTTTTATATGATTAGGATAGGAAAACCCTCACTATGTGAATAGAGTTCAGTAAAAATACTTACATTAGATAGGCACAGAATAGTTATTTTTTTCCCCAATTCCAGTCGTCTCTCCAGGTAACTTGTGCCATGTTTGGTTGATATCCCTGAGAAGCCTGTTCCTTTTTTAAGGGAAATAAAGGAGGAGTGGATCTGAGGGAGACAGGAGGTGGGGGAAAGGGCTGGGAGGAGTGGAGGGAGAGGAGGCTGCATTCAGATGGAATATATGAGAGAAAAATAAAAATAAGCAAAAATATTTACTTTTAATATGAGAAAAATATCTGAGTCTGAACAGTATTAATCAAATTCTTGATTATTTCTATTAAAAGTATTTAAGTTCATCATATCATATCAAAACCAACCTGGGGAGATAGGGCATTTGGTAAATTGCTTCCCACCCAAGCTGTGTTTGATCCCCACACTCCAAGTAAAACCCTGAGTGTAGTGGCACACCTGTAATCCTAGCACTGGTGAAACAAAGACATGCAGATTTCTTAGGTTCACTGGTCACTGAAGACAGAAGGTCCCAGTGAGTAATCCTGTCTCAAAATACAAGATGAATGACTCCTGAGGAACAGTAGCCAAATTTGACCTCTGGTCTTGACATGCACACATATGAACCTGCACAAATTTTGCCCACACCATAAAAAGTATCAAAGCACCATTTTGGTTTATTATGTGTCTGCCTCCTAAGCCAAGTCTAACTATTACAATATATGCAAATGCAGCAATTTGCACATCCCATCTTTAAAAACAAAAAGACATAAGGGAGCATATGTAACTGTTTCCCCATCTGTCAACAGTGGCAGCCATGCCATTTGGGTATGTGATGAATCTTTTGATTCTCTTACCCTAAGCTGGGTGATTAGAAATGGGCCTGAGAATAGAAATTCAATGTGCAATTTCTCTCTCGTTCCCTTTCCCTGGTTTAGCTCTTTCCCAAATCTGATCTCAGTACAACAGCACAATCCTCTATCCTTCCGGCTTTTCTTCCTGCTCTTCTTTGAGCATCATTTCCTCATGTCTGCGTCCTACAATCTGGTTAGTCAAATAGAAACAGATTATCTTTGAGTTAACCTTTACATTGCTCCTCAAAGTCATCCACAAAACTCACAAAAAGTCAACCCTTTCTGCAGTGGCTGCCCAAGTCCCACAAGTTTACTTTCCAGTTTGTTCATGTTTTCTTAGCACTTCAGGAGACTGAATGAGACATGCCTGTTGCAATGTTTCAGAAGCTGCACTCCCCACACAAGCAATTCATATATGTCACAAAGGCAACTACTAGCTCAGCAAGTGTTATTTACAAACTAAATATTATCACAGTGCTTGAGTTATGTGAGATCTTTTTCTTTTTTTATTTTATAATTGTTTTAATTTTACATATCAGTCATGGATTCCCCTGTCCTCCCTCCTCCCACACTCTCCCCAATCCACCCCCCCATTCCCACCTCCTCCAAGGCAAGGACTCCCCTGGGGATTCAGCTCAGCCTGGTAAATTCAGCTGAGGCAGGTCCAGTTCCCCTCCTCCCTTCATCTTGGCTGAGCAAAGTGTCCCAGCATAGGCCCTAGGTTCCAAAAAGCCAGCTCATGGACTAAGGACAGGTCCCGGTCTTACTGCCTGGGGGCCTCCTAAATAGTTCAATCTAATCGACTATCTCACTTATCAAGAGGGCCTGATCCAGTTCCATGGGGGCTCCTCAGCTATTTGTTCATAGTTCATGTGTTTCCACTAGTTTGGCTATTTGTCCCTGTGCTTTTTCCAATCATGGTCTCAATATCTCTTGCTTATATAATCCCTCCTCTCTCTCTCGCTGATTGGACTCCTGGAGCTCCACCTGGGGCCTGGCCATGGATCTCTGCATCTGCTTCCATCAGTCATTGGACGAGAGTTCTATCACGACATTTAGGGTGTTCAGCCATCCAATCATCAGAGTAGATCAGTTCGGACTTTCTCTCGACCATTGCCAGTAGTCTATGATCCAGCTATACCACTCTTGGGCATATACCCAAGGAATGCTCAATCATACCACAAGGGCACATACTCAGCTATGTTCATAGCAGCATTGTTTGTAATAGCTTGGAAACAACCTAGATGCCCTTCAACTGAATAATAGATAAATAAAATGTGGTACATACACACAATGGAGTACTACTCAGCAGATGAGGTTTGCAGGCAAATGGATGGATCTAGAAAAAAATCATCCTGAGTGAGGTAACCCAGACTCAGAAAGACAAACATGGTATGTACTCACTCATAGGTGGATACTAGATGTAAAACTAGACTGCTACTCACAACTCCAGGGAGGCTACCTAGTAAAGAGTACCCTAAGAAAGACACAGGGATCACCCAATAACAGAGAAATGGATGAGATCTACATGAGCAAACTGGACATGGGGGTGGTAATGAAGGGCAAGGGTCGGGGGAAAGAGAGCTTAGGGGAGCGGGAGATCCCAGCTGGATCAAGAACAGAGAGGGAGAACAAGGAAAAAGATACCATGATAAATGAAGACCCCATGGGAATAGGAAGAAGCAAAGTGCTAGAGAGGTCCCCAGAAATCCACCAAGATACCTCCACAAGCTTAATATTAGGGCAACCTCCACATTACAAAACAATAAATAATATCTTTTAAGTCCAGAACTAATACTTATCAATTTCTCAATTCTATCATCTTGAGAATATTAACTTAGTAAGGAGTTCCCCCAACACAACTGGTCTGAATAAATACTGCCCTTGCCCTGGCTCACCGCAGGGACTGTCTCTTTATTATGAATTCTAAGGATAGGACCTTATAAAAGCAACGCAGGAGATGACCATGCAAACAAATGGCTTGGCCACAAACAGAGGAAGATGCTAGCTGCTATGGCTGCCTCACACCAAACAGCAGACAGGAGCAGAGAATTGGTGATACAAACACTGGCATAGTTTTCTGTTGTGTGGTGAGGGGGAAGGACAAACTGAAATTACCTTTGACTATGAAATTCTTTCCCATTCTCTTACTCCTATTCAAAAACAAAACAAAAACAAACAAACAAACAAAAAACCAATGTGGAACTAATTTAATGCTTCCATTTGTGCTTTCAGTGATAGGATAACTAATTTACCAAAAAATACATTGGGTGCGAGAATTTCCCATGAAAATGACTTTGAAGGATGATAATAAATATTTAGCTCATTTACTATTTAATGAAATTGCTGTACCATATTCATGTCAAGAGAGCACTGAGTGAGAACTAACCTGTTTGTAGACTGAAGCATCATGTCAGAAAGTCAAAAGGTTGAACTGCACAGATAACACACACACAGAGGAGGGAAGAAGAGGGAGGATATCTATCTATCTATCTATCTATCTATCTATCTATCTATCTATCTATATAGATATAGATATGTGTGTGTGTATGTGTGTGTGTGTGTGTGTGTGTGTGTGTGTGTGTGTGTTTGTGTTTGTGTGTGTGGAGAGAGAGACAGAGACAGAGAGAGAGACAGAGAGAAACAGGGAGAAAGAGAGAATATCGCTCAAGAAGAAAACAGGATGAAATGTATCCAAATGACCCTGGATGAAAACACTGACACAGTTTACCTAGCAGTCACTGTAGATTTGATCTCAACCAAAAGGAAAACATCCAAGTGTGTAACAGTTGGGAATTGTCAAGGATATCTGTGGTGATATTTTATTTGTGCTCTAACAAAACTTATCGGGAAATCAGAGGACAGAGCCAGCCACTTGATTAGACATAGAAGCCATCTAGTGGGGGCACAAACCCTTAACCTTTCACTCAGAGAGACAGAGATCTGGATCTCTGTGAGTTCAAGGCCACAATGGAAACAGAGCCAGCCATGGTGGCTCACACCTTTAATATCAGGACTTGAGATCTCATGTCCTTGCTTGGGAAAGAAACACACCTGTAATCCCAGGAAGAGATGGCAGGAAGCAGAAAGGCACATAATGCATGAGGACCAAGAGCTAAAGGCTTTTAGCAGCAATTCAACTGAGACCTTCAAGGGTGAGGATTCAGAGGTTTCCAGTCCAAGGATTCTTGGAAACAGGATCAGCTGGGGAGTTAACAAGGTAAGGTTGGTTATAGTTTGTTGTTTCTCTGATCTTTCAGATTTCACCCCAATATCTGGCTGTGTTTTTTTTTAATCAGTAAGACCTTTTAAAATTTGGGTTACAGATATCTTTATATGTTCCTAGAATAGAATACTAAATAGACTAAAGCCATATTTCACACTTAAAATTATTACATTTGCAAATTATGTATCTGGGTTGTAAAGATGGCTTAGCAGGAAAAGGTAATTGCCACTAAAACCTGAGTTTAATCCTTGAGACCCTCCTTCTGGAAAAAGAGAACCAACTCCTGCAGCTTGTCTTCTACCACCTCCATAAGGACATGCATATAGACACACACACACATACACACACACACACACACACACACACACACACACACACACACACACACGCATACCACCACACCACATACATAAATAAGATAAAAATGTTTAAACATTTACCTCTCTACATATATATCTATATATGTGTGTGTGTTTATAGTTTATCTACTCTAATATATTCTATAAAGAAATTCATTAAAAAATTAGCAATATGCCTTACAGAAGCTTCTTAGTTTCAGGAGGTCCAATTTATTGATTGTTGCTCCCAGCATCTGTGCTACTGGTGTTATATTTAGGAAGTGGTCTCCTGAGCCAATGTGTTCTAGGATACTTCCCACTTTCTCTTCTACTAGTTTCAGTGTAAGTGGATTTATGTTGAGGCCTTTGATCCAATTGGACTTGAGCTTTGTGCATGGTGATAGATACGGATCTATTGCATTGTTTTACATGTTAACATCCAGTTATACCTGCCCATTTGTTGAAGATGCTTTGTTTCTTCCATTGTACAATTCTGGCTTCTTTGTCAAAAATTAGGTGTTCGTAGGTATGTGGATTTATGTCAGGGTCTTCAGCTCGATTCCATTGATCCACATGTCTGTTTTTATGCTGTTTTTGTTACTATAACTTCATAGTAGAACTTGAAGTCAGATAAAGTACATGTAAATAAGATGAAATGGCAGCCTACAGAATGAGAAAAGATCTTCACCTACCCTACATCTGACAGAGGATTGATCTCCAAAATATATAAAGGACTAAAGAAAATAGACATTAAAATACCAAATAATCCAATTAAAATGGGGTACAGTTATAAAGAGAGAATTCTCAGCAGAAGAACCTCAAATTGCCAAAAGGTATTTAAGGAATTGCTTAATATCCTTGTCCATCAGGGAAATACAAATCAAAACAACTTTAAGATACCATCTTACACCTGTTGGAATGTCTGAGATTAAAAACACAGATGACAGCTTATGTTGGAGAGGATGTGTAATAAGGGGAATACTTCTCCACTGTTGGTAGGAGTGCAAACTTGTACAGCCACTTTGGAAATCAGTATGGTGGTTTCTCAGAAAATTGAGAATCAATCTACCTCAATACCCAGCAATACCACTCTTGGGCATACCAAAGAATGATCAATCATACCACAAGGACAAATGCTCAGCTATGTTAATAGCAGAATTATTCATAATAACCAGAACCTGGAAACAACCTAGATGCCCCCAACTGAAGAATGAATGAAGAAAATGTGGTATATTCACACAATGGAGTATTACTGCACAGGAAAAAAAAAAAACAGAAAACAACAAAAAAAAGACATCATGAAATTTGCAGACAAATGAATGGAACTAGAAAAATCATCCTGAAGGAGGTAACCCAGACCTAGAAAGACAAACATGATATGTATTCACTCATAAGTGGATATTAGATAAAACAAAGGATAACCACAACCCCAGAAAACTAGGCAACAAGGAGGACCCTAAGAAGAACACACATGAATCACCCTGGGAGGGGGAAATAGATAAGATCTCCTGGGTAAACTGGGAAAGGGGGGAAAGGGAGGGGATGGGGGATGAGAAGATGAGGGAACTCGATGGTTGAGTAGGGGGAGGGACAGAGAGGGAGAGCAATGAAAGATATAACTTGATAGAGGAAGCTATTATGGAGTTAGTGAGAAACCTGGTGCTAGTGAAATTCCTAGACTCTTAACAATAGTGGAGAGGGTACCTGAACTGGCCTTCCCCTGCCATCAGATTGGTGAATACCCTAACTGTCATCATAGAGCCTTCATCCAGTGACTGATGGAAGCAGATGCAGAGATCCATAGCTAGGCACTGGGCAGAGCACCTAGAGTCCAGTCAAAGAAAGAGAGGAGGGATTGTATGAGCAGGTGGGGTCAAGATCATGATGGGGAAACCAACAGAAACAGTGGACTCAAGCTAGTGGGAGCTCAAGGACTTTGGACTGGGGAACCTGCAGGGGACCGAACTAGGCCCTCTGAATGTGGATGATAGTTAAGTGGCTTGGTCTGTTTGTAGGGCCTCCAGCAGTGGTACCAGAATTTATCCCTGGTGTATGAACTGGTTTTTTGGAGCCTATTCCCTATGGTATAATTCCTTGCTTAGCCTGAATGCAGGGGGGAGGGGTGTGGACCTACCTCAGCTTGATGTTCCAGACTTTGTTGACTTCCCATGGGAGGCCTTACCCTCTCTAAGGAGGGAATGGGAGGTGGTATCAAGGGGTGGGTGGGTGGGAAGGTATGGTAGAGCAGGAGGAGGGCAGGGAGGGGGAACTGTGGTTGGTATGAACATTTAAAAAAATCTAAAATAAAAAAATTATTTATGAATAGAAAATGAGGAACAGAAAAAAATTAGCAATATGACTGTGGAAGACAATTTATATTCTTTACATACTATTTTGACAACTTTGATATTCTTAACTGTGCACTTTTAATATTTCACTTAATATTAAATTTAATAGAAAATGAATGTGTTTCATGACAATTTTAATTTTCTTCCTAACTTTGTATTTATGTTATCTCTGTGTACTTTATAAACACTAATTTTATTCAAGTATTCATGAAATAAAGAGGTAAGGGCATAAAAAATGTTGTTGTTCTCTATTTCTAATTACTGGCATTTGTTTTCTGTCTCCATTCCTTGCACTTAGAACTCCCTGGTTGCTGCCCAACAGAGTAACACCTGAGTCACCCACTGCATGAGACTCGTCTCTGCAGAAAGGCCTGATTTACTTCCTAAATCAACCAGAAGGGCCTTTGATAAACAAAGCATTATTTTCAAGTAGGTTTATTGCTTCCCCACTCACTTGCTTCCCAATAGCTCAAAATTATTCCTGTGTGTCCTGTGCTATTGATTGATGAGGCCTAGGATGTACACAACATGATTCTAACACATCTTCTCGCTTAACACATCTCCTTCCAAAGATGGTAGAAAAAAAGATAGTGATGGAGAGTTAATTCCACCAAAATGGTGTTTGGATGCAGAGGGAAGGAAAATTCTCTAGATTCTTGGTGTAAAGTATATTGCCTTGTATTCTAACTGTGTGTGTATTTTTTGCATAAGAGAGTTTAATGTCTTGTAAAATAACCTTGAGAAGTCTGGTGTTTGACAACTTGTGATTTTGATTCACAAACTCCAGTATAGAGGGAATTGGAACATGTTTGTGATATGGGTGAGGAAAACCAGTATCACCCAGTAGGAAGGAGAGATGGGTGGCTTGAGAACTCCTTTAATTCCTGCATTTTCTATATTTTTAGTAGAATAAATGTATACAGCTAATACACTTTAAGTGGAAAAGTCCTGTCATCCGTTTTCTAGGATGGTAAAAACACACTGACCTGGGGTTGAGTACAATTCAGTGGGTGGGTGGAGATTTTAAATGAAGGGGGAAAGGAACTGGTGATGGTGGAAAAAGTCTGAGAAACAAAGTGTAAGTGAAATGAAGTGAAGTTACCACACATTCACCAGCCTGTGCCTTGCTTTTACACGGGCTGCTAGAAGCAGGTGAATTCCATTTTGTTCACTGTAATATATTTGTTGTCTTGTCTTTTCCTGATGAGGTTGTGAGCCAATCTTTTTATCCTTAAAGCTAATGGCACAGCCAGATACAAATATTCTTAGTAATAATTACATTTAGGTCCTGAGGACAAGGCTCAGTTGATAACTCAGGTTGTTTACAGCATCTAAGTTCAGATCTCCATCACCCAGGTAGAACACCGATAGAAAGATGTGGAGACACAAGGTACTTTGAGTTCACTAGCCCCACGATCCAGCTGATAGATGAGCTCCAGGTTTAATGAGAGACTCTATCTCACACACACAAAAAAAATGAGATGGCAGGAAATTGATGGAGACACATGACACTGACCTCAGTTCTCCACATGTTCACATGCATATACACGCACTCCCAAATTACATACATAATGTATCATACATACACATATATTCACACACCTGTACATTAAAAATAATAAAATCAATAATTTACTTTTCACAAACGAATAAATAGCCAGAAGGTGAAGTTAATGATGACCATAAGACCATGATGATGGTGGGGTTCAAGTATGCAAAACTCTCCTCTTACTTGCTGCCCTCCTAAGACACTCAGGGTAGAATTTAGTGTCCTCCAGTTTGATTTATGTAGCTCATGACATTTTCAGGCAATGTTTTCTGTACATCATTGCATCTCTATTTTATCATCATCCATATTTCAAAGGTTTATGAGTCCACATTACTAATATTAAAAAGAAAGTCAGAAGTTTGTAGTTAATCCAGCAGTTGGGATGTTTTCCCTTGTCATCCTTACGTGAAGTTGCTACTTATTGTAACACTTACTGGCACTATTTATCCAGACAGACAGGAATTAATCCATCATATAGACAGAAGGAAAATGTATTTTTTGGGGGCTGTGAATAAAATTTAATTGTTTATACAAAAGTGGGAAATTTAATTCAAGCAAAACACAAAGGGATTAAATGATAGAGAGGACTAGGGTATCATCTGAAGCTTTCAATTGTGGGTGAACATGTTCCCTTATATAGATTTCTTCAACAGGAATCTATTGTTTGATACAAAGTAAATGTCCATTTCATTAGAAAATAGTGTAGATACTAGAATTGGTTTTACTTATTTCTCTTTTCCAGTGAGTTGGTTGTGATTAAAACTAGATATGGAGCTGGTGGGATTGTTCAGTGGGTAGAGTACTTCTAAAGACACAAGAAAGCTAGGCAAAGCTAGGCATGGTGGTGAGCACTAACTGGCAAAGTGGAGACAGAAAGATTCCTGGATATCACTGGCCAGGCACTCCAGCCAATCACTGAGCTCATATTTCAGTGAGACACTCTTTCTTTAAAACCAGTATTGACAGCAGGAGAAGGAGACTCCTGATGTGGGTCTCAGTCTCCACACGAATATACACAAACACAAACATACACACAAAAGGACCACTAGATTTGGTCATGCTTTGTGCACCCAACCTGTGCCAGAAGAAATTACACATCTCTTTCTGTCCCAAGAGAAGGAAAACTAAAGTATGCATATTCATATTCCTGTAAGTACAATGATTCCAAATGAATACATTTTTTTTTTTCGAGACAGGGTTTCTCTGTGTAGCTTTGTGCCTTTTTGGAACTCACTTTGTAGCCCAGACTGGCCTTGAACACAGAGATCCACCTGGCTCTGCCTCCCACGTGCTGGGATTAAAGGCGTGCGCCACCACCGCCTGGCCCAAAATTTTTAACAAAATCATCGCACAGTTGTGAAATAAATATTTTCTCATCCCTAAACAGTAATCTCACCCTATAACTGTGTTGTTTCTTTCAAGAGGTAAATTAATATTCATGGTGGGTATGAAAGTGGGTTTCTGTTGCTATCTTTTCAGAGCACTTTTTAATAGGTTCCCCTGTATTTTTCTGCAAAAGGAATGGGACCTGAGGCCTTGGCATGCTTGGCAAACGCTCTAAGAGTAAAACTGTATCTTTGAGCCAAACATCCTTTCATTCAGAGAAATTTCCCAAATTTTGCTGATGCACTTTTTTTACTAAGAATTTTTTTTATTCACTTTACATACCAATCAAAGATCTCCCTCTCCCTTCCTCCTGCCCCTCCAGCCTCCCCTCCCAAACCACCCCCCCCCCATTCCCTCCTACAGAAGGTAAGGCCTCCCATGGGGAGGTACATTTAGTAGAAGCAGGTCCAAGCCCCTCCCACTGCCTCAAGACTGTGCAAGGTGTCCCATCACAGGTAGTGGGCTCCAAAAAGCCTGATCATGCACCAGGGATGGATTCTGATCCTACTGCCAGGGGACCCCTTAAGCACATCAAGCTATATAACTGTCTCGCTATGCAGAGGGCCTAGTTCGGTCCCATACAGGATCCACAGCTGTTGATCTAAATTTCATGAGTTCCTACTAGTTTGGTTTGTTTGTCTCTGTAGGTTTCTGCATTGTGATCTTGATGCCCTTGCTCACAGAATCTCTCTTCTCTCTCTTCGACTGGACTCCTGGAGCTCGGCCTGGTATTTGGCTGCGGACCACTGGCTGATGCAGTTTTTTAATGATCAATGAAGGCCCTATCTCCTGATAAGTATGTGAAATTCCACAGACTCATGTACTTTCTTCTCAACATTCAAGTACAACAAGGCCACCAGAAGGCAGCTATTTACATTTTACTAAAAAAACTCTTTAATTCTTTTCTCTGTGGTTGGTGCTACAAAGACATAGCTGGGTGATAACAACATTTTCTCTAGTTTCGTGGAGTGGATGCTCAGGCCAAAACACATTTGCATTCTAAAAGGAAGGAGGAAATTGGACCTGCACAATTTACCACCCAATAGTCTGTCTCTGATCTCCAGCCTGATTGTGCTCAGGCTCCCAGTTCTTGAGTCCAAGGAGATAATGATGCAAGCTTAAGAGAGAAAGAATCTGTATGTTGGAAGCTCTGTATCATTACCTTGATACAGTTGATGTTCGGGGCATTTTGATTCTAGTTTGTCCTTTTACTGTTAACTTTGGTAGTAGTTGATGAGTTTGCATAAAGAGAAACTTTATTTACCTGCATTAGGAGCAAATTAGCTGGAAAGGTAGTGGTAAGAGAGGGACTTCTGCTGAGCTAATATGAACCCATAGAATAGAGTTGAAAGTATGTGTTAAAATTTTAATAACACTCTTTTATGTACATAATTAAAGGCCACTGAAATCAGAGGTGCATTACTAAGCAGCAATTCCCCAGGGGCCAGATTTAATGAATAATTAATTCTCACTTGTGTTGTGTCTTTTCATATTTTTGGCTTGTTAGTATCTCTTTGAAAAAAAAATAATGCGCTTCATAAGAAATTCCTATTAAACCTGCCTTTCAACTCCAAGCAAGATTAGTTCTGGGTAGAATAGTCTGTGATTCAATAATTCACTAATTCAGTCAGGTTCTGACTCTTGATTTTCTAGGGACTCTTAGGTTATTCTTATCCTTAATTTAATTCTGTCTTTTTGAAATGGAAAGAACAATTTTTAAATCACATACATTAACTGCACAAAGGGAGAGATCTACTTATGTCATTTCCAGATGTACATATAATGTACTGAGATCCTATTTACCACTTCCATGATCTTTGCTTACCTTTTCTGTTCTCCTTTTCCATATCCATGTTAGGCTTGCTTTATTGTCATGCTGACACTCTCCCATCCATAGTTCAGGTTGCTTTTCTTCCTGAGTCTGGAATATTTCATTTAACGTGTTGCTCTCCAGGTCAGTCCACTTTCCTTTATAACATTATTCTTCAACACAGTTTAGTAAAATTAAAGTTTGTATATTTTTGAGGAATGTCTATACTTATTTCCAAAATAGCTGTAATGAGTTGCACCCCATCAGCAGTGTTTGCTATTGTTCATTTACTTGATGATGGCCATTCTGACCAAAGAAAGATAGAATCTCAGTGTGTTTCAATTTGCATTCCTCTTGTTGCTAAAGATTTGGGACATTTGAACATGTTTTCATGTTTTTAGTAGATATTTGTACACTAAGGGTACCAATATCCCAACATACTCATAGGATCTTGATTATTTTTCTGTTGTGTAGACAATAGTTAATTAGTTAGTTAGTTAGTTAGGTGCAGAAGATAAGTAAGTTAGTTTGCTTGTTAGTTAATAAACTAGTGGTTAGTTAGTTTTGGTTTTTGTTTTTATTTTTCAGGCTTCACAGAAACTTTGTTTGTAGCTCAGGGTCATCTAATCTTAGAGCAATCCTTCTGCCTCAGCCTCACTGATACTCCACTCTTCTGTGTTCCCCTTTCCTGAGCCTGAAATTATACAGGTATACGTATATCCCAAATCTATAGATAGTTATAATTTAAAATGCTTCCCCTATGTTTTCACTTGTCGTTTCCAAGTTTTAGGTTTTACATTAATATTGCTTTGTTATCAAATAGGAAAGCAGTTTTATTCACTTTGAAGTACATTGAATTTTAAACAGTAAGGACTTACCTTCACTTTCATGAAGGAAACCAAGAATTTTATTATTTAAAATATGTGTATATGTGTGTAATGAGCCTGGAGAGATGATTCAGCAGCTAAGAAACACTCTGTTCTTGCAAAGTGCCTGTGTTTGTTTCCCACCACCTAGGTCAAACAAACTATGATAGCCTGTAATTCTAGTCCTAATGGATCTGTCACCCTGTCTCAGCTTCACAGACACCTTCATTCATGTACACATACCCATATAGGGATATACATACATACAAATAATTAACAATGAAATAAATCTCCACATACCACATCTACATTGTTTTAATACATAGGTAGTTTTCTTACTTCAAAATAAAAGATTAGTTAGGAAGAAAGAAAATATGATTTTTTCTATAGCATTTTAAGAATTTGGTATTGTTACCATTAAATGACTTCTCTGCCTATTCTTCTGAAAGCTGATATTGGATCTGGATCCCTCAGAAGCAATGTGTTGGTTTTAATATGCACACTGAAGTTCTTTAAGGCATATTTATATAGAGGTCAATAACTCACTTAAATCTTCTGTTTAAATGTAGCACAGTATACTTATGACAGGGGCAGACAGAGAAGATTGTAGTATTAATTAAATAGATGAGCAAATATATCAGGATGGACACTGGATATAAATTTGAAACATTTCTTTCATGAAGTCTGCAATGAGAAGAAAAGAATTAGAGGATGGCATTTGGTTGCAAATATTTATTTTCGAATCTACCATGCTAGGTTTTAGGAACATGTGATTGAGAAAATAAGAAAAGCAATAATCTTGACATCATGGAACTTAGAGTGTACATGGGATTACAGATTTTTAAAAATTGGCAAATGTAGAATAATAAGCTAATAAATTCCAGAGAGACATATAAAGAGAATGGAAGCTCTAAGGAAAAGTGAAAGGATAACAATATAAGTAACATAGTTAGAAAGTTTATAAGATGAAAGGCAATGCCAGAGAATGTGGGAGGGTCAGCCTTGCAGATGTAGAAAGATTACACCAAGTTGAAAACATGGATAATATAAATGTTTCAAGGCACAAGAAAACACAGCATGAGTGAAGAGAGATTTGTTAGAACACTGACTCTGGGAGGAACCGCCCATCTGAATCACCTGGTTTGTGAAATTCAGAAACCAAGGACCTACCTTGATCCTCTGCATTATTTCAATATTTGACAAAATCCCTAGACCATTGCTTCCTAAAGAAAAGTTTCAGATGTACTCATTTACATAAAAAGATGAGCACAGTACATTTACAACAATTACATACCAATTAAAGTACATTAATGTCCCTAGATGGTACTATATTCATATGATATGAAGTTATGATAAATATATATTCAGCCATGCATGTTCCATGAATTGTGCTGTCTATAGCTTCACACTGATAATCTATGTTGGCATAGATAATAGGCCTGTAGGTAGAAGTTCAGGTATCAATTTACAGCACTTTATTGACCCAAATAAAAGATATGGAAGTTCATATAGAGGTGGTAAAAGGTTAATAAATAGGTTGTCAATATACTTTAAAGGAAAATCAAAACAATAAAAGATGATTTTCATTGAAAAAAAATCAAAGACTCATGATTGTCATTATTGATATTAGCCTGGATCACCTAGCTCAATCTGTGTTAAGTTCACTATCATAAAACTGCCCTAAGGATACTCTTTGTAATTAATACCATGATTACCCAGCCAACACCTAAGTAATGAAGATTTCTGCATCAATTCCTCAAAGACAGAGCATATGTTCTGGAAGGAAGGACATGTATTAATGTTGTTAGCATTTTCTCTTTCTTACTCTCAATTATTGTCATCATTAGTATACTAATTAGATAAGTGAAATTACCTCTCTAAAATTCCATATTTAAAATTCCAATATCAACATAGAAAAGGAATAATGGCCATAAAATTTGTGGAGAAAGCCATTCATTTCAGTAATTGTTAAGCATATGGGTACATTGAATGTAGTTAGGATCATGAGAAAATTTAAATGAGACTAAAAACAGGCTTCTGCATTTAAAGAAAGGTTCAGCATCCTTATTCATCGTGGAAACACAAATCAAAATTACTGTGAGTTTTTTTTTTAATGTTACATCATTCAGAATGGCCAAATTTGATAAAACAGTTGACAGCTCATTCTGGCAAAGATGCAGAGTAAGGGGAATACTCATTCATTGCTGGTGGGAGTGTAAATTTGTACAGATGCTATAGAAATCAGTGTGGCATTCCTTGGGAAGACAAAAACGATGTATCCCAATATCCAGCTATACTACTATTGGGCATATATCCAAAGGAGACTCCATCCTACTACAAAGACACCTACTTAACCATGTTCATGGCTACTCTATTCATATAGCCAGAAATTGGAAATAACTTCAATGAGCATCAGTGGATGAAGGGATAAAGAAAATATAGTACATTTACAGCCACCAAAAAAGTGAAATCATGAAATTCACAGGTAAATGGATGGAGCTAGAAAAAAAAAAATCATCCTGAGTGAGGTAACCAAGAGGCAGTGGGCAGTGATATATATATATATATATATATATATATATATATATATATATATATATATATATATATATATATATATATATATATTTATATATATATGTGTGTGTGTGTGTGTATAACATCCACATATAGATATACATTTATTTATATTTATATATAATTATATTTATATACATGAATGTTAATTTTAGATAAGAAAGATACAATCTGTATAACTACAGAAGTTAGGTATAGAGTAAGTGACTGGGGGAAGGGATGGATCTACCTAGAAAGCAGAAATAGAATAGAAATAGATAGTTATGGATGGACAAGGACGGGGGGGGGGGGGGGGGGGGGACTGGAACTAGAGGATCAAACAGGGAGGAGGAAGAAAGAGGAGGATGAAAAAGATACAGGGAAGGACAGCTAAAACTAAGGGCTATTTGCAGGGTAATAAGGAAAACTAACACAGTATAAGCTTTCTAAAATGCATGTGTATATATGTGAAGGTAATCTAAATGAAATCATCAAACAATAGGAGACAGAGCCATCTGTACATCTCTTGTCACCAAATGAAGCTTCCAGTACCAGGAACATGATACATCTAATTGAGTTGTTGGCCAATGGGGTCCCATGCGAACCACCAAACAATCCTGGCTATTGCCAAGGCTATTGGTGGTTCTCCGAAAACTGATAGTAGGGCTCTATTGTTGAAGACAACACGTACACAACTCATTAAACAAAGAGAAGTCGATCTGGTGCCTACCTAGTGCCTTCACCTCTATGGACTGTTTGTTGTTACAAAGTGTTCAATCTACAATGATGATCTGCTTGTAAGTTCTGCTACTGCAGTAGTGGTACAAACTTCTTGGAGTAACCAACCAATATCTGACGAGTTAAGGCCTACTCCATGAAATGGAATACATCCCTGACACTGCTCAGGTCATCAAAACCTGAAAACAGATAAGTCAGAAACGTAAGGGAAAACCAAATGTTCTACTAAAGGAATGTATGACCATAAAATAACTCTTAATGACATTCTTCTATACTCATAGATCCATTTTTACTTATCCATCATCTGAGAAACTTGCCCCTGCAGTAGATGAGAACAAATGCAGATACTCACACCCAGACAATGTGCAGAGAGTGAAAGACCTTGAAAAACTCAGTCCCAAATGGAATGTGTCCATCAAATCCCTCCCCTTAGGGCTCAGAGCACCCGAAAGAAGAGGAGGCAGAAAGATTGTAAGATGTTAGAGCCAGAAGTAATGGAGGACACCAAGGAAACAAGGCCTTTAAAAACATCAGGACTGACACACATAGGAAGTCACAGAGACTCTGGTAACCTTTACAGGGCCTGCCTGGGTCTGTTCCAGACTGAGTATCAGTACTGAAAGGAGCAGTAGACAGAAGCCCTCCATCTGTAACTCAGAAACTATGTCCACTTGATAACCACTCACAAATGCAAAATCACTTCTCTCCTATGGAGTCTTAGGAGTCTCACTGGGAATACAGACCACTATTGAGGCCAGGTCCCATGCCCAACAGTAGATGGAAAATACAAAATAAATTCAGTGGCAGCATTGGAGGTTCTTTGTCTCATGAGATTTTTGACAGTTTTTTTTTCCCTTGCAGGTCCCTTGCATATATTATGCCTTCAGGTTTTATGTTTTTAAAGGGATTCCTGGATGTAGGAGCATGTGTGTTTCTGTATCTACATGTGTATCATGTGGATTTTTTTTGGGGGGGAGGGTTTTTTTATTCTGTTTGTTTGTTTGTTTTGTCCTATTCCAGGTTTTTTTTCTTACTTTATCTTATTTTATTTTTATTTAGTAGATGTCTGTTTTCATAAGGAAAGATGGAAAGGGTGTGGATTCAATGGCAGCGAAGCTGTGGAGACTTTCAAAGGAGACAAGAAAGGGGAAAACATAATCACAATATATTCTATGAAAAATCTACTTTAAATCAAAGAAAGAAAAAAGGCCTCTATATAGATAGTTCTTATGATGAGAACAATGTGTGTTTTGCTCTGTTGTTCTGTAGAAAGGCCATGGGGTTTGGATTCTGACAGATGAGACGGAGAATCTTAACTGTACTGTAGGGACAGTGCCTAGCATGCAATGAAGTTGAAGAGATATAATTTGACATTTTGCAAGAATAAAATTACTCACTGTAGTGACTAGCAAATGCACAGCATTTGTTGAAGGTTAGATTTGTCCCTCCCTCTCTCTCCCCTTCTTCCTCCCTCACTCTCTTCTTTATTCTGCTTCTCACTTACCCCTCTTTCCCCCTTTCCCTCTCCTCCTCACCATCCCATTTACCACCCTTCCCCATATGATTTCAATCTGAGTGATGTAATCCCATTGCAAAAATACAAATACTTCATGTTTTCTCTTATATATGGAATTTAGGTCTTAAGCTCACTATGTATCTACTGAGATCGAAATAACCACAAAAGTTCGGTACCTAGTAAGAGACCAGGGAAAGGAGGGCATCTCTAAAGGAAGGGGAAATAAAATATAATGTTATAGAGAAATTAAGGGAAGCTGTAATTGGAGGATTAAATGGGTAAGCAGGGTAAAGGAGAAAATAAGTCCTCTCATCCCAGACTTATTTGTAGCACCAAGATAACTGTTTATTTCTCACTTATTTCCCAATTTTCCATTTTTCTCTCTCCTATATTACTTTCTTTTCTCATTTCTTTTTCATTATTTTCCTTCCATCTTAAATTACTTGATTTTATTTTAAAGGTTCTTTGGAGTCAGATAGAAACCTGGCGCAAGGGAAACTCCCAGGAATATTCAAGGATGACCCCAGCTAAGACTCCTAGCAATTGCAGATATGTAGCCTGAACTAGTCATCACCTGTGACCAAGCAAGACTTCCAGTAGAGAGATTGTGACACTGTCCTGTGGTGATATATTGTGTACCCTAATAAAATTTGCCTGTCGATCAGAGAACAGAACAAGCCACTAGATTAAACATAGATGCCAGACAGTGGTGGCACACACCTTTAATCCTTGCACTTTGTAGATAGAGATCTGTCTGGATCTCTATGAGTTCAAAGCCACCCTGGACTACATGAGATTGATTCAGTCTAGTACCTGGAAATCATACTCCTTTAATCCCAGCAATAGGAAGGAAGTAATATGGTTGGGCAGAGAAAGGTATATAAGGCATGAGGAGACAGGAACTAAAGCCTTTTCAGCTGGAGAGCACTTTTCAGCTAGAGAGCTTTCAGCTGAGGACTCAGAGGCATTCAGTCTAAGGATTCCTGGAGTTGGCAAGGTGAGAAGTGGCAGTAGCTTGTTCCTTTGTCTCGCTGGTCTTTCAGCATTTACCCCAATATCTGGCTCCAGGTTTTTTATTAAAAGACCATTTAACAATTTGAACAACACCAACCCAGCAACATAACTTTTGACCTACAGTCTATCCTATGTGCTGGGGAAAGGGTGGCACAGAGATTATGGGAATGTCCAACCAATGACTGGTCTGGCTTGAGACTCATGCCATGAGAGTGAGTCCACCCCTGACACTGCCTGGAGTACCAGAAAGACCTAGATGACCCAGATACCTAGGGTAGAACTAAACACGACTGTAGGAAAACAAGCTGTCAATGTAATGATGACTGATGATATTCTGCTATACTCAAATTGGTATCTAGCCAAATAGTCATCAGGGAGGCTTCATCCAGCCACGAGTAGAAACAGATGCAGACCCAAAGCCAAAAATTAGGCCAAGATCAGGGAATCCTGCTGAAGAAAGGGAGGAAGGATTATAGGAGCCAGATGGGTCGAGAGCATCACAAGAACATCCACAGAATCAACTCACCTAGGATTAAAGGAGCTCACAGAAACTGAACACACAACCAGGGAGCTAACCTAGGCCCTCTGCATATATGTGTGGTGGTATTTTACTTGTACTGAAATGTGATTTTAATTGTATGTTAATAAATAAAGTTGTCTGGGGGTCAGAGCTATTAGAGTCATAGCAAGTGCATGGCGTCGGTGGCGCACGCCTTTAAGGACCTGGAGGGCGGTACATTCAGGCAGTGACGAGGCAGTCACATGTTTGGGTTTACAACCAATGAGAAGGCAGAACAGGAAGACTTTAAAGACAGACACACAGGAAGTAGGTCCTTTTCGGAGAGCTCTCTTGGCTGGAGAGGATCCCTGAATCAGGAAGGGTGAGGCTCTTAGCTCTGACCTCTTGGCTTTCTTCTCTGAATTGGCTCTGTGTTTCTTATTTTATAAGACCGTTGGTTACATCTACATATATGTGACAGTTTTGTAGGCTTGGTCTTCTTGTGGGACTCCTAACAGTCGGAGCAGGGGCTGTTTATTGGCTTTTGAGACTCTATTCCTCACATTGGGCTGCCATATTCAGCCTTAACACAAGCCAAGGTGCTTAGTCTTACCACAACTTGATATGCCAATGTTTTGTCACTATGTATGGGAGACATGCTCTTTGCTGAATAGAAATGGAAGAGGAGTGGATGGGGAGGGGGTGAGAAGGAAGTGAGGGGGAGGGACTGGGAAGAGAGGAGGGGGAAACTTCATTCAGGATGTAAAATAAATAAAAAGAATGAAATTGATATAGATTGATATAAATTATAAACAATTCAGAATCAATTCAGATGCTGTTTTATCTCTCTGTGTGTTTGGTGGATGTATATGAGTTTGTGTGTCTGCATACATGCATGTGTGTGTCCTGCAATGCATTCATGCACACACACGTGTGTGTGCCACTGTACCTATATGGAGGTTAGAGAACAACCGTGGATGTAGTCAGAGCTTGTAGTCACCTTTTTGAGGCATGTTCCCTTGTTTCCTACTATGTACACCAGGTTACATGCCTGTGAGATTCAGGGATTTTCTTATCTCCATTTCCCATATTTTTATCAGAATACTGGGATTACAGACATGTTGTACTTGGATTTATGTTTAGTGTAAATCCAAGATCCAGATTTATGTTGGTTGTAGGGATGAAAACTCAGGTCTTCACAGTTATATGCAAACATCTTACTCTCTGTGTCATCTCCAGCTGAGTACATAGATGTTTTAATGCATAAATATTTGGACCAGGGATTAGCTATCATAGATCAACTTGGAACTAGGGATGGAATAGAAATCTGAATCTAAATCAGAAATAGGCTACAGATCTCAAAGGATACTAGAAACTGTATCTGACCTGAGTCTGAAGTGAGGTGTGGTTCCCTGGAGCAGGTCACTTTGAAGAGAAAGAATTTCCTGATACCAGTCCCAGGGTAAGAAGCACACAGTGGATGTTACTCAGAGATCATGCCTTCTCAGGGTCTTCCGGTTTTAATAGTCAAATTCCTAGCTGGGAAAGCTTCCTTGGTAAAGTCAACCATACCCCTAAGGTGTCCACAGAAACAGCGTTCAGCTGGTTACAAATCAACATTCTTATGATCATTGCAACCAACCGTCTTCATTTTGTCTGAAAACCTGCTGAGGAATATAGACTAAGGTTCTTCCAAATTCGTCATCAGGCTAGGGATGATGTCATTGTCTGGAAGCCACAAAAATCCATGAAATTATTTTAAATACATTTCAAGGAAAAAAAATTGGTTTTCCGAGACAGAGTTTCTCCATGTAGTTTTGGTGCCTGTCCTGGATCTCACTCTGTAGACCAGGCTGGCCTCAAACTCACAGAGATCCACCTGGCACTGCTGGGGTCAAAGGTGTGTACCACTACTGCCTGGCCCCCATTTTTCTTTAAATTATGAAAAATGTTATAGTTAACATTACTCAATAAAGTATTGTGGACTAAGAAATCAAGAGTCATTTTCAAAGCACTTTTGCTCTGTTTAATCCACTACTTTTTATATTTAATTCTACTGTGAACTTAAAATTCATTTATTATGTATTTCAATGTGGACTTAGTAAAAAAAACTATAAATATGTTCAAAGAAGACTAAAATTCACCCGAGTGAGGTAATCCATACCCACAAAAGACTAATACTTCATGTTTTCTCTTACATCTGGAGTTCAGCTCTTAAGGTTACTATATATGTCTACTACAATCCAAATAACCACAGAGGTTCAGTACTTAATCAGGGACCAGGGAAGAGGAGAGCATGCTCTAAGGAAGGGGAGATAGAATATAATGTTATAGGGAAATAAAGGGGAAACTAGAATAAGAGGATTAAATGGGAAAACAGGGTAAAGGAGGGAACATAGGGAGGGACAACTAACACTAGAATATCTTTGAATAACTAAATGAAAACCTACTACTGTTAAAGCTTCCTAGAATACACACATGGGCTCAATAAACAATGGGAAATACAATGCCCCAACTAGATATTTTATGTCCCTAAGTAAAGTATCCAGTGCCAGGAGCGGGTAACATCTTGTTTAGTCATTGGCCAAATTGGTATCTGCTGGGAAAGGGAAAATAGTTTTTCCCCAGTGATTTGTCAATGGGTACATTAACCATACTCCAAGGCAGATACCATGCCCAGGAGTACATGGCCAACACAAAACAAACTCAATAAGTTGTTGGGGTTTTTTTTTGTGGGCTTTTAAAAAAATTGTTTTGTTTTCTTTTGTTTTTGATTGGTTTGTTTGGTTTTCATGTTTGCACTTTGTTTTATTTATGGGAAGCACATGAAGTTGGATGGATGGGAGGTGTGGGGGTTGAGGAGTAAGGAATAAAGATCAAAATATACTATATGAAATTTTTAATTAAAAATGATTTTCTCCCCCAAAAAAGATCTCCCCAAAAGACTGCAATAGGTGTTCAGATATACACTATATCAAGTTTTACAAACATGACTCTCTGCTCCATAGTAGCTAGATATGTTTGCTCCCTGTTGTAGGGTTGAGTCTCTTTTCCCTTATCAGTTTTCTTTACCAATTGTCAGGGCTCTGGTAATAATAACAAACATTTTTAAAAGACTGTACTGATTTGTTAAATAAATACAAGTTTATTTATCAAAAAAACTTGTCTTCCTGGTTGTTTCTACTTTAGTTAAAATTTCCATCAACAGAGAATGCTTTGAACAAGTATGCCTTTACTCGGTGAATTCTGTACAAATCATAGACACAGGGAATTTTCAATACTATGAAGTGTCTATCTTTAAATATCATCTGTTTCTTCTTTGTCTATATGGTGCATATTTAAACTATTTTATTTTTATTAGAGTTGAGTAAATATATACATGACTAGCACAGTTACAATAAACACATAGATACTTATATAGATGACAGATAGATGGATAATTGATAGATGATAGATGTTGGGTATATATATATATATATATATATATATATATATATATATATATATATATATATGAGACATGGATAATTGATTAATAGATGATAGACGATAATTTTTTTTTCTGTTTCTGTACTTTACAACCTGGTTCTAACTTGTAACTGTGTTGAAAATATTCCATTTCATTAATTAAGAGATATTGATTAATGAAGTGGTAATGAGATTTTAAGAAAGTTTTTCTTTAATTTTTTAATTAAGTAAGTAACTTAATGTGTAAGTAACCTGAAAAGCAAACAAACAGTCTTGTGATTAAGAGAGGCTGACCTGATGTCCCACAGTGGTTCTTACTAACATGGGAGTCATCATTGTGCTTTTAGATATCCTGCATCTGTTCCTCAAGGTTTAGATAAAAAGAACAATTTTTTATTTCTACCTCCTTATTAACTAAATATTTAACTTGTTATTGGGTTTCATAATTTCTTCAATGCCATTATCTGGAAATACATTGTGGTAGATGAGAAAAATAAAAAGCAAAGGTTGGTACTTACAAGATCTTACCATGTATCCATTTTTAATTTATGTTTACATAAATTAAATATATGAAAAAGGACCCTCTTTAAGTTCTTTATTACTTATTCTATCAATAGAAAAACATATCACCCCCACAATGTGCCCATTACCAGTCTCTCTTCCTCTTTTTTTCACTCTCTATATTATCACCATTTTTCTTGGATGCTTTCTTCTATTTATCAGTTTACTATAAATGCCAGGTGGATAATAGATTTTTTAGCCACTCAACACTAAAAAAGGCAATAATAGAGAATAATATTTAATAATTTAGGTGTCCAGTGGAGTCAAAACTATTTCACATAAAGATATTTTGGCAGTTTACAGTACTACTAGTATTTTTCCCATTGCCAATTTGGGTCGTATCTAAAATCAAGGAATATTATGGGAGCCTGATATTCATGCTTATAAAAGTTGAGAGGCAAGAAGATGAAGAGTTCAAAGTCAGACTTGGCTAAATAGGGAGTTCAAAGCTAGACTAGATTATATAAGACTCTATTTCAAACAGAATCAAAGAAAGAGAAAGATTTACTGGAAAAGCTCATCCATCTATACATGCACCAGATATCTGTTAGCCTTAAGAATAGTGAGTACTTGGAGTGGTGGTGCATGACTTTAATCCCAGCACTCAGAGGCAGAGGCAGGTGAATATCTTTTTCTTCTTCTTCTTCTTCTTTCTTCTTCTTCTTCTTCTTCTTCTTCTTCTTCTTCTTCTTCTTCTTCTTCTTCTTCTTCTTCTTCTTTTTTTGAGACAGAATTTCTCTGTGTTGTTTTGCCTATCCTGGATCTCTCTCTGTTGACAAGGCTGGCCTCAAACTCACAGAGACCTGCCTGGCTCTGCCTCCGGAGTGCTGGGATTAAAGCCGTGCGCCACTACCACCTGGCTTAATCACTATTTATTATTTCACTGATGCCTCTCATGAATATCATGAATTACATGATCTGTTACACTCACAGTATGTAGGAAAGTCGTGAGATATTTTATGACTCCGCCCCAGCCTCTTATATAAATAGGATATTTCCACAAGTTCTCTTATTTTTTTTTTACTGCTTTGTTCTAGACCTTTTGATCTTTTGAAAAGACACCTTATTGTGCTTGCCCCAAATTCATTTGCTTCTTTCACCACTAATGATGTTGTGTATCTACCACATTTTAGCTACCTAATTTCCCCCTTCTTTACTGTTCTTCACGGATTTGTCTTGCTCTGTTGAAAAATAAAGAGTACTATAACTAAGCCAAAGAGAATATTTTCAGTGCTTCCTGCCCCTGTGTTGAAAGTCAGCAGATTCAACCCACTGAGGATTGAAAATCTTTGGGAAAAAGAACTACATCTATGCTGGATATATACAGACATCATTGTATCTCACTAAATGTAGAACAGTTAATGGTCTACCATGTACATTTAATTGAATATTATAAATAAACGTAAGTGGATTGAAAGCACATAGGGAAATGTGAAAAGATTGTTTACAAACACAACATGACCTTATTTAAGAAATTTGAAGATCTGTGGTACCCATGTGGTTGCTGGTACCATTCTCACAAAGATAATGTGCCAGTCACATAGATAATGTGTCCTGACTGACTATGACACACTGTCTATGTGTGTTGCCACAGACTTCTCCTTTCCTCATACAAGTCTACCTATCATACCTAATTACCTGTTATCTGAACCACCGCAAAACCACTTGCTGCTGAGTGATGACCTGAATTCAGTCCCAGAACCCCGGAGTCAGAGGAAAAAACTTACTTAACAGGTTGTCCTCTAGCTTCCACAAGTATGCCATTCTGAGGCTGAACACATACATTGATGCACAAACATATACACACACTCAAAACTAATGGTAAAATAAAATTAGTAGACAGCATGTGGCTTTCTGTGTTCATCTTTCTCAAAGCCTCCCCTAACGTTCCCCACAGACAGAAACACTAACTCCTGTGTGCATTTCTTGCTTCTTTCATCTTTGCTTTGTTCTGTTTGAAAGACGATTGTACTAGTGGGTATATCTTACCAGTCCAGTTATTATTATAGCTTGTGCGGCCACAGCTGGGTAGTGTCATTGATGGCTTTTCTCCCCAAGCAGCTTACATAGCACCTTCTGGGACTCTGGTAGCTGTCCAGCATGGAGGAAATCTCCAGTTCAGATCTAGCTTGATTTCTTAATGTTCTGTAACCTGACTGTGTGGTGTCTTCAGTAACAGGATCTTACAATGCAGTTGAGGAGGTCAATCAAGAACCTTCAAATACCCTGTCATGTCCTGATAATCCCTGGGGTCTCCTTAATCAGGTCACAGAGGACCTAGAAGGGAGACTGAAGAGGCCCCACTTGAATATGATAGTAGAAATTACAGCAACAGTAATTGGCTGTAAATTTTTATGTTAGAGCTCTTGAAATTAATTTTTACCACATGAAAACAAACTAATTTTAACTGGAATTTTGCATGAAGCCTTGCTATAATGAACAGAAAGTGAAGAACTATAATCAAAACAGAAGCAGAAATCAAGCTCCCATGACTTTGGACTTTTCCTTTGTTCCTCTGTCTCCCTTATGCTGGAATTTCTCCAGAGAAACACTTTAATCTCAATATGCAAAATATATTTATTCATATAAAAACTACTCCCAGAATCTAGACTCCTAGCCAGACCTCTCAATTATCATTTTGCTTTCAGTTTGTCTTTCTTAAGAAAAACTTAAGATTTATAACAATAAATTGATCTCAAAAACAAGTTTTAAAAGAAAATTTTCCTTTTTTTAAATCCAGACTATGCAAGCTATTTTGAGAGTAGGTGGCAGGAGACAATGTGTCCTGTCTACAATTCTTCCTGGGTCAATTTTCTTAAGTCTCCTGTGTCTCTACAGATTTATATCATGCCTTTTATAACACTGTATATATTTTATAAAATTTCTGAACAATTCTTAGCTAACTCTTTAAAGATTTTTTTTTCCTGATGGGAAGGGACTATGTCCCTCTCTGTTTATCTAGCACTTCAAGGGTGGTTGGTGTAGCTAGGCATCGATAGGCATCAAATGTATTTTTAATAAATAACTATCATTAGTAAGAAATACATTTTGAGTTCTGAGGTTTCCAGTGAATTAAATTTCTTTTAAATCTCTGATACCTGGAAAGCACTTCAGTATTTACTGAAAATATTATTTCCCTGAAGATACATCAAAGGCCAAAAGGTTATTTCATGAAGCTATTGGGATGGGAGCAATGGCTCTCCTAGCAGGACCAATAAAAGCTGGCCCATCACAAAGACATTTACAGGAAGATCCATCATAGTTTCCCGAGACCTGTTTATGTTTGAAATACCTGAAAAGTTACTGCCTTTTCTTGTTTCCTGGCCTCTGCTCCATGACTTGGACTCTCCTTTAAAATAATTTCCCCTGTGGAAGTGATCATTAATGATGGTATCTTAAGCCAAATACTACTCTCTGGATGACAAGCCAGTTAAATTTGAATTTCACTTACCTTGATTTATTTGATGCTTGTAGATTTTTTAAGCCAAATTAGTAGGCTAGCTAAATGATTGCCTAGAATGTCAAAGTGCACATAAGTAAATGTATCAGAAAGGACAGATTCAATTACTTTGCTTCCAACTCTTCTTAAGAGTTCAGTTTCTTAAATTATGCTGACCAGGATGGAGAGAGGGTACAAAAGGTAAGAACTCCTATAGAAAACTGGAGTTATGTTCCCAACACATAGGTTGAGCAGTTCACAACTGCCAATCACTCCAGCCCTAGGGCATCTGACACCCTGTTCTATACTCTGTGAGCACTGCAGTCATATGCACACACTCCAATACAGACATACAGGAATACATGACATTAACAATAAAAATAAATATTAAAATGTATTCTGAAAAAGCCCATGTTAGATGTTCTTACATAAACAACTTCTGCATGAAAACTTAAGCAAAGATTGTTTAAAGATTTGTAAAATTCTGAGCCAATCTTTTTTTTAACTTGCCTTTATATTGTCTTGGCCAAAGTATGTGAAATTTTGATGGAAGAGGAACTAAATGTGTTATGTGCTGTAAGTATTGTACATATCCATGTAAGATCTGTTTAATAAGCTTTATTCAGCCCCTACTGTTTGTCTGTGATATGAAATCTCCTCTCAGGTTTCTTATACTTGGTGAACAGGACAAACTGTAAATGATGATGATAAGAATATGAAAATAAATTTAAAGGATAAATGATCTCATGTGCCAATGGTGCTGAACAGATAATAAATAAGATAAATAGTGATTGGGAAATGGAAATACTACTGTGGCCAAGTTTAGCTCAATTTGGAAATAAAATATCAAGAGAATGGAGTGTTTTACCTGGAATTTTGAAAATGGGGATGATTTTGAGTAAAGTAGAATGTAGGAAATTGGGATGAGCAGAGAATGAACAACACTGTCCCCATATAGTAAGCTAGATCTAAATATTGAATTAAATTTTTGAATAATATTTAATAAAATGTTTTTAGTGGTAGTGTTTTATTAAAATTAATTATTTGAGCAATTTGTAGAATGTGTTATAAACATACTCCCTCCTCTTCCCCAACTCATCCCAAATTGACTGCCCTTCCCTATCTTCCCAGATTTATGACCTCTTCTTTCATTTTTAAATAACCCTTGAAGTTGTTTTATCTTGCCCATACATTCCTGGCTATGCAGCTTTTAATTATAGTATGGTTATTCTACCAAAGGCTACATTCAAAAAGAAAGTTGACTCTCCTTCTCCCAACATATCATAACTGTCAATAGCTTTCCGGCTAGGACTATAACTTCATGCTGACCTCCCCTCTCCATGCAAGGACATTTTTTCTGACTTGTGAATTTTGGTCTTGAGTTTAGTATTGGACTTGTTGCCACAACGACTGTGAGTTAATTTGTGAAACTGTTCTTTTATTGAGTGTCATCTTAGTAAAGCATCTAATGGGTTAGCCAATAAACTCGTGGAAATAACCCCAAAATTTCAGGCTCATTCTCTTCATTCCAATACTGTAACTTTCAAGTTTAGTGCATTATAAGTTGTCTGGGACAAGTTACAACTGTGTGTTCATCTATATTATTTTTAGATATGTTTATCCAGTCAGTTGTCTATTTACTAGTTTACTTCATGCAAGTAATAACTCACATTGTTTTGATGCCACCGCTGTATTGAAAATGTCATGCCAAGACTTCCTTTTCTATACTCCATGACATTAGGAAAAATTCTAATAATTCTTTTTGACCCTATTTGTTTTTACTTATTATGAGGGGTCATGGACCAATTCAGCAATTATTTTAAAAAATTAAATCCAAAGTATTCTTCAGGAAGAACAAAATGCATTTATAAAATGAAATTTAAACAATTTTTCATGATTACAGTTAAAAATAATTCCTATTGTCAAAATAAATATGATGAGTTTATATTTGTTTAAGACTGAGAGAAGGGGAAACAGTTTCCTTTTTCAAGGCATCCTTTGGTAGACTGACCATACTCTATTGAAAAGCCACGTAATCAGGAAGAATAGATGAGCAATATAAATTGGACTTGAAGGGTTTTTTGTTGTTGTTGTTGTTGTTGTTGTTGTTGTTGATTTTTAAAGACCATAACTTTGGGGAGATAGGGAAGGGTAGTAAGCTGAGAAGGATTGTGGAAGGGGTGAATATGATCAAAATATATTGCACAAACTTCTCAAAGAACTAATTTTAAAATAAATATTAATTGATAATGGTATCTTAATGGCAGCATGAACAGACATGGTTCTAGAGAAGGTGCCAAGAGTTCGGTATCTGGTTCAGCAGACAGCAGGAAGAGAGAGACATTGAGCCTGGATTGAGCTTCTGAAAACCTTAAAGTTCACCCCCAGTGACAAACTTAAATGCAACAAGATCACATCTACTCCAGCAAGGCCATACCTCCTAACAGTGCCATTCCCCAGTGACCAAAACTTCAAATCTATGAGCCTATGGGGGACATTCTTACTTAAACAATCGTATTCCACTTCCTGGCCTCCATAGGTTTGTAGTCATATCATAATGCAAAACTGCATTCAATCCAATTTCAAAAGTCTCCATAATATATAACAGTCTCAATATTATTTAGAAGTCTAAAATTCAATGTCTCTGAGATTCATGGCAATCTCCTAACTATAACCCCCTGGGAAATTAAAACCAAAAGTAGACCACATACTGTTAATATCACCAAGTGAGAATAAGACAACTACCACAATTTTGAGCCAAATTTGAAGCAAGCTTTATTTTTTTTAGAGTATACCCAAGAGCTAGCCAGTGACTGCCTCATAAATTGGGTTAAGGAGAGCAGCCCCAAATCTATTTCTTGGGCCCTTTTACAAAGTAAAATCACCAGTAGTTGCAAAGCAACAGAAAATACAGCAATAAGCAAGTACAGAAAAATTTCAAAAAACACCATGTGGTTGCTCTGTGATTAAGAAGGGTTAAGGAGGGTCAAGGAGGGTCAAAGTGGGTCATAGAGGGTCAGGGTCTTCTAAAACACAAGTTAAGGTCATGGGCTAGGGCAGGTCAGGCTCCAAGAAACAGACTTAAAAACAACCACTCTAACAATACAGCATAATGGCTCCTGCCTTCAAAGTGGAATAAGACAGAGTCCATTATACTTCCAAGATATAATGGTTCATTGTACACATTATCATTTCAAAAGGGAGGAAATGGAGCATAGTGTAGAAATACTGGACCAAAGCAAGAATGAAAACCATCTGGGCAAACTCCAAATTCTGCATCTACATGTCTGATGTCAAAGCACTCTTTATATTTCCAATTTATATTGCTTTCAGTTTTGTTGACTACAACGTACTTCTCTCTGTTAGGTTGTTTTCCACTGCCTGTTAGCAGCTCACCCTGGCAAATATCCCACAAATCTGTAATCTCCAACATTTTGGTGTTACCAAGGCAATCCAGGCTTCACCTTCACAGCTTCATGCAATAGCCTCTCTTGACCACAATGCAGAGACACACCTGACACATGCCTGGCCTCGGCAGCTTTCCTTAGCCATGAAGGGAGATTTCACAATCCCTTTCTTCTATCTTTGTCTAAAGCCAGAACCACATGGCCAAAGTTGCCAAGCTCTTCTGCTTGCTAGGGCTGGAACATGGCCCCCTCATTCAATTACACATGCATCAGCTTTCTGTTTTTGATGTTTTCCTCCACTACTTAAGCCTGGTTGTCCTGGAACCAGATCTGTAAAACAGGGTGGTCATAAACTCAGAAAGCCACTTGCCTCAGCTTCTGCTTCTGAATGCTGGAATTAAAGGAATATGTCACTACACTGGGCTCTAAACTTTAATTCCTTTTCACATGTTGGAAGCTTAGCTGCTTGGGATCATGTCCTGAGGTCACTACTCTCTTTCTTCCATCTAGCATAAGATTTTTTGTTAAATGTTTCATCTCCTTGAGCGCTGGACTTGACTATATTACATTTCCTGATGCTCCTTTACTCCTCAAACTATACATTTTGTATTTTTCCTTGTTCAGTTTGCTCCTTTACATAATAGATCTGTATAAAAGTGAGCACTAATACTCACACAGCATAGTCAATACTAGGCTATTTTGAAATCTCCTCTGCCAAGGCTGTTAACCTAAAACTCTTCAATTTATTCTCAGCTAAATTTTTTTGGACAAAGGCAGAAAGCAGCCATATTCTTTGCCAAAATATCACAAAAAAAGATCTCTAGGTCACATACTAATATTCTTGTCCTCTGAAACCTCTTGAGTCAGTTATAATTGACATTGCTCTAAGCACCACTGTCTCCCTCATTTCTACTAGTAGGGCCCATTAAACCTCACTTAAAAGGTTCAACTACTTTCCTATTCCAAAGTCTTAAAGTCCACGTTCTGCCAAAAAGAAGCACAGTCACGCCTATCAAAGCAATATCCCACTTCTGGTTCCAACTTCTGTCTTAGTTAGGGTTTCTGTTAATGTGAAGAGACACCATGACCACAGCAACTCTTATAATGGAAAACATTTTATTGGGGCTGACTTACAGGGTCAGAGGTTTTCCCATTATCATCATGATAGGAAGCATGGTGGTATGTAGGCAGACATGGTGCTGGAGAAGGAGGTGAGAGTTCTACATCTGGACTGGCAGACAGCAAGAAGAGAGAGAGACTGAGTGTACCTTGAGCTTTGAAACCCCAAACCCCACCCCCTGGTGACACACTTACTCCAACAAGGTCACACCTACTAATAGTGCTACTTCCTGGTTACCAACCATTCAAATCTGTGAACCTATGGAGGTTATTCTTATTAAAACCACCAAAAATGGTATTTTTACTTTTTTAATAGTGGTTATTTTTAAATACCATTAAGCTAACATGTAGTACCTACCACATTATTCTTAATTTTTATTTATTTATTTATTTATTTATTTATTTATTTATTTATTTATTTATTTTAGGTGTGTGGGTGTATATATGCATATCATAGAAATGCTTGAACCTATAGTGGTCAGAAAAGGCATGGGATCCCTAGAACTAGAGTTATAGACATTTATGAGCAACTATGTGGATGCTAGAAAACCAACTCCATCCTCTGTAAGAACAGCAAGTATTCTGAATCTCTAAGCCATCTCTCCAGGCCCTCCTAGACAAGCACATTATTAATAAACCAATATTTGGCCACATTTCAGTCCTGTGAAATGAGTAAACATGTCTAAATCATGCTGTGAATTATTCCTCTCAAACGCAACTCAATTTAAAGTAGGCAAATGGTTTGTATGCAGAAGGTATGCTGAGAAAGTAGGTTCTTTTTTTTTTTTTTTTTTTTTGGTAAGGCATGAACTCAGGCCTTTATAGCTTCATTCTTGGAGTTTCTAATTGTTTAAATAAGTCAGAATAAGTCAGAATCTGAAGAAGCAATTTTACCTCCCAAATAACAAGAGAAGAGAAATTCTTTTATCTGTATGTGTGTTCTCCACTTGGTGTTGCTTATCTTAATATTTCCTCAGGCTGCTTATTTCTGGTAACTCTTGCCTACTGGTCCATAGTAGATGCATGCACCAATGCCTAAATCTCCCAAGTTAACCATACATACAAGGCCCAGAAAGCTCCTGAATCAAATTTAGGGACACATATATCAAGTTCATGGGTGGGTGGGCTAGCTGAACAACCTAATGAGAAACAAGTTTTGAAGCCTCTACTGTGTCAAAAGGGAGAACTGTGAACCCATAGAAATTGAGGTGCTCAACCACTCTGCAGGAAGAATTCTCATCTTCCAGCCATGGATTAGTGAGTCATTCTTCTGTCCATTCATGATAGTGCAGACTTTTTTCCTGAGTTCATGAAAAATGCAAGTTTGGCCTTTTTCCTCAGAATATTTGAGGTTATTCAGGGTAGGGATCTTATGTGAAACTTAGGAGAAAGTCATTCAATTGTTTTTGTTGTTGATGTTGTTGTTTGCATTTAATCTTGAGAATTCTCTCTCAGCTTTCAACCAATCAAAGACAAGATAAAAAGACTCTAAAATTTACAATTTCTTCTTAGTGGCTAAGAAGTGGAACTTTTTACCATTATTGGGTGACAATACTTACTTCTTTTGGTAGATGACATGTTTAAGATTGCTGAAGTGATGATGTCAGAGTGTTCTTAATCCTCAAATTCCTGGTATACTAGTGGTGATGACTAAGCATGGCCTGCTATATATTGCTTTTTTGTTTTCTTGATTACTGTTTAATATAGAGCTTGAGGAGGAGAGTTTTCAGTTACATGGAAAACAACATTTTGACAGTGAAGTAATGTTACATTTTTGTTTTTGGAAACAGGGTCGTATATAACCAGGTTATGGAACTAAGGGTGACCTTGAACTTCTGATGCTCCTGCCACCACTTCCCAAGTGGTGGGATTGCAAATACGTGACAGCACATTTGACAAAATTAAAAAACAAATGAAATAAAATTTTAAATCTAGTCTTCTTAGATTATTTATTTGTGAGAATCCTCCAGAAAAAACAAAACAGACTAAGTAAGTAATAGGTGATAAATTTAAAAGAAACAAAAAATGATGATAGATAAATAGATGATAGATAGATAGATAGATAGATACATAGATAGATACATAGATAGAGACATTTACTGAATAACTGAGTAATTTTTATGAATAAATGTCTCATGAAACTATGTAGTGTAAGAGGTGCCATACTCTCCTAGCTACTTGCTAGATTGAAATAATACTGGGAACATGACTCTCTCCAAGTCTGAAAGTTATAAAAATAAAGAAACTACATCCAGAAATAATATTTTATCTGTTTTCTGTCATTATATAACCTAGTCAAAGTAACACATCAAACTAACCAAAAGAGAATATTATATACAGATTTGAAGTGAGGCACAATAAGGTACTTCTGCTAAGGGTCCTTGTTGTTAGATGAAGGTAGAAGTCAGTAAAGACAAATCCATTATACAACTCTCTGCCTTGCAAAACACAGTCAAAAACCTTGTTTTGCCCACCTGTGTATGGCTAGAAGTTAGCTTGGTCACAGGTATACAAAAGGCATTAACATTCTTCCAGAGGAATTATGAACAGCTGCACAAATTTATATGCAAATGAATAAATGTGTGAATGTATTTGTGCATGAATGATTTAATAAATGAAAGAATAATTTAAACCTTAGGCCATGAGGCTTCCAATATAATGAAATTTGATCAGCATCCCTAAGGGTTTGGGGTGAAAATAAAGCAAAGCTTCTACATGGGAAAGGATATTGAGAATTCTACAATTTTGTAAGATTAGGTTTTGAGCATAGAAACAGAAAAAAATAATTAAAAGATGACAAAGGCAGTTACAGTGACTTACTTACTAATATTGGAGTATTTAATTAACAACCAGAAAAAAAAACTCCATTCTTACAGAAATGTCCTGGATACTTGGGAAAGAGACAGCTCATGTGTAAATGTCACAGGACTCCAGTCATCAGAAATCACACAATGTCTGAAAGTTTCCTCTTTTCTTCTTTACATATTTTAATCAGTATTGAATTGAATTACTTTTGAATGATTTTTCAGGGACTGGAAACGAGTTAGAAAACTTAAGGGGCCAGCTGTTACTAAGGACACGGCTAAACACCAAATATCCAAGCCCCACAGTAGCATTTAAGATGCAAATAAAAAGTAATCTATTTTATGAAAACCTGGTGAAATGATAGTCCCACTGCCATCTGGACCATTACTCAAAACTTGAACATGACTTGTGTCAAAAAGAAAGAATTTTGTGTCTAGAGAGACAGCTGAGCTGGGAAAAGCCATTGCCACCCTTTCATAGGACCTGGGTTTGGCTCCCAGTAACCACTGGTTGCTCACAGCTGTCTGTAACTACTGTTCAAGGGGCTCCTAAGCCTTTTTACATCTCTAAGAGTACTAGGCATATATCTGGTAAATAGACATACATAGATTCAGGCAAAATAACCACATACATAAAGTCTCACCAACATGCTGCCCAAATGTGAGCTGAACAAGGACTACACCAATGGACATGCCAAATGAGAAAAGTCCACAATACCTCAGCCCTACACAAAGAAATACAGGCAAGTGAAGGAAGCTGGGAGCAGGAAAGCTAGCCTTCCAGGGACGAGCACATCAACTGCTTGTCCAGTGCCAAATGGTCACCCCTGAAAATATACATAGGTAACATGCTACAGATCAAGCATATGTGTATATAATATATGATTTGATATATATGTATATGATATATGTGATATAATACACATCATATACATATAATGTGTGCAATAACAATAAAAAAGAGGTCATGAATTTGAAGGAGATGGGTAAGGGTATATTGGAGGGTTTGCAGGTAGAAAGGGGAAGGGAGAGATGTAATGATATTGTAATATCAAAAATAAAATAAATAAATGTTTTAAGTAATAATGAATTTTGGCTGGGTGGTAGTGGTACACGCCTTTAATTCCAGCACTTGGGTGGCAGAGCCAGGCAGATCTCTGTGAGTTCAAGGCCTGCCTGGGCTATAGAGTAAGTTCCAGGAAAGGTGCCAAAGCTACACAGAGAAACCCTGTCTCGAAAAACAAAACAAAACAAAAAACAAACAAAAAGGTAATAATGAATTTCAATGATGTTTGTCGGTAGTGAATCTGTATATAACTTTTTTGTTTCTCTCAGTTTCTCAATATTGTCTAAACAGACTTTAACAGGTTGATAGTAGCATTACAGTGAAAAATCTATATATAATTCCATTTTAAAACACCAACTTTACATAGATCCATTTGGTTATATATGTTAATGATGATCTTATAAACTCCCATAGTTGGCTTTAAAATACTAAATAAATGTTTAAAACTTCTCTTAAGAAATTCTTGAGGGGGTGTCTTCCATCACAGATTAGACTCTCTGCATACGGGAGACAGTTGTGTAGCTGGGTCTGTTTGAGGGGCCCCTGGCAGTGTGATCAGGATCTATCCCTGGTGCATGAGCCAGCTTTCTGGAGTCTATTACCTATGGTCAGACACCTTGACACCTTGCTCACCCTTGATACAGTGGGGAGGGGCTTGGTCCTGCTTCAATTGAATGTACCAGGCTTTGATGTTACCCCATGGGAGGATTTACCCTTTTGTAGGAGGAGCTAATTTACCCTTTTGTAAGGGGTGGACCTGCGGGGGTGAAGGAGGGATGAGAGGAGTATCTGTGGTTGGTATGTAAAATGAATAAAAAAATTAAATGAAAAAATTCTAAGGGAATTGAATGTGCCACCACGTTGTGCCATTTGACTTATGAAGCTCAGTGTCTTAAGACTAGGAATGATAACCCAATTAAAAGGAGATATAAAGGACGATCTTGATATATAAAATGAAAGAAGGAAAGAAAGACAGAACATTGGAAACTATTTAAAATTCACTCTGTTTAAAGTATTTTGATAGGTAATCACTAGAATCTTGATTGAGGACATACTCATTTTGCAAACGTACTTTGTAAAGTGAATTCTATTAGGAATAATTTTAACAATTTATTTATTTTTATTTTGTAGTTGTTTACTTGCTTGTATGTGTGTGTGTATTGCATGCATGCCTGGTGACTGAAGAGGCCACAAGAGTGTGCTGGATCCCTTGAAACTGGAGTCACAGATCATTGTGAGAAACCATGTGGGTTCTGGGAACTGAACTGAGGTTCTCTGGAAAAGCAGCCAATGTTTAACCTCTGAGCTATCTCTCCAGCCCTGCTTTATTAGATTTTAGGGGATATAGAGTAGCAATAAAGCCACAACATGAAGGACAAATGAAGTGACCTAATCCATAAATCACTCTGTGATCTTCCGCCATTTGTTGTCATTCTGGAAGCCTCAGTGTTCTTATCAGTTTGATATTGGTGACCCACCAGAAAAGTTCTAAAAGCTCTGCCAAGTTTGAGCCATGTGATCCTCTATGGAAGACTCATGGCTGGGAAATTATTCATACAGACTATAAGGGCAGATGTTCTCAAAGAGATTTGTCTAATGTTTAACTTGTTGAAAAGCCAGCATGCAATGCAATTATATCAAACCAATTAGCTTCTTTGAAAAAAAAAGTTATGACATAAATTCTAGAAATTATGGTGACTCTCATGCATGTTTTGTATCTGTTAATTCAAGGGAATTTTAATGAGTAAAATTAATATCTGATATTCTTGTTATTATGTTACATTCTTTCTCTAAATTATGTATGTGTGGCAGTGGGGAGAGCACACGCATTTGAGCACAGATGTCTGTAAAGCTCAGAAGTGTGGGGTTATCTTGGGGCTGGAGTTATACACAGTTGGGAACTGCTAGAAGTGGGTGTTCAGAATCAAATTCAGGTCCTTTGCAAGAGCAGTGTGATCGCCTAACTTTTAAGATGTCTCTCCAGCCCTCCTATATCATCTTTATATATTTGTTTTTCTCAGTATCTAACTTATAAGAATGCACACAAACACATAGCCCTATTCTGATGAAAACAGAGAAAGTAATTAATTAATTAAAAGATTAATCATCTTCTTTGGCTCCACTTAGAACTGTTTATTCTCAAAGATAAAATATTTCCTCCCTAGATTTTAAACTTCTGGAAATAATACTCTAAATTTAACTTATCTTCATAATCCTCACTCTTAGTTCCAACATCAACAAAAACTCTTATATTTAGAAAGTAATCAGTAATAGTTAAATAATTAACTGGAACAGAACGGTATCACATAATGATGGGATAAAATTATTTTCTTCAAAAGCATAGGACTAATGAAAGTAAAATTGAATGAAGAAATGTATTGAGATGGATTACACCATGCAGTGCATAAGAAAATATTTGTTACCTCTGCCCTGTCTTGTATCTAAACTGGAACTGTGCTTATGTACCTACCAAAATGCATACTGAAGGCTTCATAGAGGTTGCTGTAATCAGGTAAAAAGTTTGGGAATTACTGCTTTCAATCTGGAGGGAAAAAAAAGCTGAATTGTATGGAGAGTGGCTATGTTGAGATGAAATGAATGGATGGAGAGATGACAGTCACTCAAAAATTAGGATATGAGAAAAAAATTGAACACAGTCAAATGGCAAGTTAAAGAGACAAATATCTTGGAAGATTCAAGAAACAGAATAATAATGAGAACAGGTGAAACAATGGATTAGACACAAGCCACTCACGGAAGAACACTAGGGGCAACAACTGAGAAAAAAGCAAGGGACAAGGTTATATTTGTATTGACCAGACAGAAGGATTAGGTTTCATTGTGGGACTAAGGAAAAGCCGTTAGTGTTTTGACAAAACAGTCTAACTTGTGAAAGGCTATCTATGAAAGTTGTATTTGAATGATGCTGCACGAAAGCTTGAGTCAAATGCAAAAAAAAAAGTTGTCAGTCTAGTGATGGATAATAGAGCTGACAAGAGAGGTGAGATGAAGCAGAGTGAAGGTGACATGCTGGATGGTGTTCCTGGGTCAGGAGTGATACCTAGAGTGGGTTTCTGTTGTGTAAACAAACGACCGTATAGGATCCTAGTATGCTGATTAAAATAGCCCAATGTAGAATAAAATAATGAAGCTTGGAACCAAAGGAATTTGTCCTTCTGATTAATGAATGTTCCTCAAGACAATAGAACATTTCCTATGTTCTTATAGATGAAAACATAGCTCACCAGACCTTCACTGTAGTACAACACAGCTGTTTTTGAACACCATTGATGTAACTAGGAGCTGATGACTGATGTTCAAGTATGTCAGGAAAAGGATGGAGAATGAAACAAAATAGTGGCAAAGGATACCAAGCCCTTCAAATGCACCTTCCCTCCTGTCTACCAATTATTACCATGCTCTTAGATTTCTCGACTGAGCCATAAGGGGAAAAACATGTTTTAAATTGGCCCAGGGGGAAACGTCTCAGCTCATTTATCTCCTATGAAAGAAATGTCTAACTTATGACCACCTAACTTATGACCACATCTCAGCTCTGTTCAGAGGTTCCTAACACATTCTCCTCCCCATTCCCTTAAATACAACTGAGAATAAATTCTTAAAGATCCAGTCGAAGCAAAGATATTCTTAGTTTCTTATTACTTAGTAATTATGGGATGTAGTTGTAATCACACCTGAAGTAAAGCGATTTTCAGTGCAGGGCTTATCAGACTGAAATATGGTTGATACACCAATGACAGATGGATCTGTTGACACCAGGATATGAAGACCACTTAGGTGAAAGGAAATAAATTGTGCAGACTTGATGAGAAGCATCATCCAAATCGATCTTCAACCACAGCGCACAAGAGCTGGTTTTGCAAGGAGCACAAGCTGATTCCTACCACACAGGGTATTCCTCTCTTGTCACCTACCCCCAATGCATAATTTTGTGTGGCATTCCAGAATGAAGCCAAGAAAAGTAACCCACGATGGCTTTGGAACACTCATTTATCGTTTTAACTGTTCCTATAATCCCATTATTTTATTTCCTTGATGTGTGAGGCACCTCATGCAAGAATAATCACCACTACTAGAGATTTGCCCTCCAATGTCCTCTGACTATAAACTATTTTATGTATCTAATTCAGTAAAACTGTCATCATTTTCCCAGTGAAGGATTACACTGTAAAATGGATTATTCTCACACATTTGCCAAACTAGCATTTCATATGAACATCCATGACTGTATCATGGGTGCTGATGCAGCATGAAAATAAATAACTCAGAGTAAATAAATAACTGAAGGTGACAGGAAACATTAAGAGGCAAGTATCTGATCACCACACACGTTTGTTCTGGGCTTTACCAATGGAACATGGTTTGAAGTTATTATTTGAAAGTCATCAAAAAGTACTGTCATTGATGTCATTTATCTCACAAGTAATAATTTACAAACCCCTTGGACTATGATGGTCATCACAAGAGACTTTTCAAAAGCCATGTATGTCCTCCATAGCCACAAAGTTCTGATAAATTCAGTTAAATACAATGATAGATTAAAAAAAATATTGGCATCCTTTCTTAGAAAGGTTTTGACTTCCATTGTGTATAAGTTTGTTCCGAATTAAAATATCATGTATTTTGGGGTGTCTCCTCAAAACTTAAGCAATACATAAAATACAATAAAACTTTTAAGACTCAGGAAACTATTGACAAGTGTCAGGATGTGTTTGAAACTTAGAAGATTCACACTCCACATCTCTGAGTTTGCATAAGCAGCAACAGCTGCTGGGCAAGAACTGACAGGTTGAGCTGTGAATGGACAATCCAGCTGAGAATTTCAGGGTGTACTTTTATGACTCATTACCCAGGCTAGGGTGGGCTTTCTGGTGATGTACCTGCCTTTAAATCTTCCATGTTTCTGAAACAAAGACCTGACCCATATCATTGTAAGAAATCCCAATGAATTCATAAACTCAGCAAGTAGGACTTTGGTAGAATTATTACCTTGTTCTGTAGTAGGTTCCCTATGTGGAGTACACAGACGCTTGTTCACATCTCCCCAGTAAAAGCCACACAGAGCCTTCTAAGTAACAGACAGATCCCTTACCTAGTTTTCTGTCATAGCCTAAGTGGTGTAAAATAATCTTTAAGCCATTTCTGATCTTTCACTCTGATAACATGGTTTAATAAAGATTATCTAAAACTTAGCAAGAATGAAATTGTATATCATACTACAGTAGGCCCTGAGAATCTCAACATAGCTGAATCATACAACAAAGACCATAAAATAGCCGTTATGGATATGATAGAGGTCCTTAAAGAGGGAATGAATAAATCTCTTAAAGAAATCAATGAAAAACACAAAAATATAGTACAAAGATGTGAATAAAATAATTTAAGACTCAAAAATGGAAATAGAATCAGCAAAGAAAACCAAACTAAAGGAAATCTGGAAGTGAAAAATTTAAGAACCTGAACAGGAACCTCAGAGACAAGTCTAACCAACAAGGATGCAAGAGATGGAAGAAAAAAAAATCTTAGAAACTGAATATAAGATATATTAAATAGATACCTCACTCAAAAAAATGTTAAATCTATAAAAATCCTGGCAAAAACCATCTGGGAAATCTGAGACTTTCTGAAAAACTCAAACCTAATAATAATAATAGGAATAGAGTGGAAAGTTACACAGGTCAAAGGCAAATAAAATATTTTCAGCACAATCATAGAAGAAAATTTTCCTAACTTGAATAAGATGTCTATCAAGGTACAAAAAGTATACAGCATACCCATATAAACTGAACCAGAATAAAAGTTCCCCATAGCACATACCAATCAAATTATTAAATGTACAGAAAAAAAGAATATTAAAAGCTGCAAGGGTGAAAGACCAAGTAACATATAAAGGCTGACCTATCAGAATTATTCCTGGATTCTCAATGGAGACTCTAAAATTCAGAAGGACTTGGGCAGGTAGGTGTAGCCAGATGTTTCTCTGGTCCTGCCTGACCCTGTGGTCCAGATGAATCTCTCCCACCCACAGTCCTGCAGCCACTTATAAAATAATTACTCAGAGGCTTATATTAATTACAAACTGTATGGCCTATGGCTCAAGCTTCTTGCTAGCTAGCTCTTATAACTTAACTCAACCCATTTCTATTAATCTATGCCTTACAACATGGCTTCATGGCTTCCAGGACTTTCACATCTTGCTTCTCCAGGCAACTGCTAGCAGTGTCTCACTAACTCTCCTTTCTTCTCCCCTCTCTGTAGTTTGAATATACTGCCTAACCTTATTCTGCCTTGCCATTGGCCGAACAGCTTTGTTTATCAACCAATCAAAGCAACACATATTTACAGTGTAGGGAAAGACATCTCAGAGCAGGCAGGTGTACTATAGACATTAAAAGACCACAGATGCCAGTCTAGAATACTATAGACAGCAAAAGTTTTAATCACAATAGATGGATAAAATAAGATATTCCAGAATAAACCATATTTAAGCTATGTCTGTCTACAAATCCAGCCCTACAGCAGGAAAACTTCAACCTAAAGAGGTTAGCTACACCCAAGAAAACACAAGGAATAAATAATCCCAGCCCAGTAGATCAAAAGAGGGAAACACAAACACGCATATCAACAGAAAAATAACAGTAGTCAAAAAACTCTACTCACTGATAACTCTCAACATCAACTGCTTCAATTCTGCCAATAAAAAGACACTTACTAACAGAAGAGATGTCAAAATAAGATCTTTTCTTCTGCTGCATCCAAGAAACACACCTCAACATCAAGAATGTACATCATCTCAGGGTAAAAGGATGGAAAAAGGTATTCTAAGCAAAGAGCCTAAGAAGCAAGCAAACACTAATGAAAAGTGATAGGAAAGGACACTACAAACTCATCAAAGAAAAAATCCACCAAAAGGGCATCACAATTTTTCACTTCACCAAAAGTGAGAGTACTCAAGAATGTATAAAAAAAAAAAGCCACCGCCACTACCACCACCACCAACAACAAGAGCAAACAGTACTACAGTTTAAATCACATATTGACCTTTCCTTGCACACTGAAAACAGGGGAATTCAGTAACCCATTCTGGCCATTAAAAACTCATCCAAACAAAAATAAAAATAAAGAAATGCTGTAGCTAACTCGGGCTATAAAGCAAATGGATGTACTATATTTACAGAATGCTTCACACAAACACAAAAGAATATACCTTCTTCTCAGCACCTCATGAAACTATCTCCAAAACTGGCCACAGACAATTTACATACATAACACAAGCATGTCTCAATGGGTACAAATAAATTGAAATAACACGCTGCATCCCATCAGAGCAACACAAATTAAAGCTGGGTATCAAGAACAGAAACAACAAAAAGCTTACAAACTCATAGGAACTGAATAATTCACTCCTGAATAAAAAGTGGGTCATGACAGAAATTAATAAGAAAGTTAAGACTGTCAGAGACCAAACATGGACCATGGAAAAGTACTGGCTAAGCCAGAGAACAAGCCCCTACCCTAAACCAAAGATAAAGAACAGGTCAGGCAGGTCAGGTAGCATAGCAACAGAACAATGGGCCCTGACCAGTGACCTTACCACCTAGCAGCCTCACGGACTTGCACGACTTGCACATAGCCCTTCACCTGCATGTCCCCCTTCACCTGCATGTACTGCATGTCGTGCACCCCTTCCCTCCTTCCCTCCCCCTCCCATACTATAAAAGCCTTGCTGAGGAGAATAAAATTTGCAGTTTGATCAGAACACACTGTCTTGCTGTCGTCCTCTCCTGTCTCCCCCATCCCTCTCATTCTCTCCCACAGGTGGGTCGCCCCCGTTGGTTGACACCCCGCTGGCCGGGGGAAAAGACTTTCTAGAAGAATGAAAACTAATACATGACATGCTTATCAACTGATGGAATTAGTATAGTAAAAATGACCATCCTACCAAATGCAATATGGAGATTCAAAGCAATCCCCATCAAAATTTCAACATAATTCTTCCCAGACCTTTAACAATACTCAGTTTCATATATAAACACACACACACAAAAAAAAAAAACCAGAATAGCTAAAACAATCCTGAGTGATAAAAAAAACTGAACTGCTGTAGGCATCACCATTCCAAACTTCAAGAAATTCTACAGAGCTATAGTAACCAAACTAGCATGGAACTGGCTCAAAAACAGACATGTTAATCAATGGAATTGAATTGAAGACACAAACATAAATTCACACACCTATGGACACCTGAGTTTTTATAAAGAAGCCAGAAATACACGCTTGGAAAAAAGACAGATCTTCAGCACAGGGTTCCAGTCAAACTGGATGGCTACATATAGAAGAACACAAGTAAATCCATATTTTTCACCCTGCGGAACAACTCTAGATGGACCAATGACTTCAACATAAAACCAGATACACTGAAACTGACAGAAGGGAAACTGGAGAATAGCCATGAACTCATTGGCACAGGAGTAGAATTTCTAAACAGAACACCATTAGCATGGGCACTAAAATTAATAATAAATAAATGTGACCTCATGATACTGAAAAGCTTCTGTACTGCAAAGTGTCAGCCTACAGAACTGGGAAAGGTTTATACCAACTCCACACCCCAAAGAGGACTCATAACTAAAATATATAAAGAACTAAAAAAAAAAAACCTCAATTAAAAATGAGGGGCATCTCTAAACAAAATTCTGAAAAGAAGTTCAAATGGCTAAGAAACACTTAAACTTCAAAAGCCTTAGTCATGATGGAAATGCAAATCAAAACTACTATGAGATTTCATCTTACAGACATCAGATTGGCTAAGACCAATAAAATTAATGACAACTCATGCTGGAAAGATGGAGAGCAAGGGGAACATGCATCTGTTGCTGTTGCTAATACGAACTTGTATAGCTACTATGGAAATCAGTGTGACAATTCCTCAGGAGGACAAAAATTGTTATACTTCAAGTTTCAGCTATACTATTCTTGGGCATATACCCAAAAGATGTTTCATCCTATCAGAGACACTTTCTCAACCATGTTCATTGTTGCTCTATTCATACTAGCCAGAAACTGGAAACAACCTAGATATCCCTCAAGAGATGAATGGATAAAGTAAATGTGGTATTTTACACAATGGAATATTACTTAGCCATTATAAAAAAAAAAAGGAAATCATGAAATTTTCAGGTAAATGGATGGAACTAAAAACAAAACATTCTGAGTGAGGTAACCTAAATGCAGAAAGACAAATGTAGTATGTATATGTTTATATGTTGATATTAGCTGCTAAGTCAATGATAACCAGGCTACAACCCATAGAACCACAGAGGTTAAAGAGTAATGGACTAGAACAGACAAATAGATCTCACAAGGAAAGGAAAATAGAACAGATAGTTATGGATGCCTGGGTTGGGATATTGGAAGGTGTGGATCAAATGGTCAGGGGATAGGGAGGAAGGGGACAAGAGAAGGGATACAGGGAGAGATGGCTAAACTTAAGGGTCATTTCAGGGATAGAACAAATTCATAATACAGTATAAGCTTCATAAAATATATACATATATTAAGGGTATCTAAATGAAATCGTCAAATAATGGAGTAGACAGAACCACAACTGTCCATCTCTTGTCACAAAATGAAACTTCCAGTACCTTCATTGCGTTGCATTTAGCTGAGTAGTTAACCAAAGGGGTCCCATGGAAACCCTACAAAAACCTATGCTATTACCAAGATTGACTGACAGCAAGACCCCATATACAGCACCCACACAACTCTGTGAACATGGAGACACTGATCTGATGCCTACACAGAGCATTCACCCAAGTGTCTTTGGTACAGGAATGACTCTGTACGCTATCAAAAGAGAACTATAAACACAACCCAGTCACAAAACCTTTTATATACAATGGTGTCCTACCTGCAAAATATGCAAGGGCAACAGTGGCACAAACCTTGCTAAGTAACTAACCAATATCTGATTTGGCTTAGAGCCTGCTCCACAAGATGGATCCCATACCACAAACTGCTTGCATGACCAAGAACCTGAGACTAGCTAGCCCAGTAACCTAGGGTAAAATCAAGTACTACTACTCTTAAAAGTTCCTTTAAAAAAAAAAACAGCAGTTAAATGACTACTACTGACATTCTGCTATACTCAAAAATCAGTGGCTTGTTCAGACTTCATCAGAAAAACTTTCTTGTGCGAGAGATGGAGACAAAGACAAAGACCCACAGCCAGACTTTATTCTGAGAATGAGAGACCCTTAACACTTAGCCTTAAACAGGGTATTCTGTCAAATCCCTCCCCTCAGGGTTTAAGGAACCCCAAGGAAGTAGAGGCAGAAAGATTCTAAGAGCAAAGGGGGATGAAGAATGGAGTATACCCATAGAACAAGGCCCTCTAAATCAACAGGATTGAGCACATATGAGCTCACAGAGACTGAAACAGCATGCACAGGGTCTGCATGGGTCTATACCAGATGGGACCCTAGAGCTAAAAAGAGATGTAGACACACGGTCCCATCCCTAACCCAGAATCAATCTCCAATGATAACCACTTGTAAATGAAAGTTTAGATTTCTTCAAAAGAGTCTCACTAGGGAAACAAACTACTCTTGAGGATCAGCCACATGCCTAGCACTAGATGGCCAACAGAGAACATGACATCATTGGAGGTTTCTTTTGTCATAATGTCTTGTCAGGCTTTTTAAAACTTTTGTATTTATTTTACTATATTAACATTATCTCTTTCTTTTTATCATACAAGTCTTTTCCATGTATATTGTGGCTTCCAGTTTAGTGTTTTATGGGATTCCTAAGTGTGCTAACAAGTTGGTCTCTGCCTTTATAGCTGTTCTGTGTACTTCTTGAACACATTTCTTTCTATTGGCTTGTCTTGATCAATTTTGATGTGATAGTTTTATCTTATGTATATTTTATTTTGTTATATTTTACAAAATAATTGAATAAGCAAATAAATGAAAACCTAGGCACTAGAATAAAGGTTAACTAACTATCATTTATAAATGCTGGGAGAGGGAAAATCAGTTTTCTCCAATGGGTGACACTGGGTATATCAACAACTCCAGGGCAGGCCTCATGTTGAGGAGAACTTGGCCAACATATAAAGGACTCCACAGATTTGTGTGTGTGTGTGTTTCTGTTGGGGATGTGTTTTTACTTTTTTTTCTTTGTTTTGGGAGATTTTGTAGTTGTACTGGGTTTTGATTTTTAAGAAAAAACTTAAAGATTTGTTTTAAATAAGAAAACATATAATAAAAAAGCAGTTTGAATCTAGAAGTTGGACATTGACATGTTGGAGGGGCGTGCATCTTTCCAAACCTCTGTCTTCTCCCATGTTTCTAACATGGCTTCTTCTCACCCAGCCTTTGTGTTACTTTGTTTGCTTTGCCATTTGGCTTGATATAGTATGACTTCACTTTTTCCCCCTGTCTCTGAAGATCTCCCTCTATGTCAACCATGTTGTGTTCTATACAGGAGTCTTCAATAATTTCTAGTGCCTGAGGACAAAATTCAATACTATGATTCATCTTCTGTCAAGAGCTTTGCTTTGTACAAATTTTGATCACAATTGAACAGAATATTTCAATTGCCTCATGTAAAGTCTCGTCAATATGATGGTATATTTTCTTTATTCTTTTGACACCTTCTGGCTGTAGCAAATGCTTCACAGTCAATTAAATCTTTGCTCATGACCAATGAAGGAAAGTGGCCAAACAGATACCAAACCATCAACTCAAACACCTGTATTCCGTATCTGTTTTACTGGATGTAGAAGGTCGTGGGCATTTTGAAAATTTTATCTGAAGCTCAACACAGGTAGAGAGTTAGTTCTTGAGTAAATCAACTGGAGTTAAGGCGTTAAGTACCCAGAAAATATCTCTGAATGCCTCCCCTGTTTCTTTTTCTTATATGTCAAGGAGATTTCTAGGAAATATTTGTAATACTGTATAGATTTTTTTCATCGCGAACAATTTGAGAAGTGTGGTACAAAAGAAAGAGACCTAGAAATAATATAGGAGGTTATTGGTTTATTACAATGGAATTTAATTTATCATTGTTGGATATGCGTGTAGGTGTGGGTGTGCACATGTCAGAGAATTCAGATGGAGAGCAAAAGGCAACTTATAGGAGTTGGCCTCTTCTCTTTCCTAGAATCCAGGAATTGAACTCAGGACACCAGGCTTGCATGACAAGTGCTTCTACCTGCTAAGCTAACATCCCAAATGAGATATTTTTTTTAATTTTACTTTACTTTAAATTGCACATTGCTTCTATATTTATAATTGAACTCTTTCCACTTCTGATATTAAAATAGATTTCACAATTGGTCAATATTTCACACTTCTTCCACACAACAGTCTTTCAATTTGTTACTTCAGATTTGTGAAAACACGAAGATAAATTGAATATGCATTTTGATTTGGAAAACAGGAATTCTTCAGTGAAAGTTCCAGAAAAGAAATAGTTAAAGAATTTGAAGATATCTGAGTTAGAACCATGGTCCTAAGTAAGCAAAAACCATTTATAATAATAAAATATTGAAAAGCATGGCTTTATGTAAGATATGCAACTTTTTCCTAAGCTGTGCAATGTTATTTGAATGAATACCGACAGTTCTTAGCATGGGTAGTGTATCTGAATCACTCAAAACATAGCAAAGATAAAATTGAGGTGAAATTTATTGTAGTTGTTGTTACTTGTTTATATTACAATATTGTGTATTTACAAATGTGGATGTTTTAACATAAAATGTCCCAAGTTTGCTACCTGAGAACAATGATGTCTACAGTCTTTGACAGAACAAAAAAAATTGAATTTAGTGCAAGTAATCCTGCCTGGAAAGCTCAGCGTTTGATTGCTGTAGATTTTAAATGTATTTCAGCCAGATGCCTGTATCAGCCTTCCTAACAGGCTCTTCCTGTGCTCTACCAAATGGATACTTTCCAGCTACTCACACAAAAGGAATAATGATTTGGTTATTGCCCAGAGAAGAGTCTTTGCTTTTCCTCACCACAAAGCTCTCCATCAGAATTAGACAGTCACATTCTTAATTCTACACAACATGATATAAGAATAAGTCCCTTTGGAGAAGACTACTAACTTGAAGAAAATACCAATGCTGAAATTCTTCAGGCTCCACTCTTATTACACTTTGCAGTTTACAGACCCTGCTCTTAGCTACTGTGCCATTATTCAACCATGAAGTGAGAGTCAGCTACTAAATATGGTGGTAAAGTAAAGTAGTAAAGTTCTTAGCAACTGCAAATTAATTGGTTTAAAATCCCTCAGCCTGGATTATTTTAAAGACATCCCTTTGAACTGGATAATTCTAAGACTGTGAGTTCAAAGAGAGCATAGACTATCTTGATTTCACTGTTAGAAATCAGTGCCACCACAATGACTGAATTTTTCTGGGAACATGCTCATTAGAACCTTGATTGTTTCACTTGACATGAATCCCCTTCCTTGAGTTGCCAGAGAGTCTGCACTCTTACCTGTTGTAACCCTCTTGTATATCTACATCTCACATAACACTGCAGACACCTGAAGGCTGTGCAGCCAGAATATAACTCATTTCCAGTCCTGATTCAGATACATGTCATACCCTGTTTGTTAGAAGCATTTCCATAGTAGAACGTTATAAAAAATAAATCCATTGTGTATTATTTCTCTCAATGTAATAGCTCTAAATTTTCTTTGCTAACAAAATGCCTCTGCTCATTGAATTTTTCAAAAATAATCATATTTCAATTATTTTTAACAAAATAATACATTTTACAATGATAATTTTACATATACATATATCATGGTGCTTTGATCATGTTCACCACCAACTCCCTTTCCCTTCCCTCATCTACCTCATTCTGGCTTCCATCCCTCCAAATAGCCCCTGTTCTTCACATGCATATTCTGCATATGTTTGAATGTGGACCAATGTATGAGTGAAGATGAAATATTTTCTCTCTCTTCCTCTCATACGCTCTGTTGTTTTCCCGATTCCTTTAGACAGGTTCCCTCTATAAGTCCTCTCCTCTATTACTTTTAGACACAATAATTATACATGTGCACAAGTATTTGAACATAGATTCTCCTTATGAGGAAAACAAACGTGACATTTGTTTTGCTGAATCTGCCTTATTTAACTAAGGTGATAGCTCTGCTTCCATACAACATCCTGACATAATTATAACTGAATAAAAACTCCATTGTATAAATATGCTATGTGTATTGTATCTACTCCCATGCTCATGGGCATCCAGATTGTTTCTATATATTGGCTGTTGTAGATAATGCAGCAATAAACCCCCTTGTACAAGAATCTCTGTGGTATGTTGACTTAGATTCCTTCAGGTATATAACTAAGAGTCTTGTAGACAGATTATATGATAGTTGTGGTTTCACATTTTTTGAGGAACTTCCATCTTTATTTTTGTTCTTTTTTATTTCTCTTTCTGGTGTGTGTGTGTGTGTGTGTGTGTGTGTGTGTGTATTTATTCAAAGTGTATGTACATGTGGGAGTGGACATGCTCATCTGTGCACAAGCATTTGGAGGCCAGACATTGATAGTGAGTGTCTGTCTCCTTCTTTCTCTGTCTAATTTTGAGACAGGGTCTGTCACTGTAACTAGAGCTGATTGATTTGGTTATGCTGGCTAGCTAGTAAGCTTCAGAAATTTTCCTGTCTCCCCCTCTGCAACCTGGCATTAAAAAAAGAGTACCACCACACCTAGCTTTTTACATGGGTTTAGGAATCCAAACTCAGGCCCTCAATATCACATGGCAAGCATTCTAACAACTGCGTCATCTGCCAAGCACCTAAATTTTCTTCTTCTTATTGTTATCATCATTACTATTACTATTATTATTTTCATAGTATCTAAACTAAGACATGTTCCCACCATCAATGTGCGAGTCAAAATACCATTGAGATATCTGTACATTCATAATTATCATTACATTATTCATAATAGCCAAGACATGAACAAAGATCATCAACACAGGGGTGAGTAAAGCAAATATGTTATATTAAGTACAAAGTGGAGTTTCTCCATTCTCACCAGGATTTGTTGCCACCTGTTTCTTGACGATAGCCATTCTGACTGGAGTGAGATGTCATCTTAACGTATTTATCATTTCCCTGATGGCTGACAGCATTGAACATTTTTTTAATTTCATATTTCTTCTTTTGTGACCAGTGTCAATTCACTACCCCACTTATAGATCAGAAATAGTGTTTCCAGCATTTTAATTTATTTGGAGTTATTAACATATTCTAATTATTACTCTCCTCTGTGGGATAGTTAGCAAATATTCTGCACACATTCTGTCAGCTCCACCCTGCTGATTGTGTGTTTATGTCCACAAAGGCTTTTTGGTTTCATGTAAACCCACATGTCAACTCTTGCTGTGGCTTCCTGAGCTACAGCATTCCTTTCAGAAAGTTCCTACACACACCTATGAAGTGTTTTCCTCAGCAGATTCACAATTTCAGTGTAGTTGGTTTTCCTGTGTCCCGCCCAGTCCACAGCCACTCAGACCCAAGTAAAGACACAGAGGCTTATATTAATTAAAACTGCTCAGCCATTAGCTCAGGCTTCCTACTAACTAGCTCTTACATTTAGACTCAGCCCATTTCTTTTAATGTATATGTCACCATGTTTTCTGTGGCTTTACCTGTGTGCCATTACATGCTGATCCCTGGACTGTGGGCTGGCATCTCCTGATTCAGTCTTCCTCTTCCCAGAATTCTCCTTCTCTGCTTGTCCTGCCTATACTTCCTTCCTGGCTACTGGCCAATCAGCATTTTATTAAACCAGTGTACAAAAGCATTATCCCACAGCAATTCAGTTTAACATGACTTTTGTACAGGGTAAGAATGGGGTTCTCATTTCATCCTTCTACATATAGTAATCCAGTTTTCCAGGCCCTTTTGTTGAAAATACTGTCTTTTCTCCAATGAATGCATTTACACTTTTGCTACAGCCATGTAGTCATCTTTATGAGTCATCTATTTGATTTCACTGAACTAAATGACTGTTGAGGGCAGATATCACACTATTTTCCCTACTCTGGTTCTATAGTATAATTCAAATTTGGACTTTTTTTTTTGCCTGGGATTGCTTTAGCTATTAAAGGTATTTTGTTCTTCCATACAAATTTTAGGATTGTTTTTATTATTGCATCATTGGAATCTTGAAAACAATTCTGTTAAAACTCACAGATTGCTTTATGAATTTTAACAGTCATTTTTACCATGTTAATTGTTGATCCACAGGCATGGGGGGGGCATACAATCTTCTAGAGTAATCTTAAATTTCTTTCTTTGGTGTTATAAACTTGTCATTGCAGAGGAATCTGTCGTCTTCTTGGTTATTGATCCATAGATGTATTTCTTTGCTATTAGTTTAATTTGAATCGATAGTGGATTTTTGTCCTGTTTCTTTGTTAGCTAAATTGTTACTGTCATATATGAAAGCTACTGATTCTTATATGCTGATTTTATATTCTGTTACACTGTTGGAAGTGATTATCAGATCCAAAAGTGTTTTGGTGAAGTTTTTGGGATCTTTTAAATATACATCATGTCATCTTCAAATAGGAATAATGTCTGCTCTCACTTTCCTATCTGTATCTCTTTCCTTTATTTATCTTATTTCACTGCTCGAGTGAAACATCAAGGACAATATTTAAATAATATTGGGGAAAATAGACACAGTGACATCTTCCCTAAGTTTAGAGGGAATGATATCAATCCATCCCCATTTAAGATACTGTTGGATGTGAGTTTTTCATATATAGTGTTTAATATATTAAGGTATACTCTCTGTGTTCCTTGTTTTTAGGGGTTTTATCATGAAAGAATGTTGGACTTTGCCAATGGCCTTTTGATATGGTCATGTGATTTCTGTCTGCTATATTTATATACTATATACCACATATTGCTTTGTACATTTTGAACTATATTTGCATCCCCAAAATAACAGTATTTTACACAAAGTTATTTTTCCCAGAGCTCCTGAGCTGGTTCATTAGTCATATATTTAAAAATAATCTTGACTCTACAGATAATATATGTGCATATAATATTATTTTTAAATATTAATTTTGTTCACCTAAAATGAAGATGCTTGTATAGTCCTCAGGATTTCAGTACTCCCCAAGAGCATTGTCTTAGAATTCAGGACACTGGTAATAATTTTTTATTGTTACATTCCATTTATTATATGGGAGCTATACACATGCACATTATACCTATGGAGGTCATAAAACAACTTCCAAAAGTTAGTTCTTGCCATCCAGCAAATGGGTCCCAGATGTCATCAGGCCTCAGGTCCCCAGAACAACAGACCATGTTTCTATAAATATTTACAGATAAACAATTATAACTTTCCTGTCTGCCATTCCTAAAATATTCAAGAAACAGGAAATGTGAAACTTCAGCAAGCATTCTGAGCATTCCTTCTTTCAGTGAGACAGGAGCACAGCACTCCTGTTGAAACTTGCATTAAGATTTCTTCATGATACACAAAAAAGAAATCTCCTTGTAGGAGATTCTTTTTGTTCTTGGTAACAATGAGCCTCAAGATGTTATAGCTGTCCTGTCAGGAGTTGGGATGGTTCATCAATCATTATAGTTTTGATAGAAAAGAACAGATGATTCAAATGAGAAGGCAAAGTTGAAATTTTGGAGTAAGAGCCACAAAGAGTCACTACCAAGGAGAAGTTCTGGTTATTAGTTCAGGGATAGACGCACATGCCCAACTGGTTGTAAATGTAACTGTAAAGTAGTACATATTACGCCATGGTATCTACTGTATAAACCAGAAATTCTGTAGTAACTATTTATTCCTTCTGTAGCATTATGTGTCAGCATGTGAGAGGAAGGTAAGTCTCCTTTTAGTTTAGGGATTGTCAGAGAACCTTTAACAGTAATCACACAGCTACATGATCAAGGAGGCCTAATTCATAATAGGAGCTGATTTAAGTGGTATTGATACTGGGTGAGTATCACATCTGGAAGAAAATTACATCACTCTGTGTGGAAGGCAGAGTAAAAACGGCTTCATTTTATAGAAATGGCTACACCAATATGTGTCATTCCTTAGAGTATTTGCAATGTGACTTATGCAATCTATTTTCAAAAAGGTAAATATATTCTACCTGTTAAGACTGGTCATGGCCTAAAACTGCTTTGACCAGTAGACTATAGCAGTTTATACCATGTAAATTGATGTATGCAGACTGGTTACAGGTTGAATTCCATCTTGCTCAAATCGTATGCTGAATCTCTCGCCAAAGTCCATCTGCAGTGGGATTCAGGTCCCAAAGAGGTGGCGTGGGGTTGGTGGGGGAAGGGAGGGACGATTGCACATCTGAGGGTTCAGCAGCTCTCTCTCTCGACCAGAAAGACTCTTTATTTATACAGCATATCACTACCTAAGTCATTTGGCAGGCATTTTTTCATTTCCCCACTAAATGTCCAGGGTGAAAAAGCAAAATATAGAACAGACAGTCTTATCTAAAACATCTTCGGACAACATATGTCAAATCAGGAAGTCACAAATTTCTCAGAGTCTGCAAAACATAGGACCTTCTATTTTTACAGTCCGTGTCTAGGCTGACTACTCATGGTTGCAATATGTTACACTGTCTGAAGTTATTTTTACCTTAACCAAGTTATGTGTAGAATCATTTGATGTTTTCTAAAATGTAAGCTTTACATAATATCTCATAATAAGCATTTAATTGGCTGATTATAACGTTTTTCTGTTCCTGTTTTATAGTAGGGGCCTGTTCTTTTCATACACTCTCAGAAAGGAAGATTCCAGTATCACATTCTTCTTCCATCAACCCACATTATTCTTACTCCCTCTACATAGGCTCAAGTATAAGGCAATCGGTGTACTCGGAAGCCTGCATGCTGGTGACCAAATCTCTTAGTGGAGTTTTGCTAGAACTTTGTCAAGCAGCATCCTCTGCCTCAGGACTTGGGCTGTTCTTTGTGCCATGGCCTGTCCAATCTCTATTCTCCAATAACTCAGAATATGACATGATTTGTATATAAGAACTTTACAGTTGTAAAGAATTCATAAGAAATATCCCAATCTACTATTACCACTGTCTTTTCTAAAAGAGGAAATAAAAAATATGGAAGAGGAACATGCAGAGGAGAGAAAAAGGTGAGACAAATAATGTCTGCAAACTGAGAAATGCCCATGATAATGAGAGGCAGGAGAGAAGCAAGAAATAACTGCATGAGAGGAAGCAAGACCTCACTGGGATGGTACAGTCTAACTGGTAGACAAAACACAGTCTTTCAGTCATTCAGTGTGGGAATTTTGGATAGCAGCTACAGAAAACTCAGGCATACTCTGACCAATTTTACAACCTCTTCATATGCCAATTTTGAGGACTCAACTTCTTAGGACCACACTGTTTGCTTCTAAAAGTCCAAGTTATATAGGAAGGCCACATGCAGCCAATGTTGACAAGGACAGGCTAAATGCCCCAGTGGAAGCCAGAAGCAGTGGTGAATGCTTGTAGCCTCAGCTAGTCAGGCTGAGGCAGAGAAAATCTGTTGCCCAGCCTGGCAACAGTATGAGAATTTATCTGCCAGTTATAACAAATAACAAAGGCAAGCTCCCTCCTGGCAGCATCACAATAGCCAACCAAGATCATGACCTCCCTTGGATGTCTACACCTGTTGTGCATCCAGATAAGGGCAATCACCACCTGATCACAACTACGTGAGAGATTGCAAGTGAGAACTATGCATCTAAACTGAGTCAATCTGAAGAAACCTAAGATATGTCTTAAGTACAATTTGCTGAAGCCACTGGATGAAAACAACAGATAATGAGAACTGTAGGCTTAACAGAGTTTTAAAATTTTTTTCCAATTCTAACTTTCAATAATGTCTGACATGTTTAATTATTTGGTTCTACTACTACTTACTTAAGAAATTGTTTCTGTGTCCATTGGCATGAATGGACACTGGATTTGGATCAAGAGGTATTTCAAGCATGATGTCCAACCCTGTGAACTTGAGTAGTCTTGAATACAGCATGTGGAAGGAAGGCTAGCTTGAATAGACGAAATAATTGCAAAACACACCATAAGTAATTAGAACTCAATCATTCCTTCAATATAAGAAGAGTGTATTATAATGTCTACAAAAAGCATCTAGCATTATTACCCTGTCACCAAGTTCCCCTTCAGCATGTCATTATTCAACTAAAAACAATTACTGCCATAATCAGACTCATAAACATAGACACATTTGGGGGTGTCAGGGGACTCAGTTCGTAAGAAAGTCTTCTTCCCTTGTTTCTGGAGTCTTGTTAAGCTATGCTGGTTAATTGCAGCATGTATCACCCTGCCCTGCCAGGCTTGCTCAATTTAATCTTCCTTTGGACTGGGATTGCCATCACATCATTTACACTAATCGATATTTACTTACACACCTCTGATGAATTTTTGGCCCACCTAAGGCATCAGCACAAGGTGAGTCGCCATTTCTGCCTTAGAGAGGAAAATAAATTAACCATTAAATACCAAGTTTCAAAACTAGAAAGCAAACTGATACATGAGACATTTAGCTTATTCTAAATCAAGGGGTAATCTCAGTCCACACCAGAATTTTATTTCCCATTATTATTTCTCATATCGTTTCCTTTTCAGATTTATTGAAGGAGGTTTTTTGTCCCCATCTCCCACATTAATATTTCAAATTAATTCTGAACTTTCTATAATTGTTGCCTTAACCCAGTCATTTTGCCTACGTACAAGTTGAGGGATCCTTATGCAAATAATTTTATACATTTACTAGCACACAAAATTTTCTCTATGTCTATATTTTATACTAATTCTTCTGAATCATATATTTTTATCATTGATATTTGATTATTCAAGTCACACTCAAACTGTTAATACCAAATTCCTACACTAAAATTACAAGAACAAATCATTTCCTCACTACAGTGGACTTCAGTATCAATTTGAACACTGGTCTGTATATATTCGCTGTTTAGTGGCCTTTGTAAGTTTACTTTACATTTAAATTATTGGTCTGCTATGCTAAACTCCTCATACAAGTTTGTGCATTTGCATTCTTAGGGCTGTGATGGGCCTTAGAATTTATAGTGCTGCATATATAATTCATTGCTAATGTGTTTTACTGAAGGATACCTCAATGACTGAGTGACAGGTTGTGAGGAATTGCTTTCTCTGGAATTGAGTCTTATTGAGCCAATTAATGATTAATACCCAAAAACTTTGGCAAATACTCATGTGCTACTTAAAACCTATGCCAAACAGACAAATAAACCAGACAGTGCTAATAGAAGTAAGAGCTTATTCATGATAACCTAAACTAGGAGATTTCCTTAATCCGTAGAAACATGATAAATAACTCTGGTAACTTTAAGCAAAGGAACACAGCCATGATTCTGGTAAGCACTACTGAGACATTTGTTCAGTTGATGATTCACAAAATATTTTCAGTGATTAAAAAAAAACACAGAAAAGTACATAGTGAAAGGTTGGAGAGAAGGCCCAGCAGGTCAGAGCACTTATGGCTAAAATGGAGGTCTTGAGTTTGGCTCCCTGTACCATATTACACAACTCACAACCACCCATAGCTACCTCCAGGGAACCCAATGACCACTTCTGGCCACTACACACACACACACACATACACACACACACACACACACACACACACACACACACACACACACACACCATGGATAACAGATACATGCATATAAATAAAATCTTTTAAAAATTAACATCCATATTGAATTATATTTCACAAAAGTTCCGAATCTCAAAACAGAATCTGTATCAGAAACAGGAAGATGCAGGGTGGATGCTGATCAGAGAGTAGGATGAAGATTTCTAAGGGCAAATTGACCTTTTCACAATCAATTGAGGTACATTAGCATAAGCAGAGAACTGTGATTACTCGTAGATGATTTATAAAATCCAAAGCAAGTGTGGTTAATAAATGTTTAATGAACCCCCAAAGCCCCAAAATCATACTTTTGTTTCTCATAGAATATTTATAAAAACCAAGCACAATTTTATGGGAGAAAACTAAAATTAAAAAAGTCAAATCAACTGGGTCATAATAGTATATACCTGAAACCATATCATACAAAACTTATTTTCTGCACATAATATTATTAGAACCCAATAAGATGTTGAAGACCTAGAAGTGTCACACATGTTTTTATGGATAGGTAAGTTCCTACACAAGCCAATTAATGCTAAAATTACCCAGTCATTGCGCTAGCAAGATGGTTCAGTGGGCAATGGCACTTATAGGCAGGCCTGGTGACCTGAATTTGATCTCCCACACCTGAGTAAAATTGGTATGAGGAGATGATGGTGGCCGTCTCCACCAGAGCAGGTCCAAGGAGTCTGAGAGACCCAGGAGGCTCTGAGGGGAGAGGTGGCAGCAGAGGAGTCTGCAGATTCCACAGTATCTCTGGAAAAGCTAAAAAAAAAAGAAAGAAAGAAAGAAAGAAAGAAAGAAAGAAAGAAAGAAAGAAAGAAAGAAAGAAAGAAAGAAAGAAAGAAAAAAGGACAGGTCTTAGAGAAAGATGCTTTTTTAAAGTGGACTCATGAAATTGGAAAGAAAGATGGTGGAACAGAGCAGAGCTCGTGGGGGAGAATGGTGAAATTACAAAAACGGTGATAAAGGGTATGGAGCAGGCCATGGGGCAGTCCTCAGACTGCAAGCACAATGGTCGTGCCTAGTGAGCCATGGGGCAGAATCTGTTCCCGAGTGCTCTGACTTGCTGCAAGATCACCCTGACTGTGGGCAACCAACGGCAGGATATCCAAGATGAGTCTCAGGGAAGGTCCACTATTTACGATGATCAGGAATTTACTATGCCTAAGAAACCTGGAATCAGACCAACAACTCGTTGCAATGAATATTTGCATGTAAAGCTGTTAGGGCAAACATATATGTATATATACACAAACATACATATATACATACATATATGTGTGTGTGTGTGTGTGTGTGTGTGTGTGTGTGTGTGTGTGACATACTGCAGTTTGCAATGCCACTTTGAAGAACAAATATACAACGGAGAGGTGGGAAAGATGGAGGAAAGAAGCTGTATATGCACAGTACAGAGAGGCAGAACTAGAGAAGTGATGGCAGTGACAGGTGTGGGAGAAGGCTGTGGTGGGTGGGGGAGAACAACATTACCTAACAGGGCCACAGTGCGGTGTTCAGCAGCCTGGAGCTTGCAAAAGCTCTGCCCTGAACATTCTTCCAAGCCAAACGTGGACTGGGCTCTGAGCAATGACAGGATGTCCAAGATGGAGAATGGCTCATTTTCTGGCTTGATTCTCCTTGAAAGACCTCCACAGTCCATGGCTGTGTCCCCAAGGCCATGTTAGTATTGATGGTCTGTGCTACGGCCAGAGGATATGCTAGTATCCCTGGTGCTTGCTGCCATCCCAGGCCCTAGTGATGTCCCAAGGTCCAGGTGAATGTCCATGACCCAGGCTACCACTGGAGGCCAGGTTGACATCTTATGGTTTGTGCTACCACTAGAAGCCATGTTGATGTCTGTGACCTGTGCTGCTGCCAAGGTCTATGATGGTGTTCATGTTGTGCTTCAGCCAGAGACCATATTGTGGTCCATGGTATGTGCTGATATGTGCGGAAGTCCATGATCCATGCTGCCGCTGACTATAAAAGGCGAGGAAGCTTCTTTTGTAGTGGAATCGATGACTTCAGACTCACAGTTGAGAATGAGAGACATAGAAGGCTTCTGGGACAACCTCTCTTCCCTATCACGATCTCCCCAAAAAGAAACAGTCTAGACAGGAAGCCATTGAAAAGAATTCTTTTTTTTTTTATTAAGGAAATTTTTTCATTCATTTTACACACCAATCAAAGATCCCCCTCTTCCCTCCTCCTGCCCCCCCCAGTCTCCCCTTCCCAACCTACCCCCTAATCCCTCCCCCACAAGAAGGCAAGGCCTCCCATGGGGAGGTACATCCAGTAGAGGCAAGTGCAAGCCCTTCTGCCTGCCTCAAGGCTGCATGAGGTGTCCCATCATACACAGTGGGCTTTTATGCACCAGGGATGGATTCTGATCCTACCACTAGGGAGCCCCCAAGCAAATCAAGCTATACACATGTCTCACCAGGCAGAGGGCCTAGTTCAGTTCCATGCAGGCTCCACAGACATTGATCCAACTTTCATGAGTTCCCACTAGTTTGGTTTGGTCATTTCTGCCTTCCAAAATCAGCTTTCCTCCTCCTCCTTCTCCTCCTCCTCCTCCTCCTCCTCCTCCTCCTCCTCCTCCTCCTCCTCCTCCTCCTCCTCCTCCTCCTCCTCCTTCTCTCTCTCTCTCTCTCTCTCTCTCTCTCTCTCTCTCTCTCTCTCTCTCTCTCTCTCTCCCCTCTCCTTTTACCATTTTTGTCTTCCTTTTTCGCATTTTTTGATACTTGACAGTGAGCCTGTTGAATGTATCATAGAGAAAGTCAACTGAAAAACAACAAATAAAATAAACATTGTTTAAAAGTACAACAATGAGGTTGGAGACATGAATCAACTTTTAAGAGTGCTTTCTACACTTGCAGAGGATGAGAGTTCTTTTCCCAACATCCAGATCAGGCTGCTCACAACTGCCTATAACTCCAGCTCCAGGGTACGTGACTCATTCTTCGGGCTTCCATGTGCAATTGGACTCACATGCACATACTCTCATGCAGATACACACGCATAATCATAATTAAAAATAAAATAAATAAAATTGTAAATACCTAAATTGGATGATATAATGACTTCTCAATTTTTATTCAGCTAACTGATCTTTCTTTACCCTCTATACTTCAGTCCCCTCAAAGAGAAAGCTCCAGATATTCAAGTACATAAATTTGTGATGATTTAGATAGGAAAACAAACAAGCAAACAAACAAAAAAATAGCTGAAAATGCAGGGAAGTGTACTTGCAAGGAGTTATCTTAAAGAGCTCCTATTGTACTGTTGCAGTTTGCTCCAAAGATGCATGTGGAAGTTCCATCAGGTTTTAGGCCAAATATCATTAAAAACAAAGAATCTTTGTTTTCTTTCATAACTCCTGATGTCAATCTCTTTCCTAAAGGAAGTTTAAGCCCTAACAAAATGACAAAGAGCCTCAGGCCCAATAAAAACCGGATGATTTGATTTTCTACTAAAAGGCATTAGAGGGAATAATTCAATAGTGTCAGATCGTTTGCTGAGCTTGCTCCTCCAAGGGAACAAAATGTGTCCCATAAATGCACCACTTGAGTTTGTGTTTGGAAATAGCATGTTAAATGTCATCACTCAAAAACAGAACTCTATGGGGCTAGGGAAGTGGTTCACCCACTGAAGAATTTCTACATAAGCATGAGGACCTGGGTTCAATTCCCAGCACTCAAAGTCTGAGTGTGATGACATCTGCAATTCCAGTGAAGAAGCTCACTGGACAACCAGTCTAGTCTGTCAGTGAGCATTCAGTGATAGGCCCTGTCTTAAAAACCTAGGGTGGGAAGTTATTTATGAAGACATCCAACATCTACCTCTGACCTCCACATGCAAAGAACACACATACCTGCATCTGCCTGTTTGAGCACACATATATGCACACCTATAGAATGACACTTCCAGAGACAAATTGGCAACATAATCACCATAGCAATACAGAGGTGACAGACAGCACACAAAAGTAGATTTTAATCCCTTGTCCCTTTTGGTCACTTGAGCAGACAGAAAGTTAAGAATGAACTATTATGAATTTGATAGACTTTTTAAAAAATGTTTTCCCATCTGACTCACTTGGGCTCCCAAAACTTCAAGGAAGCTTTGTTTTCAGATTATAACCTTCTACACCCACAGCTTTTAGAGGTTGCTACTCATCTTGAATAAAATTGTGTTTGAATTCATCACTGATGAGGACAGAGGGTGGTTGTGACAGTATCTGGTGTGTATATTCAAAATGAATCTCAATCTGGTCTTGGGTATACCTTAGAGAATTTAAAGACAATGTTGACTGAGTACTATAGAGTGAAATAATACAATCACTTCTTCGAACAAATGGTGAATTGGGATGATGTGGGTTTGCTTGATGGGGAAGAGGAAGAGGTATGAGATGATGTGCAGAAGTGGAAACACAGTGACCAATTGCTAAGCATCAGGAAAGAGACTGCTTTGGCACTTTGTGGCAAAGTTGCCTTTTTTTCAGGATGCTCTCTGACATATCATATCAGCATGTACAACAGAAAGGAAGAATCTCTGTATATCCATGTAGATATGTGTGTCTGCACAGACACACACAGAGAAAAAGAGAGATTTATTAATTTTATAAATTAATTTTATTATTTAGAAGAAACTGGATCCCTGGAAATATTATTTTAATTAAGTACTTATTTTTCTTTCCAGTTTACATAAGAAAAATTAGTAGTATAAGTTGCATAGCAGTAAAAACCTTTTTAAAGAATTAAGCAGAAGGCTATACTGTGCTTTTGTTTTTTATGACTGCTAAAACAAGTGTGTAGAACCTAATGAGAACGTTGATATCTTTATTCTTCCACAGTTCTCTCTGGTTAGGCTTGCTCTTACAAAATAAGAGGTGAGGGGGTAAGGTCCATATGGAAACATAATATATATGACCCAATTAGCACAACTATAGTAAACTTAGTCTCACTCACATGACAAAAAAGGAAGCAAGTAAAAATGATTTATTCTGAAAGAATCAAGAGAGGCAATGTATATGAAAGTGGGACCTATTTGGACTGGAAAGCATAGAGATAGATTTGGTTAGACCTCACTAAGTTACACCATCAGGCTTTGGGATCATATTTAACATGCTCAGATTTGATTCAGACAGCCATTACTATCACAGGATGAGGATAATGGCAGAGGTACTAAAGAAGCAAAGGTCCCATCCCACATGGAAGGCAAAGGGCCATGCTTGTCTCTGTGGTGACTACACCAGCCCTGGAAACTGATGGGCATTGATCCACAGTAAGATGTTTCCTTGACACTCTTTTTTTCTAGTCTTTAGAACACAGATACAGGAAAATGGTTGATGTTATATCTAAATCTGATAATAGGTCATGCTCTGAAGTCAGTGAGCAAGCCAATAAACCAGGTGAGAGAAATTTTATTGACATGCACTTTTTTCCAAATGGGAGCAATAATTGTAATTAATTAGAAATAAATTTCTGCATAAACAAAGAAGAAACATTTGTATTTACTTGTGGAGAGATTGTCAGAGCATGCTAGGTATTTCTAGTCATCTAATTTTTAATTTTTTTAGAATCTCAAAATCATTCATGTTTCAATAATATTGCTTCTTCAATAATATTTTCTAAACTATATGGGCTAAATGTTGTATTCACTTGCAAATGATCTCATTTCTAGAAATTAGAAATGGTAATCCACATACCAACAACCATGGAATAAAATCCATCTAAGGTGGATATCATGGCACCTGAATGTATTCAAACACTGATTTGTGGCCTTTCTTGCTTGTGTTTTTCTTCACTAAAAACAAGTCACCATTCTATTTTCACTCTGACAAGAAAAATCTCACAAACAGATTATGTAATAACTTCTTTTCTGACAGATGTAAAATGTTTACTCAAAATGCAGGAAGATTCTTTGACAGATAATTCCTATTATGTTTTTATAAAATGTAAGGTTTTGGAAAAAAGAAATTAATAATTTTCATTGCTCTGTGCTCTCCTTTTTATCTTTTAAAAAAGTCTGACTTGATTTACTATCTTAGTTTTATTTGAATTTTCTTCCAAGGATAACAACAGAAATGATTTCTTAGGCAGCAGATGTGTTTTCTGGAGCAAAGAAAATGGTAATGATAAGTTCTAAGTATAATAGTGACTTGTACTTTGCCATCTACTCTAATTATTTAGACACCTCTGTAATCAGTGGTAGTGATCAGTAGGTGATTGCTGTGCTTCAAAGCAAATGTAACTTCTTTCATCTTCTTGGGTTGAAACAGGATGACTTGTCATTAAGCCAGACACTCTACTGGGAGGTGAGCTTCAGTTTAGCCTTCTAATCTTCCATGTAGGAGCATGCCCATTTGTCTTTGGAAAGAGCATTGAAGTGAGACTGCCTTAAATTTAATGCATTCTTTGTTGTTGTTGAAGCAGCAGAGCCTCAGATCTTATATGATAGAAATATGGAAGCTCAAACCAGAATATCTTTAATAGCTCGCTTTCACTTGTGACATAATGTGCTCATATCCTCAAATATCCCTAACCCTGTCCTCTGTTAATAGCTGGACCATTAAATGCCCGAGATCTCTGCTGAATAACTTTATTTAGGATGGAACCTGCCTATGCATGTTTAAATTGGTGCAGAGTAGATATTGGGAACTTTTAAATGTGTTTCAGCTCTAGATGTTCAAAAGGACACTGTGTTTTATGACACAATAGAAGTAGAACAATAAAGAGAGGCTAGGAGAAAGGTTGATTAGGCTACAAAAATAATTAAAAACTCTTCCCATCATTGTATAAGGGAAGCATTTTTGAGTGGATGATACAGACATTCACAGGTGAAAATTTTCACCTCAAGAAATACAGAGGAAAAACAACAGAGAGCTGGAAAGAATCCATTGTTTCCAACATAGTTACCAACAAATCCCTCGTACCAATATGGAAGAAAGTAAAGTACAGATAATCTAATGAACCAGAATAAAGAATAAAAAATTACAAGCATTAGTAATCATCTCTCAACAATGTAAATTATCTCAACTCATCAATTGAGGTAGACCAGTGAATAAGATTTAAAAAAAAAAAAAAAAAAAAAAACAGATCTAGGTTGGAGAGATGATTCAATGAGCAAAGAGACAACCCGAGTTTGGATCCTAGTACCATATGAAAAATTGGGTATGCATGCTCCAGAAAATAATCCCCATGTGTGCTCATGAAAGCTACCTTAGTGAATAGGAAGACAAAAAATGCCACAAAATGCATTATTTGAATATATGAAATTGTCAATAATAATAACAATAATAATAATAATAATAATAAAGCTTGTGCAAGGGCACATCTTCATCCACAGCACTGACAGAGGGAAATAACACTAACTAGCAAACCCTAGGAAATGGCCATAGACAACAGCCTAGCTCAAGCTGTGAGCACTAGATTTAATACGAGAGACTTTGTCTCAAAGACTATGGTGGAACTATAGAAGAAGAAACTCAATATAAACCTCAGGTCTCCACATAAGTGCACCTTGTGTTCAAGGGTACTAGCATACATGTATGGACACAGAGATGAAGGAGAGAGGGAGGGAGGGGAAAAATTAGAGAGCTAACTATATGGTGACTCTCTGAAAACACACTACTTGAAAACTTACATTTTTAACAGGCTGGTCCCAGAGGGTTCAACAATGGAAGCGATAAGAGAGCCTTCCTTTGTACTTACACACTAAACAAATATATGCATTTCTAGAAGCACACTGATAACTAAGGTAAGATGGCCTGTTAAAGGATTCATCTATCTATTGTTGTTTGGTGTAGATTGCTGTGTTCTGAGCATCACCTTAGACGAACCCCTAAATTCATTTAAGAGTTTCTGACCTCCAGGCAGTGGTGGCACACACCTTTAATCCCAGCACTCGGGAAGCAGAGCCAGGTAGATCTCAGTGAGTTCAAGGCCAGCCTGGTCTACAGAGCGAGATCCAGGACAGGCACTAAAACAACACAGAGAAACCCTGTCTCGAAAAATATAAAACAAAACAAACAAACAAAAAAGAGTTTCTGACCATTCTGAGAAGTAAGATTACATTTCTGACCATCAAAAATGGTAAGGTAGTCAATGTATCTTAAGCAGCTGCAGTCTTGGTATATGTTCTTATATCAGAGGATAATTAATATATCAGAATGTGATAATGAGTAAAACTGCTAATTCTTAGGAGCTTTAGGAAAAGGCTTAGAAAAAATTGTAATTAGAATCCCAGGCCTTATACACAGGCTAGCGAGAATGATGACACATTTGAAGTCATTTACAAGAATATTAGTGGTGTCTGGACTGGCCTGGAATAGGAAATTGTCAATGGATAATCCAGGGAATCTGACAGCAAGAGAAGCTCTAAGTGAGATCAAAACAGATCTATATCGCTGCTTTCTCCATTGAAAAGGCCTCATATTTACACCATAAGACTGAAAATGAATAGCATTATTTTACTCACGATATAATATATTTACATAGAAATAAATGTCTAATTCAAAATAATATTTTATAACCCTATAAATATCATTTTCTAAAAATGAGATTCATTTGTTGCCAGTGGAGCACACAGTCCTCTCTGTCATATTAATTAATGATATGAGAAGATGTGAGTATAACAAACATATTTCAAGGAACAAACTGATTTTTCACATTTGATAGAAACTCAGTAGGTCCTTTTATGAAGCATTCTTTTTTCATTTTTTATTAAGACATTTTCTATTCACTGTACATACCAACCACAGATCCCCCCTATTTCTCTCTTCCCATCCCCGAGCCTTCCCCCCAACCCATCCCCCATCCCCACATTTTCCAAATCAAGGTCTCCCATGGGGAGTCAGAAGAGCCTGGTACACTCAGCTGTGGTAGGTCCAAGCCTCTATCCTCTGCACCAAGGCTGTGCAAGATGTCACAACCTAGGCACTGGGCTCCAAAAACCCTGCCCATGTACCAGCGCGAATCCAGATCCCCCTGCCTCGGAGCCCCCAAATAGTTAGAGCTAAACAACTGTCTCCTATAACCAGAGGGACTAGTCTAGTCCCATGGGGGCTCCATAGCTATTAGTCCACACTTCATGGGTTTCCAGTATGGCTGGTCATCTCTGCATGTTTTCCCATCATGATCTTAATGTCCCCTGCCCACAGAATCTCTCCTCTGTCTCATTGGTTGGATTCCGGGAGCTCAAGCCTGGTGCCTGGCCATGGATCTCTGCATCTGCTTCCATCAGTCACTGGATGAAGGCTCTATGATAACAGTTAGGGTGTTCACTAGACCGGTCACCAGAGTAAACCAGTCCAGGCACCCTCTCAATCATTGCCAGTAGTCCAAGGTAGGGTCATCCTGTGGATTCCTGAGAGCTTCCCCGGCACTCTGCCTCTTCCTATTCCCATGATGTCTTCATTTATCATGGTATCTCTTTCCTTGTTCTCCCACTCTGTCCCTGTTCCAGCTCAACCCTCCCATTTCCTTATGTTCTCATCCCCCATTCTTTGCCCTCCATTACTCCCCAACCCCCAGTTTGCTCATGTAGATCTCATCTATTTCTCCTTTGCTGGGCTACCTATGTGTCTCTCTTAGGGTCCCTCCTTGTTAGTTAGCTTCTCTGGAGCTGTGGGTTTTAGTCTGGTTATCCTTTGCCTTACATCTAGTATCCACTTACGAGTACACACTATGTTTGTCCTTTTGAGTCTGGGTTATCTCACTCAGGATGATATTTTCTAGTTCCATCTTGCCTGCAAATTTCATGATGTCACTGTTTTTGCTCCGGAGTAGTACTCCATTGTATACATGTGCCACATTTTCTTTAACCTTTCTTCAGTTAAGGGTCATCAAGGTTGTTTCTAGGTTCTGGCTATTATGAATAATGCTGCTATGAACATAGTTGAGCATGTGTCCTTGTGGTAAGATTGAGCATTCCTTGAGTATATGCCCAAAAGTGGTATAGCTGGGTCTTAAGGAAGACTTATTCCCAATTTTCTGAGAAACTGCCATACTGATTTCCAGAGTGGCTGTACAAGTTGAATTCCCACCAACAATGGAGAAGTGTTTCCCTTGCTCCACATCCTCTCCAACATAGGCTGTCTTCAGTGTTTTGGATCTTAGCCATTCTGAGAGGTATAAGATGGTATCTCAGAGTTGTTTTGATTTGCATTTCCCTAATGACTAAGGATGTTGAGCAATTCCTTAAATGCCTTTCAGCCATTTGAGATTGTTCTGTTGAGAATTCTCTGTTAAGCTCTGTAGCCCATTTTTTAATTGGATTGTTCAATTTTTTTTTTTTCGAGACAGGGTTTCTCTGTGTAGCTTTGCACCTTTCCTGGAACTCACTTGGTAGCCCAGGCTGGCCTCGAACTCGAAAAGATCCGCCTGCCTCTGCCTCCCAAGTGCTGGGATTAAAGGCGTGCGCCACCACTGCCCGGTAGATTGTTCAATATTTTGATGGCTAGCTTTTTGAGTTCTTTATATATTTTGGAGATCAGCCCTTTGTCAGGTGTGGGTTTGGTGAAGATCTTTTCCTATTCTGTAAGTTGTCAATTTGTCTTGACTGTGTCCTTTGCTCTACAAAAGCTTCTCAATTTCAGGAGGTCCTATTTATTAATTGTTGCTCTCAGTGTCTGTGCTACTGGTGCTATGTTTAGGAAGTTGTCTCTTGGACTGGAAAGATGGCTCAGAGGTTAAGAGCAGTAGCTGCTCTACCAGAGGTCTTGAGGTCAGTTCCCCAGCAACCACATGGTGGCTCACAACCATCTGTAATGAGATCTGGTGCCCTCTTCTGGCATGCAGGCAGAACACTGTATATAATAAACAAACAAACAAACAAATAAATAAATAAATAGGGTTTCAGTCTATGAAGCATTCTTATCACATAACCAGAGTAAATAAAAAAATATGATGATAATTATAGGTGGAATAATGTGAGTGGAGTACTGGTATCCTGGCAGAAGAATCAAACCAAAATTTAAGGTCAGAAGCTGGTTTCCCCGAATAGAGGGGAAGAAAGAAATTTGGTGACATATTTGCTTTGAGTGAGGCCGATTTACTGCAATTCAATTCACGTCAATTACATTCTAAAGAAGATTAGCCCCCAAGGAAATAACTCTGCCGCAAACGGAAAAACCCAATATTCTGCTTGGGACCTTGGCTGCATTTCCTGGAAATCTAAATATGTGTTTGCATAAATCATGACCCATATGTCTAATCTAAAGCACAGTTCCTCAGAAATTAGTCAATTAACATTCACTCAAATCTAGTAACTCAAGATGTACTTTCTTCCTTTCTGATATGACTATTGTGATCCATTTGTGACAGTGACTTCAAACATCACACTTGAGGTTAATGTAAAAGTTTTTGTAAAATGGCCAGGAGATACGCATGATGAGTTGCTGTGGGATGTTCTGTATGGCAAATGTGTTGCTAATTAGTCAATAAATAAAACACTGATTGGCCATTGGCTAGGCAGGAAGTGTAGGCGGGACAAGGAGGAGAATAAAGCTGGGAAGTGGAAGGCTGAGTCAGAGAGACACTGCCAGCCGCCACGATGAGAAACAGCAGGTGAAGATGCCGGTAAGCCACGAGCCACGTGGCAAGGTATAGATTTGTGGAAATGGATTAATTTAAGCTGTAAGAACAGTTAGCAAGAAGCCTGCCACGGCCATACAGTTTGTAAGCAATATAAGTCTCTGTGTTTACTTGGTCGGGTCTGAGAGGCTGTGGGACTGGCAGGTGAGAGAGATTTGTCCTGACTGTGGGCCAGGCAGGAAAACTCCAGCTACAATGAGTCCTGTTATGAAGTCAGGTCTGAGATATCACCTCTCCCTGTACTTAGGCTCCCTATCAGTTTCAATCTCTGTAACTTATTTTTATAAAATTTTACATATATTATTTTTTCATACTTGTGCCAGCTAAGGCTACCAACAAATAAGGATCATTTTAGCTGACTTTCCCATGAATATATTAATATAAATTTGACTGCAAAGCCAGTCTTTATTTCTTTCATTTTGTTCAGATCATAAAAAACACATGACAAAGCACTCAAACAATATAAACTACAAATCTCACATAAGTCCCTGGCTATACTAAGCTGACAATAATTGATTTGTGATGCTGTAAATAATCTAGTTATACCCTTTCTAGTACAGAATAGAAAATTCACAAATGGGTGTCTTCGTGCACAAGAATCAGAAAAGGATGGTAGCTGAATTGAAGACCTTTTGATATGACTATTCTAGAAACAAAAGAAGCCTAGAATATCTGTGTCCTGGAAGTAAGCTTTCAGAAGTACAGGCCAAATTTCATTTATGGGTTCACCAGAAACCCAAAATACCACTGGTTTGTCAGTGGAAATATTAGAGGCTTTTTGTCTTAGTTCTACAGGCTAGAAGTTCAAGATCAATGAGAGATAAAGGCCATCAGATAGAATCTATCCCATCAATTTCTTCTAGCTTCCAGTGTCTAGACAACCCACAGCATTCTCAGCTTTTCTAACTTCACCTTCAGATGGCCATGGCATTCTTGATGTGTGTGTGTGTGTGTGTGTGTGTGTGTGTGTGTGTGTGTGTGTGTGTGCCTAGATTTTCATTTTTTATAGAGAGTAGGACATTAGCACTATCTACTTAAGGCATATATACACGATCTCATCTTAACAGACTGCATCTGCCATGGAAATTATGTTTCTAAATAAAGCCTTATTCTGAGGCCTAGGAATTAGACTTCATATATAAGTAATAGGGATAAAGACACAATTTAATCCATAACATTTACAAAAACAAGCTAATTGATGGTCTTAATCGGACTGATGGTTGTCTAATTTTTAAAGATCTACTATAAATTTCAAAGGTAAGTGGTCCTGAGAAATGTTTTAAATTTCAGTCTTGAAGAGGCGACCTGTAAGAGTACACATAGGAATTCAGAGATGTTTAGGTGCAGAATCCAGTTAGATTCTCCAGCAAACATGAACTGGATTACATACACTTAAAACCAACAAGTGAAGTTAGCCTCTGTAAAGGAATGTACACATTAAGAGTATAAAGAGATGAGACTGAGTGTAGTGGTTCCTCTGGAAGCTGGGAATAGATCTACCTCAAGATCCAGCATTACCCAAAAGACACTTCATCCTACTACAGAGATGTTTGTGCAACCACATTCATTGCTGCTCTGTTCATAATAGTCAGGAAATATATGTCCCTCAAGATATGAATGGATAAAGAAAACATGATACACACTTACACAATGGAGTGTTACTCAGTTATTAGAAAGTGAAATCATGAGCTTCTCAAGTAAATGGATGGAACTTGAAAAAAATCATCCTAAGTGAGATAATCCAGACCCAGCAGACAAATATGGTATGTATTTACTTGTATGTGGATGTTAGCTGCTAAGATTTTGGTGAGCAAGCTTCAGTGTGTATAACCACAGTGGATAGATTGAGAGCAAGGAGTTAGGGGGAGGAATAGATTTCCCTAAGATGGGAAAATAGAATACATAGTTATGGATGTGTAAGGTGGGGTTCGGAGGCTGGAACTCGAGGATCAAACAGGGAGGGAAGAGAAGAAGGGATGAGGGAGAGAGTACATTGAGGACAGATAAAATTAAGGGCTATGTTATGGGTCATATGGAAAACTAATACAGTAGAAGCTTCCATATATATGTGATCTAAAGGAAATCATGAAATAACAAGGGAGGCAGAGCCCTAACTAGATATCTCTCATCTCCAAATGAAGCTTCCATTACCAGAAGATGCATTTGATGATGAAAGATACATTATATTAAATATAGTAGGTTATATCTAATCATGTTGTTGACCAAGGCTGCCCATGGACTGTTCCAAACAATACAGGCTTTTAAAAGGTGATTCATTGCTCTCTACAAACTGACAGTAAGTCCCTCTTGCTGAAAACAAAATCTACATAACTCATTGAACCAGAGAAGTTGAGCATGTGCCTACATGGAGCCTTTACCACTACTGACTAGTGTTCATGGTACTGGGAGGTACCTTGTACACCACTAATGGGAAAAGGTAAATGCTGACTGAGTTACAAACTCATGGATCTATGATGGTAACCTGCCTGCAAGATGTGCTAGTGCTCTAGTGAGACAATGCTGTGGAAGTTACCAATGACTATCTGGTTGGATTTAAGGCCCACTCCATGAGATGGAACACATCCCAAACACTGCTCAGGTGGCCAAGAACCTGAGACCAGATAAGCCAGGGACCTGTGGGAAAACCAAATAATATTGCTCTGCTAAAGAAACACCAATAAAATGACTCCCAATGACATTCTGCTATAATCATAGATCATGGACTTAACCAACCACCACTGGAGAGGCTTCTTCCTTCAATAGATAGGAACAAATGCAAAGACTCACAGCTAGACAATGTGGGAAGAATAAAAGACCTTGTAACACTCGATCATAATTCAAATGTCTCCATCAATGCCATCCCCCTCGGGGATCAGTGAACCCTGTGGAAGAAGACCCAGAAAGACTGTAAGATGTAAGAGCCAGAGGAGATGGGGGACATGAAGGAAACATGGCCTTTTAAATGGAGCAGTACCAACATACATATGAATTCACAGAGAGCATGGGAACATGCACAGGGGCTGTACAACTCAAAGGCCAGATGGAGTCTCAGCACTGAGAGGTCAAGTGAATACAAGCACCCATCCCTAACCCAGAAGCTATCTCCAATTGACAACTACTCACAAATGAAAAAAAAAATCAGTTCTCTCCAATGGAGTCTCACTGAGGATACAAAGCACTCTTAAGGGCAGGACTCACGCCCAGCAGTAGATGGCCAACACAATTTCAATACAAATGAACTCAATGGCAATGTTGAAGGCTCTTTGTTTCATGATGTTTTGTCATGACATTTTTTTTGACCTTACAGATTTTTTTTGTGTATCTATTATGGCTTCTGGTTTTGTGTTCTTATGGTGTTCCTGTGTGTGCAAATTTGTGTATCTCTGTGTCTATAAGTTTTTCTTGTGTTTTTCATTCAGCTCTTCCTCCTTCCCCTTCTCTTCCTCCTCCTCCTCTTCTTCCTCCTCCTCCTCTTCCTCCACTTCCTCTTCCTCTCCTTCTCCTCTTCTTCCTTCTTCTTCTTTTAATTTGTCCTAATCTGGTTTATCTACTTTTATTTTCTTATTTTATCATTATTCTTTTTTTTAAAGATTTATTTATTATATATAGTGTTTTGCCTGCATGTATGCCTGCACACCAGAAGAGGGCACCAGATCTCATTACAGATGGTTGTGAGCCACCATGTGGTTCCTGGGAATTGAACTCAGGACCTCTGGAAGAGCAGGCAGTGCTCTTAACCTGTGAGCCATCTCTCCAGCCCTTATTATTCTTTAGATGTCTGTTCTAATGAGAAGCAGAAAGGGTGTAGATTTTGATGGAAGAGGAGATGGGGAGGTTCTCAGAGGAGTTGAGGGAGGGGAAACCATAATCAGAATGTATTATATAAAAATCTATTTTCAATACAAGCAAAATAGAATTTAAAAAGAGTATAAAGATAGCAGTATTTCCCAATCTTATGTTCTTTCAATCTTTCTGCTTTCTCTGAGTCTTGTGAAGGAGACAATGTGATGTAGATCTCACAGTTAGGGTTCAGCACTCCACACTCACTTATACTTTGATTAGTTTTGAGTCTTTATATTAACCATGATCTATTGCATAAAGAATCTTCTCTGATGAGGTCTAAGAGTTGTACTAGCCAATGATGATAAGGCTACTTGAAACAGACTTCAATGAGAAAAATTGCACACTTTATTTAGAGAGCAGTTTGCTACTATGTACCTTTAGAAAAATAATAGTAGTGGGGTTTATGACCCCCAACACACACCCATGGATTCTTGGCCAGGTTTATAGTACAAGAAACAAGTTCCCTCCTATGGAAGTGGATGTGTGTATGAGGGGGTCCTGGATGACAAGAGAATGGGGGATATGATCTAAATATATTGTATTCGTGTATTTCGTTATCAAAAGTAAATAACTTTTTAAAAGACTATAATCATGCTTAGCCATGTCTTGGTGATTCTAAACACCAAAGTTCAGACAACTTCCTCTGTTTCAGATCCTATCTATTTGCACATCAATATTTCCAATATACAAGCCCCATGAAATTACAACAGAAAGAAAATAACAAGATCAACAAAGATCTTGACTTTATTCATGGAACCACTGTAATAGCCTTCTCACTTCCATTTTAAAGCAATCTATATAAGTTTCTAAAAGAAAAATGAAGATTTGCTTCTTGGACTATTTGTTGATGTTTTGCAACCTAGAAGCAAAGGACGAATTTAAATTCCCTACCATGTTAATCCAAGTGTGGCCTGAGAGTAAGTTGATTGATTTTGACATGAGATTATCATAAACAAATGGCAACAATAGTGTTGGAGAACTTGGTTTCAATAAGTCTTACTATTCTGTCTCCAATATGGGTAAGTTTCAAACATGCATTTAATATTGATAATAAGGCTGCTTGAAACAGACTTCAATGAGACAAATGCACACTTTCCAAGGATTTGGCAAAGACTGTAAGTCCACTTAGCCCAGGAGACAGAAAAGACTCAAACTCCTGAGAATTCTGAAATATCACATCATGTGTTTGGTAACATTTTATATCATTAAAAATGATTTAATTCAACATGATGTATAACTGGAAAAGGGATGCACAGATTAAATGTAGCATTTCTCAAACTTCCCAAGGAAATTGGCAGTAAATTTCACAAGGTAACACACACAAGGTAAGACAAAACTAACACACACAGAAAATGTAGTTTGAAGAGAAGAAGGTACTCGAACAATGAGCAGATGAACAAGTAATTAGAAGAGCCCACACTGAAAATGAAAAATGCTGAGTTGGGTATAAGTTCTGCTACATGCTAAATGAGTAAAGTTATGGTCTTTATTAAGTATGATTTAGATTGTAATAAATTTATATGTACACAAAAAACATTATCCCTAGCTAAACATCACTCCACAAACAGAAAGTTCAGATTCTGCCTGGGTAAAAGTAAGATTAAGGAACAGCATTCTGACTCTTACAATGACAGTTATTTTGAAGGTCACCAGATGGGATTTAATTGGGTTACTTAATTCATTTATTTTCTTGTTTGTTTGGTTGGTTTCGGGCAGGGTCCCATATATCCCAGGTCAGTATCAATTATCTATATAACTAAGAATGGCTTTGAACACCTAATCTTCCTGTCTTCACCAGCTAAGTGCTGGGATACAGGTACACACAACCTATCTAGCAAATATATGTGTATGTATCTCATTCTGTGTGTGTGTGTGTGTGTGTGTGTGTGTGTGTGTGTGTGTGTGTGTGTGTGCATGCATGCATGCACACATGCGTGTGTCTCTGTCTGTGCATATGTATTTGTCTGTGTATATTTGTGTGTTTCTCCATGTCTATGTGTTTGTGTGTGTTAAGTGTGCACACACTTTGCATGCAGTTCTTAGAAATGAAACCAGGGCCTCCCGCACAGTAGGTCAACACTCTAACACTGAGTTTTACATCCCAATTGTGTAACCTATTTTGTTTTAGGAAAATTTTCCAAGTAGAGTCCTTTCACAGCTCCATGTTTGGGGTTGGAAGAAAGCTTGCTACATTTCAGCAGGAGCATATTCATCTTTCAAATCCTAAACATCATCTCTATGCAATTAAAGCTAATTGGTCTCCCAAGGGTCAAGGCATAAAACAATCACCAATTATGATTGTAGGGAAATATGAAAAGGTTGCTACCCTTTGTGAGCTACTCAAAATTTCTTCTGTAATCATACCTTGTTTTTCCTTAGAAAATGTTGTAGTTGAAAATTAGAAATTTAATTTGGGAAAGCAAACTGTGACAAGTTCTTTAGAGTTTTATGTGGAGAAAGATATGATCCCACCCACACATCATCATTTAAGTGATGCCAGTAAACATAATCATACACTATACTTCTTGACATATTTAGCTCCAATTAAATATTTTGCAAAATTAAAAAAACACATATTTTAGGTTAATTACTGCATTAAAATTGATCCAAACTTATCAGTGAAATCTTCACTGTATTCTTCAATCTATTGATTCAGTAATATAGAGAAGACAAACCACAGTTTGTCCAAGCTGAATAGTGTCTGTAGCTTTAGCAGTAAAAAAAAACTGGAAACTGCCACAACTAATAGGCAGGTAGGATCACTCCAAGGTAGTCTGTTGGGGCTGCTCTAACAAACATCTGAGTGTATGTACCTTATAAAGAACAGAAGTGTATTTCTAGCAGTTCTGACCCTGGAAATCCCACAGGTACGGCCCAGTATATTCTACTGGGTAGGGAAGACTGTTCTCTTTCCAAGATGGTACCTTAATACAGCATTCTCCAGGACAGAGGACGCTGTGTCTTCACAGGATGGGAAAGACAGAAGAGTGAATGCGAGGAAACTCCTTTTATCAAGTCATTTTTATGTGGACCCTTAATCTATGAGGACTCTCTTCCCATTATTTAATTTCCTGCCCAAATTGTTGCACCGATGACTCAATTTTGATATGAAAGTTGGAGAGGGAAATCTATTTAAACCACAGTGGTTTACATAATGGCACCCTTGTTAAGAAAACTGATTGGGGGAGGGCAGGGGAGTGTGAGGTGGGAGGACAGGGGAATCCGTGGCTGATATGTAATATTAAATTAACTATAAAAAAAATAACATGAAAAAAAAAAGAAAACCAGAACTAAGGCTTCAAGCTGGAAAATCTACATATGTCCTCTTTTTATGAACTTTTTGCTTGGATAATAGTAATTTCAGAGCAATTAGATTTCATATGTGGAGACTAGGGCACCCAAGTAAGTATAGTCCAACAAAAAAGCTAGATGTCTCATTCTTATTCTATTTCCTGAAAAATATTTGTAAGGTACTGTGTCTTTTCACAGCTTTGTATGAGTTTTAAGCAAGCCAGTGACCCATCCAGACTCAAGAGGTGAGAGAAAATGTTTATTGCTTCCATGGGGTCAGTGCCAAACCCAACTTGGAGAGCAGAGATAATGCACATGTTGGGACCATTATTTGCTGCTTCTGACCCAAAGCTAATATTCTCTAGTTTCCTTTATTACATGTTCTATACTTGGCTTAAGAAAGTTGACAAAGCTCTGTGTCTTGGGACAGGTCTGTAAGCCCAGCTACATAGGAGGCTGTAGTAGAATGGTCCAAAGTTCAAGGCCTGCTTGGACTACATAGAAAATCCACAGTGAGAGCTGGGTGGTGGTGGTGGTGGTGGTGGTGGTGGTGGTGGTGGTGGTGGTGCACACCTTTAATCCCAGCACTTGAGAGGCAGAGGCAGGCGGATCTCTGTGAGTTCCAGGCCAGTCTGGTCTACAGAGTGAGTTACATGCTCCAAAGCTACACAGTGAAACTACAGTGTAGTGCTCCAAAGAGTTTTTCTGACTTTATGATTAAATAACTAACATCTTTGTGTGAGTTTATTTGTTTTGTTCCTAGGGCAGCAATAAAAATCAACAGTTCAGGCTTCAAATCTAACATATTGCATTTGATTTTTTAATTTTTTTACTCATTCTACATACCAACCACAGATCCCCCTCTCAGCCCTCCTCCAGCTCCCCCTCCTCCCTTCCTCCAACAGGGTAAGTTCTCTCATGAGGGGACAGTAAGTCTTGTACATTTAGTTGAGGCAGGACCAAGACCCTCCCCACTTTACCAGGGGTGAGCAAGGTGTCCAACCATAGGTAATGGGATCCAGAAAGCTGGTTCATGTACTAGGGATAGATCCTGATCACACTGCCAGGGGCCCCACAACCAGATGCAGCTACACAACTGTCTGCTTTATGCAGAGGGTCTAGTCCTATTCCATGCAGGTTCCACAGCTGTTGGTCTAAAGTTCATGAGTTCCTTTAAGCTTGGTTCAGTTGTCTCTGTAGATGTCCACATCATGATCTAAACCTCCCTTGCTCATGTAATCCTTCTTCCCACTCTTCAAATGGACTACTGGAGCTCAGCCTGGTGCATGGTTGTGGATCTTGGCATCTGCTTCCATTAGTTACTGAGTGAAGGCTCTATGATGACAGTTAGGGTATTGACCAATCTGATTACCAGGGTAGGCCAGTTCAGGCACCCTCACCATTGTTGCTAGTAGTCTAATCTGGATTCATCCTTGTGGATTCCTGGGAATTTCCCTAGCACCAGGTTTCTCCCTTACTCCATAATGTCTCCCTCTATCAAGATATCTCATTCATTGCTCTCCCACATTGTCCCTACCCCAGCTCAACCATCCCTATACCACATGTTCTCATTCCCCCATCCACTATCTTCTTTTGCCGCACCCCCCCAGGTCATCCCCAGTTTACTCATCTGGATCTCCTCTGTTTTCCCTTTCCAAGGTGATCAGTCAATCCCTATTAGGGTCCTCCTTGTTACGTAGCTTCTCTGGAATTGTGGGTTGTAGTCTGATTATCCTTTGCTTTATATTTAGTATCCACTTATGTGTGAGTATATACCATGTTTGTCTTTCTGAGTCTGGATTACCTCACTCAGAATGATATTTTCTAGTTTCATCCATTTGCCTACAAATTTCATGATGTCTTTGTTTTTTACTGCTGAGCAATACTCCATTGTGTGTATGTACCACATTTTCTTTATCTGTTCTTCAGTTGAGGGGCATCTAGGTTGATTCCAGGTTTTGGCTATTACAAACTAGTTTCTGCTGCTATGAACATAGTTGAGCAAGTGTCCTTGTGGCATGCTTAAGCATCCTTTGGGTATGTGCCCAAGAGTGGTATCATTGGGTCTTGAGGTAAATTGATTCCCAATTTTCTGAGAAGTCACCATACTGATTTCCAAAGTGGCTGTACAAGTTTGAACTCCCACCAACAGTGGAGGAATGTTACTCTTGTTCCACATCCTCTCCAACATAAGCTGTCATCAGTGTTTTTGATCTTAGCCATTCTGAGAGGTATAAGATGGTATCTCAGAGTCATTTTCATTTGCATTTCCCTGATGACTAACGATGCTGAGCAATTCCCTAAATGTCTTTTGGCCATTTGGGATTCTTCTGTTGAGAATTTTCTGTTTAGATCTGTAGCTCATTTTTAATTAGATTGTTTAGCATTTTGTTGTCTACTTTACTGAGTTCTTTATATATTTTGGAAATCAGCCCTCTGTCAGATGTGGGGTTGGTGAAGATCTTTTCCCATTCTGTAGGCTGTCACTTTGTCTTATTTACTGTGTCCTTTGGCCTACAGAAACTTCTCAGTTTCAGGAGGTCCCATTTATTAATTGTTGCTCTCAGTGTCTGTGCTACTGGTGTTATATTTAGGAAGTGGTCTCCTGTGCCAATGCATTCAAGACTACTTCATACATTCTCTTCTATCAGGTTCAGTATAACTGGTTTTATGTTGAAGTCTGATCCACTGGGACTTGAGTTTTGTTCATGGCGATAGATATGGATCTATTTTCAATCTCCTACATGTTGACATTCAGTTATACCACCATCATTTGTTGATGATGCTTTCTTTTTTCCATTGTACAGTTTTATCTTCTTTGTTAAAAATCAGGTGTTCTTACGTGTGCAGATTAATGTCAGGATCTTCAATAAGATTCTATTGGTCCACATGTCAGTTTTTATGCCAATACCAAGCTGTTTTTATTACTACAGCCCTATAGTAGAGCTTGAAGTCAGGGATGGTGATACCTTCAGAAGTTGCTTTATTGTAAAGGGTTATTTTAGGTATACTAGGGTTTCTGTGGCTATTGTAAAGGGTGATGTTTCTCTGATTTCATTCTTGGCCCATTTATAGGAGGGCTACTGAATTGTTTTAGTTAATCTTGTATCCTGCCACATTACTGAAGGTGTTTATCAGTTGTCAGAGTCCCCTGGTAGAATTTTTGGTGTCACTTACGTAGACCCCATTATCATATTATCTGCAAATAGCAAATGTTTGACTTCTTCCTTTTTAATTAGTATCCCTCCCCTTGATCCCCTTTTCTTGTCTTATTACTCTAACTAGAACTTTGAGTACTATATTGAATAGATAAAGGGAGAGTGGACAGCCTTGTCTTGTTCCTGATTTTAGTGGAAGCACTTTGAGTTTCTCTCCATTTAATTTGATGTTGGTTATTGGCTTGCTGTAAATTGCCTTTATTATGTTTAGGTATGATCCTTGTATCCCTGATTTCTCTAGGACCTTTGTCATGAAGGGGTGTTGGTGTTATCTCTTCTGTGAAATTCTGGTAGAATTCTACACTGAAACCATCTGGCCCTGCTCTTTTCTTGGTTGGGAGACATTTAATAACTGCTTCTATTTCCATAGGTGTTATAGGTCTATTTAAATTGTTTATCTAATCTTGATTTAACTTGGGTATATGGTACCTATCTAGAAAATTGTCAATTTCTTTTAGATTTTTTTAAATTTTGTGGAATACAGATTTTTGAAGTATGACCTGACGATTCTCTGGATTTCCTCATTGTCTGTTGTTATGTCTCCCTTTTCATTTCTGGTTTTGTTAATTTGAATAGTTCCTCTCTGCCTTTTAGTTAGTTTGGATAAGGATTTGTCTATCTTGTTGATTTTCTCAAAGAACCAACTCTTTGTTTCATTGATTCTTTGTACTGTTCTCTTTGTTTCTATTTTATTGATTTCATCCTTCAATTTGATTAATTCCTGGTGTCTATACCTCCTGGGTAAGTTTGCTTCTTTTTCTTCTAGAGTTTTCAGGTGTGCTCTTAAGTCACTAGTGTGAGATTTCTCCAACTTCTTTATGTAGGCTTTTAGCTCCATGAACTTTCCTCTTAGTACTGCTTTCATAGTGTCCCATAATTTTGAGTATGTTGCACATTCATTAATTTTCATTGAAGCCTAGGAAGTCTTTAATTTCTTTCATTATTGCTTTCTTGACCCAGTGGTCAATCAGTTGAGCATTGTTTAGTTTCCATGAATTATAGACTTTCTGTAATTTGTGTTGTTGTTGAATTCTAGCTTTAAGCTAAGGTGGTCTGATAAAATACAGGGTATTTCAATTTTTTGTATCTGTTGAGATTTGCTTTGTAACCAAATATGTGGTCAATTTTAGAGAAGTTTCCATGGGTTCTGAGAAGAGTAAATATTCTCTTGTGTTTGGGTGGAATGTTCTGTAGATGTCTATGAAGTCCATTTGAGACATAATGTCTGTTCGTTCCCTTATTTCTTTGTTAAAATTCTGTCTGGCAGACCTGTCCATTTGTGAGAGTGGGGAGTTAAAGTCTCCCACTATTAGTGTATGGAGTTTGATATGCAATTTAAGCTTTAGTAATGTTTCTTTTACATATATGGATGCCCTTGTATTTGGGGCAGAAATGTTTAGAATTGAGAATTCATCTTGATGGATTTTTTTCCTGTGATGAATATGAAATGTCCTTCTCAATCTCTTTTGATTGATTTTAATTTGAAGTCTATTTTGTTAGATATTAGGAGAGTCACACCAGATTTCTTCTTAAGTTCATTAGAATGGAAAGACTATTCCCAGCCCTTTACTCTGAGGTAGTGTCTGTCTGAAGTTGAGGTGTGTTTCTTGTATGCTGCAGAAGGATGGATTCTATTTTCATATCCATTCTGTTAGCCTGTGTCTTTTTGTAGGTGAATTGAGTCCATTGATATTAAGGGATATTAATGATCAGCAATTGTTAATTCCTATTATTTTTGGTGGTAGTGTTGTGTATTTCCCTTCTCTGGGATTTTTTGATGTGGGATTATCTATTGCCTGTGTTTTCATGGATGCATCTAGCTTCGTTGGGTTGGAGTTTTCCTTCTAGTGCTTTCTGTAGAGCTGGATTTGTGGAAAGGTATTGTTTAAATCTGGTTTTATCATGGAATATTTTGTTTGCTCCATCTATGGCAATTGAGAGTTTTGCTGTGTACAATACCTGGGCTGGCATCCATGGTATCTTAGTGTTTGTATAATGTCTGTCCAGGACCATCTGGCTTTCAGAGTCTCCATTGAGAAGTCAGGAGTTATTCTGATGGCTCTGCCTTTATATGTTACTTGGCCTTTTTCCTTTGCAGCTCTTAATATTTTTTCTTTATTCTGTATGTTTAGTGGTTTGATTATTATGTGGCAAGAGATTTCTCTTTTGAGTACAGTCTATTTGGTGTTCTGTAACCTTCTTGTACCTTCATAGGTATTTCCTTCTTTAGGTTGCGAAAGTTTTCTTCTATGACTTTTGTTGAATATATTTTCTGTGCCTTTAAGTTGGTATTCTTCTCCTTCTTCTATCCCTGTTATTCTTAGGCCTTTTTATGGTGTCCCAGATTTCCTGGATGTTTTGTGTTATGACATTTTTTGTGTTAGTATTTTCTTTGATTGATGATTCTATTTCCTCTATTGTTTCTTCCATTCCAGAGATTCTCTCTTCCATCTCTTGTATTCTGTTGGTTATGCTTGCATCTGCAGTTCTTGTTCATTTACTCAGATTTTCTATTTCCATCATTCCCTTGGGTTGTGTCTTCTTCATTGTTTCTATTTCAATTTTCTGGTCTTGAACTGTTTCCTTCACCTGTTTAATTGCTTTTTCTTTATTTTCTTGACTTTCTTTAAGGGATTTATTGGTTTCTTCCAATTTTTCATTTGTCTTTCTTTCCCTCAATTTTTTTAAGGGAATTTTTCATTATGTCCTTAAAGGCCTCTATCATCTTCTTAAAGTTATTTTTAAGATTGTTTTCTTCTGTTTCTTCTACATTGGGATGTTCAGGTCTTGCTGATGTAGAACCACTAGGTTCTGGTGGTTCCATGTTGCTCTTTATGTTGTTGAATGTATTCTTGCACTGGCATCTATCCATCTCTTCATCCAATTGGTGCAAACAGTGTCTCTGTCTCAGGGAGTCACGCTTGGTCCAATTGGAGCTCTTGGTCCAATCAGAGCTGGTGGAGTCTGTGCCTCAGAGAGCAGCTGTAGTCTCGAAGAATGGGTGGGCTTGGGGAGTGGATTGGGGCTTGTAGGTATAGTTTCCAGTGGGGGAGTGGTAGTAGGGCCTGCCTGCAGGAGTCCTGCCTGCTGACCTGAATCTGGTTGTGTCCTTGGGCCTAAAGCCTAGAGGCTGGGTTATTGATTGATTAGGAAAACAAAGACTCACCTCTCGATCCAATTGGAGCTGGCTGAGTCTGTGTCTCAGGGAGCAGCTACAGTCTCCAAGGATAGGCCCCATTGCATTTTTGTAAAGTTTTGTTGGATAGTTGTATCTCTTGTTTCCAGTATTGGCTATGACTATGCTTACACTACCGCAGAGTCATGCAGTTTCTATAAAGACTAAAGCCTCTAGTATTTTCCATATTAATCTCTACTTTTAGCTAAAATAAAGGCTTAGACTGTTGCAGAACACAAAAATATAAAGTAGGAATTCAGCTGACTATGGCAAAGCTAATACCTGGAAGAAGTCAAGGGTCCTTCCTGAGGATAAAGCCAAGACTTAAGGTGTCTTGGTGATATTGGCTTTTGAATATTAGCAGTTTCCTGCAATGAATTTCTTGTGTGATATTGTAGCTTTTCCATTTAATTCTCTTTCTATGAACAATGTGTTTGATAATTCATTGGGCACAATTTCCCCTATTCAATTGGAATATTTGGATAACTTCCCCCAACTGTGCTAACAACAGTCACAGTCAACACCTTTAATTTCAGGCCTTTCTGTAATTATCGTCATTAGCAACATCTGGCCGGCTCCATCTCTGGATGAAAGTATGTTATCTGAGATACTTCCCAGACTTTCTAAGAACAGACTACAGCATCCAGACTATCTAAGGGAAGAAAAAAAAAATTTACAATGAGACAACTGCCAGGCCAGGAGGAAATGCTAATTAGCCTTAACCTTCCTGCTTCCAAGTGCTGTCTTTAGTTCTAGATCTCCCTTTAACTATTAACTCAGAACTAAAGGGCTTTTACATACCAGGTACATCAAGCTGTGACATAGCTCTCTAGCCAATGAGTTCATTTCCCCTGCCCTTCCAGAAAATGGCACAGCTGAGATTAGGCTGAGACAGATATGGCTCCAAAGGGAAAAAAGGCAGTTTTATTTTCACTCATGACATAGTGAATTAGACTCTTAACACTTTAACTACCACTTCTAGGAATATAGTTTGAGCATATAAATCCATTTTCTTAGCTCTATTAACCAAATTTAGCCCTCAGTTGATTCATTTCCCCATTAGTCACTTCCCTTTTAGGTTGCAGATGATGGCTGACAATTATTGTTCTTTGTGTGGATCTTATCTCCCTTCCTTTTGACCCTGGAAATATTCAAGCCATGTGAACTCACTTTGGCCAGAGAATTGCTGATTGCATGGGTATATAACTGTAAACTTCAGAGACTTGGAGAGTACTAGATTGGGGAACTAGGATGGAGAACTGAGATGGGAAGAATTTAGTTAGGAAGAACTAGATGGAAAAGAACTATGATGGAAACAACTAGATGGGAAAGAACTGAGATGCGAAGTACTAAGAAGAGAGAATTAAGATAGAAATATCAGGCAGAAAAGGAGCTAAGAATGAGAGCAGAAAAGAAGTTGTGTAGAGAGAGAACTGACTCAGAAGGATAAAGTGAATGGACTAAAGAGCTTTGTGTACCTAGATTTATTCAAGAATCCTCAGATTAATTAGTTCACTGCTGGTAGCATCACTTCTGGAATTCTGGAAAAAGACTATGGAGGGACTGGTCCATAAGAGACTTTTTTATTAAACAATCAAGGATTCCTTTTGCATGACACAAATACAGGGATTCGATATGAGAGGAAAGGTGTCTAGGAAATATCAAATGTTTTCTTATCATTTCCATTTACTTTACCATGATATTCAATTACAATTCTTGAAAAGTTCTTTCACACTGACTAAAGTATTTGAATATGTCTTGCCAGAAGTCTGAATTACAGAGGGATTCCAGAGGAAAAATAAAAAAGATTTCGTATATCTTATGCTGATCAAGAATTCAAATCTTCCTAATCAAATACACCTGATCCCTGAAGTATTTGATTCAAAACAAATCCTTTCTTTACTTTGTTTACTCTCTTACAAGGGGAAATATTAAAGTGATGATCTGAATGGTATGGAAGAGACTAGGTCTGTTCAGAAACTTGGTTTTACTCCCTTTGTTTTTGAGTCAGATGATTTTTATTTTTATTTTTATGATCTTTACCATTTTTTCCACTGTAGCTTTGAAAAAGTGCAGGCACTTTTAGAACTATAGTGGTTGATTGTTAGGGATAACAGTCAATTTCTTAGCTCTTCACAATTTAAATATTCTAGAAGTGAATGTAAAAACTTGCTTTAGTACTTTCTGGAGTATAAGGTGTACTATTATTTTTAACTGTCATATAATTCCTTTGTATAAAAGAAAACTCATGTAGTCCAGGAGTATCAAATTCCCAGCTGAGGCCAGCTGTAACTCATGGTGTGTCATCTGGAAGGGACTGCTGTGGGACACTGTTTTTCCTTAAGTTAACATAATTTGATAAGAATAATGCTATATACGTGATTCACTTCAAAATATTTTGTCTATTCCTGAAAGATGAGGGAAAACTTAAATAGGGTAAGTGTGTACAGAAATCTTTTTGTGGCAGATAAGACCTCTCTGTGCTGAGTAAGTATCTTTTGAAACAAGGCAAGTCTGACATAAACAGTCTGAATTTGTGTTAAACAAAAAATACACTAATTACAAAGGTAAGGAAATCTAGATGTGAACTGTGTGTTGAATGTGGGAATACAGTTGATAGCCTTAGAAAGCTCTCACCAATTTATCTATTAGTCTGAGTCTTAGTGTATTAGAACAAATTTAGAGTGCTTGGAAGAAAACCCACTTGACAAACAGTCAGTGAAGTATAAGAATGTTTGTTATAACATGAATCCCTATGTCTTTTCATGATGTTGGGTCATGCTGAGGTTTGAAAAAGTGTTAAAAAAGAAAACCATGGCGTAGGATAGAGTGCTTACCTGGAATGCATGAAGTCCTGACTTTGAACATCATCACCCCTCACAGAAGTGGTGTAGTAACTACATCTAAAATACCAGCACTTAGGCTATGGAGCCAAAAGGATCAGGTGCTCAGGGTTATTATTGGTTACATAGGGAATTCAAGGTCTGCCTCATACACATAAGAACCTGTTGTAGAAAAGGGAAAACATGCCTACACTATAGCTTAAGTTTATCACTACAGCAAAAATATTACAGACTTCTGAACAAATTTAGTTATATATAAATAAACAAATAAATAATGTTCTTGAAGTATGGCACATCTCATTGCTTCTGACTACTGTTATTGAACTTACTTTGGTGTTAGGAATCTTAGTTAGAAATAGCAGTCAGTTTAATTAAAAGAGAATTTCCTAAAAAATTTTTAAAGAGGATTTCTTGAGAAGTATGGGGTACAAACTACATAAAAACCATTTCAAGAGAGCCTTTGGCCAAGACTGTTGTTGTCTGTGTGACTCAGAACAATGATTAGTAGCTCCAATTCAGGAATCTGTTTCCGTATCAATTGTTTCTATCTTATTATTGCTATTCTCTCTCTCTCTCTCTCTCTCTCTCTCTCTCTCTCTCTCTCTCTCTCTCTCTCTCTCTCTCTCTCTCTCTCTGCATCCATGTGGAGGGATATTCCTCTTCTATAGTCTTCCTGAAGAGAAAAGCAAGGAATCAAAAAGTCTTAAGCTTTAAGGATTAATTTTTTCAGACTTAAAGTTTTCATCATCTTTCCTAATTCTCTGTTTTATGCCTACTTGTCCATACTCCACCACTGTAGAATAGCAACATTCTAGAATAAATTGTGCCTTGAGTTTCGAGCATATTAGGGTTATAAGATATTCTGATGAGATCTAGACTTGTATATTGAAACGGATGTTGAAACAAAATAGAATTTGTAACTATTAAGTTGGAATTGTTACGTATTAAGAAGGAATGAGTTTGGGAGCAGCTTGGGATAATATGGCATAATATTAATTTTTCTCTCCATAGTTATATGGTGATTTTTTTTACCTTGTACTGATAGTAATAGGATTCTCGACTTTTCTAAATGATTTAGGTGTAAAAATAAAGCTCTCTTCAATAAAACTAGTGCCTTTATAAATGGGTTCTAGAAAGAGCTCTACCCCTCTCTCAAATGAAGTTAAAGTAAGATGATTTTCTAGGAAAAGGGACCTTCACGTTAATGTTTAGATAAGGTAAAAACACAAGACATTCATCACCTATGTCTTGTTCCTAAATCTCATGACAATAGTCCTGATTGTTTACAAATGAATATGAGTTTCAATAAGTGTTTCTAGAACATGACTGAATGAATGCCAACACATCAAATGCTTTTATAATTTCCCCTGGAATCCAGGCATGCTGTTATATACATATTGCTTATAGCTACAATCGTGTGTGTGTGTGTGTGTGTGTGTGTGTGTGTGTGTGATAGAGAGAAAGAGACAGAGACAGAGAGAGGCAGAAAGAGACAGAGAGAAACAGAAGCAGAGAGACAGAGATAGAGTGTGTGCTTACTTAATTCTATATAGGATCATGGTGCATTGGTAACACAGCTGAACATGGAATACTAAAGCAAAGTACTTTCTACCTGTCCCTTCAGAAAGTTGGGTAAGGTTTCATATAGCTTCATATAGGCAAATAGAAATATGTTGAATATATGTATATGTGTATATGTACATATGTGTGTATAATATATATTGAAAAATATTATTTCTTTATAAATTTTATGAGAATATTATTAAATTGTAAACAAGTGGGCTAGAGAGATGGTTCAATGGTTAAAAACACTGACTGTTCTTCCAGAGAAGTGAGATTCAATTCTACACACACACACACACACACACACACACACACACACACACACACCTAAAGACTCACAGCCATCTGTTACTATAGTTCTACGGGATTTCAGAACCTTCTTCTGGTCTTCTTGAGTGCCAATTGATGCACATATGAACATGCAGGCAATTCATCCATACACATAAAATATTTTTAAATCTAATATTAAGCACCAGCAACTTTTTTCATCTATTGTGATATTTGGTTTATTATTTAGTTTTTAAATCCAAAGTTTCTCTTAAAAATTGTAATATTGAAACACCATTTTGTTATATCCCGGCCCACCTCTGGCAGAAGCCACCTACTCCACCAGAGGCAAGGCCAGCATCCTGAACCCTAGGTAAGACTGCCCCCCACCCTACCTGTGCTCTGTCAGCATAACTCCAACTACCCTTCCTCTCCTCATCACTGTATCCTGGCCCACACTTCTGTCAGAACCCTCCTCTTCCATCAGAAGCCAGACCAAATGTAGGTAGAGTTTTCCCACCCTGGCAGCCATTTCCCCAGTAACAACCCAGAGGCAGTATTAATTATAAATGATCAGCTGATAGCTCAGGCTTGTTGATAACCAGCTCTTACAACTTAAATTAACCCGTATTTCTTATTTAAGTTCTACCATGTGGCTCATGGCTTGTTACCTGATTTTGTACATATCCTGTTCCCTCTGCATCTAGCTGGTGACTCCTGAAACTCTACCCTTCTCCTAGCATCCTCTTAGTCTGGCTCTCCTGCCCACTCTCTTCCTGCAGCTATAGGTCAGTTAGCTCTTTATTAGCCAATGAAAGTAATAGATATTTACAGTGTACAGTGATTGTTCCACAGCAGCTGGCACTCTGAACAGCAGAGACCAGGCCGATTTCTTGAAATCCAGGCAGAAGCCTCCTACCTCACAAGAAGCCAGGGCAGCATCCTGAACCCAAGAGGACCCCCTGGCCAGATCACAGGCCACTCATAGCCAGAACTGTAGCTCCAAACTTCAGCAGCAATGCCTTGCTGGACCAGAGGCCATCCAGGTGAACAGAAGTCCAGCCTCCAATACTCCAATACAGACAGAGACGCTGTTTTCAACCACAGGCCACAGCAACTACCACAAGTCCAGAGCAGAAACAGAAATCTAGGAAGAGAATAACCACCCAATAAAAATAAAAAGAGACGTGTCATTGGCTTTGAGGTCTCAAAAGCTCATGCCAGGTTAATTCTCTCTCTGTCTCTGTCTCTGTCTCTGTCTCTGTCTCTCTCTGTCTCTCTCTGTCTCTCTCTGTCTCTCTCTGTCTCTCTCTCTCTCTCTCTCTCTCTCTCTCTCTCTCTCTCTCTCTCTCTCTCTGCTTGCTCCCTGTGGATCAGAATATAAAGTTCTCAGCTACTGTTCCAGCACCATGCCTGTCTGCTTCCTGCCTGGATTTTGGACTAGTCCTCTAAAGGTATAGGCAAGCCCCAGATTGCATGCTGTCTCTAACAAGTTATCTTGGTCATGGAATCTCTTCATAGCTATAGAATGTTAACTAAGACAGTGCTGAAGAAACAATTAGAGGGCTTGTCCCCATAGAGGACTGTGCTCCCTTTTGTCATTCCTTAGTTGCCTGTAGTTATGTTTCCAGGGCTGAGCCCCAGGGGATTTCCTGAGTTCGTTGTTAGAATGTCTTTTTGTGTTCTATTTCCTCAGCTCAGAGGGTTCCAGTCTGAAGTGATATACATAAGTAACACTAAACAGACTAAGCACATTTTATTTATATGTACTGTTATGACGGCAATTAAAGGATAACAGGTCGTGTATTTGGGAGAGAGGAAGGGGTGATCGATCATCCAGTGGAGGGGTTGAATGGAGGAATGGAAAGGAAGAAATAATGTGACCGTATTTTAATTATGAATAAATAAATGGAATATTCAGGAAACCTTTCATTTATACTAATCATGTGGAAATTTTCTTTGGCATTATTATTAAAATACAACATGATTATTAAATATTACATTATCACTAGGCAATACAGCATTATTAAGCAATACAACAACTATTTTATGAATATATTTAAAAACTAATTATAATTATTTATATAGCATAGATTTTATGCAAATATCATGTGATTTTATATAAACAGAAAGCAATCCAATTGCTCAGATATTCATATTCTTTCTCTCTTTCTAACTCTCTCCCCTGTTTTTGTGCTTATCAATCATCTACTTTGGGGTGGAGTATGGACAGGGAACTTCACCTTTCTTAAATTTCTAATTAATTTTGTCTTCAATTATATCCTCGAGGATTGGATATTCAGTGTTTTCTTCATTTGCTCTATCCAAATAGTCTTTTGCTAATATTTTAACATCACACACCTAAAAACCACTATGAGACATAAATTCTGGCTTTATTGAATTTTTGTAAGAGATTATAACAAGTAAGAGAACTGTTTTGTGTTTGTAGTTATTGTTGTGTGTGAACTGTGCAATTGTGTATGCACAAGTGTGTAAATGTGTGTGCCTGTGAGTACAGGGCCATGCATAGGAAAGTCTTGTGAATAACCCTTCTGTTTAATGTAAACTCCCATGAATACACACATGGACACATGCACGCTGAGCTTCAGAGGGCCACAGAGGTGGTTTTAGAGGTGAGAGGAAGAAAGCAGACTCTGGGTATTTTCTTCTCATGTGTTTTCTCTTGCATTTTTAAGCACCAAAGCAAAGCACAAACATGGGATCCATGATCCAAGGAAATGCATACAGTACATCTCATTTCTTTTCTCTTTTCACACATGTGGGTTTCAGACTTGGTGGCCTCAGAGTAATACAAATGGCAATTATCCTTTTTTGTTTTTGTTTTTGTTTTTGTATGTGTGTCTGTGTAGAATACAAAGCATGCCAAGTTTAATACCTTTGTCATACTTCATACTTGTATGAATCAACCATGTTCTAATATCTTTCTGTCAAAATAACTTATTATCACTTAAATTATTCTTTAAAAATATAACTTTCTTTTTATTTTCTGTGTAAGGGTATTTTGCCTGCCTGTATGTCCTGGTACCATGTGCATGCAGTATCTAAGAGGCCAGAAGAAGGCATCAGGTTCTCCAGGATTGCTGTTACAGATGGCTAAGGACTACCACACACACGGGGTTGGATATTGAATTTCAGTCCTCTGGAAGAGTACCCAGTACTTTTAACTCCTGAGTCATCTCTCCATTCCCCTAGTTAATTTTTTCTTAAGATAAATACAAGATTAAATAAATTGTGAAGAATAAAAGCATTCTGGCCTCCCACTGTGGTACACGATTAAATGTTAATATATCAAATGAATAAAAATGTAGAGTATGGTTTTATAAATGTCAATCACATTGGTCTTTTGTAGCTTCATGTTGTTTCCTCTAAAATTGTTTACAGTGACTAGGATACTTATAACTCCCTTCATTCCATAAACAGGATCTTAAATCACATGTGTGTAGCAAAGCACCCACGGAGTTTCCATTTTAGTTTTCTGCCTTTATTAGCTTTTCTGCTCAGAGATCTCACACGATAAAATTCAAAACAACACCGTGAGATCCTTGGTATGTCAGGCTTTCTGTCATCCCACCCCTAAGAAAGAAAAGCATCTTCTGTATATTGTGAGAGATAAGTACTGCCACCATCTCTAGCCACTTATCTAAATCAATGTTATCAGTCAAGTGACTTCAGTAGTAAATGGTTAACAATAAGCACACAGATAAACAGCATGAAAGGCAGCTAGATATGAGAGTCTCTGGCCTGTGGGGTCAGCCATGCTTCAAACATACACTGGATTGATCGCCATGACTATCCAGAGGAAGGTTTGGGCATGAGTAGCAGAAACAGCACCTGTGGACTTGAGGAGGAAGGTGAAGCTTATTAGTTCTTTCTAAGTTGCTATATCTAATCTAATTACTTCTGTATATTGAGTCCCACTGTTCCATTTGGGCTATGTAAAGCTTCAGAGCCTAAGCAGAGCACAAAAGTTTCATTCAAACTTGACCAAACCCATTGGTGTAGAAACATGATGACTTTACTGTACATGGTTAGTTTGCTGTGCACTTCCATTTTTCTGAGTGACATTTTAATGATCTACTACACATTTATTGATATTTTCTATTATTTTGTTGAGTTCTTAAAACTTCATAAGACTTATTATTCCCAGTGGAATTTATCCTTTATTCAATCTAAACATTACTCTTTATTCCATTAAGTTATTTTAAATTTTAACTTTTTATTATGTCTCATTCACAGTCATTTTCAGATTTTTTCTTTGTTGTCATTACATAGAAAAATCATAAATCTCTTTAGTTCCAAGTTGTTTTTTTTAAAGAATTTTTAAATTTGACTTCCTTTCTTTAAACAAGCTTTGCATGGTAACATTACCAACCTAATAACTGGCATTGCTAGGAATAAGTTTGCTTGCATTTACTTACAGTGCTGCTGTAAGCATTTAAATGAAGGGAAGGATCAAATCCCCATATAATGTCTGTGTGAGAGACTTTTCCTGGTTAGACACAAACCACATGTGTCTACTGAACCCAAATAGGGAACCCAAGACACAACAGCATAAGGATTCTACCGAAGTCCTACTTAGTGTATTGATTTGTTGTTATTGGGACATTTGAGGGAATTCTTACAGTGGTGGGGAGAGACAACTCAGGCTGCATCATGAAAATCCCCACCACAACTTGTGTGAAGACTCACAAATGTGCATCTCTGTGCTATCTGCGCTGCTTGCAGCAGCTCCACAGGCAGAATCTCCTCCCTGCAGCTGGCTGGTCTTTCTTCCCTAACCTTGGGGAGGGGCTCTTGAAAAATGCATGAATTTCTGCTTCTGCTTTCCTAGACATATGAATCTTACTTAACTTCTGCATTTCATGAACCTTCTCCCTCCTTCCTAGAGGGAAGGTTTCAATTCAGAGGAAATGCTATACCTCTCAATGTTAGGAGGTGGTTACTAATTCTGCATAGCTTGCTGGGTCTTTATTTCTCACATTGAGTGAGACAAGTTTATCTCCCAAACCGGCATGTTAATAACTGCATTTCTTTGGCTAGTTCTCCTTCTCCATGTGTATATAATAGAAAGTGAGAAAAGACATAGAGACACATATTGATTCCATGTTGCCCTAGAAGATATAATTTATTGAAACACATTTAACTGTGCATTGTAGCACAGACAAAGTTTTTGAGTCTTTTAGAAGATATTAATACATGTGAAAGTTAGGCCTACAAAATGGACATAATATAAGAGGTTTCCAGAATTTTGATTGGATGCTGATTCTTTTACATATATTAGGCATGCTGCAGTGTTTGGAGAAGATGGAAAACATCATTTGTTTTCATTTTAAACTACTGAAGAATTTTCGTATATTCAACCTACTTAGCCTAATTCACCATGCTTCCCTAATCTTGGTAGCTACATGCTTTGCAGTAGTATAATTTAGAAGTGCATCTGCATATATACATTACATACATAGAGATAGATGAAATGTTGAGGGTGAAGCTACTGCAATTATTTTGTTCACTACTTATGAAATAAATATATCCATTTGCTTGGTTAGTTCTCATTCCAGTGCTAAAAGCAGTCGACATAACATGAATTTGAACAAATAGTTACTAACCATCTGTGTGACAGAGAATGCCCTGTTTATTTGTTCATGTATTAGTGAACATGCATGTGCACACATATGTATACTGAGTAGATGTTGAGATACCTACAATATACTAACAATTCTAGAAAAGAAAGATGCATACAAGACAATTAAATCCTGACAACAATCTACTAAATACTATGCCCCAATTTATAAAGGAAAAAAACCATAGTCAGTAGAGACAACATGGTGGTGGCTAAGCTACAGACTCACACATAAATTCTCTAACTATGAAGTCCATAGTTTTCTTTTTACTGCCATGGAAGTCTTGAATAATGCAATGGGATGTACATACATAAGTGGTGAAGCTCATGTTCTTTTCCAAATAATTTAAAGTACAATAATCTGTCAAGCATAGTAGTCTAAAATTACTTTTGCTTAATGGGATTGGTAGATCATTATACACAAATACCATTTCTATTTTCACATATGTGGATACTTGTTCATTCTCTTATGTACTTTCTACCATGTGTGTGAGAGCAATGTGTCAAAGATACTAGATATTCTGAATTTCTCAGTCATGTGGCATATTGGCATAAGGTTTCTAGCAACCTTAGTCAATATTAACCCTAACTCATTTCAGAGTCATACCAAATTTTCTTTTGTTTATACTAACTGTGAAAAAATTGAATAGACTTCTCACTGGTTACTACTGGAGAAAATATTCTCATGAAACTAATTTTAACTTCAATATCCTAGTGAAATGAAAAATAAAAGAACTTAAGAGTTTAAAATAGTTATGTCAACATACATTTCCTTAAAGTTTAAGGTCACAGTTGACAGTACTGCTTGAAGTCATTGAATCCTGAGAAGTCAAAGTCTGCACTAGCATAGCAATAACTCCATCTCCACAATGTTACACTTGTCAGGACTTGTGTTTTCTTATTTATAAATTCATGAGAAAATTCCCTTGGGAGAGCTGATGCTGTCATAGAGACTCTGAAATCAAAGGAGCTATTATAGTCCAATTAGAAAACACTTAGTATGCATGGGATTATGTCAAAAAGGAGAAAGCTATGAATAGCAATATCCCAAGTCATACCAGCCAGAAGAAGACTTCCAGTAATTCAGCCTTGTTCTCAGAAGCTGAAGTCAACTGTCTGCTGTTCCTGGAGAGATGCCACACACATATAAATCAACAGGCATTTTAAACTACACGTAATATATATTCTAGTGAATGACAGTCATCTGTCCCCAGTGAAAGATGATCACAACCAACCTTGTATATTAGTTTTCATTTTGCAACTAACTCATTTGTCTGCTTACTTGGAATATGGGTGGTGCTCTAAAAATTACAGATGAAAACTCTATGAGACTGCCAAACTAATGCAATATCTGTACTTATATACTTTGAAATGTGGGGATGCACCATCTATCAAATATCTTAAGGCCTTCTCTTTAATTGCTGTGGTTACAGATGTGAAAAATAACTCCTCTGCCTCAGATACTCCTTTGCTATTTTTTGTACAAGCCTAATTTACAAAAGGATTTTCATGCAATCAAAATAACACTGTCTTTTAATAGTTTTAAACCACCAATGGTAGAGAATTTCTAATTTTAAAAAATTTCAATTAAAACTTTCACACATTCAGAAAATGATAAAACAAATACACTTGTGCCCAATTTTCATATTAAACTAGTTCTTACAAAAATATTTTGAAGGTGAGGCTAAAGAGATAGCCCAGGGGTTAGGAGCACTGGTTGCTGTTCCAGAGGAAACAAGTTTGGTTTTCATTACCTCATTGCAATTTATAACTGTCAGTCCAGTTACAGACAACTTCTTCTGGACTCCTCAGGCACTGAACACATGGTGTAGATGTACCAACAGACAAAATACCGGTATACATACACAAAGAAAATCTTAGAAAAATGTTTTGAAGTCAAGAGTGAACATGAAAACTCTTACATATTCTTTTCAAGCCATTGATAACAATACTCTACTGTATAAAAGTGATGTGTATCCAACCAAACACCAGGCAAAGATCCAGAAGTCCAGTCAAAGAGAGAGAAGAGGGATTCTATCAGCAAGTGCATCAGGATCATGATGGGGAAACCTGAAGAGACAACCAAATCAAACTAGTAGGAACTCGGAAAGTTGCATCAATGGCTGTGGAGCCTGTATGAGACTCTTCTAGACCCTCTGCATGGTGAGAAAGTTGTGTAGCTTGATCTGTTTTGGGGGCCCCCTGGTATAGGATCAGAATCCATCCCTGGTGCAGGAGTGGGCTTTTGGAGCCCACTACCTAAGATGGGACACCTTGTGCAGCCTTGAGGCAGGGGGAAGGGCTTGGACTTGCCTCTACTGGATGTGTTTCCCCCATGGGAGGCCCTTGCCTTCTTGTGGAGAGGAGTAGGGGGTGGGTTGGGAGGGGGAGGCTGGGGAGAGGCCAGATGAGAGAATAAGGGGATCTTTGATTGGTGTGTAAAATGAATGAAAAAATTTTTCTTAATAGAAAAATAAGTGATGTGTATCTTTTACAGTGAATGTTTTCATAGTGTATTAAATTTATATATGTCTTTAAACAATAATTACTGTTACTCTGCATGTCATTAAATCAGTTATATTCCTGGTATCATTCTGGATTTTGCTTATTCATTCCAGAATTGGGGGGGGGGGGCGGGTCTTGAATATTTTTGTTTAGTTGAATTGCTCTGTTATTTTATACCATTAGAATGTCGTCATACATGATAGATCCTTATTGTGGGATATTTGATCACACCATGTGAAGATGTGTCTCTGACCTTCCTCACCTGCCTAAGGCACCTTCTGATTGGTTTATAAGGAGCTGAATGGCAAATAGCTAGGATGGAGAGCATAGGCAGGATTTATGGGCAGAGATAAGAAGTCTGGGAAGAATCTGAGGTGGGAAGATTCACCAGACAGACATGAAAGAAGTCTGATGTACTTTACTGGAGAGAGATAACAAGTCACATGGCAGCACATAGACTAATATAAATGGATTAATTTAAGTTTTAAGAGCTAGTTGGGGGCCGGGCGGTGGTGGCGCACGCCTTTAATCCCAGCACTCGGGAGGCAGAGCCAGGCGGATCTCTGTGAGTTCGAGGCCAGCCTGGACTACCAAGTGAGTTCCAGGAAAGGCGCAAAGCTACACAGAGAAACCCTGTCTCGAAAAACCAAAAAAAAAAAAAAAAAAAAAAAAAAAAAAAAGAGCTAGTTGGGAGCAAGCCTAAGCTAAGGCCAAGCTTTCATGATTAATAAGAAGTCTCTGTGTCATTATTTGAGAGCTGGCAGTCCAAAGAATGACCCACTATTTTTGGCACCCAATGTGGGGCACACATATCCATGCATAGAGTCTGAGACCAGCTGGTACTCTACTCAGTGGCAGGAGACTAGGTAGAAATACCTGCTGCAGTGCAGAACCTACAATTTCCCAGAGCTGAGGCAGATAGGCACAGCTCCCTGCCAGTCTCTGCAGGCATGAGGGTAGACTCTCCCAGAAAGGCAAGCAGCAGCTGCAGCCCAGAACTAACAGAGTAACATGTTGGGACATTGTGATTGGGGGCAGAGCCAACCATCAGCACCATGTGCTAAGCAGAGTTGCAAAAGGAGCCTACAGATGCACAGTGTCCTGGCCTTTTAAGACTTGGTTCACCCAGTAGGCATGCAGAAAGTGAGATCCAGACTGAGAAAGCCTCTAAACAGGTACAGTATGCTTGAAAATGTGCTTAGATGCTAAAGAAAGAAAAGAAAATGGGTATAGACAATCATAGAAAAAATAATTTGAAAATAATAAAGTGAAATCTTTAAAGAGAGAATCAAGTAATATAGAAAGGACAAGCCACATAAGGATGAGAAATACCATAACACAAGGCATCTGGATGCTGTATGGTGCTCTATTAACTTTACATTTTAAGTGCTAATTAGAAAAATGCAACAGCTGCTGAGAGACATGGATTGTGGGGGAAAAAAACACTGAGTTAAGCCAGTCTATATATTTGAAGGATGTCTTAACTTCCAAATGGAATTCAAGAAATATGTTGCAATGGGTGAGAGGTTATGCCTTTGTTTCCACAGGAATCAAAAAGCTAAAGATTCCTTCAAAAGTAATAAAGATCAGATCTGACCAGGGGAGACCTCCTGAAAATCTTGGCTACAGACATGAAGAAAGAAGCCAAGAAAAATTACAAGACAGGTAACTTACAAGATGATCCCTCTACTATGAGAACAGCTCTGAGACAAGATTAGAAATGATAAATCTTGTTGGCAGAGTCTTCATAACTTACGATTACATGTCATCCTTTCATATGACATGGAAGGATATTTATATTACAGCTTGGTTATAGAGACTTATAAAGTTGACAGATTTTTTTTACCTGCTCAGATACAGAGCAGAGAATCATCTTTAGCTGACTTGTGCATACTTCACATTTCATACTTCTGTTAATGCAGATATGCACACTACCTTTAAAAGTTCGTGTGTGTGTGTGTGTGTGTGTGTGTGTGTGTGTGTGTGTGTGTGTGTGTTTAAAAAGGACCAGCCAGCAATGAAGGCAAGTAACCCAGATGATCCAGCCTCTCAGAATTGCAGTCTCTGCTGCAATTTTCTCAAAATCTGAATCTGCATCCAAAACAATTTCAAAGCTGCTATCTGAGAGGGTCCAACCACACAGACTACTCTAGCCAGAACTTCAGGTAAGCCCTACACTTTTTCATCACATAGAGAATGGACAACAAATGATACACTATCTCTCACAGGACATTATCCCAATTTTCTCAGGTTTCTCTAAACATGCCATCACCCCCAGACAACAAGAAGTAATTTTAAGAACATAACATCCACATTACCAAGAAGTTGGTTGGGTAGATGTTTTTTGTTTTTGTTTTTGTTTCTGTTGATGGAGGTGGTGGTTGTGTTTCCATGTGTTATGGACGTTTGTCATTGTTTAGTGGGGATTAGTTGTAAGTTGTTATTGGTCATGTTCAGGGAGGAAACTAAACAAAGGAGGTTAGATTAAGGAATTTTCTTTCTTTTTCTTTCCTCTATCCTTCTTTCTCTCTGACCCCCCCCCCCAAAAAAAAACAGAGGGTATACAGGAATGACAGAATAAAAGAGTAGAATATTGAATCTACTTTTAAACTAAAAAGCAACTATTAGACTCAAATATTTTACAATGGTATAGACTTTTGTATAGTGATACAAATTTAAGGTTACTTTTTCTACAATGTATTATAAGATATTGTGCTTCTGCAGTTCATTAAAAATTGTAATATAAAGTTCTAGTTCTAGTTCTTGAAAGCTACTATTAGGATGATTAAGATAACAATAAATAAATAAATAATAACAATAAAACTTGTAGTAATGGTTTAGATGTAGATAGAAGTAGGCTTTATTTAGCCTAATGTATTTTAGATAGATAGGTGGTCCTCAAACACTTCAGAGACCTACAGAATATGACATTTAAGGTGTTTTAATAACACAAGGCTTTTTATGTCAATGAGAAACGTCTGCTCCTGGTAGCACCAATATACTTCAGAGAAGATGATGGGTATCAAAGAACCTCTACGTGGAGTTTGCTTTCACTGTGGCAAAGCTAGTCACTGACTGAGAAACTTCTCTTGACTGCTGACAGTATGCAGTCCAAATTGGACAAGCAGGACACAAAGGAAGTTGACTGCCAAATTTTGACAAGACAAGCTAGGCAAGTCCTTCAAAATTCCTGTTTCACAGAAAAGTCTGTCATTTATTCTAGGCCTATAAACCAAAGATGGATGCCTCACCATTGCAGAGGAACCTTGGGTGACTGTCCAGGTAGCCATCTGTGTCTGGCATTTCTATAGTTTTGGATGTTGCTTGCCCTGCACTTCTTGTTTACTCAGGCAATATTTTATCCTTTTCAGGTCTCTGGTGGGGTTGAAAACTGGATAGTTATAGTTTTACCATTTTCTGTGTTACCAAATTAAAAAACAAAACTCACAAAAAGATATATAAAGTTTATAAAGGTTGAAAGACATAAAAGCTTAAATTGCTTATCTAGGAAAATATTTTAGGGTCTAAAAATATATCCTTATATTGGCAATACAAATTATGATAGAAAGTGATTTAGATACAAAACTTTGGACTCACCAAGATTGGATAGATAATAAAGTACTTTCTCCAAATTTGTCAAATACAAATGGACTGGACATTGCAAATGTAATTATTTCCTGGTAATTGTTCTTATTGTATATAGTTTTACTGTATCAGAGTTACAACTTTTCCTTTTTATTTAGACAAAAAGGGTGAAATGTTGCAGCACGTTTGATCACACTGTGTAAAGATGTGTCTCTGTCCTTTGTCATCTGCCTAAGGCACCTTCTGATTGGTTTAGAAGGAGCTGAATAACAACTAGGCAGGAAAGGATAGGCAGGACTTGCAGGCAGAGATAGGAACTCTGGGGAGAATTGGTAGTGGGAAGATTTGCCAGCCAGACACAGAGGAAATCAAGCATACTGTACTGAGGAGAGGTAATGAGCATCAAGGCAGAACATAGATTAGTATAAACAGGTTAATTTAAGTTTTAAGAGTTAGTTGGGAATAAGCTTAAACTAAAATCAAGCTTTCATAATTAATAAGAAAATCTTCATGTCACTATTTGAAAGCTGGAAGTCCAAAGAAAGACCCACTATAGATCCTTCTGCTGAAAAATGCTTCTCTTGAACATCAATTTAGCATAGTAAGTTGTTTTGCATTTAGAACATAATTTTTGTATCTGTAAACAGGCTTTATATGTGAGTTTCTAAGGTATATCTATTCATCTCCAAGCTGACTGCTCAATAGCATAAAAATAGTTCTCCAAATTAACTATGCAATTAAACTATTAATGCCTATGTAATTTCCAATTCCACAAACTCCTGTTGACTTTTGCATGAATTCTTCATTTGTGCATGTTATTTTTAGAATCAGAGTCTTGTAGTTCCTGGTAAGCCTATGATTGACCTGACACTGGATGTTTAAAATTACTTTTTGTGAAATCACATCATTATATTATTGAGATGCTGTATATAAGTCTCAGAATTGTTTGGGTATTCTTCAGTTCCTTTTAATAGTACTTTGGGGATTTTACATACTGTTATTGCATATTTCCTTTCTTTCCCACTAGAGTTGTAAAATCAGGTAGACAAAATTTCTTTTTGAAAATTGTATTAGGTTTTGCTTGTAGAAAATTTCCCACCTGTATTACTGGATTCTCTCTATAGTCCTAATTGTCTGACTCTGTGTTAGCAGAGATTTCCTGTAAAAAAACAAGCCTAATAATTTATGTTACAATATTTTTAATTATTATAATACTTTATTTCTTTTTGCTACAATAATAGAATCTTAAGTTGCATTGTAATGACATTACTTATGTCCATTTGTTTCTTCTCTTTTAAGGTAGTACACATCTAGTAAATTATTATTTAATTTCTTTTTGGGTTGGAATGATATCTAGTTACTTTTAAGTGAAGGGTTTTTTTAAAATTTCTTATTCAATTCAAGCTTTTAAAACTCTGATTGTGTTCTGAATCTTAAAACTATTATTGCTTCCTCCATCTAATTAAGAGTTTAATCCATTGTTAATACATGTTATATTTCAGATAATGAGTTTTGAATCTTATTAAGTAGTATTTTTCTCCATCAAATTATTTTTATCCATTACTCTGTGAATAGAATTTAATTACATTATATGACTTATTAAGTTTTTCTTAACATTTGTGGATTCTGGAATAAGGTCCACAAATTATATCTATTCTTAAAATACAAATTAGTTTGCAAATAATTTATTTAGATATTTGTTCTTTATGCATTTATATGTCCTATACATTTCATTTTAACTATATGCAGTTGTCAAGAATTTCTAACCTTAAAAGATGAATTGGATTATTTCCTCTTCGTTTTATTCTGCTGTCATTTGTATTTATAAATAGTATATGCTCTGCAAGATTTGTGAAACCCTATGGCTTGTTCTTAGTTCTCTTATTTGTTTTCTGATAACTGTTCAGTTTCCTTCCCCTTTGTTTTATATGACTCTACTGGAACATTCATGATATGTTGAGCTTCCAAATATACATAATTTTATATCAATTTATTTATTCTATCATTGATATAAGCTCTTGCTATCCACTTCATCCTGGCCTGGGACTCTCGTGTAGCCCAGGTTGATGGAGAAATTACAATCATGACACCACAGTCTCTCAAACTCTAGGATGGCAGGCATATACCACCTAGGTTATCTTTAATATGCTTTATTTTTTTGATGTAAATTCTGTTATCCTTTTTAATATTTGTTCAGTTTACACAATTAATTTTTAGAGGCATCTTACATTCTTTCAACAAGAAAATATATTTTATACCTGTTACTAAAAGACATATTGAGCTATTCTACTCTCTAGTGAATTTCTGTTTTAGTTTTAGAAAATTATTACTGTAAAATTCATGTTAATGGTTAATGCCTAATATCCGTGTCAGAAACGTTATTAAAATGCCTCAAATGTCTAGTGGATTACTTTTTTCTCTTTCATTTTTTCTTCTTTCCCTTTATTTTGTTATATAACAATAAAAGTAATCTATTTTTAGAAAGAAAGCCTACATGCTGGCTGTTTTCTGACTGACAAGCCACCGTATAGAGTGTACAGTGAGATAGACTGGGCCTTTCCTTACAGAACAGCATTGTCTGAACTATGTAAATATTTTCAAACAGGCAGTTTGGGACCTGTAGCTGTCTTATAGACTTTGTAGAGCATGGTGTGGTGATGTCTTATAATGAGATTACTGGAGTCAGAAGACTCCCAGTGTTCTATACTGTAAACTGATGAAGTTTGACTTCTAATATTCTCTACAGGGGAGCACTCACCCAAGCATATATTCATGAAAATAGTAATATTAATCTAAAACACACTGCTGATAGTTCAAAAAGTTTCACATTTTATTTAACTACACAAGTCAATAAAGTGTCACTGTCTTTAGTTGTGTGCTAAAATTAAAGCTACACAATAAACTTACATAAGTAATTTCCTGTTGGCAATATATTTCATTATTATTAATCATTGTCTATAAATAACAGTTCATAATTTTAATTGACATAAATATTTCTCAATGTCCAGTCTATGTAAGAAAAAATATAATGGATAATTGACACATAATGAAATACATGCAGAGCATATGGACTGTATGTTTTCTACAAAAGTTTGTTGTAATATAATAAATGACTGACAGATAGCAAAATCCATAAGAAACACATGGACTGCACAGTCTCTGCAGCAGAATCTATTGTAACATAATAAAATATAATAAATGATTGATAGTGGAATATATATGAAGCATATGGACTGTGTAGTCTCTGCAGCAGAGTATTTTGCAATCTAATAAAATATAATAAATGATTGAAAGACAGTGAAATATATAAAAAACATATGGACTGTGTGTATTCTATGAGGCAGAGTCTTCTGCAATATACTAAAATAAAATAAATAATTGACAGGTAGTGAAATACAGAAAGAGCATATGGATTGGATTGTGTCCACAACAGACCCTAATTTAGCTTTGACACTCTGTCTTTTTGAGATGGTAGGCTTTTGGACTGTGGAAATAGACTAGAGAGAATAATTTTCATTGTCTGACTAACCTGGTTCTATTCTATCTCTGTGGTTTCCCAACCTAACCAGGCCAACTCACAGGTACATCACAATGGTAACTAGGCAATGATGTGATTATACACAGCCTCTCAGTGCTAAGGCATCATATGAAATTTTTATAATGTGTTTCTGAGTTGGTGAATTGAAGTTTTAAGAGAGAAAGACTTTTATATTTTCTATTTCAAGGCTTCTCAAAGCAAAAATAAAGTTGCTTTTATAAGTAATGTATGATAATGATTGAAAATATGGAAAATAAAGAAATACCCAAGAAAAGTTATAATCCTCCACCAATAAGATTTAACCACTGATAGGTGGTATAATTTTGTTAAAAACAATAACCTTGAAGAAACTATATAAATATTATTTTATTTAACAGATGCTTAATAAATGCAAATTCTAGTCCAAGAACTGTTGCAGTTGTTATTGACACAGTAATAAAATAAAAATGCCCTGCTTATGCACATCTAATTTTCTTTATAATGAGAAAAAGAGAAAAATAACATAAGAATGAAAGTGCATTACTGTTGTAGAAGTCAGGACTCAGTGGAGAAATACAAGGAAAGAAGGAAATAGAGGAGGACAGATTTACCAAGAATTGTCATTGCCCTTAATGAGAATATCATTAGGAGTTCATAGTAAATACACATTTTAAAATCTTCAGCTAAGGAAAACTCCAGGAACTCACAAGATTGTCTCCAGCTAAGATTCATAGCAATGGTGTAGAGGCTTCTTTAACTAACCTTCCCCCTGCACTCAGATTGGTGTCTACCCTAATTGTCATCATAGAACCTACATCCAGTGACTGGTGGAAGCAGATGCAGAGACCCACAGCCAAGCACTTGGCCAAGATCCTAGAGTTCAGTTGAAGAGACGGGGGAAGGATTATGGGACCAAGGGGTGTCAGAATCATGATGGGAAAAACCACAGTAATGGCTGACCCAAACTAACGGGAGCTCATGGACTCTGGACTGACAGCCGGGGAGCTTGCATGGGACCGAACTAGGCCCTCTGAATGTGGGTGGAAGTTGCGTGGCTTTATGTGTTTGTAGGTCCCCTGGCAATGGACCAGGACTTACCCTGGGTACACAAACTGGCTTTTTAGACCCCATTCCTTATGGTGCAATGCCTTATTCAGCCTTGATGCGAGAGGGAGGGGCTAGGTTTAGTTCCAATATGGTATAACAGCCTGTGTTGACTACCCAAGGGAGGCCTTACTCTCTATGAGGAGAGGATGGGGGTGGGATGGGGTTGGTGGGGGGATCGGGAGAAGAGGAGGGAGAGGGAATGGATTGGTATGCAAAAGGAAAGAAAATCTCTTTTTAAGAAAAAATTATATAAAAAATAAATAAACAACATAATTAGTTTGAAGTTCTTGATGATATTTCCCTGTTATGGAAGGAATCATCTTTTACTTTTGATGGCTGTAGCCTAGGGACACACTGCCTGTCCTCAGCACAGGACATCAACACATCTGCAGCTGTGGTTGTTTATGTGAGCAAAACTCGGTCATTAAGCCATTGTCACTTTTCTTAGAACACTCATGTGGCTATAAGAACATACTTTCAATTGGATAATTTATAAAAAATTGAAAACATATTGATTATAGTTCTGGAGCTTTGGAAGTCCATCCTCAAGTGCCCAGTAGCTTCAGTGTGTAGTGAGGGCTTCATAGGTGGTGCCTTAATTGTTGCACCATTATGTGGTGGAAGATGCAAGCAGGCATACTTAAATGCTAAGAACAGCAACTCAATTCATGAGGAATTCTAGAATTACTTACAACAGTCTTAGTTTTCACTACAATTATGGATATTAGCTTTAACATGCACAGTGGGACGTGGGTGCAACAGAACTCATTCCTATCATTGCATTCTTTTTCAGATGTTTCCAACAAAAACTGTGGAATATTTCACCTATTCATTTCCTCTTCTATGCCTCTGTCACAATTCTTCTCTGGAAAATACTCATATGAAAAAAAACAATGAATGTCAGGCTCAATCTTCTGAATACCCTTTATTGGTATTAGACTTATACATAGTAAATGCCCTGATGTGGCTCTCTGATTTCATTAATCAGTTACTCTCCACTCCCCTTTGTGTGTGTGTGTGTGTGTGTGTGTGTGTGTGTGTGTGTGTGTGTGTGTGTTGTCTGTTCATATTCACACATGCTTTCTCCACACATGTATATGGGTGCACATGTCCGGGGGTATAACATAAATATGGGGGCCAAAGCTGATATCAAGGATCATCCTTCACTGCTTTCCAGTTTGTTTAATGATGCAGGATCTCTCAGTTTAACCCAGGGCTTCTTCAATAATAACAAGCTAATGTTCCCAGCTGGTTCTCTGCCTTCAGAAGCTGGAATTTCTGGTAGACCACCATACCCACACATCATTTACATGGGTTATGAGGATCCGAATGCTGATCCTCAAGATTCATAGCACTTTCCATACATTGTCGTCTTCAAAATGGAATATTTGCTTCACTTGTCAAAGTCATATGTGGGAAAAATAGACTCATGTGGCTGGATAGATGCTCAGCAATTAAGAGTGCTTCATGTTCTTGCCATGTACCCATGTTCAGTTTCTAGCACCAAAGTTAAGGAGCTCTAGGATTCCTGAAAATCTAGTTAAAGGGGATTTAACACCCTCCTCCGGACTCCATTGACACTGAAACTAACCTGTGTGTGGTAACATTCAAATTTCAAATGGACATACATAACTCTAACTGAAAATAAAATATAGAAAAAGAAAAAATAAGAAAAAGGAGTAATTTAACCTGCTAGTTATACTACAGAATACTTGAAACAGGCATTGGCCACCTGTAGGTATGAAAAAGAAATAGATACCAGTTCTGTTCAGGTGGCAAGTCTTCATTTATCAATAATTCTTTTTACCAAAAAGAAGACTTGGCCATGAACTTTACCTCAATTTTCAATTGTGTCAGAGTAGACAACACAAAGACCTGGTCTCTTTGTCCCTCCTACCCATAATTCTAAAGACAGCATTTGGAGAGTTTTAAGTCAGCCGCCAATTTCTATAGGCAGCTTATCTTACCCATGGTCTACAGGGATGCTTTTGCTGTAGTATCTATCAGCTCAGAGGCAGCCTTTTCAGACAGATATTTCCACAATTTGCATTTACCACCATTGTCTCAATCTGTCAGCCTGACTTTGTTGTCTCTCTGTGGCTTTAACCTTTCTTATGTGGCTAGTGATCTTGAGAATAATTCTGTCCATTTGAATTGTCTGCTATGATTAAATCCACTATTCTTCCAAGAACTTGTCAAATCTCTGACCCACTGATAGCCTCACTTCCCATCCTTAGCGTGATTAAAAATGTATTATGTTTAACCTCTCTTATTTTCCTGTCAGATAAATTTGGGGAAGAAAAAAAATAAAATGTGTACATATATTGTATCTTAAAAATGATGTATATAATGTTTGAGGCAAATCAACTGATGAGCTTATTAAATGATTATAAATGCCTCTTATATCTAAGAATCAGTGTGTAGGTTATGCTTCACCTGCTTCAAGTCTCTTTTGTCTTCATGAACACTCTAAAATATAAAGTCATAAATTCTGGTTCAAAATAGATAGGAAATTGTCCAACACCCGTTATAGAGTAATTCATTCAACCTTTCTCATACTAACTGGATCATCGCATTTTAAATAAAATTCACTCTATTTCAGAGCTTTTTTGCACCATTTATATCTTGTCTTATATTACTCTGATTCAATTATTGCAGGTTTATAATGCATATGTCAAGTTCAGACCTCTTGACTTAATGCTTCAGTATCTTTCTCATAGGTATCTTTCCTATAGTGCTCACATTTGCTTCCATTTTGAGTATTCACTGTGAATGCACCACCACCCAACACCAGTCCATCTTCTCTGCCCATTTTTCTCTGTTGGTGAATTTGTCACTCTTATTTCTCTCTCTCTTTCTCTCTCTCTCTCTCTCTCTCTCTCTCTCTCTCTCTCTCTCTCTCTCTCTCGTGGTATGCACTCATTCTGGAAATACATTATTTGTCAAATTTATCTGTTTCTTCACAGACACTGAAAGAATACACACAGAAAAGGAAGGTTCATTTTCAAAGCATCATTTGTTAAATAAGAGTTCAACCCTTAGAAGAAAAGAAAATATCAAACGTGTACACATTTTGCATATTAAAAATGCTGTATATATTATTTGAGGCAAATCAACTGATGAGTTTATTAAATGCTTATAAATGCCTCTTGTATCATATTATAAGATGTTATGGATCTCCTGGTTGGATTCACTGTATTATGAGTAAGCAAAGAGCACTAGAGATCACTGAACACATAATATACTTCAATCAGTGAACTGATTGTAATTGACAGCTCCTGTGAGCCATACCATCTAGAAGTCTCTGGGCCTTTTCTCTATTTGTGCAGACAAAATTTTTATGAATTAAAAACCTGATAATGAATGTTGGGCAGAAGCACTGTTCAACTGGAAATGATGAATGTTCAGTCTTCAAACTGGAGACATTTGATCATCATTTGGGAAAAAATTCCAATCCTGACTGGAAAATGAGGCTTATTTCCACAGATGATCAGATTCTAAAAGAAATAATTGCTATCACCAAAATAGCTTGTTTTTATTAACTCTAGTGCTCAAGACTCCTGAGGCCAAATATTTAAACAATCTCATCATTGCCTCAGTTGTACACCAGTTCCCTACATACTGAATTCTACCAAATATAAAACCTGTTAGAACTATTATTTTTTCTAAAAGTGAAAAAAAACTAAGAAGATTTTGATACATCATTAATTTGATGATCAATCTCCATTTTAGGAAATTTAAAGTATCAAAATCAGGGTAGAAAGACAGCTCAGCCATTAAGAGTACTTACTGTTCTTCCAGAAGACACAGTTCAGGTGATATTTAGGATGATGTTATTAGAATGAAAATTCTAGTAACAGTAGACTCCCACCCACTTATCTTGCCTGTGGCTTCAGCCTTCATATCGAAGCTATTGTGGGTCTAGCAAAATCTATATTTCTTCAAGAGGAAGGAAAAGAGCATCCTGATGTCTCCATTCAATCTCAAGTTAATCACTCAGCATGTTTTGAAAATCTAGTAGATAGAGAGGCAGGTGGCTCTTACCAACTCTCTCTCAGAGGACTGAGCTTTCTGAAGTGACCATATGAGGGCTAATCTTTGTGTCATCTTGATGGAGTTTGTAATCAACTAAGAAGCAAACCTTGAGAATGTCTACAAGAGTATTTCCATGAAGACTCAACTGAGGGAGAAGACGCTCTCCTGGACTGTCATCTTCTTGTAGCAGTCCAGATACAAGGAAGTTCAAGGGGAAAAAAGCTATTGTTTTTTCAGACTCACTTTCACAGTTGGCGAATGTACCTGTGCTGCTGCTGTCAACGTACTGCTGCTGACATCCTGACATCAGCATTCAGAATTTTGGCCTTACAATGTGGACTGAAGGACAGTGGCTGTCCAGAAATTCTTCAAGACTTCAGTGCAAGACTGGAAATGCTAAGGAGTCTAGCCTCACTTGACTGAATGAATGGAAAGTCCTCTGCATCTCCAATGTGAAGAAAGCAGTGTTGGACTATCCAGACTGTATCATATAAGATCTTTTAATAAATCTCCTTCTGAAATATGTTGATTCTATCTGTTCTTTTTTTTAGAGCAACTTGAACAATATGGGTACAAAGGCTGCCATTGCCTTTTCCTACCAGATGTAAACCAGGAATAGAAAGTATTGGAATATCAGTTATTTTCCCTTCCTCTCTGATTAAGTCATAACCATCTTATATTATCATTAGAAAGTTGATAAGAAATTCAGGAATTCTAAAAATGTCCTATATGAAAGAGAGCAAAATTCTATTTTTGTTTACAATTTTTCTTATGGTAGAAGATGCTTAAAGACATAAAGCCTAGCATATCACAAAGAGTAAGTGTTGATCACTTGAACAATGAGATTTTTGTATCCTACTCCCTAGGAATGCAAACAATCTTCATAGAGTCACACTATTCAGACAGCAAGACTGGAGCTCAGGAATAGAGGCATTTATAACACTGGAGAGTTCAATAGCATGGGAACCTAGAATAGAAATAACCATTTTATCCTTCCCAGTTCACATTGCTAAGTACTGAGATATATATAATTAAACTACAGATGAGAATAGTCCTTAGCCCTCATCAAAGAAGCTTCTCTTTGGAGCAGATAGAGACCATTATAGACAACCACAACTGGTCCAAATGCAGAGAACACCTGACCATAATGTTCCTAACCACAATTGATATACCTACAATATAATTCCTACACTTAAGGCTCAAGAAACATTGCAGAAGAGGAGCCAGAGGATCAGGAAACCTACTTCGTGATTATATCTCTTATGAAAAACAGAGAGTCTCCAACCATGATCCCACAACAGTATGGCTGCCTAAATAAGACCTGAACAAGGACACCTCCAGTAGACATTCTAACATGGAAAGAGGAACTCTCCCAGAGCCCAACCCTATCCAAAGAACTACAGCCAACTAAGGAAAGCTGAAAGAGGGAGAAATAGTCTTCTCCAAGGATGAGCCCCCTAACTGATTAACCAATACCAAGTGGTAAGCCTGGAAACCATACACATACAAGCAACATCAAACAGACTCATGTTGTAGTTATGTACATAGATGCATTGAAGAAAAAAAGGCCAAGAATCTGGGATTAAGGTGAGACATGTGAGAGGAGTAAAAGGGATGAAAGGGAAAGGGAAAATGGTGTGATTATATTTTAACTTTGAAAAATAAAATTAAAAAATTCCACACTTCACTAGCAATACAAAGAACTCAAGAAGTGGCATCCTGGCAAGATTCCATGCCTTCTGCCTCTGCATTTCTGCATAATAATAGTTCTCTCTAGTTTCCAGGAATCTTTCACCTCCTGTCATAGAACTTTGGTTGTTCTTATACACAGTAATTTCCTTTTGGAGTCTTTTTTTTCTTTCTTATCTGGGGAAGCCCAATTGCCTAACAGTACAACTAACACTTTGAATTCTCAAAATAAGTATGAATAAACAATACTTTAAGCTGCAGGCTATCTTATACTTAAGATCTGTAAGATCTGAAAAGTGATGTGGGCCAGTAGAGATTTCTGAGATTGGCTCCTACTCTTTCCATCCTTCCTGTTTTGCTCTGTCTCCGGTGAGTATCATTACATAACAGCATGTCCAAAAGCTTATGGGACATATATTAGTGACTATTCTAAGTATGCTTACCTTATCCAGGCCCCTAGAGACTGGCATCCAGTTTGCAAAATTAAAGTTAAGGAAAGCATGACATTCCATCAACAATTTATTGAAAAATCTTGTAAGTTTTTAGAGATGCCACATAGTAGCGAATCAAATGGAAGTTGCTGATTGATGAGCCTTCCTACCTGATTTCAGAGGAATCATTTATAATGGCTGCAAAGGCAGAAATATGAGTAGAAGCTGGAAAGGGCTAATGAATAGACAGGGCCAGTGAGGGAATTCCCTGAGGCGAACTACATGAGACTTTGTTCATTCTCTTTAGCTAAAGTCAGCCACCTTCCTGTGACATGCCTTCTTAGCTTTTCTCTCATTTTATGCATCTATTGAATAGTAAAAGGATCTGTTTGCTTCTTCTCAGTCCTCTTTGGTTTCCCCAAGGAACATGCAAAATTACACATCCTTAATAGGTCTATTGCGTAGAATAAATGAAGTCACCAAAGCCAAGTACTAAAAGTTACGCATTAGAGTATCATATTAAGCAAGACAATACTATTGAACTTACATACTCAGATTCTTAGTGTCTACTTGTCTGTCATATCCAAGATAAAACAGTGATACTTTGTGCTGTGGGATGTCCTGTATGCTGTAAATATGTGCTGCTATGATTGATTGATAAATAAAACACTTATTGGCCAGTAGCCAGGCAGGAAGAATAGTGTAGGCAGGACAAGGAGAATTCTGGGAGGTGAAAGGCTGAGGCAGAGAGACACTGCCAGACACCACAATGAGGAGCAGGATGTAAAGTACTGGTAACCCATGAGCCACATGGCAAGGTATAGATTAATAGAAATGGGCTGAATTTAAGTGTAAGAGCTAGACAGTGGTAGGCCTGAGCTAATGGCCTAGCAGTTTAATTAATATGAGCTTTTGAGTGATTATTTTATAAGCAACTGTAGGGTCCATGGGGCTGGGCAGGACTGGAGAAGACTCCAGCTACAACTTTGTATCAGTGAATGTTAATAAACTAAAGGGTTTCACTATGACATTTTTCTATGATGTATACAGTGTAGTTATATCATAATGCATCCCCTCTATTAGTCTTTCTTTTTCTCACCTTTGCCATTCCCCTTCTGCATCCCTGCTTTTTGCCCTTTTAATTTCACATCATTTTATATACTCATTGTTTTCACATATAAAATAAAACCTTTAGGCTGGCTTATTTCACTTAACATAATGATCCCTGATCCCATGAATTTTCTGCAACTGATATTACTTTGCTCTCTTTTGTGGCTGAGTAAAATTCTATTATACATATAATATTATATATATATATATATATATATGATTTATTTATCTGTTGATAGATACCTAGGCTGATTGCATAATTTGGTGATCATGGATAGTGCAACAATATACATGGAGGTATATGCAGGTATCTATGTACTTATTGGTCATTTGAAAGTGTCTTTTTTATTTACATTACTATATGTTGATTGGACTATTTGTCCCTTTATTGTTTATATTTAGGAGTTCTGTATATGTATTCTAAATTTTAACCCCTATTAGATGAATATATGGCAATTATTTTCTCCTATTTGGTAAGATCTCTCTTTACTCTAAATGGCATTTATTAAAATAAACTCATCTGTTTGAGTGGGTTGTTGTGGAATATTATTTTAACTGGGCAAAATGTGTTACATTTGTATATGCTACAGAATATTATTTTAACTGTGTAAAGGTGTGTTATATTTGTTTCTGCTGCCTCTGTTTAATTAGTAAAGATGTGTTACTGTTTCACCTTGCCTGCCTAAGGCACCTGATTGGTCTTATAAAGAATTTAACAGACAATAGCTAGGCAGAGTAAGGATAGGTGGAGCTGGCAGGCAGAGAGAATAAATAGAAGGAGGTTTCTAGGAGGAACAGGTGAAAAGAAGAAGGAGAAAAAAACAAGGGAAAAGAAATGGCAAGCCCAGAGCAAGAAATCAGGCAGCTGCCAGACAGACAGACATGAGAAGCAGTGAAAGTAAGATATACAGAAGGAAAGAAATGTATAAAGCCCCAAGGCAAAAGGTAGATAAAGAGAAACAGGTTACTTTAAGTAAAAGAGCTAGCCAGAAATAAGCCTAAACTAGGCCGAGCATTTATAACTATTAATAAGTTTCTTTGATGAGAGGTGAGAATTATACTTACCTGGGAGTATGTGAATAAATATTTAGAATGTAGCTAAGTAGTTGTAGATTTTCCTTCAAGATCCATGGCTTCATAAGCCCTGGGAAGTTGGTTAATTTCCAATACTAGGCATTGGTTCTCTTTTGTGGAGTGGGCCTTAAACTCAAAGTCCAAATAGATAGCTGTTGATTGCCACCAAGGTTTGTAGCCATGGTGGTTATTGTCGTGGTTAACAGGCATCATAGCTGGGTAGGACTGTAGGATTGCTTCTTCCCTCCTTGGATGCTTCCATGGCTCCTTCTGGTACCATGAAAGCCAGTCCACAGGAGGGAGGCTTTCAGGTCAGATCCAGCTCAGGTCCCCTGGATCCAGTGCCTGAAGTGCATGGTGTCTCATCAGTAGAGACTTATTATCCATTTCTGACAGGCATCCAAGGGCAACAGCAGTAGACTATAATGTTTTGGGTGTCCTTTGGACAACCCTGACCAACAACTCAAAATAGGGCTTCTCATGCCTAGTATTGGGGCTTTTGTTAGATAGTGGATGGCTCTTGGGGGAAGCATTGCCAGTCTATAAGGAAAATTCATTTAAGCTATATGCACAGACTTCCATGCATTCTATATACTTTGAGAGAGAGAGAGAGAGAGAGAGAGAGAGAGAGAGAGAGAGAGAGAGAGAGAGAAATGAGAGAGAATGAGAATCTGTTTTCCCCAGGGATGAGCCCAATAAATAAATAAATAAATAAATAAATAAATAAATAAATAAATAAATAAATAAATAATAAGTTTCCATGTCATGATTTGGGAGCTGGTTGGTGGTCCCAAATAGAAAGTCTAGTACAGTGGGTCACACTTTAGCATTCATTAATTTTGTTTTTTGCATTTATATAAATGCTATTTTAATTTGTTCTTTGAAAATTTCATACATATACAATGTATACCTTGATCATGTATACCCCCACACCTTTCCTTTATCTCATGTCTCTCCAGAACACATACCTTATTTGTTCCTTTTTAATTTATAACCCACAGAGTCCAGTTAATTATGTCCATGTGTACATGGTGCAAAGTCCATCCACAGCCTCATGGACAACCTAACCATTGGTCACTACACAAGTAAAAGTGACTCTATAACCCCTACACACAAATATCAATAGTTCCTTAACTAGGTTTGGTACCTTGGTAGCCTATTGGTGAAATTATTAAGGCCACTCCACATGGTTAAAAGGGAGGTTTATTTTGTGAGGTAACTTACAAGTGAAGGGATAGGTTGCAGGGTCTGGGAAAGGTGTAGCGCAGTCCGGCGGTGTTCTCTGGAGAACTCTGCTCGGTCTACCTTCAGCATCCTGGGTCCAGGAACCAAGAGAGCCAGCATATCATCCACACATCATTGTTTAATGTATAAAGAAAATTAAGTATCTTTGTAGTTATTATTACCACTACCTGTTCCATTTATAACTCTTCTACATTTTAGGTAACAAAGAAAAGACACAAGTTGCAAGTGATATACTTATTATTCTAAATCTTCCAAACATGCAATACCTGGTTCAGTGAGCAAGATGGGTCTGACTGATATCTAGATCAACTGAGTTGCTGTTTTATCTTCAAAAGGTAAGAATCCGCCGGGCGGTGTTGGCGCACGCCTTTAATCCCAGCACTCGGGAGGCAGAGCCAGGCGGATCTCTGTGAGTTCGAGGCCAGCCTGGGCTACCAAGTGAGTTCCAGGAAAAGGCACAAAGCTACACAGAGAAACCCTGTCTCGAAAAAAAAAAAAAAAAAAAGGTAAGAATCCACTGACATTGAAAAATATCTTCCTATTTTATTATTGTCTGCTAAACAATGTCATTTTCATTAGAAAAGCCTATATAATGACACAAACGAGTCATTTGAAAGAAAGAACCCTAATTGAAAAGATGTCTCCACCATATTTCCTGTTGACCCATTTGTGAGACAATTTATATTAGTGATTGATATAGAGGTACCAGTAAACTGTGGGCAGTGCTAACCCTGGACAGATGTTCTTGGCTTATAAGATATAGCAAATTGATCAAGCCAAGGAGAGCAAGCCAGGGAATGTCATTCCTCCTTGTTCTCTGCGTCAGTTCCTGCCTGCAAGTTTCTGCTTGAGTTCCTGTCCTGACTCTCCTCCACATGGAGTATGGTGAGGAAGTGCAAGGCAAATTAACCTTTTCCTTCCCAAGTTGCTTTTGGTCATGGTGTTTGGTCACAGTAATAGAAAGTAAACTAGGAAACATGTCAATGAGAAGATGCTGGCTTTCTGAGACTCAGCTAGTCCTTAGTTCTCATTGGCATTCAGTAATTTTTTAAATATATCATTCACTTATAAAATGAAAAGTATAAATGAACAAATATACCTAGCACCTGTAGTCATCTTAAAGGATATTTTAGAACATATCATCAATGTAAACCTAAAGAGAGAAAACAAAAGATGCTTCCAAAAATAGCATATAGCACTCCAACAGGAAAGTCAGAGGCCAGACTACAATTTTGACATATTATCAGTCATGAGTGTCCAACCTCACACTGTTAACAGAATAGAAAATGTTGTTTGATTGAGTTGAAGTGATTATGCCAATAGGTAGCACAATAATGAACATGAGAAAAAGAAAAGACTACAGTCAATGGGGTCTACAAAAATGCATGCCAATGGGCAGTAGCACCAAAGAAAATAATGGACAAGTCCATCTTGGTTGTGGGAAGAGGTGATAAAATTCCATTCATTTCTTAAAACTCAGAGATCTGTACATCAAGAGTAATTATCTGTAGTGTATGAATTTGACTAGAAAGTGAAGAAAATGAATTGTTGAAATTTTCCATTTGCTCTGATGAAAAAAATAAGAACAACTCGGAAACAAAACAATGCTGTTATGAATAAATCAGACCTCTCAGAACATTACTCAAAATATTACATTCTTTCCTTTTTCCAATCTAGTGACAGACTTTGTGCACATCATGAGCTACAAGAATGATATTTTAATTAACCTTAAACTGCTATTTTATATCTGAGTTTTTGAAGATTTAGAAACTCATATCTTGTCATGGCAGCTATTTGTAGGGAAATAAAAAACAATGTCATGGGAACATGATGAATGTTGCTCTTCTACAGTCTTAAACAATCACAAGTAGATTATATTCCACCCCAGAGTCAGTACCCATGTGGAAACCTGTGGGAGTTAATGCTACATTGTGCTAACTTATTTCTTCTCCAGCTATTCCTACCTAAGTTGTTACAGCAATAGCATCTAAAGTCTTTCCCACTGAAAAGAATAGCATGTAGATGCTGGTTGTCCCAATCCTAAACATTGACAACTTCCCTGAATTTCAATCCATCTCCAAATGCAAACCTTTAAAAATTCAATTAGACCTAGAAATTATGCCACAATGACCTCAATGATGAAAGGTAAAACGTTAATCAGACTTTGAATCTAACCAGAAAGTGAGACCCAGTGAGCTTAGAAATTCCTTAATTTATAAAGGAAGACAGAGATTTAGCACTCACCAAACTGTTTTTAATTGTGATTACAAATTTTAGGTGAGAAAAAAAAAGAACCCTCATTGGTCCTTATGTCTTCGGTTGGTCCTGGACATCTTCCTTTGCTGTAGTCCTGTCCTAAGCTCCCTTTTTCAGGGAGGCAGTAAGTGCAGGAAACTTGTGCCTCATCTTCAAGCAGGTCCTGCTCTGTGCTGGAGAGTGATGGCCATTCAGACCACCTGTCTGTTTGTTTTCCTTGCCAATATTTAGATAGATCTCCAGCCAGTTGAACCAAAGACTATGCCTCCAATCTCCTTTAGTTAATTATGGACATAGAACTAACCTAGGAGAATGGAATGCACCTAACCTAGGAGAATGGACTGCAACTTAGTTTCCTCTGGGAAGTGTTTCAAGAAAGAAAGCCATGTGTTTGCTTGCTCGTCTTCCTTCCGATGGTGAGTGAAGAAGAAGATGACTAGAATGTGAAGATGCAGCAGAGTTTGGAGAGGAAGCTCAAGATGCCTGGCCATCAAAGCAACAACAAATTTAATAACATCTGAGGGCTCAGGATATTGTTCAGTGGTTAAATGCACTTGTCATTCTTCCAGAGGGCCTGAGTTTGACTCACAGAGCCCACGTGTCATGTTACAATCATGTGTGACTATAGCTCCAGGGGATGCAATACCCTCTTCTGGCCTCCATGGGCACCCACATATATGAGGTAGGAATGCATACATGCACACACACACACACACACACACACACACACACACACACACACACACACACATATACTCATGCCATACACACTTTTACACAGATATACACACATACACATAGATTTTTCAAAAAGTAGTTTGCTTTCTGTAAAATGCCATTTGGTAAATATGGTTTATTTTTGTTTGTTTGTTTGTTTGTTTGCATCAGCTACTCAAGCCTCTCCTATAATGCCTGTGCCAAACTAGAGTTATTGAATGAACACAAATGGCTTGCCACCAAGGAAACTTCATGTACACACACAGAGAAACGTGAAAAAATAGATTGTTAATCTCAAAATGGAAGAAGGATATATTGAAACAAAAGGACAATGTCCTATAGTTTTCAATTTACCTCAAATTTATTATGAAGGAAATGTTGATTTATCAAACAAGGCACCTTTTCAAGTGTTTCTAATATATTGATCCAAAATGAATTCTAAGAATGGAAATTTTTCATCACTATGCAAAATACTCTAGTAATTTCCTAAATAGTAAAATATAGAATAAGACAGCAATTTCATTCCTGGATACGTACTCCCAAAGACCTAAAAACTGATACTAAATAGAATATTGTAAGAAGATGTACACATTGATGACAATCAATGAGTAAATACATAAGGGTGGTATGATATACATATGTGCATAATGAAATATTATTCAGCCATTAAAAGAAATAAGTATTGATTCATTTTATAATGTGAATTTATTACAAAACAACATATAAAATAAAATAAAAGACACAGAAGGTCACAGCTCATATAAGAATTATCAAGATAATTAAATATCCCCAAACAGAAAGCAGACTGGCAGTTTCAGGGCACTAAGGAGAGCAGGGAAGGAGGAGATTTTATTCTGGAGTGATAGACAAGAGGAGCTGGACATAACCAAGGTATACGAACTAAAATTCACTAACTGCCACTTATTTTCTTCCATTTTGAAATAGTTATTTTTCCTCCTTTTCTTTTTGTTTTATTGAAAATACATTCTTTTATCATACAATACATCCCAACCACAGTGAATTTCTACCCAAGGAAAACAAATGCCAACATTTAGAAATGACTCTAATATAATTTCTCCTTACATGGCCCGTGTTTTGACATCTGCTTTGACCAAATATCTGACAAGAAACAGCTTAAGGAGGAAAGGATTTGTATGAGAACAGAAGGATCTGGGGTAACAGGGTGAGGAAGCTGGTCACATTGGATCTATAGCCAAGAAGCAAAGCCATAAAGGGCAGTGGATAGGGCTGTAAGACCTCAAGACCTGCCTCCAGGGACCTGATTCCTCTTCCAAGACTCCACCTGTTAAAGCACCCACAACCTTGACATTTGCCCATGTAGACATTTCACCTTCAACCCACAGCAGCATCACTTACTTTAATTGCTCAGTTTACTAGGCTTTCTCTTGGAACCAACAATTGTACATGCTGCCCGCTATCTGAAGATTCTTACCTACAAGTTGTTTCTGAAATATGTCTTCTTTACTAGCCAGCTCGACAATGTCATAATAGTTTCACACCACATGTAGAGGGATGGAAGCAAGATGCCAGCTCCAAGTCCTGCTACTCAGTCATTGTCTACTTTGTGTTGGGACAAGGTTTCTCACTGTCCTTGAACTCACCAAGTAGGCTATGCTGTCTGATTAGCAAGCACTGGAGACCCACATGCCTCCACCTCCCCAGTGCCGGGATTACAAACTCACACTATATGGATTCCAAGGCTCAGACTGTAGTCCCCATGCTTAAGCTGTCTCTAACTAATCTGGCTCCCCAACCCAGTCTCTCCAGGACTAATAATATGGTTGATCTGAGTCACACTGGCTTCAGTTTAATTTCTGCATCATCTCTTTCACATTCAGCTGGAGACCTGCAATAGCAAGGCTACATTGGTAAATCTGTTGTTTCTGCTTTACAGCATATGCTGAATAGCTAGCACTTGCTGAACTGGTGAATAAAGTGTCCACTCACACACACTTTGCTGTTGTTTTGTTAAAGATTAAACTAAGTAGAAGACATATGGGCACCAGAATCACATTTTCTCCTTTATTGGAGGAAATTCTTATAACAAAATAATTCCAAATGGTTTATATAAATTCTTCATAAAATTGGGTGGGAAATTAGGACTTTTGAATTTCAAAGCACAAAAACTTTTTAAAAAGGAAACAAAATATTTTCAGAATACTAATGAAATATTTTAATCTCCATTGTATCAATCGGCAACTCTATATCCTGACACATCATTTGCTATGACTTGGATAAAGGTCCACCAAAGGCCACACATTGAGAAATGGTAGAATCTTTCGAGGAGTGACTTAGTAGAATGAAGCCCCATCACAGGTGACAACACTAAGGGGAATATTGATCCCCTGGTCCCAGTTCTTTCCAGCCACTATGGGGTGAGCCATATCTTCCACCACGCACTGTTCATCACGAGGCTCGGCCTCACCACAAACTCAAGGGTAATGGGGACAACTTTCTGAAGACTTCTGCCAAGGGGCCCTGAGAAGCTAGCAGGAGACACCCACAGTAGGCTAGTCAGTGTCCTGACACATCTCGCTATGTCATATCTGTAACCAAATCTCCCCCTCCCTTCTATACTATAAGCAGCTCGTGGTAAATTCTGCTGCATGGGACAAATTTCTGCTTATAGGGCAATTCAGAAAACTCCATTAAGCACGCTTAGTGTAGCTAATCAAAATACGTGTCACTCTGGGTTGCTATGAGAGCCAACAAGGGGACAGCAGAAGTACAAAATTAGCTGTTTAACTGAAGCTGGGGCTCAGCCTTTAGAGAGATGTCGGCTAAGCCTGTGAGTGTCAAGAATAGGCAACAGAACTGCTTCCTGGATCATATCACTTTGGGTTTCTTATTTCCTAGTCCAGCTTTTCCTGAAGCACCCTGAAATATCTAACACCTCAGCAAACACAAACCTTTCTTCTTTTCAAGGTGACTATGGCAGGCATTTTGGCACAGAAATGGAAAGCTGAATGGTATGCCCTTCAGTTGGGAACATGTACAGTAAGATCAGAGGTCTAACCTACTTTACATGTCTGACCTCGGGAAAGCTACTTACAACATCTGTTCCTAGCATCTAAAATATTAAAATTACAGATTCAAAATAAAAACAACAAAGCCCAGCATATCCATTAGTATATGGTCTGATAGCACTTAGTGTGTGTAAACTTGTCACATCATTATTATCATCGGCAGCATTGGAGGCATCTTTCTAATTAGTATTCTCCCTGTTGAAATTCTCTAATGTTGGGCTAGAGAGATGGCTCAGTAGGTAAAAAGATGTCTGTGTGAAAGTGTGAGGACCTCAGCTCGGATCCCCAGAATCCACACGAAAGATAGTCATGACGGTGCCTATCTGCAAGACAAGAGTATACCTGAAACTCATTGGCCACTCAATCTAGATGAAATGATGAATTTCACATTCACTGAGAGTTCAGTCTCAAAACATATGTAGAGAATGACTGAGGAAAGACCCTTGACACCCTTCTCCAGCCTACACACACACACACACACACACACACACACACACACACACACACACACACACACACACGAATATTATCTGACATTGATCATTTTTCCATAGTTTGCTTTAAATGGTGCATTTCACGCCTCTGTTAGGCTAAAGCAATTTGCATCATAGCTGAGTTTGAAGTTGGCACATGATGAGGTGCTAAGAGGCTGTCAGAATCAGTGTCAGAAGGTGACTTCAGCTACAGAGCCAGGAAGGAAAAGAACGTGGTGTGAGAAGATTACTCAAAAACCCAAAACAGCTTTATTTGGGTAACTTCTTGCATACAAGCAAGCACCATGGGGGAAAAGCTTGAAAATATTTCTAAATGACTACCAAACTACCTGATGAGAGCTAAGTCTTCTGTTGTCCAAAAGTAAAACCACAAAATTTGATGTTTGGAAGTCTATGATGGTAGTCCTCAGACTTAGATAGCTGTAGTGGATGTACAATGTGTGGAATGTGAGTTGTCATATTCTCTGAGTGTAAACTGTACATTTGCTTTTGAAAAGTTAACAAGAGGTAGTGTAAAATGTCTCATAAAAACTTAGTGCATTGATTCCATGTGCAATAATATTTTAGACACACACTACACATGTATATACGTGTATGTAAATGCATATATGTATGCATAAACACATAGAAAGAAATGATATAGACGATATATAAAGATAGATACATAATACAACCATATAAATTTAAAGTTGCACATTGGCTAGAGTTGCAGTCCTCTTGGTCAGCACATTTTCAGAGTAAATGTGACATGTGATATTTGAACTTGCTGTGTCCAAGTAGAACATTACCGTGTGATGAGCAAACACAGCCACTTAATTAAGGGCAGGCAAAGCTCACACTCGCTTCATAAAAGAATCAACTAATTTCCTTATTATTAGATTATAGAGGCAACAGAGTATATTTTGATATGAAACACCAGCACTATGAAAAAATAGACCAAAGACATTAGAGGAAAAGATGATAAAAGCAAATGAAAATATTTCAAGAAACAGAAAAAAAAATGACTATAAAAATGAAAAAGGAGAGCTGAATGTGTCATCAATTTAACGCTGGGTATGGAGGTCAGTCACACTCTAAGGAATTGATAAACTTCCTCATATTTAACTATGCCTGGTGGCACAGGTCTGTAACCACACCTACTCATGTGGCAGAGGCAGGGAGATAGCAAGTGAAGACATGACCAGAGTCACTTCAAAACTGCCCTGGGAAACAAACAAAAGCTTCTCCCAAACTATAACATAAAAAGAAGATTGAGAATGTGACTCTGTGATAGAGTGACTCCTGATATGTACAAGGTCCTGAGTTCAATTCTCAGTACAAAAAATTCAAATTCAAACCTATAAGTAACTTCAAATTCTATTCATCAAGTCAGTAGAACATGATTTACAGTTGAATTGTTCAATTTGGAAGGGAGTCTCTTGTGCTTATGGATGGAACCTGGGACAAGCAGGTCAGGGTTGCTACTCTTAATAGCATTGATATTTGGGGTGCGTTTTCATACTTAACATTTATTTCTCTCTAGAAACAAAATTTAATCTCTTATCTTAATTTTCTTTTAGCCTACAAAGGCACTTTGGGGATAAAGGGTTTATTTCAGATTAGAGGTCGAGGTTACAGACTATTTTACTGGGGAAACTACAGCATCAACAGGAACCTACAGGAGCTAGTCACTCCATATCCTCAATCTGGAACAAAGGAAAAATAGTACATGAATGCTTGCACTCAGCTCAGTTCCTCTGCTCTCACATGATTCAGAATCCCTTGTTTGGGGGATGGTACCACCCACAGTGGGCAGATATTCTCACATCAATTTATGTACTCATGATAATCCCTCACAGACATTCCCACAGGCCAAGTTAATATATACAGTCCATTATTTAGACTCCATTCCCATGTAATTACAGATTGTCCCAAGGTGACAATTAAAGCTAACAAGCATATCCTTCTTAGCTTCTGTAATAGTAACTTCAGTCAGGTAACAGAAGCTATAGAATTTAATCAATGTATTTTTGTTTCTGTTTTGATTTGGAATTCCCTGCAGAGTATATGGGGCTGGGTCCACAGAATAACAGATCAGGCAAAGTGACATGTAAGTATAGTTAAGTGTCAATATGAGAACACTGTGCCATAATATAAGTTAAGCATCCAGATGAGAATCTTAAGAGCTGGTGGAAATGTGCTGCTGAATTAGCCCCTGAGAGCTCCACTCAGTGACACAGCAAACCAAGACTCTTGTGACAGAAGATGGAAAAGGAGGCTAAGAGGCTCCTCATGACATGTCTACATGGCATTAAAACAGAGACAGAGAAAAAGAAACAAGGGGAGAAGTCAAAGAGAGCACACATTTTCCTAAGGTTGCAAGAAGAATGTACTGGGAAAGAGTACTGCCATCCCTGAGAATCTCAGAAGCTGATCTCAGCAAGCCAAACTCTTATCATAAGATGTGGCTACCAATACAAGCTCATTAAAGGCTATGGAAATTAAGAGATGTCTATGATAATAGGAGCCAGATGTTAGTCTTCATCATCACTGTGAAATCTCTGGCAATTAAGGTAATTGCATTTTGAGAAAAGTCCAAGTGCGGCAGAAAGTGGCTATTGATTTCTTCAGCCTCAAACTGCCAAATGAACACCAAAAAAAGTGAACTATCAAATATTGCTGTTCTTTTTGTTTCCTCTTGAGACAGGGTCTCACTCTGTTTCTGAACCTGATCTGATGTTCACTGGGCAGCAAAGGCTAACTCAAGCTAGCAGTTATCTGTCTCAGCATTCCCGGTGTTGGTATCATAGGCAAGCATCAACGTGCTCAATACTTATTTCAGTCTTTGTAACAGTCATTCCCTCTGCCACCATGACATGGGAACATGAAGAATAAATGGTGGAGATTCCTTCCAAACTCTGACTCTAATTGTAGTAATGGACTTCGCTTCACCCACAGAAGGTGATCCTTGTTATAGTCCTATAAGGATATTGGATATTATAGATGTTTCACCTATCCAGTTTTTGATTACTTTTCTAATTTTTTTTTACTGATCACATTTACTTTTCAACTCTCATCTACTTAAGAGAATAGACACAGCTTTCAAAGATCCTTGACATGAAGATGATCATAACTTGATACTGTATTTTTTGAGAAGATACAGTGCAAATATTTATTTGTACTGCCATGTTCAATAGTCCTGTCCCATTAAGAGTTACTTTTTATATGTCTTATAAAAACAAGGACATTGTGATCTCTGAGTTAGGTAGGCATGTGACAGAGTGAGTGATTGCTGTTGCCGCACCTGGTTTGCCTTCCTCTGCCAAATGTGCCTTGATTTGACACTGTAGCATTTTCATTCCCTCTATGCTGCTTATGGTTCATCATATCCCCATGCTTAGCGTTAAGTTGGATAGAAATAGGATTTTCTATTCTGAATGTACTCTGTAGGTGACTCAAATGAAAACATAAAATCTTAGTTGAGGTCTGTTTTCACCAGAATCACCAGAGAAATATTTTTAACTCTGGTTACCAAGGAGCACAATATATAGAAAGAACTCATGAAAATGAGGAAAGCTGATGGGGGTGGTGACAGACACCTATGATTGCAACATTGGGGAAGCTGAGTCAGGAGGACCACAGTTCTAGGACTTACTGGAATGCATAGCAAAGCTCTATTTTTTATAGAAATAGTGCATTAATCTGTCTATCTATCTATCTATCTATCTATCTATCTATCTATCTATCTATCTATCTATTGTAGCTAAAGTTTTCCTGGTCTTCCCTGCAGTCCCACAGTTGCTCAGACCCAAGTAAACACATAGAGGCTTATATTAATTAAAACTGCTTGGCCATTAGCTCAAGCCTACCAATAACTAGCTCTTACACTTAAACCCAGCCCATTTTCATTAATCTATATGTTGCCATGTGTTCTGTAGCTTTACCTGTGTGCCATTACATGCTGCTCCCTGGATAGTGGGCTGGTGTCTCCTGACTCAGTCTTCCTCTTCCCAAAATTCTCCTTGTCTGTTTATCCCACCTATACTTCCTTCCTGGCTACTGGACAATCAGCATTTTACTTATCAACCAATCAGAGCAACACATATTCACAGCATACAAAACATCCCACAGCACCTCCTCTTTTCTGTCTAATCAAAAAGGAAGGTTTTAACTTTAACCTTATAGTAAAATTGCATATAATAGAACAGTTGTCAAGCAAGAATTATAGTTACAATATCTAGTCTATTTGTATTTGGCAAAATTAAAGAAAATATTCCATCATCTATCCTATATTTGTGAGTCTAAAGTTTCGTATTTAGTTTATCTTTTATTATAACCAAGGAAAATTATAACTATATAGTCTTTAACTACATCAAAAATCCCCAGAAGGATATAATATTGCCTAAGTAAACAGGAAGAGCATTGTAATCAACTTATAAAACTCTGGAAATGACAGAGACAGCTGCCTGCCTGGACAGTCATCCAAAGTTCCTCTGCAGCATTGGGGCATCCATATTCAGTCTACAGGACTAGAGTTTTTCAGTTGTTTCTTCTTGTGTCCTGTAGAATATTTGGCAGTCTCCTCTGAGAAACAGGAACCTGAAAGACCATCTCGCCTTACAAAGTTCAGTGGTTGCTTTCCTATGAGTCCTGTATGTCCAGTCAATACAACATTTTGTCAAGCAGTCCAGGCAAGAACAGTTTCTTGCCTAAATGGCTAATTTTGCCAAGAAGAAGATAAACTCCATATGGAGTGTCTTCGATGCCCATCTTTCTCTTTGAAGTAAATCAGTGCGGCCAAGAGCAGACATGTCTCACTTTCCAGAAAGTCTAAGTTTTTAAAACATTTTTAAATGCTATATTCTGTAGGTCTTTGAAGTGTTTGAAGATTACCTACCTAATTGAATTATATCTATGTATACCTAGAAAACTTAACATGACTGTAAGTTTGATTATCATAGAAGACTAATCATTAATCTGTATTTTTAATTATCCATTACAATTTAAGTGAGTTACATAAACATAATACCTTAAATAAGAGTAGAAATATACATACAGTATCACAAAATTAACTTTAAATTTGTATCAATAAACTAAAATCTATATCAATGTAAAACATTTTAAACAAGTTGCTCCTTAAAAGTAGGTTCAACAATCCACCCTTTTATCCTATCGTATCTATATCCTATATTTCCATATCATACCCCTTTTCTTCTTTTAGAAAGAGATTGACTATGACCAATAATAATTTCCAACCAACAATCTAAACAAAGACAAACATCCATAATCTCCTTTTTGGGGAAAGTGGGCATAGGGTTCTAGGCTACTCCTGCTGATAAAGGGTGATGTATTCTTATGGGGATCCTGAGAAAATTAAGAATTATGGTCAAGTCCTGATTGGAATAGTCTGTGAGGCTGCATTGTCTGAGCCAGTTGCCTTGAAACTGTTCTGGATGTGAGATATCTGGGCCATGGTGTCATCGGAGACCTTCAGGGGTTCTTGGCTGGTCAAACTATATTAGCCTGGAAGCAATCCACAGTTTCTCATTTTGTGGAAACAAAAGTAGAACCTTGTTTCCAAAGCAACATATCCTTAGACATTAATTTGGAAATCAAGATACCTTTATTTTATATATATAGAGATTTAGTTTAACTCAGCAGCTTTTATAATCAAATGTCTCTTTGTAGTTAAAAATCCCAAAGACAATACAATCTAGACTCTCTGTGTGATAGCCATCTTTATGTGACTTATTTTTTATATTACCTTCACTGTCTCTTTAAAGACTTTATTTTTTAAAACTATTTCTTTATATAATTGTCTATATTCCTGTTCTTCTCTCTTCCAAACCTACATAATTTTTATACATACCATAACCATTTAGAGGTTTATTTAATGTAAATCTGATTTATTGTGAATCTATTGCTTTAAACTGCAGTGGTTAGCACTGAAGCAGCAGCCTTGGCTGCTGACTCTGCCCATCTCAGCTTTTCAACATGGTGGAGATAATTCACCACCAGCTTGGGGAGCCATGCTGTCCACTGACTCTGTGAGGCAGTAGGCCTATGCTTCTATCAAAGCAGAGTGTAGCCCAAAACTCTTTTTTTTTCTAGCAGAAGCTAAATCTGTCATGACACAGTGTACTGTGCAGCTTGGAGACACCACTGTCTATCACAGCAAAAATCTGCCATGCTGCCCTCAAGCCCACATACCACTGCAAACCTGCCATACTGTAGCTCACAGTTTGCCTGGGAGACACAATCAAGAAGCTGCTTTAGCTCCATTTTAAAATCTTCTTTTTTAAGTTTTTCCAAGTTTCAGGTGGAAACTCCAGCCAAACCATTGGGCACCATTACACGTGTTCTGTGGCTTTATCTATGTGCCATTACATGCTGTTCCATGGATGACAAGCTGGTGTCTCCTGACTCAGTCTTCCTCTTCTCAGAATTCACCTTGTCTGCTTATCCTGCCTGTACTTCCTGCCTGGCTACTGAACAACCAGCATTTTATTTATCAATCAATCAGAGCAACACATATTCATAGCATTCAAAACATCCAACAGCAATCTAGAGCTATTTATATGTGTGTAGAAGTATGGTCATGTGTTCCATAGCATGTATGAAAAGACTAGAGGAAATCTTGCAGGGAAGTTCTCTTCTTTACAATGTGGGTCCCAGGGATTGAACTCAGATCATCAGTCCTGGAGGCAGGCACCGTTATTTGCGGAGCCATCTCATGATGTCATTATCTTAAAAAAATCAGAAAACAAGGCAAAACCTGAAAGAGACAAGAGAATGCCTTGATTACAGTAGTCTTTTCTAGATTTGAGAGTAGTGAATATATTCTCTGTTTGACTTATTCTTTTTTAAATGAATTACAATGAATTGCAGCCTTTGATTACTATTATGTTTTGGACATTAGAGACTCCAAGTGATATTAATCACAGGGAAAACAAAAAAAAAATCAGTTGTAGTATCATTTTCTTTTAAACAATTAAAAATTACGGGGCTATAGAGATGGCTCTGCAGTTAAAAGCACTTGCTCCAGGTTCTTGCTATTACGAATAATGCTGATATGAACATAGTTGAGGATGTGTCCTTCGTGTAAGATTGAGCATTCCTTGGGTATATGCCCAAAGGTGGTATAATTGGGTCTTGAGGGAGACATATTCCCAATTTGCTGAGAAACCACCATACTGATTTCCAGAGTGGCTGTACAAGTTGCATTCCCACCAACAATGGAGGAGTGTTCCCCTTGCTCCACATCCTCTCCAACATAAGCTGTCTTCAGTATTTTGGATCTTAGCCATTCTGACAGGTGTAAGATGGTATCTCAGAGTTGTTTTGATTTGCACTTCCCTAATGACTAAGGATGTTGAGCAATTCCTTAAATGCCTTTCAGCCATTTGAGATTGTTCTGTTGAGAATTCTCTGTTAAGCTCTGTAGTCCATTTTTTAATTGGGTTGTTCAGTATTTTGATGTCTACTTTTTGAGTTCGTTATATATTTTGGAGATCAAACCTCTGTCAGATGTGGGGTTGGTGAAGATCTTTTCCCATTCTGTAGGCTATTGTTTGGTCTTATCTGGAAACAACCTAGATGCCCCTCAACTGAAGAATGGATAAAGAAAATATGGCACATATACACAGTGGAGTACTACTCAGCAGTAAAAAAACAATATCATGAAATTTCAGGCAAATGGATGGAACTAGAAAATATCATCTCGAGTGAGGTAACCCAGACTCAGAAGGACAAGCATAGTATGTACTCACTCATAAGTGGATACTAAATGTGAGGAAAAGGATGGCCAGACTGCAACCCACAGCTCCAGAGAGGCTAGCTAACAGGGAAAGACCCTAGGAGGGACACATGGATGACCCAGTGAAAGAGAAGTGGATGAGATCTACATGAGTGGACTGGGTGTGGGGGGTGGCAGAGGGTGAGGAGTGAGGGATGAGAACATAGGGAAATGGGAGGGTCAAGCTGGAACAGGGACAGAGTGGGAGGGCAGGGAGGGAGATACCATGATAAATGAGGACATCATGGGAATAGGAAGACGCAGGGTGCTGGGGAGGCTCTCAGAATCCACAAGGTTGATCCCACCATGTTCTGCTAGAAGTGGTCCTGAGGGTGCCTGGACCGGTCTACTCTGGTGACCAGCCTAGCAAATAACCTAGCTGTCATCATGGAGCCTTTGTCCAGTGACTGATGGAGACAGATACAGAGATCCACGACCAGGCACCAGGCTGAGCTCCGTGAATCCAACTGACGAGAGAGAGGAGAGATACTGCAGGCGAGGGACATCATGATGGGTGGACTGGCCACACTAGTAGAAGCCGATGAACTGTGAACTGGTGGCTATGGAGCCCCTGTAGGACTGGACTAGGCCCTCTGGACACAGAAGATGGTTGTTGGGCTGGAACTGTTTGGGGGGCACCCAGGCAGGGGGACTGGGATCTGTCCCTGGTATATGGGCAGGCTTCTGGAACCCGGTGTCTGTGGTGTGACACTTTGCACAGCCTTGGTGCAGTGGGAAGGGGCTTGGACCTGCCTAGGCTTAGTGTGCTGGGCTCTGCTGACTCCCCATGGGAGACCTTGATTTGGGGGATGTGGGGATTCGGGGTGGCTTGGGAAAGAGGGCTGGGGGTTGGAGGGAGGGAGGAGGGGGGATCTGTGGATAGTATGAGGAGTGAGTAGAAAATTTCTTAAAAAGAAAAGTGAAAGAAAAAAAAAAGCACTTGCTCTTGCAAAGGACCTTCAGTTCTCAGCATCCTCACTGGACAGCCATGACCACTTCTAACTCCAGCTCCAGGAGACTGATACCCTCTTCGGGTTTCCCCAAGTACTTGGACTTATATGCACACATCCACATACAGACATTCAAGCATACATATCACTAAAATAAAAATAAATCTTTAAAAATAGAAAGCTGTTATTGTCCATGATTAGAATCAACATTCTGCTCTTTCTAAAGTACTATTTTCCTATACCACCTGCTCTCTTGCTTTCCCTTGCTGCTTCAAATCAACCCTATTGAGAACAAGCTTACACGGACTAATAAGGTGACTGTAGCCTTCTGGAATGTCCTCCCTTTCCATTTGATGCTATGGGAAGCTTTGCTGTTCTTGCAGTTCATAGATGCTTTGGATGAATCAAATTTTAAAAAGCTGAATGTGATTCCATCTTCTAAAGGAATTAAGAAGTAGCCACAGCTTTGTTAATACCACAATTAGCTTTCTTTCTGTTTATTTTCTGTCTTGATAAAGAGAAAAAATAAAGTTCCAGAAGCCAGATATTGGAATCCAACTTTTGTTTTGGCTACTATTCCATGGCATGTTCACATGTTGGCAGTTTACTACCCCACCTGCTCAGTGGCTGCTTCCAGGGACATTAGCCAGGCTCTCTGCTCATTTCACTATGATAAGAATCCTCAGGTCTTCCAGCAGAATTGCTTTCTAATGTTGCTCGCTCAGCCAATTACACACAAATGTGGTCCATGCTCTATTTTTCACACATGTCTCTTTCTCTCTCTTGTACTTTTAAAGAGAAGCACAACAAAGTAGAACGTTTGCCTTTAATTCCTTGCCATATCATGTTCTATGCCCACGTCAACTCTTGCAATCTTCTTCTAGAATCATTCCACTAACATATTTAAGTTGAAGTGTTTTGCATACATTGTATAGAGAAATTATCACTTCCTAACTCATAGCAGTTTTGATATAGCCTCTCCTCATTTACATATTTAAGTTTCCAGTTTAGTGGAAAGATGACTGGGTGCATGTATTTTAAAATGTATGTTCTTGTCAACACTACACCTAGAAATTGCAATTCACGAACAAAAAATTAAACAGTTCCATGAAATAAGACATTTGTTTGCTGAATTCACTCATATTCTCAGTTGGCATCCCAATCTCTTATTTATATATTTTATTTTATATTTTGTCCTTTAGTTTTGTTGAAATTATATTATTCTTGCTTTGTCCCCACCTGCAGCCTATTTTGCCTTCCAGCAAATCGATTCTGTGATAAAACTGTATCTGAAACTAGGATTTAACAAGTGACTTGCTCAAAAATCATGAACAATTCTCTTAACTACAAAGTCATTTATAGATATTATTATAATATTTATAACAATAACTTCTCTATCAACTCCTAAGTTTTTATATCAAATGCCACACTTAAAATGTTGCAAAATTTCATCTTTTTCTGGTAAGATTACATGAGATTGATACAGTGAAATTCCACCTGGAATTTTTGTGTTGAACTGGTCCCAATTTTCATGAAAAGTTGTGTGTTTTCTATATAATTTACCTTTTCCAAAGTGTTACTCCCTTTTCTTGTTGCTGCATGTGAATATATGTCAAGAAACAATGTAACAGAACTAATTTTGCATTACAGTCCTAGGATTTAAGGTCAATCAAGGTGGGAAGACACAGCAGCCGTGGCATTGGGTCCCTAGTTGAGGTAATTCTATCAAGAAGCAGAGACAGGTCAGGAAGGGTCTGGCTCTAAAATCTCAAGGTCCAACCATAGTGACCTATTTTCTCCAAAGAGCTTCAACCTCTCAAAGGTCCCACAACTTCTAAACACAGCACTACTAGCTGATGACAGAGTGTCCCAACACTCAAACCTACAAGGAACATTGCACATTCAAGTCACTCCAGTCTTCACCCTGTGCTCATAAGAGTGACAGGGTTCATTCACTCCCCAGTTTGCCAAATTGAAAACTGAAATATCCTCATTTCCCTGCCAGTACACAGCATCCATCCAAAGTACCTGTTACTAGGTGAAGACATTCCTTCTCTTCTCCACAGAAGGGTTAGAGATCTGTGACCTCACCTGTGACTTGATATAACCACTGTCTTTAATTCCATCTCAATATGCATCACGTTACATAGTTCTCATTGATTTCCTAGTCTGTCTTTACTATAGTACTCAAATGGATGGAATGCCTTTTCTTCATTCACCTACATATTGGATTTACTGATATTAGTTATAGAATGAATGAAGAAAAAAAACAGGGCCTCAAAAATGTATTGCAATGACATTCTGGTAAGTGAAACAAAGTAAGTAGAAAGTAAAGAGAAAGGCAGTATGAGGATCTTTAAATATAATGAAAAAATACTAAAATAGGCAATACTCTGGCACATGCCTCCATTATACCCTTGACTATTGAACAGATTTGAACAAAAGTTTTGGCTAAACTAAATGAGCAAATGATTATTACATGGCTATTACTAGTGTATGTGGCAAACATTCTTGAGAATAAAAAAAAAAAGGTATATCAAAGCCAAAGCAGAGAGCTCAGTCAAAAATTAAATTGTGCACAGTGAGATTTTTTTAATATTCATCCAAGACAGCAGTCATTGGTGTGGGAATCATCTGCTTGTATATAACCACTAGGTGTGCAGAGTACCAAAGACTGGACAGGTAAGAAGACAAGAGTGAAATGGTCAATTTTTATGAAGCCTATGTTCTTCTCTGTAGAGACAACAAGAGAAGCAGACTATCTGTCATCATCAAAGAACAAGGAGATCCTCCTAACCAGGTAGAGGTGGTGGTGAATGATGATGATGATCAATCAGACAGATTCTCTAGAAACTCTTCGAACTGAGAGAATGGGAGGCTGGATAGACTCATCAGTGCCTGGTGATGAAATCACAACAGTGTGGGAAGCAGAGACAGCAGTCGAAAGCAAAGCAAATAGCAAGAGCGACATGAGTCCATTTACACTAGAAGAACTGGGGATCAGAGAGCCCTGGTTTAGGTGCTGGTGGCCCAAGTGGCTGTCACTAATTTCTCATGTGATTTGACAAGTTGCTTGCCTTCCTTGCACCTCTTTTGATATCTAACATGAAAATGTTAGAGTAGATTAAAGCTGAGGCCTAGTAACTACATGATAGTTTTATTTGGTCTTCAGGGGCTTGCAGCCATGATTTGCCCAATTTCTCTTCATGCCACAACCCCTGCTATTCTGGAAACATGATCACAAGAACTAAGTAGTGGCTGTCAAGAAAGGAACAGGGTAGCCAAAAGTAGCTCTGAGGTATTTGAACTGGAAATTATTGCAATCGACTCCTATAAAGAACAATTTATGGGGATGTCTCCATTTATTTTTATTGATACATGTCTATGAAGCATAGTAGGAAATTTGGCACACTTATGCATTTGAAATAGTCAGGTTAATAAACATTTTCATGTCCTCAATCATTAATCATTTCTTGGTGTCAGGAACCCTCTTGAATTTCCTGATATTAGTTTTATGTTAAATTGATACAAAAAGAGGGGCTTAAGAGGTCGTATTGCATTTTCTAGATATTTTGAAACATAACAGAGATTTTTAGACAATATTTATTTTACTATGATGTAGAAAAACACAACTAACTTTTCAAGTCTTTGTTTTGTTGACCTTTACCTAACCTCTTCTCACTCCCACAGCAGACTCTTTCAGGATCCAGTGTTTAGTATTGCTCCTCATACTCCTGTGAGTTTGATATTGTAGTTTCCTAAGACGAGTGAGAACATGTGAAAGTTATCTGTCTGTGTCTGGCTTATTACACTTAGCATAAGCACTCTTAATCCTTGTTGCAAATGACAGGAAAGATTTATTTTCATAACTGGATATAAATATCTCCTTCTGAGAGTGGGGAGACATATATTCATGCACTGTGTTTTCTTTATCTATCAGTGAGCACTTAAGTTGATCCAAAATGTATATTTATGGTGGCAGCTTACTGACATAGGCAAGTAAATGTCACTGTAGTTCATAGCACACACTCATTCAGAGAGCAAGCTGCAAGATAATGCTGCCTCTTGTGGACACATCTCTGTAAGTCAGGAAAGCACTGGAGGGAGCATGGAAAATAAAGAAGATCCTTGTCTTGATTCTAAGTGGGGTCTAAAATTCTGACTGAATAACCCAGTGATAGTTTTGTCATAAGACCTAGAATAAGGTCTTTCTTTTTCCAGGCTATTAATAAAAAAGGCACCTTTAATAGAAATGCATCCTGACAACTTCTCTGCCATTGCTTTGCAATCCATTCAAGCCAAGTCAACGGCGTGCTTCTGTAAAATATCCCCACCCTACCCTAACCTCAGCAAACATTACACCTTACTGTCATTTCAAGCTTAAACATAGTTGCAAATTTATTATTATGAATATTAGACATGATGAATACTAGCTAATGTTTACAAGAAATTCAAAAAGAGATAAATACAATTATTAAGAGAATCATACTTCTTACATTTTGAAAAAGGAAATGGACCTATACAGACACTAGGGAATGTTTGATGCTTCTCAGGATATTTTCACTCCCATTTTTGCATATGTCAGTAGTTCTCAACCTTCCTAATGCTGTGATACTTCAAATCAGTTCCTCATGCTGTGGTGACCCCAATCATAAAATTGTTTTCATTGTTACATCAAAAATGTAATTTTGCTACTGTTATGAATCATAATGTAAATATGTGTGTTTTCCAATGGTCTGTTGTAACCCCTGTGAAAGGGACATTTGACCCCCCAAAGGGATCACAACACACAGGTCGAGAACCACTGGCATATGTGTTTTTATTATAAAATATGAAAATGTAATTTATGTCTTCATAAAGTTTATATCAATGGTTTTGAGTGTTGGTGAGATGGCTCAGCATTTAAGAGTACTTGCTGACCATATATATATATCCCATGATCTGGTCTCTAACCCAGTATTTCATAGTACAGGAGACATCCCACTTGCTCTGTTTATGGTGTTCTGTGCTTTAGCATATCTCAGATTTATTTTCAAAAGATTTCTTTTTCAAAAGATTTCTTGCTGCTGCTGAAGCCGAAAAAATAAATCACATTCTTTTTAAAGATATGGTAGATCAATATTCTATACTCTATATACTTCTGCACCCTGTGCCTCCTTTCAGTTTAGGCATTTCTCTAGCTTGTTTCTCCACTCACATTCCTTAAACATTCTTGAAGTTTTACCCCAACAAGGCTCTTCCCATAATCCCCCAGTCCCTTGTAGAAAAAATAAGTGATTTCTCCACCATCCTGACTCAGTGAACACAGCCCTCCATTATCCATTCTCACAACTCCCTCCCTACGTTGCTTCTTCTTTCCCACTTTTATTTACGACAGCATACTACAAATGGTATTTTATTCAGCAATGTTCTCACACATTATCCATAGTGGGTTAGTTGAAGAAAAAATAAACATAAAGGAACGAAATGATTTTTCATGACATGTGGATTAATACCAATTAGACAGGATCCTCAGAATATCCAGAAAGTTTTTAATTTGTGACTTTTTATGGTAGAGAAGATGTACACTGTGCAATTTTCTCAGCTAACTTGATTACAGCATCTTGAGTCTGACGTAAATGAAATTCTTATGGCAAGCTCTTTGAGACCACTGACTAATAGTTGTATATAATAATGCTTCATCTCTCTTCCTGGAAAAGGAAGTTATTTATGGCCTTGTACTGATCTTAACTTTTCTTATAAGTGTCATAGTGAATCCATGCTGCCAAATACATGACAGGTATCAAATATGTTTTGATAATCAAGTGACTAAGAACTTAAGAAGTAGGAGAGGGCACAGTAAGGCACACCTGCCTGCAGTCCCCGCACTTGGGAGGTAGATGTGAAAGGATTAGGAATGTCAAGGCCATACTTTCTCAAGAAGCAATTTGGAGGCCAGCCTGGGATACCTGAGACCTCATCTCAAGCAAATAAAAAAAAACCTAAAGCAATGAGGTGAGTGCTCAATCCTTGTTGAATTCTTATACAGATAAACTATTCATGGAAATAAAACTAGCATTTCTCTCTTCAACATTACTATTTGGGTAATTTCTCCTTTTGCTTTTGTGTATTGTTCTCTTATATTCAAAAGTACCTCAGTGTTCTAGTTTTGTTTCTGATTCTGTGATAAACACCAATAGCAAACGTGAATTTGGGAGGAAAATTAAAAAAAAGGCTTATCTTTAATCATCAAAAGAAGGCCAAGCAAGAACTGAATCAGTAACCATGGAGGAACACTGTCGCTAGTTGACATCCTCTGTCTTAGCTCTCTAATACGTGTCTAGGCACGATACCAAGCACAGTGGGCCATGTCTTCATACAGTGATTATCAATCAAGAAAATACCATATGGCATGCCCACAGGCCAATATAATGGAGGTAACCTTCAGTTGAGGCTCCCTCTTTTCAGATATGTCAACCTGACAGCTGAGGTTCACCATCGTACTCTATATCTACCAGATATCAAGTTGACTCATGTTTCACTTTGTAATTCTTACTACTATCAATAAGTAGCTCCATGATGCCATGGTTCTTATCCTTATAGTTAGATGTAAAAATCCCTAATATCCACAAGAGTTAAAGGAACTCATCATAGCAAATGCCATGGCTAGATTATATAACATATCTAAGCCCAATTCTTAATTTACCTTCTTGATAAACCATCCCACTAGTGCATAGAGCTCTTCTTTATTGGTGTCAGTGTTGACCCACAGAAGGCATAGAGATCTGAGTAAATGTGAAATTCTTGAAAATCTAGGCCATGATTTAGAAAGAATTGAAATTAAAACCTCAACTGTGATAGTCCATATAACTTCTTACTCGGGTCACTTTTCACTTTAAAATAAAAATGAACATTTCCCTCACAGATTAGATAAGAGATTATGTCGAAATCTGAGGGGTGGGAGAAAAGGCCCAATGAACTCCTTCTACTTTTCGGATACTCTCAGATATGAGGAGACCAGGTCAGGGATTTAACTGACATTTGTCCCTAGATGGACCTGTGCTTTACTGCCAAATATCTTGCTCTCAGAAGAAATCTCTAGTTTATGGAAAATTCACATTTACAACTTTTGAGTAATGCAGGCATTGCCATTGTGAGTAGCTAATAAAACTGTCTGTAAATTAGTGAAATATTTTAATATAGCATTAGTGCATTTTTGTATAATTTAATAGCCCATAGTTGTGTTTAATATCACATGTGTACCTTTTAATTTTACCATGCCTGCTATAACCACTCATAATATTGATTATATTGGAGAACTGAAGCCTGAGTGAGTGCCTATCAACTAATAACAGAACTAACAACAGAATGTTTAAACAGTTGCACTTTCAAATCTTGTGGATTTTCATTAGCTAACATGCTAGAAAGGTAAACCTGGACAGGATGTGATTGGTTCATGTTATTGATTATAGTAAACTATTCATGTATCTATCCTGGTATGAATAAAGTGTTTTATAGTCACTTCAGATTTCATTTGTTTCATCAGAGCAATTTTTTTTGAGACAGGGTTTGTCTGTTTAGCTTTAGAGCCTTTCCTGAACTCAATCTGTTGCCCAGGTTGCCCTTGAACTCACAGAGATCCACCTGCCTCTGCCTCCCGAGTGCTGGGATTAAAAGCATGCACCACCATTGCCTGGAAAAAACATAATATTTTTACAATTCTAACACAGAAAGTGGTGTGTGAGAGAAAGGGGTTTATAATTTTTGCATGCTTTCACTTCATATTTTTAATTTTTGAGATTATAATGTAATTACAACTTTTCTCCCTTCCCTCTCCTCCCTCCAAATGCACGCTGCATTTGCATTCTCAAAGGCTAAAGATTCAATTATTATCTGACTAGCCTCTGAATTCGGGACCATTTTTTGTACTGCTGAAGTCAATCTTTGTAAGAAATCTGTGAAAGATTCTTTGGGGCCCTGTATAACCTTTGTAAATGACTCAGTTTTTTTTTTTCCTGGTTCTTCAACTCTGTCCCATGCATTCAAAGCTGCTGTTTTACATAGAAGTAGGGTTTGGACATCATATGAACATTGTGTTTGTACTGAAGCATATTGGCCTTCGCCAATAAGCTGATCCTGGCAGACTTGTATTCCGCTATCCCTCCATTGTCTTTCTATATTTTTAGCCTCATTACTGAACCACATTTTCCACTGGAGATTTTGTCCGGGTTCAAGAACAGCCTGTGCCAATTCCCGCCAGTCCTTTGGTATAATCCTATTACAAGTTGACCAGGTGTTTAACATTTGCTTTACATATGGGGAGTGCATGCCATAAGATGCTATTGCCTCTTTAAATCTTCGTATGTCTAACATTTCAACTGGAACCCAAGTATTTTGTTCATTCTCTTCATCAGGTAGCTGCTGTATGGCTACTGGATAAATTAAGGGTGATTGTGTGAAAACTGGCTTTCTTTCTGTAACCTTACGATCCAATTTTGAAACAACTTCACTACTTATTTCTTCTGTCTGAATTTGAATTTCTCTATAATTCATTTTTACCGGTTTAACAAGTTTTTCTAAGACTGTTATCCTGGCACTTAAGTTGACGATCTTTTTAAATAGTAAAATGAGGATAAGAAAAGTAATAAACTGAATAATTCGATCAATATTAATCTTTTCATATAGTTGTTCCATTGTCAGAGTGCCTAAAATTTCAAACAAAGCCCAATTTTCTTCCAATGTACACATAAAGCCCTTTTTTTTTTTAATGTAGAAAAAAATTCTCTTTTAAATAGATATGTTAATTGACTTACCAAGTCTGGGTAGAACAGTAGAATCCCAGGGAATTTCACAGCCACCTGGTGTTCGAGGTGTGAATCCAGCGAGAGAGAGAGAGAGAGAGAGAGAGAGAGAGAGAGAGAGAGAGAGAGAGAGAGAGAGAGAGAGAGAAAGTGTAGCCGCTTGAACCGAGTCAAGCCTTGGCTTTACAGGCAGGGGCCCTGTTCAGCAGGGCAGGTCTGAGTTGTTTGTAGCAGTTGCAAGTAGCTCCAGCTGCGGGTCAGTCAGGCCTGGGCCCAAGCTAGGCAGCCGTCCCGCCCAGGCTGGAAACCGGACCTGCCGCCAAGCCAAGCCAAGCGGTTTTTAATGAATTCTTGTCACGTTGGGCACCAAATGTAGATGTATCCAACCTTCTTATTAAATAATAAACACAGAACCAATGCAAAGAAGAAAGCCAAGAGGTCAGAGCTAAGAGCTAAAACCTTACCCTTCCTCCTGCGGTGGTCCTACCTCTCCGAACCAGAGCTACCCCTGTGTTAAAGTCTTTATATAGAGTTCCTGTCCTGCCTTCTCATTGGTTGTAAACCCAACCACATGACCGCCTCCTCACAGCCTGTCTGTATAGGCCTCCAGGTTTTCCATGATTGGTATTAAGATTAAAAGCATGTGTATCCAATAATGGCTGTATCCCTGAACACACAGAGACTTACCCAGCTCTGCCTACCAAGTAGCGTACGCTACCACTGCCCTGCTTTCCTATGGCTTGCTAATAGCGCTGACCCCAGGGCAACTTTATTTATTAACATACAAATAATATTTTAATACAAATAAAATATCACCATAATACTGTCTTAAAATTTTGCCTGAGAATTACTATATAATATTTGTTTGGTGGAGCCGCAAAACACTGATCCTTGGCCAGATGAAGAAGCATAAGGGAACTGCGAGCTAGAGAATCAGATTATCTACAGTATTCAGGATAGTGTCATTATTCTGAAGAATAATATCAAATATAACTCCTGTTTATATTTTTAAATACACTTTTTCATTAAGAAATATGGTTGATGCGACAATCACGTTCTATGTATTAGCTTGAATTTCCATTTCTTTTAACTAACAAGGATGGTGGGAAGGAGAGAATTGCATTCCATGACCATATTATCGGACCACTTCCCTTATATTTCTTCCCTGTTATTTTCTGCTCTTCTTTTGGACCTTTCTTGGTTTCCCCCTTCTTTGTGACAATTTTTATCCTTTCCTCTCTTTTCTTTCTCACAGATTTCTACCTCTACATTCATTAAGATCATTCACCTGCTTCCTCACACTGTTTTTGCAGTTTGTGCCTCCTCATTCACTCCACTATGCCTTGCTTTCCACTGATTTTTACTGTCCCACTTATCAAATCATAGTTCCCACTGCCTCTTTGCCAAGGTCCCTAAAGAGGTAAATTAATGGGAGAAAGCCTTTGGTTTGTATTTGAGTTCGACATTTTTCATAATTATAAATACCTTAAAGTGTATAGAGACTCAAACTCTTATTCCTCCATGGTGGATGGACTACCCAGTCTCTGACCTACTTGGACCATTCTTCATCCAAAGAAGGGAACAACCAGATTCCAACAGCTAGAGAGAAAATTTTAAATCTTAGGAAAACCTGAATTATACCTTTAAGGAAAATGAGTGAAAGCATTTCTAATTTTCCAGGTGAGTTTTCACACCCACTAAAAGGGCAAAACAGTAAAACAAAAATCTTTATAACTTGAGTTGATATTTAGGGCAAGTTTAAGGAGACTCATGTTATTTTCAGAGATATTTCAACCCACACTGCCTCCATTTTTCTCCCAGGAAGAAAGTGCCATGCAGTCCTGGGCTGTATTGTTAAAAAAAAAAAAAAACAACAGGATTTCACTGTTGCCTTGTACCAGAATTATTTTATATTTACTCTTACAGGTGAACTATAACTTTTTCTGTAATAACAGGTCCCTGAAATCACTATTATTAATCTTAAAATCATGTGCTCCAACTTCAAAGACTTCTTATAACCAGAAAGTCTTTCAAAGCATAATGGTAAAATAAAAAATCACCCTTTCCTTTCCTTACTTTACAAGACCCCCTGAAAAACCTAAAATGATGGGAGAAATCATTGGAGTAGCAGCATCTCTGCTTGGTAAGTGGTAGCACTATGAAGGATAGAAACATATTCCCACAGTGAGTACCAAAAACTTGTGAATAGCAGTGATGAGCATAAACATGTCTTTGCCATAACCTGCTTAAAAACATTCTCACTCACAAACTTGAGAAAGACTCTCAAATGATATTTCAAAAAGAAAATCAATAGACCTGCAGAAACTCTACTTGCCTTGAAAAGTTGAGCCCCATCTACTATATTTCCCAGGTGTATTCTCCCCATCTTTCATAGACTTCTCTCCAGCCACTGCTCAATCACCAGGATGAGACAAGCACTCCTCAGTACTAATCAACACAACTCAGGCTTTCTCTGGAGAAATCAAGCCTCCTTTCTTAAAGTTTTTCACTTTGTGCGTGCCTACCTGCTTTGGTCTACGCAAAGACATTTGTCAATCCTGTGCGTGTGTGTGTGTGCGTGTGCGTGTGCGTGTGCGTGTGCGTGTGCGTGTGCGTGTGCGTGTGCGTGTGTGTGTGTGTGTGTGTGTGTGTGTGTGTGTGTGTGTGTGTGTGTGGTTTGTAAATGGATATATACTATGGCAGGGAGAGACACTGAGCTATGTTGCTCAGTGTTTTCGTTTCATTCCAGTTAATACCAGAGAACACCTTGACAAAAGCATCTTAGGGGAAAGGTATTTATTTTATCTCGAAGTTCTAGGTTATAGGTCATTATTTTGGGGAAGTCAAGATGGCAGAAACCTTAAAGCAACTAGCCATATCACATGTAGTCAAAAGCAGAGAGATTGTATGTACACTTAGTGTCCAGCTAGTGCTGTGGGATGGTCTGTATGTCAAATGTGTTGCTGATTGGTCAATGAATAAATCACTGATTGGCAGTGGCCAGGCAGGAAGTATAGGCGGGACTAACAGAGGAAAATTGAGAGAACAGGAAGCTAGAGAAGGAGACACTGCCAGCCGCCATCAGGACAAGGAAGATGTAAAGTACCGGTAAGCCACAAGCCACGTGGCAAGGTATAGACTAATGGAAATGGATTAATTTAAGCTGTAAGAACAGTTAGCAAGAAGCCTGCCACGGCCATACAGTTTGTAACCAATATAAGTCTCTGTGTTTACTTGGTTGGGTCTGATGGATGTGTGACTGGCAGGTGAGAGAGATTTGTCCTGACTGTGGGCCAGGCAGGAAAACTTTAAGCAACAAGCTAGTTTCTCTTCTCTTATACTATCCAGGATCCCCAACCAGAGAATGATACCATCCACTTTCAGACTGGCCCCTACCACTGTGTAAGGCAACCAAGACGATCCCCAAGATATGCCCAAGGGCAAACCCAATCTAGACAATCCCTCATTAAGACTTCTTTCCAAGGAGATTCTAGGTTGTGTCAAAATGGTAATTAAGACTAAACATCATGCTTAATAAATTATTTAATTAACAATATCAACTAAGAGTATCACCAAAGTATCAGGATCAAAAGGCAATCAATATTCATGTAGGAGACACAAGAAGGAATATAGATTAAGGATGTGGGCCCCAAATGGGACTTTGAGCATCAAATAGGGACTCACTGAGGGCTGAGAGTTCAGTGCTCTGTTCACATTTGTTTCATTAACTCCTCTGTGGTTCCCTGTAGCCACTCTTTTTGCCTTGTCCTATGAAGTCACTAAGTCCCTTAACTACCTTAACTATCTTGCATGTGATTCTTTGCTGGTCTATATTCTATTTGAAATGAAGCATGATGTATTTTTAGAACCTTGGCTTCTGTATTTTCTGGATGTGCCCCTTCCTCAAGCCATTACCTGGTTGTCAGCTCTGCTAGAGCTGGTAGCTGATCACACTCCACGGCAACAGTGTCTTCACCTTTCAACAAAGTCATCACCTTTCCTAGACAGGTCTTGAAGGAGCAATAGCAGTTTGTCATTGTAAATGACAGGGTGGAACTTTCAGACACTTCTGAGATAACATACAGTGCACTTACTGGCTTTGCTGCACAGGCTACATTTTAATGCTCCAAAGAATGGCAGAAAAAAATCCACAGTATGTCTGTTTGCAAGTTCTGTCTTCCCATTTTCTTTTCTTAATGTTCTTTGAGAATCCGAAACCTTTACTTATCTGAGAGTGGCAGATTCTTGGGTTTCTTCGGTTGATTGGTTTTGGTCTCCTTGTTGCTGCTGTTCTAACCACTAATGGATGTCACCTTTTGCACCTCTGCCCATTAAACATGGTATTTTTTTTCTGTATTAAGTTCTTTTCACCTTTGTTAAGCTTCTAAATTAGTCATCTCTTGCTATTATAAAATACCACTGAGTAATTGATGAGAAATAGAGATATATTCTCCTTACAGTTCAAAAGGCTGTGAAGGTAACACTGGGCAGATGAGGTCCTGCTCTTAGTAGGATTTTCCACAGACCATATGGTGAGACAGAGACCTGCCTCACAAGTCCCCTTTCTTTAAAGCCATAGTCTGAACTCATTAATCCTAATTACCTCCCCAATTCAACTCTCAAATACCATAGTGAGATTGATGTTATATCCCCCTATACCTTATCATATAGATTAAAATTGGACATCAGTGTTGCTGAGGACAGTTAAACCTTAGAAGATTCCGTACATGTTTGTCATGAGCTTAAGTGACAACATTTGTTCAAATTTTTCATTTTCTTCCGGCTTTTGCCAAAGGATGAGCATATCAGAGGAGAGAGAGCACAGGGCTTAACATCTGATTAGAGCTCAATATCAGCTCTATTCCCTGTTAAATGTGTGATCTGAACTATTTCAGTACTGTTGGAAGCTTTTCCTATATGTAAAACTGAACAGGTGTAATGCTTACTCTTCTAATCTCACAAGATTTCTGATGAACCAACCAATTAAAAATGTGAAAGTCCACTAAACATTGTCAAATACATTACACACAGCCATGTGCCCCCTTAAATAACAGCTGTTAATGTATTATTTCAAAGGTGTGATTAATATATATGTACATAATAAGTGATAAATCTCTGTTGACTCAGAAGCCATTGAGAGATCTCATTTTTTATGCTCATGGCCAACACAAGTTAAGACATTCAACATTTGATATACAACTATTATTCAATAGTAATTTCACATTATGGTAGGATATATGCATGATATAGTTGCAGTGCTCAGACTTCTGGAGGGTGTGCACCCCTATGATGACAAAGAATTTGGCCTTTTAGTAGAGACAAACAATAAATCTAGTGAAGTTAAAAAAAATCCAATAAAGCTAATTGTTGCAGGTTACATTATCTTTCCTCCACATTAATACACTGAAATGCACTGGAAATGTGGTTGTATTTTTAAAAAGACTCTTAGGAGGATAATTTACTTGAAGAGCAGTAGGGTCCTTAGGTCAGGAGGGTGGCGGTTCCTCCTCAATGGGAATGGCATCCCTGTAAGAAGAGGGAATTAGGAGAGTGTGGACATATGTCAAAACAAAGGAGGGGCACAGCTATCTACCAGCAAAGGAGAGAACCCCCCAAAGAATCCAACTATACCTATACCTTAATCTTGAATTTCTAAAATCAAGGATGGTAAGGAAATGAGTATTTGTTATTTGAACTTCTTGGTCTGTCATTTTGTTAAGCATCCCAGCACAGTAATATGCAAAAGCAGAAGCCTACTAAATCATGGGCATCCTAATCTTTAATATCATTTCTAACACATTACAACGCTACTAAATTGTATTTTTGAAGAGTATCAAATTAAGGAAATAATAGATGTTAAAACAAAACAAAAAGCAATTGGCAACGATCCAGTGAAAGAACTGCCTAGAGAATTATGGTTTTAGGATGTGAGCAGGTCAAACATTATATGCGTGTATGCATGGGTGTATGCAGTATGTGTGTGTTCATGTATGTGTGTGTGCATGTGTATATGTATGTGTTACTGTGCATGTGTGTATACATGTGTACATTTTACCTGTGGAGGTAAGTGATAAACATGGGCTGTTAGTCCTCTGGCATCTTCCAACATGACTTCTCATTGGTCTGGAGTTTTTTCCACACAGACTAGGCTAGGTGGCCTAAGAGCCTTTGGGTACCCACATGTCCCCACCTCTCATTTTACTGTTACTCGGATGAAAGACACACACCACTACACTCAACCTTTTACTGGGGTTCTGGGGAGCCAAACTCAGTTCCTCACAGTTAGGAGTTAAGCACTTTATTATCAGTCATATTCCCATCCTAAGATGTTCCAGTTTAGTTAAAACAGACATCAACTAGCAACTGTATGTATTCACAACTGATTTAACGTACGGAATTTGTTTAGCTAAAGCTAAAAGTGTTACTTAGTTCTGAACTATTTGAGTAAAGCTGGATTCCAGAAATAGAATTAATCATGTAGAATTCAACAAACAATGAAGAGAAATTCAAGTAAAGAAAGACATTCCTGAGTCATTGAAAAGGAAACAGGAAGAGTCTGGGTCCTACATAATTTCACGGTGGTAGAATTAGCACAGACAGACAGTGTGCTCCTGGTAAAAATGACCATATCATCTCATCTCTGCTTACTCTGCTGAAAAATCTTCCTACCTGTCTCTACCTGGGTAGTTAGTCTTCAGCTATCCAAAGTCATACTAGCCACCTTCAATCACAGGTTAAAGATACTGAATATTTCAATCCCCAGAACTAGGAAAAATGTGTTTCAGAGTTCACAGGGGCTCAGTAAATGTTTTGTAGTAACTGCAGAAGAGAACAAATGGATATGAAAACATCATTCATTTTTCTGCTATAATCATGCTCATTGGAAGGGAAAACCATCAGAGTCTAGAACAAAAAGGGAAGTGAAAAGAGAGGGGAGTAAGGAGAAGTGCAAGTATTCTGCCAAGGGGGTGTGGATATAAAAGAAAGAAAGTTAAGAACATGAAGAAGTTGTTAGAGACACAGTGTGATTTCCTAGGTATGATCAATATTAAGTAGTTGTATCAAGAACACAGGTTTAGGATATTTGAAATTGAAGCTTGAGTGCCATGTGATTTCATATTTATACATACTGTTCAGCAGTCCTGGTATGCTTTTGCAGATAAGCTTCTGTTTATGGGCCTCCCATGACTCTTATGTTTGAAATTAACTCTTCTTACAGCTTTTATATTTGCTTAAAGTAACATTTAGTTTAAAGTATTGCTTTTACCTCACAAGCAGCTGTAACCACTGACTGCTCCAGAACCTTTTTTTCCCCATCAAAGAATGCATCTTGGTATTTTTCCATTATTAATTTGATTTATTTATTTTATATAGCAATCACAGTTTCCCCTCTCTCCTCTCATCCTGTTCCCTCCCCCCTCCTCCTTTCTATACCCCCCAATCCACTCCTCAGAAAAGGTAAGGCCTTTCAAGGGAGTCAACAAAGAATGGCATACCAAGTCAAGGCAGGACTAAGCTCCTGCCATTTGCATCCATGCTGAGAAAGACATTCCACCATAGGGAATGGGCTCCAAAAAGCCAGCTCATGTGCTAGGGACAGACCTTTTTTGTTTGTTTGTTTGTTTTTTGTTTTTTGCTTTTCTTTTTTTTTAATTTTATTTTTATTTTGCAATACAATTCAGTTCTACATATCAGTCACGGATTCCCTTGTTCTCCCCCCTCCCGCCCCCCCTCACCTTCCCCCCAGTCCACCCCCCATTCCCACCTCCTCCAGGGCAAAGTCTCTCCCGAGGACTGAGATCAATCTGGTAGGCTCAGTCCAGGTAGGTCCAGTCCCCTCCTTCCAGGCCGAGCCAAGCCATCCTGCATAGGCCTCAGGTTTCAAACAGCCAACTCATGCAATGAGCACAGGACCTGGTCCCACTGCCTGCATGCCTCCCAAACAGATCAAGCCAATCAACTATCTCACCTATTCAGAGGGCCTGATCCAGTTGGTGACCCCTCAGCCATTGGTTCGTAGTTCATGTGTTTCCATTCGTTTGGCTATTTGTCCCTGTGCTTTATCCAACCATGGTCTCAATAATTCTCACTCATATAAACCCTCCTCATACTCATTAATTGGACTCCCAGACATCCACCCGGGGCCTAGCCATGGATCTCTGCATCCCAATCGCTCAGTAGTTGGATGGGGTTTCTAGCATGACAATTAGGGTGTTTGGCCATCCCATCACCAGGGTAGGTCAGTTCGGGCTGTATCTTGACCATTGCCAGCAGTTTGTTGTGGGGGTATCTTTGTAGGTAGAGTTTTCCTGCCTGGCCCACAGTCAGGACAAATCTCTCTCACCTGCCAGTCCCACAGACATTCAAACCCGACCAAGTAAACACAGAGACTTAATTTGCTTACAAACTGTATGGCCATGGCAGGCTTCTTGCTAACTGTTCATACAGCTTAAATTAACCCATTTCTATTAATCTATACCTTGCCACGTGGCTCGTGGCTTACCGGCATCTTCACATGCTGTTTCTCATCATGGCAGCTGGCAGTGTCTCTCTGACTCAGCCTTCCACTTCCCAGCTTTATTCTCCTCCTTGTCCCGCCTACTCTTGCTGCCTAGCCAATGGCCAATCAGTGTTTTATTTATTGACTAATTAGCAACACATTTGCCATACAGAACATCCCACAGCATATCTTTGTGGATTTCTGTGGGCCTCTCTAGCATTTTGCTTCTTCCTATTCTCATGTGGTCTTCATTTACCATGGTCTCCTATTCCTTGTTCTCCCTCTCTGTTGTTGATCCAGCTGGGATCTCCTGCTCCCCCAAGCTCTCTTTCCCTTGGCCCTTGCCCTTCACTAATCCCACTCATGTCTAGGCTGTTCATGTAGATCTGTTCCATTTCTCTGTCATTGGGCGATCCCTGTGTCTTTCTTGGGGTCCTGTTTTCCAGGTAGCCTCCCTGGTGATGTGAGTAGCAGTCCAGTCATCCTTGTTCCACATCAAGTATCCTCCTATGAGTGAGTACATACCATGTTTGTCTTTCTGAGTCTGGGTTACCTCACTCAGGATGATTTTTTCTAGATCCATCCATTTGTCTCAGCACCCTATGGAACCTTCTCTAAAATCGACCACATACTTGGCCACAAAACAAATCTCAACAGATACAAAACAATTGGAATAACCTCCTGTGTTCTATCAGACCACCATGGTCTAAAGTTGGATTTCAACAACAACAAAAACTACAGAAAACCTACAATCTCATGGAAACTGAATAATACTCAACTGAATCACCAATGGGTTAAGGAAGAAATAAAGAAAGAAATTAAAGACTTCCTAGAGATCAACGAAAATGAAGACACCACATATCCAAACCTATGGGACACTATGAAAGCAGTACTAAGAGGGAAATTCATAGCACTAAATGCCCACATAAATAAGTTGGAGAAATCTCACACTAGTGACTTAACAGCACACCTGAAAGCTCTAGAACAAGAAGAAGCAGTCTTCCAGGAAAAATAGATGCCAGGAAATTATCAAAGTGAAAGCTGAAATCAATAAAATAGAAACAAAGAGAACAATACAAAAAATTAATGAAACAAAGAGTTGGTTCTTTGAGAAAATCAACAAGATAGACAAGCCCTTATCCAAACTAACCAAAAGACAGAGAGAGAGCATCCAAATCAACAAAATCAGAAATGAAAAGGGGGACATAACAACAGACATTGAGGAAATCCAGAGAATCATCAGGTTATACTTCAAAAACCTCTATTCTACAAAACTGGAAAACCTAAAAGAAATGGATAACTTTCTGGATAGCTACCACATACCTCAGTTAAATCAAGACCGGATAAACTATTTAAATAGTCCAATAACCCCTAACGAAATAGAAACAGTCATTAAAAGTCTCCCAACCAGATCTTGGTCCCACTACTAGCAGCCACAAACAGACCAATCTACACAGCTGTCAGCCACATGCAGAGGGCTTAGGTCGGTCCCATGCAGGCTCCCTAGATGTTGTTCTAGAGTCCATGGGCTCCCAAGAGCTCGGGTCAGCTGTCTCTGTAGGTTTCCCTGTCATGACCTTGATATTTTTTCTTTATTAAGAATTTTTTTATTCATTTTACATACCAACCACAGATCCCCCTCTCATCCCTTCTCCCACTAACCCCAGCCTTACCCCTGCAACCCACCCCCTCATCACCTCCTCTGAAATGATAAGACCTCATGTATTTAAATACAATCACTTGAACTAGTGGATTAAATTAGCAGGCAAATGGGCATCCCACCAAACCTGACCACTAGAGTTCCAGCCCTTAGACCCAAATGGTGGAAGGAAAAAACTGACCACCACAAATTTGCTTCTGGTCCCCACACACCACTTATTGGAAACACATGGTAATACATACACATAGACACATATGTACACACACTCATGACAGCATTTTAAATATAATCATTGACTAATGGCTACCTAAGGAAATCTTCTCTAAGATATAAAATAGTATGTGTCCTTATTTGAATCTCTGGAATAAACAGCATATAAATGATATCCAAAAGTGCTTTCCTTTAAACCCACTGATGCAAGTTCAAAAGACAGAGAGTGTAAGTTCTTCTACAGCTTATCTATCCTCAGTTCTAAAACTAAGCTGTAGAACTTTACTATGGTGGAATTTACCTTCTTTATTCATAAATGCTGAATTTGTAATTCTATGCATTTAAAATGAATGTAAATGTGAAGGATCTATGATGGTTATTCACTTCCCTCTCTCAAATATCCTATGTGCCCTATACCAAGAATTCATACTCAGTTGTGAAGGAAAACCTAGTTGTGAAGGACTTGTCTTTATTTATGTTTAGATAAACTATTCTAATAATATTTCTATCTTGGAAAGTTTCATGCATTTATATGACGAATTTTGATCATATCCTTCCACCACTGCCTCCTCAAACTCCCCTTATTGCCTCCTGACTTACTTACTTCCCTTACCACTGCATGATCCCTTAAACTTTATTTTGTTATTGATAACCCCAGGCCAATTATTGCTTTCCATATGCACATGGATGTGGCCATCCACTAGGGCACATGCAACTGCCCAGTAGCCAAGTCTATTTCACTTGGCAAACTTAAAGTGTATTATATTAGAAAAATTTGTTCAGGAAATGCTGGTATCCACTACAGAATATCAGACACACTAAATTTTTTCATTGAATGACACAGAAAACAAACTTTAAAAAAATTGCTGAATTCCTGAACATATTTTAATAATTTTATTTAGAGACACAGCTTGATTACAAGCAAGTTGCACAGAAGCTTGTCCATAGAGCAATAGTCCTCAGGACCTTGTCGGATTTCTTATTGTTGCAAATCTAAAACAATTATACACAAGGATCCTTCTCTACAGGCATTTTATTTGTTTTGTTTGCTTGTTTGTTTGTTTGCTTTGGAGAGATAAGTATCATTAAAATGAATAGTATGCATGAGATACTAAGAAACTGAATGAGTTAGCAAAAACAATGTGAGGATATTTAAAAATAAAAACTACCATCAAATCATAACCAACCAGAAAAATCCAAGGTATTTCTTTAAAAGCTAATGTTTTTAATTAACTCAACAGATTTTATTGTGAGCACAAACATGACTTTTCATAATTTGCATAATTTATCACTTTTAAAATATTCCAATAAGAGGAGCACACACGGACTGTGAGCTGATACGTACTAACTGTGTTAGCAGCAGTTAAGTTTTGGAAAGCTGTGATCTGAGAGTGCAGTGTTTAATAAACATTTAAACAAACAGAAGGATCTTCTAGGCACAGCTTAAACTCTAATACCCACAGAATCTTCCTAATAGCATAATAATCTGTGGTTATCCAGTTACCATGGAACCTTCCTATGCCCATATGTCATGGTCGTATGTGCGTAGGCCAAAGTTCTGCTTTGGAGTTATGGAGAATTGAGATTAAATTATGTCCCTACTCTTTTCAAACTTTTTTTTCTTTGCTCACATGGTCTTCAGTCATTTGCTTAGCTCAGTACTTCAAAGTGTCTTAAAGGTCTGCAGTGAATTAAGCGAGTTACCCTGAGTCATTTTTATTTCTCACAAGAAATTACAGTGTCATTCAACAGTTTCCAGGTACAGGGAAATGTCCAGCTTATACTCGTCCAGAGGCCCAGGCTCAGGTCTCATTCTGTTCCATTTTCTGATGCATAATCTGTGTAAACTTTGACTTACAAACGAAAAGACTGGAGCTGGAGAGGTGGCTCAGTGGGTAACGTGCTTGCTGTACAGGCATGAGGATCTGAGTTCAGATCCTGAGCACGCACATAACAGCCAGCCATAACACCACGTGTCTGTAACCCCAATGCTGGATCAGGGGGTACGTGAAATCATGGAGCTGGTCTGGTCTAGCTGTCTTGAGAGATATTTGTCACCGGTTTTTCAGGTTAGAGTCCATGCCTCCTGGGGTACTGTGTGCCTTCCAGTTTCTGAGAAACTCAGGCACTTCCTCAGGCAGTGCAGCATCCAGGCCACCTTGTGATTCTCTGTGTTCCCTTAGAAGTCAGGGAAGCATATAGAAGCTTGACAGGACAATTGGCCTTAGACATTAATCTTATGTACCCTGTATAGCTTGTAAACATCATTGTATCCTGGCAACTGCCATTGTATTGATCCTGGAAACTGCCATTGTATTCTGTTTCTGATAAGGGTATATAGTAAATTGACTGCTTGGAATAAACTTAACAGCCTCAGTCTTGTTGAGACCTCTCCATCCAGCGTGGTTAAGACTCGTTTCTCATTGGCCATGTCATGTAACCTCAGCCTGATAAATAAGCACTGGTGCTTACAAGGGGGCAAAAGGAGGAGTATCTCCATGATTTGCTGCAAATCTTCCTAGCCAGGGATAAGGTTCAGGGAGAAATGTTTCAAAAAGTGAAATGGGGCTACAGAGATGGCTCAGTAGTTAAGTACACTCCTTTCTCTTGAAGAGGACCAGGATTCAGTTCCCAGAACCCACACAGCAGTCACAACCATATGCAAATCCAGTTTCCAGAGGCCTGACATCCTTTTCTGGCATTCACAAGTACCAGGCAGACACATGGTACACATCAATACATGCAGGCAAAACACTCATACAAATAAAATGAAATAAATAAATTAAAAAAGATGGTAGTGATCTAGGGAGACACTCAAACACCTGTCCTGCTTATACTCAAAGATAATAGCGCACACAGACATGGACACACACTGAAAAAACACACAGAACACACACAAAATTAAATAAATAAATAAAATTTAAAGGAAAAAAGCAGAAACAAGAAAAGTGCTGTGTGAAGATCAGCATAGCAAATGGGATGTCCAATGTGATTCCAAAATTTAAAATTTGAGAAGTACTTACTATAGATATCCCATTTAATTATTGCTCTTTAACAAATGAAAACCCTGCCACCACAGGCCATCTCTGGATTCACGGTTTTACTGCAGCCAGGGTCTGTGTTGATGTCTGAGGCCTGTGTTGCCACCAGTTGCTATGCAGATGCCCATGGTCTATGCTTCTGCCTGAAGCCATATTGTTATCTGTGGTCCCTCTGCCTCTGCAGCTTGAAGCCATATTGACATTCTTGGTCTATGATGCCACCAAGTGTGGCAGGAATCTTAACAGGTCTTATTAATAAAATCAAACCTGAAGCCAATTATTGGGGTGAATCCTGGAAGATCAGAGAAGCAGAACAAGTCACAGCTTCCTCACCTCGACAATTCCTCAGCTGATCCTGTTTCCTCAGACTGGAAGCTTCTGTGTCCTCATCCCAATGGCTCTCAGCTGAACTGCTGCTCGAAAGCCTGAAGCTTAACCAGCTAAAAGCTTCTAGTTTCTGGTCTTCACGCCTTATATATCTTTCTGTTTTTGCCATCACTCCCTGGGATTAAAGGCTCGCTTTCTGGGATTAAAGGCGTGTGTCACCATGCCTGGCTGTTTCCAATGTGGCCTTGAACTCACAGAGATCCAGAGGGATTTCTACCTCTGGAATGCTAGGATTAAAGGTGTGAGTACCACCATTTTCTAGCCTTTGTATCTAGTGGCCGTTCTATCTCTGACCCCAGATAAGTTTATTAGGGTGCACAGTATTTTGGGGAACACAATACCACTACAATCAAGGGCTATGGTGGTGTCCATGGCCTGTGCTGCAGCTGAGGGCCATGTTGATGTCCGTGGTTTGTGCTGTCACTGGAGATCATGCTAAGGTCCGTGACACATACTGATACTGGAGACCATGTGAAGGTCCATTATTAATGCTCTTGCTGACTGTGAAGGGCAAGGAAGCTACTTTTGCTGTGGTATTGATGACTTTAGACTCAAAGCTGATAAAGAAGGACATAGAAGGCCTATATGAGAACCTTTACTCCACCATCCCTCTAAAATTAACAGCCTAGACAGAAAGCCATCAAAGAGAACTCTTAAAAATGTGATAAGGATGTTGAAGTACAGCTTCCCACAATTGATGGTATCTGGTAGGGGTGCGGGTGGGGAGGGACTCAGATTTTTTAAGGGTCTGGCCACTTGGAATTTGACCATGCCTCAGTAAGTATATGGGCAAAACAAATTGGCCTCTTCTCCTTCTTCTTCTTCTTCTTCTTCTTCTTCTTCTTCTTCTTCTTCTTCTTCTTCTTCTTCTTCTTCTCCTCCTCCTCCTCCTCCTCCTCCTCCTCCTCCTCCTCCTCCTCCTCCTCCTCCTCCTCCTCTTTGGGGGAGGTCACAAGGGTAGGAGTGGACCTGGGAAGTGAGTAAGATAAGAGTTATGATGTAAATTTCCAATAATCAATAAAAATAATGAAAAGAAAAAAGAATTGGAAATCAATATATTATTTTTATTTTAATGTATGTTTTATCCTAGCTACTAAGTTCTTAGTGCCATCAACACTAAGTCATATGGACCTGGACCTATATCTACATGGTACATAAAACATTATGCATTTTCTTTGAAAATAGCAGTCATTAAAAATGTTCATAAAGAAGTACCAAGAATAATGATAAGAACTCCTGAAAAGTCCTGAATTCAAACTGCAATTTCCCTATCTCTAGGGGAAGGGCTATTGGTTTTATTTATTTTTTATGGTGACTTTTGTGTACAATGCCTTGGATAATCTAAGGAATCAAGAAATTAGTAATTTAATTTTATGTTCATTATTTCAGATACAAAGAATCTTTAGGACAATTTCATTCAAAATTTGGGTATGTGAACATTAGCGCTGAACCCTCAGTATATTTTTATTTTTATTTTTCAACCATTATATAAACACCTACCCTCCAAGTGAAGACTGCCCTAGAAACCTCACTTAACTCTGCTTGCCTAAACCTGAAACTGAGTAAATAAATCTAAATTATTTCTAATATAGGATTTTTTTCCACCAGAACTTGGATTTCAGTAAGTAGTACCACACTGTGGGAAATTAAGGAGAACCACATTTTTGTGTGTGATGCTTTGAGCTCAATTCACATAAATTCAATTTAGATACCCTACTAATCCTGACCATGAAAAACAGCTTTGTACAATAGGAACCAAGAGAACCATTCACATTTTCAGGGAAGAAAAATTCAGTTCTGACCAAGGGTCATACCAGAATAAATAGAAAATAAGGTATTTGGAAAACATTTCTTGCAGTAAGTAAGACCCAGAGTTTATTTAACTAAAACAAAATTCCTTCCAGTTGGCCCAGTGTTTCTATATGACTTTTAGGACAGTTTCTTCCTCCTCTTTCCTTTCCTTCCTCTCCTTGTCTCTCTCCCTCCTACTTCTCCTCCTTCTACCCCCATCCCTGAGTTATCTCTCTGTAGCTGAAGTTTTCCTGTGTCCAACCTGGCACATGGTCAGGACAAATCTCTCTCATCTGCCAGTCCTACAGCTGTGTGGACCCAGGTAAACACACAGAGGCTTATATTAATTAAAACTCTTCGGTCATTAGCTCAGGCTAACTATTGACTAGCTCTTACACTTGAATTAACCCATAATTCTTATTCATGTTTAGCCATGTGGTTTGGTACCTTTACTCAGTTCTGCCTTCACATCTTGCTTCCTCTGTGTCTGGCTGGCAACTCCTGACTCAGCCTTCCTCTTCCCAGAATTCTCCTCTCTGCTTATCCCACTTATACTATAGTTCCTGCCTGGCTACTGGCCAATCAGTGTTTTGTTTATCAACCAAATCAGAGCAACACACATTCACAGCATTCAGAAAGACATCCCCAGCATCTCTCTCTTTTTGTCTTTCCTTAAAAGGCATATTGGAGCTTGGAGATACAGCAATAAATGAAATACAACATAACTAACACCTTCAAGGAACCCCAGCAGAGTTTACATAGTTATAAAAATGGATCTGTCCAATACACAAAAGCTTCATACTAACAGAAGTTGTATATTAGAAGCTATTTCTTCCCTAACACACATATTTTATAATCTTGAAATAAAATACTCCCTTAAAAATTAAATTAATTATAAAATAAAAGTGATGATAAAAAAAGGGAAAGACTGAAAAAAAAATGATTCAGAGTACCTCCATCACAGGAAAGAAGAGAAACCAAATATGGAAGAAGACAGTCAACCTAGGAGTAGGGATGCAGTACTGTAGGTTATGAGGAGCCACTGGGAGATTTGAATAAGAGAAATGCTATGATCATAATTCAACTTCATAAATATCATTTGGGTGTGCTGCAGAAAAACAATTGAGAGGAAGTGCATATGGATAAGCCAGGAGACCAGCTGAAAGACTAATTCAATAGCTCATGTGAAAATACAGCAAGGACAGGCATGGGGATAAAAGGTTGAAGCTTTTGTTCAAGCAAAGACTCTGCTCTCCCTAGCTAGTGTATCACACATTCCTGGCATACATGTCTGTAGATCATGCTTTGCATTTTACACTTCTTAGACTCTGGGAGACATGTGGCTAAGTACTGCCCCGGTTCTTGCCCCCAAGGCCCACAGTTCCAATCATCTCTAACACCATCAGTCTTCTCTAAAAAGTGATTAGTGTGCAAGTAAATGGATAGAATTGTCATTATCACATACAAAATTCATTTTACCTTAAATTGATTTCCTTCTCACTGACAGTTGGTACACTAATGTCTTCTCCTACATTCCTAAGAAGGATTGTAATTCTCCAGCTGTTGTGAAAATGTTAAAAAAGGAGGGAGCAAAGATGGCCTGATTTGGGAGTGTCAAGATTTCCATGGAGATTTCAATTTGTACTCTTCAGAAATTAAGTATGCCAATTCTGTGTGTTGTATGTTGGGAGGGAGAGGCCCTTTTGGGCTCTTTAGATGTTCACCACTGCCTATTGCTGAAGAGCCTTCATCTTTATTTCTTTTTTTAACATTTCAATTCTATTTTAATTTAAAGATAAATATTATAAATATTCCGAAGATTTATTAATGCAGCAAAAAGAATTGTCAAAAAATATTCTCTCCTAGACTCATAAAAATTTCTTACAAGAGCAAATGAATTCTCGAAGAGAACACTTAGCTACCCTACAAACCATGGAAGTCCAGAGTGCTGTAGTACCATCACTTCTCAGGAAATTCTTCCAAAAAGATCTAAGTCAGTTTTAGATCTGTTGTTCTGAAGGCATTCTATCTCACACCCAAAGAAATATTTCTTATTTAAATTGCTTCACTGTTGACAGGAGTCCAGAAATATCTCAAATGTGTCTCTCTTTCCTTCTACCCTACATCCCAGAGCACATCTACTTTAATGTGTTCTTCACTTATTTGTGATGTCATTCAACTACTAAGAGCTTAAATTAGGCATTTAAAATTCTTATTTATAGTTTCATTTATTCCTTGAAACTTTCTATACCCACCCTCCATCTCCTCTTCCCAAACGTCATGTCCATTTTTTCTATTAATAATAGCTCAATTAATGCTGAAGAAACATGTGTGGGTATGAAGTCACCTGCTGGGGCAAAAGCAGCCTCACTAATCACACATGCCTATCCTGATCAGCCATCAGTTGCCAGTAATTCCTTGTCTAGGGGTGGAATATTTGGAACCCATCCCTCATCCTTGCTCAGATTTTGACTCAATTGTATACATGCTTATGCAGGTAACCAACATTGCCTTCAATTCATGCATGCAGACACAACTACATGTCTATCCCATCCTTTTCCAGGAATACCAAGGCAGATATTGGTATTCATCACAGAACTACACAAAATCTTCTCTTGCTTTATATTTTTAGGGTCTCAAGGTAAATGTGGACTTCCAAAGATTGGTGGAACACATTTTTAATAATTTCTCTTGTAAAAAAATGTCAGAAGTAATCCTTCAAATGTTTACTATGGATAATTTAATATAGTATAAGATGCAAACATATTTCCATCTCTCACCTACCCTCACTCTTTCCCAGTAGATTGTACTGGCACAAGATAACTTACAATTATTTGATACATAAGTATGCCATTTATTTTATATAAATATATAGCAAATTATTGTGAATATATTATCTTAAAACAGTATCTATTTATCATCTTGTGGTTCTGTAAGTCAGAACCAAGTGAGCTTGAATAGATTCCCTGAGTTCAGGGTCCTTCATGGCTAAAAGATGGTGGATAGACAGGATTTGTTTATGTGGACATGTACAGAGATAATCTGTTTCCAATCCCACTCTGGGTGGGTAGGAAAATCTACTTCCTGGTAACTGCAGATCTGAGATTCAGTTCCTTACCGCATTTAAGTGCCTGCTGTCTTGGCTTGTCAAAACTGCTTGTATCCTGTCACTGTCCATATTCATCTTCAAACCATAGACTGTTCTTCTTATACTTGAAATTGCTCTGACTTCCCCCTCCCTATTGCTGTTCTGTCTACTTGTTGGTAAAAGATCCCTGTTTGTCATACCTCTGGTGACTGCATTGGATCTAACTATATAGTCCAGTCTAACATCCTTACCTTAAGATCAAATCATTAGTCAGTCTACCATATCTTCAAAATACCTTTTGTCATGTAAGAGCATATTTCATGGGAATCATAGTTCACTATATTTATGGGTACTTGGATGAAGGGAACATATTTTGCTGTACCATTTTAGAAAGTCCAACTTCACATGAGCCAGCATCAGTCAAGAATTAAAGAGAATCTGTGTTCTCTACTCATCTTCAACTCCCAAGAACCCCACATGCCCATGCAACATTTTTTAGAAATTATGTCTCATAATTTCAACAGTATGAGACAGCTAATTATGGAGTAATCTATATTAAAAAGGAAACACATTGAAATAATGTAAATTTGTATTTTTGAGTACAGGAAAAACTTAAGAGGTAAATTAACCCACAGAAAAATTATCATAACTGCCTCATGAGGAGACCAAGCATGGCCATGTACCCCATCCATGCCCAGCCTAAACACTTACTTTAATCACTTTACCCATGCAGTTATGTTCCAGATAAAACAGGTTAAAGGATGATAAAAATAACCATGCTAAATAGTTAAACACAAAAGTAGTTTATCACAAATGCTCAGAGAGATAAGATATAACTGTGTGCCCCTACAGTGACATTTCTGTGAGAGAGCTCAGCATGCTATTTTTCTCATTTCTGTAATTCTTTCTCAGATCACAAGAAAGTTTCTTAAATTTCTATTGAATTGAAAAAGTTTCAGTGGGTCTATTTCAAAGTGAGAAATGTGTAGTTTGGCCTTTTCCACCTCTATCCTTTCAACAACTATTTTGTCTTCTTATAATAATCATAAATCTTTTCTTCCTAGGGGACCAGCCAGGATCATGGTTATTTTTGTGCCCCTTTGTCAAAACATATGCCACCCACTTTTAAGGAGTTTTGTCTAATTATATTAGTTACTTTTCTCATTGCTGTGATAAAAGCAGTATAAGAAGAGTTTAATCTGGCTCACAGTTTGAGAGGATACAGTCCATTGTGGGAGTGAAGTCATGGCAACAGGAAGATGAAACTGACTATACTGTATCTACAATCAGGAATCAAGGGTAGGGGATACAGGGAGAGAAATACCTATCCTCAGCTCAGCTGCCATTTTCCTTTCTCCTTATTATTCAGTCTGGGATTCCAGCAGATGAGATGATTCCACCTATACCCGAGTCCAGTTTCCTTCCCCAGTTCATCCTCTCTTTAAACATCCTCAGAGACATACCAAGAGATGCATATGTCAGGGGATGATACATAGAGTTAAGCTGATAATCAATTTTACCTTCACAATGATATGCTGGTTTATGTATCAGTTATTAGTTTAATATATTGGTCATTACTGCTATTTTAGTTACTATATTAATCATTTAGCCAGCAATGCCATACCTTGAGCTAAAATGAAACAAAGAAATTCCAGGTATTGTTAAAGGAAGATTCTAAAAATAGGTACAATCAAGTTCCTCATCTCTGTTCTTTATAGGTTGTCTCTTTAATAAAGAATTTACATAAATTGTAGCTAAGGAAATTTTTTCGTATTTTTACATATGGAATTCTATGGTATTATTATTCACAATGAGACTAGCCTAAGTATTTTTTAACCTTAAACTTTTAAAGAAAGGTGCTTTGTATAAAATATAACCACTTAGAAGCATATAAAAAATTTTCTAGACTCTAGAAATTTATTATTCAGTAGGAAAAGGAGAAATCCTATCAGCCCAATGCAGACTGCTGCACAGGATTGTGAGATTAAGAGCCCATGTTCCCTGTCTGAATAGGATTTTTCAAAACAAGGTTACTCAGGTCTATAGATTGATGACTTGGAATGAATAGAGAGCAAATAGTTTTCCTCAGTCCACAAGTTCTTTTCATGTTCAAAGAAGAGAGTCTATTCAATTATTCCTTTTCTGTCAGATTGCCAAGCTTTGTCCTGTTGATTAAAGTCAATGTTTGGAAATTATAAAAATATATTAACAAAAAGGGCCCAACACAGAGATCATAAGTGATTTAAATTCTAGCAAAGTTGCTTCTCTTTTTGTGTGGCTTTTTCACATAAGAATCCATTTGAACCTTTGTGAATATTGTCAGGAGTTTGCAAGCAATTTTCTTGTATTAACTTTGACTTTCATATTAATTTTCAGATGGACTTTGTTAGAACATTTCCCACAGATGCATCCTGAGAAACAAAGATCTACACTGTTATTTTCTCAGATATTTTTTGAAATGTTTGCTATAATCTCAAGACAGCAGCCAGCTAAAAAAAATAATAAGGCTATCTTCTCTGTGCCCTTTCTTTGATCAGCTCCAGACCAAGCACTCTATCAAAAACCTTTGTCTCTGAACTGCTCTCTGCTCTCCAGCATCTACCAATCAATGTCAGCTACTTCTTTCTCATCACTTTGAAGAGGCCAAGTCACATAAGCCTCAGCAAAGAAGTAGAAGGAAATTATTTTCACAATCTCTTTTAAAATATTGTGCTGAAGGAAAGTAAATTTATGAGATGTATGTATTTTTATAAGAAAGAATGGATGCAATAAAATGTTGACTATGTCATTCCAACAGTGAATGTGTAAAATGTCAGGAAGAGGTAAAAATACATGTCCTAGAGAGTCTTAAATTGGACTCAGAGTTGACAGAAGTTATAAAGCTGAGCAAAGGAGAAAGATGTAATTTACCTGACATGAGATAGAATATCAGGGTCCTCAAGATCATAGTATGAACATTTTTCTTGTTTGAAATAGTTGGGTGAATTAACAAGCATGAAATGTGTATGTCTCGTGTGATGGACATCATTATCAAACTCAGCAGACTATGTAAGCAAAACAAATATTTTGGTCTCTCTTAGAAGATAGGTATTAAATGAATAATCACCAATAATCAGTAATAAAACTGATTGTGTGCCAAATGTCATAAAGAGGAAATGATGCTAAAGGAGTTTCTATCTGAGGAACCAAGTGTCGGTGAAAGGAAAGGAGAAGTAACAGGTAGAGGTAGCCCTGAGCTTGGAGCATTTGACAGGCAACAAAGCATGTAATTGTTCTCATATACTTTGGTATTTACTCTAATTATAACATGAAATCTTTTGGGGTTTCTACACACCAATAACTTGATTACATTTGAGTAATGTTGGAGATGAAAATTGAACACTGAATTTTGATTGCATAACCACACATACACACACACACACACACACACACACACACATTCACACAGTCCCTTGCCATTAGCTATATTGCTTGGGTTGGTGTGATCGTTTGCAAAATTGTATGATGTTATGTAGGTCAGGAGAGATCAGGAAAGTTAAGGAGAATGGTGAAGTATCATTTATTGTACACTCATAAGTACAAGAGACTACTGTTTCTCCTTCTTTCTTGTATCATTAGCTATTAAGAGAATGCTTGTATCATACAGGACTCAATAAATCCCTTTCAATTGAATAATATATACACATTTTTATATTTATGTACATATAAAATAGGCAATTTCCAGAAGGCTCCAAAGGTATCCTTTCTCCAAAATGCTTGAAAAAGTGGAACTGAATGTTATATCCTTCTTAGTTCATTCACTAGTGATGCATGACTACAAAGTCCTTGTTAGAAACTCAAGTCAGCATTGATTTGACTATGTACGGTCTTTTATCTGTATGAACTTCAAGGTGGTATTTTTTTCTATTTCTGTGAAGATTGTCAGGGGTATTTTGATTTGGGTTGTATTGAATCTATATATTTATTGTCATTTCCCCAATATTAACACTACCAATCCATGAGCAGAGAGAAAGTCTTTCCATCTTCTAGCATCATCCTTGACAACTTTCTTCAGAGATGCAAAATTTTCATTGTAGAGGTCCTTCCATCAGAAATTTCAGGGATCACAAAGTCATGGTCTAACATATTCAAAGTGTTAAGAGAAGGGGACAAACACTATAAACACATATTTCAAATAAGGAAAATAAAACCACTGGTAACATAGAGTTTTTCATTTGGAAAAACTGACCTTCAAAAGTCAAAAAAGTTATTTCTAGGTAAACAAAAAGTGGAATTTGTTACCACCAGATCTCCACAACAAAAATACTGAAGGGAGTTGAAGGTAAGCTAAAAGAAAACAGTCAGTTGTAGCATGAATTTTAGTAAGTCTTATTAATCAAAACAAACTTGGAACCAGGTATTGGGGTGAATGCTAGAAGATCAGAGAAGCAGAACAAGCCACAGCTACCTCGCCTCACCAGTTCCTCAGCTGATCCTGTTTCCTCAGACTGGAAGCCACTGAGCCCTTATCCAAATGAATCTCAGCTGAACTCCTCCTTGAAAGCCTGAAAGCTTAACCAGCTAAAAGCTTCTAGTTCCTGGTCCTCACGCCTTATATACCTTTCTGCTTTCTGCCATCACTCCCTGGGATTAAAGGCATGTGTCACCATGCCTGACTGTTTCCAGTGTGGCCTTGAAGTCACAGAGATCCAGACATATTTCTGCCTCTGGAATGCTAGGATTAAAGGTGTGAGTGCCACTATTTTCTAGCCTCTGTATCTAGTGGCTGTTCTGTTCTCTGACCCCAGATAAGTTTATTAGGGTGCACAATATTTTAGGGAACACAATACCACCACAGTCAGTTGAAGCTATATTCAAGTATAAATATCCACCAAAAGATCAATGCATGGGACATTGCAAAATCTAAAATGCTTATAATAATAATAATTATTATTTTTTCTATATTGCTTATGATATTAATATATGTTATTATAAAATCGATTATTGTAAAGGCTAAATGATTAGAAATTTAGTTGATGGCTTCATATTTTGTTTTCAAAATAATTTAGGAACTAACAAATTGATAAAGAGAACTAAGTCATTCTTTGGATGAAACTTAAATATGCAATTTTGAGTCTTCAATGATCAGAAATAGTAAGGTCAGGTCTCTTAGAAGACAAGGGGTTATTGCAGCTATGCTGTTATCAATTCATATTCTAATGTTATAATTTCATGATGTTAATTATAATCCCCATATAAAGAAGAAAATGAAGAAAAAAGGAAATAATTAAACTGTTTTATTTCAAAGATCAAGTATGGGGGGACATAACAGACTATGAGGAAATCCAAAGAATCATTAAGGAATATTTCAAAAACCTGTACTCTACAAAAATTAGAAAATCTAGAAGAAATGGACAAATTTCTTGATAGATGCTACTTACCAAAGTTAAATCAAGATCAAAAACCCCTAAGGAAATAGAAGCAGTCATTAAAAGTCTCCCAACCAAAACAAGCCCAGGGCCAGATGGTTTTAATGCAGAATTCTACCAGACTTTCAAAGAAGAGCTAACCAATACTTTTCAAATTATTCCATAAAATGGAAAAAAAAGAAAAATGGCAAATTCTATTTCTGAAGACACAGTTACCTTGACACACAAACGATGTAAAGACTCAACAAAGAAAGAGAATTATGGACTAATTTCACTCATGAACATTGATGCAAAAATACTCAATAAAATACTGACAAACAGAATCCAAGAACACATCAAAAAGATCATCCACCATGACTAAGTAGGCTTCATCCTAGAGATGCAGGGATAGTTCAATATATGAAAATATGTCAATGTAATCCACCATATAAAGAAACTGAAAAAAAAAAAAACCACATGATCTTCTCATTAGATGCTGAAACGGCCTTTGACAAAATCCAACACCCCTTCTTGATAAAAGTCTTGAAGAGATCAGGGATACATGGGCATACCTAAACATAATAAAAGCAATATATAGCAAGCCAGTTGCCAACATTAAATTAAATGGAGAGAAACTCAAAGCAATTTCACTAAAATCAGAAACAGAACAAGGTTTTCCACTCTCTCCATACCTATTCAATATAGTTTTTTGAGTTCTAGCAGAGAAATAAGACAACTAAAGGAAATCAAGGGGATATAAATTAGAAAAGAAGAAGTCAAAGTATCATTATTCACAGATGATATGATACTATATATAAATGACCCCAAAAATTCTATCAGGGAACTCCTACAGCTTATTAACATCTTTAGTCAAGTGGCTGGATGCAAGATTAACTAAAAAAAAAAAAATCAGTACCCCTCCTATATACAAATGATAAATGAGATGAGGAAGAAATTAAAGAATCAATACCCTTTATAATAGCCTCAAAAAATATAAAATATCCTGGTGTAACTCTAACCAAGAAAGTGAAAGACTTATATGACAAGAGCTTCAAGTCTTGGAAGAAAAAAAATTACAGAAGATATCAGAAGTTGGAAAGATCTCCCGTGCTCATGGATCTGTAGGATTAACATAGTAAAAGTGGCCATCTAACCAAAAGCAATCTACAGATTAACTCAATACCCATTTAAAATCTAACACAATTCTTTACAGATCTTGAAAGAGTAATACTCAACTTCATGTGGAAAAACAAAATGCCCAGGATAGATAAAACAACCCTGTACAATATAAGGACTGCCAGAGGTATTACCATGCCTGATCTCAAGCTCTACTACAGAGCTATCATAATAAAACCAGCATGGTACTGGCATAAAAACAGACACACTAATAAATGGAATTGAATTGAATACCCAGGTAAAAATCCACACATCTATGGACACTTGATTTTTGACTAAGAGGCCAAAACTATACAATGGAGAAAAGAAAGCGTCTTCAACAATTTTTGCTGGCATAATTGGATGTCAGCATGTAGAAGACTGCAAAGAGATCCATATCTATCACCCTGCAAAAAACTCAAGTCCTAGTGAACCAAAGACCTCAACATAAATCCAGTTACAATTGTAGAATGATCCTAACTAGTTTATCAATAAAAATCAGGAGTCAGATATCAGGGTAAAAACTAAAAGACTGAGAGAAGCAAAAGAGCAGTCACTTAGCTCTCTGAATCCTCCAATCAAAAGGGGGGGGGGGGCGGCAAGATGTTGTCTCCATCCGTTATATTCCTATCTTCACCTACCCATTGTACTGGGATTAAAGGTGTGAGCCACCACCATCTGGCCTCTATAGTTAACTAATGGCTAACTCTGCTGTCTGATCTCCAGGCAAACTGTATTTGTCAGAACACAAACAAAATATCATACAACATTTACACTCTACCTGACAGAAGAGAAAGTAGGAAATGGCCTGAATGCCTTGATGCAGAAGACAACTTCCCGAAAAGAACACCAGTAGCACAGACACTAAGATCGACAATTAATAAATGAGACTTAATGAAACTAAAAGCTTCTGTAAAGCAAAGGACATTGTCAATAGGACAAAACAGCAGTCTACGGGATGGAAAAAGATTTTGACCAACCGTACATCTGTCAGAGGGCTTATCTCTAAAATATATAAAGAAATCAAGAAACTAGACATTTAAAAAAAAGAAATAATACAATTTAAAAATAGAGTACAGACCTAAACAGAGAACTCTCAACAGAAGAATCTCAAATGGCAGAAAAATACTTAAGGAAATGTTTATCATCCTTAGCCATCAGGGAAATGCAAATCAAAAAGACACTGAGATTCCATCTTATACTTGTTAGAATGGCAAAGATCAAAACCCACAAATAACAGCTTATGCTAGAACAAGGGGAGCACTCCTCCATCACTGGTGGGAGGGCAAATTGGTACAGCCTCTGTGGAAACCAATATGGCAGTTTCTAAGACAACTGGGAATCACTCTACCTCAAGACCTAGTCATACCACTCTTGTGCATATACCCAAAGAATGCTCAATCATACCACAAGGACACTTGCTCAACTATGTTCATAGCGGCTTTATTTGTATTGTCCAAAACCTGGAAACAACCTTGTTGATCTTCAGCTGAAGAACGATAAAGAAAATGTGATATGTTTATACATTTGAGTATTACTCAGCTGTTAAAAACAATGACATTGGGAAATTTGAAGGTAAATTGATGGAAATAGAAAAAAATCCTGAGTGAGGTAACTCAGATCCAAATAAACAAACATGGTATGTACTCACTCATAAGTGGATATTAACTATAAATTAAAGAACAATCATGCTACAATCCACAGATCCAGAGAGAACAGATAACAGGGAGGGCCAAAAGGGAACACATGGATCACCCTAGGAAGTGAAAATAGAGATCTCTTGGATGCACTGGGGGAAGGTGGTCATGGGAACTTGAGGGATCAAGTTTGTGGGGTAAAGGAGGAGAGTGCAGAGAAGAGTGGAAAGGGGTCTTTATGGGGTCCAGTAGAAGCCGGCAGCAAGGAAAACTCCCACGAATCTGCAAGCATGGCCCCAGCTAAGACTCCTGGAATAGGGGATACATAGTCTGAACTGGCCATCCCCTGTGTTCAGATTGGTGACTACCCTGGTTGTCATTGAAGAGCCTTCATCCAGTGACTGATGGAGGCATATTCAAGGACCCATAACCACACACAGGGCCGAGCTCAGGGAGTCCTGCTAAGGAGAGGGAGAAGGATTATAGGAGCCAAGTGGGTCATGGACATCACAGGAAAACTTACAGAAACAGCTAGCCTGATTTATGGGAACTCATACAGTCTGAACCAACAATCAAGGAGCCTACATGGGACTGACTTAGGCCCTAAACATATATATGACAGTTGTGCATCTTGGTCTATTGATTGGCCTCTTGGCAACGGGAGCAGGAGTTGCTCCTAGTACTTTGGATGGCTCTTGGGAAGCTATTCATCACGCTGGGTTGCCTTGTCAGTCTGGGCAAGGGGGAGGTGCTTGGTCTTAAGGTACCTTGATATGCCATGCTTTGCTGATGCCCATGGGAAGCCTGCCCCTTTCTGAGAGAATATGGAAGAGAGGTGGTTTGAGGGGGCTAGGGGAGGTGGGAGGAAGAGTGGGAGGAGAAGGAGGGGAGGTTGTGGTAGGGATGTAAAATAAATTAATTAATTAAAATTTAAAAAGATATAAGAATTATATCTGTTGATAGGTCTTATCACAGATAAACAAAGTAAATGATAAAAAGGCTGTCAAAATTGAAGAATGTACATTCGGGCTGTTATGGTTTGAGACTTCAGTGCACCACTCCCAATAATGAATACAGCAACCAGATAAACAATAGGAATCTGAAACAAACGGTGGGCTAACTAAACCAAGCAAGCACAGACAAATCAGTAGACCCAGAGGATTTTGGAAGATGACTACTCACTGCCAATGGTCCAGAAAAGCCGGGCCTGATAACATTATGACCCCATTTATATCAACTGGGTATCAAAACAAAACATAAAATGCTAAATAGAATTTAAAAATGTAAAATATCTGAACTATAGGAAGTATTACATATAGCATATAGGAAGTATTATATCATTTTAGCCTTTTAATAATTTGTAAAAAATAAAATTCTCTAATGTTCTTTTGAAAACTGTCTTTCTTACTCAATAAAATAAACTTTACCAGTTTTCTAAATGAGTCTCAAAACTGATTTAAAGGAGAAATGTATCCAATTATTTAAGATTTCACCAGTTTAAGATGAATGATATTAGGATCTTAAGGAAGTTTTGGATACACAAATTGTATGGTCCATAATATAAGAAAATATAATCTGAAGATGCTATCCCAGAAGGATGTGGCTGCCCTCATTAATCACATACTGGAGAAGTTCCATTTGTTGTTTGAATCACTAATGTTCAAGTTATGTTCTCTGATTCCAACCAGAACTTATATCCCATATATCTGCGTATTCTCCTTCCTTTACTAATTGTTCAATCCTTCATAAGCAACTATCTATTATACAAGTATATGTTCAAATTGTTTGCTCCTCGGTATTTATGGAAAACAGGAACCCCCGACTCATGCCTTATATTAATTATCCTCCTCATATACCTCATTGCTATGATGCAATTCCTAGCAACAAATATCCTAAGGAAGGAAGGGTTTAATTTGGTTCAGTCCACCATGGCAGAAAAGTGAAGGCATGGGGATCTTGAGACACCTCATAAGCTTACATCGCCAGTTACAAGGCAGTGAGCAGTGTATACTTCTGCTGTGGCTTGGTCTTTCTGTATGCTGTGAATATGTGTTGCTTTCATTGCTTGATGAATAAAGCTGTTTTGGCCTATGGCAAAGCAGCTCAGAGTCAGGCGGGAAATCCAATCAGAGATACAAGAAGAAGAAAGGCAGAGTCAGGGGAGATGCTGCGAGCTGCTGAAGGAACAAGATGTTATAGAACATTGGTAAATCCATAAGACATGTGGTGATATATAGATTAATAGAAATGGATTGATTTTAGATGTAAGAGCTAGGTGGTAACAAGCCTGAGCCATAGACCAAACAGTTTGAAATTAATATTAAGCCTTTAAACGATTATTTTATAAGTGCCTATGGGATCGCAGGTCTGAGTGAGACAGAGAAAGGCTTCAGGCTACCCTCCTTCCTTTCTACTCAGTCTAGAGCCCCAGTTCATGGAATGGTGTCACCCATATTTATCTCAATTAAGCTAATCTAGGTAATACCTTACACACATACCCAGAGATTTATATCCCTCATTATTCTAAATCTCATCAAGAAAATAAAAAATCGAGATTAACCACCATATAACTTGACTCATGAATTACACTAATTGTGAAATAGCATAGAATTTTCTATTTTCACTCTTCCAATTTACTTTTTAATCTTGATTATTCTTAATGTATCTTTGAAGTAATTTTGGTTCATAAAACACTGCTCCATGAAACATTCCTCCTATTCCAAAGGAAAAAATATTTGCAGATATGTGGAACTTGCAGAGGGAACAGAGCTACACATACTATGGAGGGAGAATTTGTTGCAAGAAGCAGCCCAAAACAGAAAGATTACCTGCTGTTACAGAGGAGCGTACCCTAGGAAAACCCACTGATATATGAAATAGGAAATACTTGCTGAAGTTTTTGTGATACATGTCCCTGCAGCTGTGATGCAGTTTATCTACAATCAGCTGAGTTTCCACTTCAAAATACAAGAAATAGATTTTTTCCTCTCTAAACCAAGGTCTTAGAAGGAGACCTGTGGAAATAAAGATGTCTAGGAGATTCGTGTTTCAGATTGCAGTGTGACTAGGTGACGCCAGTGACACCCACTCTCTCCTGTGAGCAAGTGTCCCAGTGGGAGGCTGGCATATTGCAGGGGAGGACTGGTATCTTCCATGCATATGATCATAAGCACAGCTAAAATCCTTCATTCCCAATGAGAAAAAAAATTAAGGACACAAACACAGGATTGTAGAAAGAATCCTATTTTCCCCCATAAACTTCAGTGTTTAAAATAAGAAGACCTTAAAGTACTGCTCACCTAATTGCCAGCATTGTATTCCATGCAGAAAGCCCTTCATTGAAAACCAAGGTGGCAGAGCACATTATCACTCTTTTCAGCTAACTCAGTCCTCTTGGACTAACAATTAAAATCAAATACTACGATTCTCTATATTTGTCATTAGTCCTCAACATGCAAGGCACTACTTGTCACTTCAAAGTTAAATCTATGGCTTGTCTTTGCCCCCAGAAGAAGCCCATAAGTTAATCATCTTCAGGCACCAGAAGCAAAGCCAACAGACATTTTTGTCTGTCTACCATGCTACGAAGTGTGGAATGAAGCATGTTTCTCCATTTTTGCTGAACAATGAAGGATTCAGAAAACATAATAACTAGCTGTTTGCACCAGAAAATAGAAGTTCATGCAAAACCAAATTGTAAACAACCTGATGAGGTTACTCACTAAGAATACCAATGTGCTTCTTATGGGTCACTTCATACTCATATGTTTCTGTGCTACATTCCAAAGCCATTTAATAAAAGGGATATTCAAATTTTGTTGAATCCCAGGCAGTTTATGTCCTGAAAAGAAATACTCAAAAAGATGGGGTTGTCTATTGATTGTAAAATGACCCTACTAGAGTCTTAATACAAGTATTTGTTCCCTTATTCCTTTTTTCTTAGCTGTGTGAGGATGCTGCTAAAATAATTCTATTAGTTACTATAGTATAATTAATGAAGTTAGTATGCTTTTCTGTTTGACAGTTGGTTGTTGTTGTTCTTTTTTAAAATTGGGGAGTAAAACATTGGAGACAACTGGCAGTACCCTTTCTCCATGCCTTTGGTAATTGGATATTCTAGACCAGGGATCAGCATGTTGTGGCTGTTTTGCACAGTCTAGTAACTAAGAATGATTTTGAACATTCTTTAATGCTTCCATACAGATTAACCAAACTGAAACCTGGGGAATAGCATCAACTCTACACCTACCTCTCTCTACTATGAGGGCTATAGGTTCAGGGTAGGGATTAGAGATTTAACCCCAATACATCATCATTAAGATCTACTCTAGCCACACCTGGCCATGTCCCTTCTTGAACCTCTACTTATAGTTGCCCTGTCTTACGTCGTCTAAAAGTATCTTCTTTCAGCTGTCCAGAAGAATATATTCCTCTTCTAACAGATTTCTAAATAAAGTGCTTTAATTGAACAAGCGAATATTAACATGTAATTACATATTTTGAACAATTATCATTGCTTATAAATAAAATTACATTCTCATTATTCCTCCCTTTTGGCCACCAAATCAAACATAGCTTAAATATGGAAATGGGTAGGTTTAGACATTTATGAGCTATTTGTTGTTATTCCACTGTCAAATAGTTTCAGAGTTTTTGTATAAAATTTCAAGATTTTGAGACACGTTGATATGACAGATAAAATATGTAAGGGACAATAGCTATATTATCAATTACAAAGGGAGATCTGACCTATAACCTTGGTAACAACCAAGCCTACAGACTAAGACTACAACATCTACCAACAATGAACCCTGATGCTCAGGACATGCTGAACATAAGTTTTCATAATATTCCTTACGGTATTAACACAAGACCAACCATAGTCAGTCAAACATGCTCTCCTGGGGAGTCAAGATCATGATGGGGAAATCTGCAGAGACAACGGAACCAAGCTCCTGGGAGCTCATGAACTTTAGACCAACAGCTGTGGAAACTGCATGGGACCAGACTAGACCCTCTGCATACAGGAGACAGTTGTGTAGCTTGGTCCATTTGAGGGGCCCCTGGCAGAGGGATCAGGATCCCTAATGCATGAGCTGGCTTTCTGGAGCCCATTACCTATGGTCAGATGCCTTGGTCACCCTTGATGCAGGGAGAAAGGGCTTGGTCCCACCTCTACTGAATGTACCAGGCTTTGTTGACTCCACATGGGAAGCCTTACCCTTCTGGAGGAGAGGATGGGGATGGGAAAAGGCTGGGGGGAGAGCAGGAGGAGGGATGAGGGGGGATCTGTGGTTGATATGTAAAACGAATTAAAATTTTTAAATAAAAAAAGAAAAAACATACAAAAAAATAAATGTGTCAACGGGGTTGGCGGGGGAATATCTAACTTCTAGTTACCCACCCACAGTGTTCTTGTGCCCATAGCTTCCATTCAGGCACATCTGAGCCTTCCCTCTCTCTAGTCTTAATTGAGTAAGTTAGAACACCTAACTTCTAGCTATCCCACCCACAGTCTCCTTGTGCCAGTAGCTTCCACTTGGACACACTGGAGCCTTCCCTTTCTCTACTCTGAAGATTCTCACCACCCTGCTTTTCTTCAGTATTATCTAACTCCAAGTGATGCTGACTGACTCCTTCGCTTTAGCAAGTTCTGTACAAATACCTCATACCTGGTCTCATCTGTATGGCTCTCTTTAATGCCATCATATTTTAAAAGGTAAAGCTAAACAAACTCCACAGAAATGCTTTCCCCTATGCTTTTGGTTCTTGTGATAGATAAATCAGTGTAACACATATATCTGTGGATCTGTCCAGTTCTCTTTTTCCTGGGTGCTGGGTAACAACTCTGTGAATGCTTTTGGACATCTTTAACTTACATATAGTGAAAACTGTAAGTAAGACCTGTGGTACCTCCTGATCCTGGGCAGGTAGGTACTGCTAAGATATGAGGAAACATTACTTCTTTTACTCTGTAGTATTGTAACTTTCTCTACCTTGTCTTGTTAAAAATGTACTTGTGTATTTTAACTTTTCTATTTCCATTTTTCCATGATTGTAAATAGGTGTTCAGTGCCAGAACAATATATTTGAAATCTGAACAATGAATGTTGATCACATACACTAAAACACAGCTTAGACAGAATTACAGTAATAAAGCAGGAGTCAACTACTAGGTTGTTGATGTGTGTGATTTTGGTTCCTATACAAACTTTTGGGAGGCTGTGAATGACATGAACCAGGACATGAAATACTGGCTTTTCTTGGAGTATTGTAGAGACCGAATATGGTATCTCTCAAGGAAAGTGAGGTGGTAACAAAGGCTACACAAACAGATCATAGCCACTAGAATCATAATGAAATATCTCACAACATTTTTCTAAAGTGAATACCTCATAGAGATTCAACCTCAATCAACTCTCCTAAACATGCAGTAACAGCTTAGTGACAATTACTATGCAAAGAATTATGTAGACATTGATGCTATATTATACAGAGTTTAAGAATAAATATACCTCATATTTATTGTTTTTTAAAACACTTACTGCCCTGTCTTTGATGTAAACCTAACCCAAGATATATATGTTCTTATCATTAATGTTTTAATAGTTTATGCAAAATAATGATTTTTATGGCACTTTCATACTTGTTTATCATTGTATTACACTCACATGCACTCACTCCAGTAGCCTATTCTCTCCTTACCATTCTGCTTCTCTGATCCCCTCACATAGTGCCCTTACACACACACACACACACACACACACACACACACACACACACGCACGCGCGCGCACGCACGCACACACACACACACACACACACACACACACACACACACACACCCCTAGAGGAAAGGATATTTGTCCTTCTTCCTCCTCAAAGCCCTTTCTTGCTCTCTTATATGCTAGATTCCTTTCTCCTCTGACAAACCAGGACGCATATGTTAAAGTCTCTGAAAAAATAATTCTGCAAACACTGGAAAAGTGAAGAAAGGTCTAACATAGACCTCAGTGTTGGGCAAACAGCAACAGTGACTCATATACTGATATTTGGCTCATAGTGTATTATCTATGTTCAGTTATTTCCACAGGTATCACCATACACATTTTAATTACAATTTATATTTTTAGGTTATCATCACTAATATTTAACCAAAATCATATTGAGTAGAACAAATAAAATTGAATGCATGCAAAGCAGCATGGAAACAATGAAGATGAGTAAGAAAGCATCACTATTAAAAAGTAAAGAAAATATGTATTTGTCAAGTAGCTAGTTTACAAAATATTTTTAAAGTTATTTATTTGTTTATTTATTCGTTTGTTTGTTTTGGTCAGTTGTGTTTGGTTCTACCCTAGGTCCTTGGGCTGTCAGTTCTCTGGTTCCTGGCTATCCAGGCAGTGTAGGGTATGGGCTTCCTCTCATGACATGTGCTTCAAGTTAAACTAGACATTGGTTGACCACTCCCTCAAGTTCAGAGCCACCATTGCCTCAGCACATCTTGAGTGCAGGACAGGTTGTAGGTTGAGGATATTGTGACTGGGTTGGTGTCCAGGAAATCAATGAAATGATTCCTAGTGATATTCAGCTATATTCATAGATCAGTGCCTTGTCCAGTTTTCATCAGAAAGTCCTCTTCCTCTGTTCCTTACTGTGTTCAACAGATGGGAGTGGGTGCAGAGGCCCACAGTCAGACATAATGCAGAGAGAGAGTCTAAATTAAAGGTCTTCATTGGGCCCCTCTCCTCAGAGATTGGGGAACCTTACAGAAGAGTGGGAAGAAAGATCATTGGATTCAGAGGATATGGAAGACACCAGGAGAACATGGACCACCAAATCAGCTAAGCAGGGCTTATATGGACTCACAGAGACTGAAGAGGCAAACATGAGGCCTGCATGGGTCTGCACCAGGTCCTTTTTGTATGTTAAGGCTGTTAGCTTGGTGGTTTTGTGTGGGACTCCTAACAGTGGGAGTGGGTGTGTCTCTGACGCCTTTGCCTGCTCTTGGGACTCTTTTACTTCTATTGTGTTACCTTATCCAGCTTGGATATGAGGGCTTTTGCTTTGTTTTACTGTATCTTGTTCTGTCATGTTTGGTTGTTGTCTCTTGGAGGCCTACTTGTTTCTGAAGGGAATTGGAAAAAAATGTGGATATGGGGGAGAAGGGAGGTGTGCAGGGCAGAGCTGGCAGGAGTGGAGGGAGGAGAAATTGTCGTTGGGATGTATTGTATGAGAGAAGAATCTATTTTCAATAAAAAAAATATTTTATGTGCATAGGATTTTGCCTGCACATATGTCGGGGCACCAGTTGGTATCCTTGGAGGCCAGAAGACATCAGATCTCCAAGTACTGGAGGCATATATGGTCAGAGCCACTATGTAGATGCTGGGAATCATATCAGTGTCCTCCGGAAGAGCAGACAAAGTTCTTAACACTGAGTTATCTGGCCAACACCTTACAGTCTATCCTCTAGGCATTTCTAGTTTGATTTCTGTTGTGGGGGTAAAAGTCCATGACCAAAAACGTCTACATAGAGGAAAGGATTTTTTTTTTTTTGGCTTAGTCTCCCAAGTAACAGTCCAAGACACAGGGAAGTCACAGTAATAACTCACAGCAGAACCTCAAGCAGAAACCACGGAGGAGTACTGGTTCACTGATTTGATCTCCCTGGCTATTATTCGGCCATTTTGCTTACACAGCCAAGGACCCCCCTCCTGCCCAGGGATGGAATTGCCCACAGTGGGCTAGATCCTCCCACATTAATTATTAATCAAGACAATGCCCCATAGACATCCATGCATGTCAAGCTAATGGAAGTTAATTCTTTAGTTCATGTTCTTATAATTCAGGACCAGGTCAAATCGACAGCTGGAACTAGTTAAGAGATAAAGCAATAACCAAAAACATAGTGGTACTATGCAAACAAAGATCTACAAAACTCTGGAGTCCTTTGTTATTAAGATTCTTACAGACACAGCTAAAGACTATTGCTTGCAGTCACTGAACTTTTCAGAAAAGATCAGGCATTTGAAAACCTGGGAAGACTGGCAGAGCTGAGTTTCACAGACACTGAAGGTCCTCCTGGCAGAATTCCCCAAGTCTCACAGACATTGAAGGTCCACCTGTAAGAAGTCCCAAGCAGACTTTCAAAGGCTCTTTAACTTTGAGTTCTCTTCCAGGAATAAAACAGGAGGCTTGTGATTTATTCAAATTAGAAGTGTATATAAAGTTCACTCTTCTCCATTGATCACAAAGATTATGTTGTTTGTTTTATTGCTATTAAATGAGTTACAATCTCAATCAACTAAACAAATCCATGTGTCCACATATTGCCACACAAAATCTCCAAAAATCAAAAGTAACTTCATTTTAGAGCTTGAAGGTAAAGAAATCACAGATCTTCAGAAATTTTAGAGTATTTAAATGTATAAATTGATGGTGGGACAGGTTAATTGGGAAACATTTTGGTTTATTTCAGAGAATATGTTTTTCTCCTGTGTGGGAGCCTGTTTTCAGGTTCCTTGTGGCTTTACCCAGCAGGTCCGCATAGAGGATGATTAGGACCATTGGCCTGAGTGCAGGTGTCTGAGATGATCTGCACTTGGCTGTTCTGGGGGGAGGTCTTTTGCTCCACCCCTTGGCGTCTCTATAAATACCCTGGGGCAGAGACAGTCAGGGCCCCATTGGAATAGGTTCCAGGCCCTCTTGAGGCTATCTTTTATTTTCTATCTGTTTATCTCCACAATCTAAATCCTTCTATCCTGCTGCTTGCACTCAAGATAGCTCTGGGGAACTGTGAGGTTGGTGGGTAAATGCCCCGCACTCCTGAAAGGCTATATTAAAACTTTACGTTTTCTTACTATTGAAAAATGGTGTTTAATATCATAGATACCTCAGAAAAAGAAAATATAACAAATTTTTAGAACTATTATCTCTAATCCTCCCACTACTGAGGAATTAATGGAAAAGGTCTTGGGATGGTAAATTAATATGAAGATATTATGTCAGTGATCATATAAAAGCTGAAATTATTATAGTTATCATATTACATACATCCTCATTTCACAGTTAAAATAATACCTCAATCCTGGGAACATGGCCTTAGATACTAAGACTAGCCTCACACAGAGTTCCCATACTAGGTGTTGAGTCAACACACATCAAATCACCTGAGAGGCCAAGTCAGAGCCACTCCCCACACTGGGTCTAACTCCCAGACCTAAGTCATCTTTCCCATTCTTACTGAGCATGGTTCCTTCATCAAGCCGTCATTACCATAGAGTAAAAACATTGATAGAGCTGGGTCAGAACCTGCCCTGAATATAATTTTGAAAACGACAATGTTTATTTAGCAAAATCCATCCAATGTGCTTTCTTACTACCATGTCTCAACCTTGGAATCGTCCTAGAGCACACTGGGATTTTGAGCCAAGAGCCTGTAGATATCCTCAAACGACTCAAGGCTCTGTTCATTAGCCCACTGCACCCTCCACTCCCATACTACAGATGGCAGGAGAGGGCTGGCTGTATATTAGTGTGTTTGTACTAAAGGGCACGTGCTCTGAGGACCATATGCTTTGTGTTCTCCTCCCTTGCCTCCTAATTCAGAAGTTCCAAGCTAATTTAATGCAAACACATGAGACGTCAGTTTCGCAAGGTAATGTAAATGTCTAATTGTTGTATGCACTGTGTCCCTTTAGCTTCAAATAACATTGATAGTGGTTGCTAGTCAAAACTAGTTCCAAATTTGTAATTACTGTCTTCAGTGTATGTTTTTATGGAAGGATTTCAGCATTACTGAGAAATAAATAATGGGACAGCCAACTTAGAGGGCTTTTGGCCTACTGTCACAGTACATCTAGTTTTCATTAAGTTTGCAAATGCTAAAGTAACTTTTTAATGTGAAGTAGTATTTACAAGAATCACCATTCTGGACAGGTGATGTAGTTCAGGAGGTAAAGGTGCTTGCTGCCAAGGCTGACCACTGGAGTTCAATTCCTGAGACCCACGGAGTGGGAGAAGAGAACCGTGTACAGCAAATTGTCCTCTGACCTCTAAACACACAGACACATACACTGAAATTTTTAAAAAAATTTAACAATTGTTTTTTCTCTGACCACAACTTTCTTCTCAATCATAAATTTGAGTGTTCTATGTTGTTATTTTATTTATTTGAAACTCTTAAATTTTCTATTGGAGAAAAACTTTTTCTTTCTTTGGCCCCCTTCACTCTAACTCTTTAGTTAACTTTGTTTTAAACTCTATATAGTAGGGAGGGGTAGATGAGAAGGGCTGAAGGGAGGAAAGGCAAGGGGGAACGGTTGTATTTAAATTATAATCACAAAAAGAAGATTTCTTTCTGTTATTGAATTCTGGTTTCATTTGATTAAATTTTTTTTTTTTTTTTTTTTTTTTTTTTGCTTTTTTCAAGACAGGGTTTCTCTGTGTCGCTTTGTGCCTTTCCTGGTACTCCCTTGGTGGCCCAGGCTGGCCTTGAACTCACAGAGATCCACCTGCCTCTGCCTCCCGAGTGCTGGGATTAAAGGCGTGCGCCACCACCGCCCGGCCTAAATATTGTTATTATTTTTAATTATTCCTTCCTTGTGTTTATGTGAATGTGGCACAGAATGTGTGTGGAGGTCAAAGGAGAACTTGCAGGAGTCAGTTCTCTCTACCCACCATGTGAGTCTCATGGGGTGAACTTAGTTCATTGGGTTTGGACAGTAGAGCCTTCATCCATAGCTCGATGACTTTATAATTTCACTTTTTGAACATTAATCATAATTTGTTTAGTAGCCTAAACTATGATTTATTCTGGGAAAAATAGCTTTGAGCTAAAACGTGTGTTTACAGTCTTTTAAGTCTAGAGAGTGTGACTATTTGAGGCTTTATTTCTTTTTTTTTTTTTTTTTTTTGGTTTTTTCCAGAAAGGGTTTCTCTGTGTAGCTTTGCACCTTTCCTGGAACTCACTTGGTAGCCCAGGCTGGCCTCGAACTCACAGAGATCCGCCTGGCTCTGCCTCCCGAGTGCTGGGATTAAAGGCGTGCGCCACCACCGCCCGGCTGAGGCTTTATTTCTTATGATTGTCCTAACCATTATTGGAATTTCCTTGTTTATGCTTCATTAGTGCTGTTAAAATTTCTACTTAGCCATTCATTTCTATCTATACAAGCCCCCCTGCCACACAAACAAACACACACACACACACACACACACACACACACACACACACACACACACACACACGCAAAGAGAAGGAGATACAATCAGACAGACAGACAGAGAGAACAGAGAGAATATTATGTGATTTTATTTATATAAAGTTTAGAAATAGGTTAATTGAAAATTGTCAGTTGTAAAAACACATATAAAATAACATTGTATATACTGAATTGGTTACATTTAGTAATATATATATATATATACATATATATATGAATACAATAACAATTAGTGAAAAAAAGAGGTCATGAATTTGAAGGAGAGTAGCGAGAGGTAGATGATAAGGGTTGAAGGGAGGAAAGGCAAGCGAGAACTGTTGTAATTAAATTATAATCACAAAAAAAGAAATGTTATAATTCAAGACAGTAGTTACCTCTGAATTGTGAAAACAGTGATGGAGTCCAGGATAAGAAATTCTGAGTACTGGTGATTTTCTCTGTTTCATTTATTTTGGGCTTGGTTTTATTTTATTTGCACAAAACAACACAGAGTATAATTGTTTTTTTTTTAATTCCTTCATGCATGAATTTGTATTTCCTTGTGTGATGGGCTATGGATATTGCTTCTGTTGCCTGTGAGAGGTTATCTTGTGTGGGTAGATTAGCCTGCCCTGAAGGAGGGTGGCCCAGTTCACTAGGGTCTGGGGACACATAGAAAGAAGAACGTTAAGTGGACGTGAGGGTTCCTCCCCATCTTCTTCCTGAAAATACATGACAGCTGCTTCAAGCTCCTGTCACTTGACTTCTCCACCATGACAGACAGTCCCCTGGAACTGCATGACACCCACAAATCCTTCTGTCCTTGGTTTGTTTGTGTGTGTGGAGGGGGGGGGGGGTTATTATAGCAACGGGAAAAGAAACTATGTCTCATTGTCTAAGGTATTTTTAAATCACCAGTTACCCTCTAAGAAAACTTTTAAACAAATTCTGTTAGTGAAAACATTGACAAAATATAGACCCGATGCAAAGAATCCGGTTTCACATTAATCTAAAGAGATTTAATACCCAAAACATAAGTGCCAGCTAAAAGGAAAAAAAGGAATATTTTTATGGTGAGACAACTGAGCATATTTATCAGATATTCATAATATAATGCATCATCTATCCTTATTAAAGCCTCATCTAACATTAAAAATCAAATTTTATCTTTCAGAGTTTTCATGGATGTCTTTGCTACATTTCTTTAAGAAAATGAAATGTATCCTAATTCCTTCTCATTACATCTGTGAGGCCAAAGGGCAGTGACAAATGAAAGGTACAAACATACCAAGTTTAAACTCCAGGAGCACATGGAGGGACAGTATTCGATTGTGTGGGTGTTGGAGAGGTCCCTGCTAAGTACTTCAGTGACTGTTACCAATGGCAACAGCCTCAAGTGAATATTCTCTGGTAAGAGGCAAATCTGCAACAAGATACATGGGAAGATCAAACAAAAAATGCTTTATTTAGAATAAAATAGGCCTCCAGGGGCACTTCAAGTTCTTTGAGGTTGGTTTATTTTATTTTCCTCTTACTTTTCAAATTCATCTGCCGCCTGTGCTGTCGCCCCCCCCCCCCCAACCCCTTCACTGTACTGTAATTTATTACATAAAGGCCAGCTCTTCTCTTTAGGTTCCTTAAAGCAGACAGTTACATTAGAGCAAGTAGACAAATAATCACATTGTAAACATCCTTCAGGAGTGTTCACATTCATCATCTGGAACGCCTGGAGTGAAGGAACCAGGAACTACATCTACTGAGCATGTTTAGTGCTGAGCATGAGAATTTCACAAATGCCTTTAATGAATATGGTGGTTGGTAAGAAAAAAAGAAAAGGGGCATTCTGCTTGCTTAATTCGGTTTTTCCTGACTCCCAGGGCGTAAACTGGACTAGCACCAAAGGTCTGTAGGAAGTCCTCAAAGGGAAGGACTCCCCTGAGACCTAGTGCACACTAGTGGTTTGCACAGCCTGAGAACAAAAGAGCTCAGGTTTCCCCAGGGTGGCCAGTGGCCAAAACGACCTAATCATATTTCTATACCCACAATCCCTCACAAATCTCTCTTTTTCTCATTGTAAAAATCCCTGAAAAAATAAGTCTTCAAAACCATACAAGTGCTTTAGAAAATCTAAACACATCACCACCATTTATGTGTGGATTATATATTAATTATATATTAATATATATAATTAATTAATATATATTAATATATTAGTGAGCCAGTACAACACAGATATATGAATAAACATGAGTCTAGAGAGGTCACCCCAGTAAACTAAGACACACTCTTCTCTTTTGCCAGTAAAGCTTTTCCTAATCACTTGTGAATGTCCAACTTCCACAGTTAAAATTCTATCACCTAGGCCTAGGTAGAACCCTTTGCAAGTGTGATGTTTTTTGACAAAGGAAGCATTAGAACATTTGTATTTGTGTGTTGTGTCCTACAGATGGAATTGCTAATCAGCTTATTCCTGAGGATAGAATCTGATATGGAGAATTAAAGGGAAACTTTCAAAGTACTCACAGGCTTGTGAAGACTTGTAAAGTCGAGGCCTTTGACATGGGAAAGGAAACTGTGCAGAGAAAGGATACTGCAGATAACAAGGAGAAATTTCAAACCCTAGGAAACAATCCAAATCACTATAACACATATCTCAGAAGGGAATAAGAAAACTAAGTCCCTATATAACCAAAACAATCTGGAGAAAGAAAAACAATGTTGGTTGGAAGCTTCACTCCTTCTGACTTAGAACTACATTATAGCTAAATCAGTCAAAATAATTTGATACTGCCATGAAAAGCAGGCAAATCAACAGGAAGAGATTCTAAACATGAACCCAACAACATTCTGCCAAATAATTTTCAATATCATCCTGAAATCACAGGAGGAAAATCCTAATCTCTTCAGTGACCACTGTTAGTGAATGGGATATCCATGTACAGAAGAATTAACTCAGACCTTTATCCCGTGCTGTGAGTAAAACTCCAGTCAAAACTGATGAGCAGCTTGAACATAAGACCTGAAACTATAAATACTTTAGAAGAAAACTCTGAGTGTGAGGCTGTGTGCCTTTGCTCTTGGAGGGAAATTTTGAAATGTAGATTCCCAAACCTCAGACAGTAAAGAACAGAAATACAGAACTGGAAGCACAGCTTCTGAGTAATGGGAGCAAGGAGAAACAGATAAGAAGGCAGCCAGCAGATGGAGTGTGGTAGAACAAACCTTGAGAGACAGTTGTCTTTCAGAAGAGTAATATCCAGAGAAAATTAACTCAAACATCTCATTAGCAACGAAAGCAAGAAATCTGATGTGCAAAATGAACTCAGGAGTCCAGGAAGATGGCTCAGCGGCTAAGGCAGGTTCTCAACATGTGGGACAGGAGCCCTTTAGGGAACCAGGTAGGCCATCTTCACTCCTGCTCATTCTTCAATCCCAATTGTCCATTCTTATGCCCAGCTTTGTAGCAGATCACCTGCCGAGCCTCTCTTTCCTCTAGACCCCCAGTTCCAGAGGACAAAGCAGATCTCCTCTCATAGCCTGCCTTCTTCACTGCCACTCTCCGTCTCAGTTGCCAACTTCCCAATTGAACTCCTCTCTCCCTGGAAACCCACTTGCCATGCAGATGAGATAATTGAGTAGGTTGCTTTCCCTGTCCTTTCAGCCCTCCAGTTCCAATTCCACAGTCTCATCCCAAGCATTTATTATAGAACCTGAAGGGGCTTGTCTTTTCTCTCTTCCTCCATTCTCTGTGGATTACAAACATCCTTCTGACAGACATAACTTTCTTCTCTCCTGTGGACCCTCTCAGCCTCCTCGGTGATCACACCTGGCAGGGACTCAGATACACTGCATTCTCTCCCAAACAGTCCACAACCATCATACACTCCTAAGATCCAGAGAGGGCAACAGAAACCAAGGACTGGAAAACCCAGTAACAAAGACAAGACCATATATCAGCACCTAGAATTACTACCCCAGTTGCCTACAGCTCAGCACAAAAACAAAATCAATAATAGACAGGACAATATGTCTCCACTAGAGTCCAGCAACGATAATACAATAGTCACTAAGAAATGAAATATAGCCGAAGCACAAGACAAGGAGTTCAAAATAACTATTTTGAATACACTCAAGGATGTTAAAGAGGATATGAACAAATCTGTTAATAAAAACATAAACAACAGAATGAAAATAAGAAAATTATTTAAAACCTTAAAGGGGAAAATTAAAGAAAACCCAAACTGAGGAAAAATGAGAAATGAATTGAAGAACTTGATCAGAAACCTCAGAGGCAAGCCTCATTAAAAGAATACAAGAGACAGAAGAAAGAATCTCAAACAATGAAGAGAAGATGAAAGCAATAGATACAAAGAAAATGTTGACTTTACAAAAATCCAGGCCTGAAACATCCAGGAAATCTGGGACACTGGGAAAAGACAAAATCTGTGAATGATAGAAATAAAGGAAGGAGAAGAAACCCAGGTCCAAGACACAGAAAATATTTTCAACAAAATCACAGCAGAAAATTTCCCCAGCCCAATGAAGAAGATGCCTGTCAAGGCACAAGAAGTATACAGAACATCAAATGCAATAGACAAGAAAAGAAATTCCACACAACATATAATAATCAAAATGCTAAACATAAAGAACAAAGAAGGGAATATTAAAATCTCTAAGGGAAAAGATTAAATAACATAAAAAGTCAGACCCATTAGAATAACAGCTGAATTTTCAATGGAAACTCTAAGAGCTAGAAGAGTCAGAAGAGATGTCCTACAAATTCTAAGAGATCACAAATGCCAGTCCAGACTGCTATACCCAGAAAAACATTCAAGAACACATGGGGAAAGAAAGACATTCCATGAAACAAATTCAAGCATTATCTACAAATCTAGTCCAATAGAAGATGGTAGAAAGAAAACTTCAACCTAAAGAGGTTAACCACACTCCCACAAAAATCACAAGGAATAAATAATATCAGGCCAGAAAATCAAAAAAGGGAAGAACCCACACCACACAAAAAGAAGAAGAATAAACAAACCCATCTCATTGATAACTCTCAACACCAATGGTCTTAATTCTCCAATAAAAAGATACAAACTAAAATACTGGATGGAAAAATAGAACATATCATTCTGCTGCATCCAAGAAAGACACCTTAACATCAGGGATAGTTAAGACCTCAGTATAAAAGAATACAAAAAGATATTCCAAGCAAATAATTTTTCTTATTTTCATTCTGTTGTTTAAATAAAATAGAAACAAATGAAGCAAATGGACTCAAGAAACAAACCAGTGTAGGCATTTTAGTATCTGACAAAATAGACCTCAAAACAAAACAAAACCAAACAGCTAGGAAAGGCACTACATACTCATTAAAGGAAAATTCCACCAACCAGACCTTGCAATTCTAAACATCTATGAACCAAATACAAGGGTGGGTACCCACGTTCATAAAAGAAACACTGCTACAGATAAATTAACATATTTATCCTCACACAGAGATATTAGGAGACTTCAATACCCCATTCTCACCAACAGACAGATCATTCACATTAAAACTAAACATGAAATTCAAGAGCTGAAGGATTTCATAACCAACCAAACCTAACAGATATTTATAGAACATTTCACCCAAACATAAAAGAATGAACCTTCTTCTCAGCATCTCCTGAGACTTTGTCCAAAATTGACCACATACTTGGACACAAAGAAAGTCTCAACAGAAAAAGGAAAAGAACACCCTGCATCCTATCTGACCACTACAGATTAAATCTAGATACCAACAACAAAAAAAAAATTTTGCAAACTCATGGAAACTGAACAACTCAATATTGAACAAAAAAAAATAGATCAAGACAGAAATTAAGAAAGAAATAAAGCCTTGTTAAAATTGAAGGAAAATGAACATATAATATACTCCAATTTATGGTACACAATAAAGGCAGTTTTTTTTTTCAGAGCTGAGGACCGAACCCAGGGCTTTGCAAGCACTCTACCACTGAGCTAAATCCCCAACCCTAAAGGCAGTTCTAAAAGACAAGTTCATAGCACTAAGTGGCTACATTAAAAAAAAAATAGAGAAATACCTTATTAGTAACTCGATAGCACACCTGAAAAGCTCTAGAACAAAAAGAAGAAATCACACCCAAAAAGAGTAAACCAAAAGAAATAATCAATCTCAGGACTGAAATCAATAAAATAGAAACAAATGAACAAAAGTGTAAATAATCAAAAAAAGGGTTGGTTCTTTGCAAAAATAAGTAAGAAGAGAAATCCTTAGCCTCATTAACTAAAAGGCTTTGAAAGAGATTCAAATTAACAAAATTAGACATGAAAATGGGGATTCTATGAGGAAGGGGCAACAAGATCATGATGGGGAAACCTACAGAGACAACCAAACCAAACTAGTGGGAATTCATGAAATTTCGACCAACACCTATGGAACCTCCACAGGACTGGACTAGGCTCTCTGCATAAGCAAGACAGTTGTGTAGCTTGGTCTGCTTAAGGGTCCCCCTGACAGTAGGATCAGGATCCATCCCTGGTGTATGAGCTGGCTTTCTGGAGCCCACTAGCTATGGTGGGATACCTTGCACAGCCTTGATACAGGGGGAAGGGCTTGAACCTACCTCTACTGAAAGTACCAGGTTCTGCTGACTCCCCATAGGAGGTCTTGCCTTCTTGTAGGAGGAAATGGGGCTTGGGAGGAGGCTGGAGTGGTAGGAGGAGGGAAGAGTGATTGATATATAAAATGAATTTTAAAATTCTTAATAAAAATTGTTTTTTAAAAAATAAAATGGGGACATAACAATAGACACTGAGGAAATCCAGAGAATCATAAGGATATATTTTTAAATCTCATACTCCACCAAATTGGAAAACCTAAAAGAAATGAATAATTTTTTCAATACATACCACTTACCAAACTGAAATCAAGACCAGATAAGCAATTTAAACAGACCTATAACCCCTAGTGAAATAGAAGTAATATTTATCAGTCTACCAATGAAAAAGAAAAAAAGAGAAAGTCCAGGGTCAAATGGTTTCAGAGCAGAATTCTACAAGATTTTCAAAGCAGAATTAATACCAATACTCAAATTATTCCACAACATAGAAGTAGAAGAAACATTGTCCAATTCACTTATGAGGCCACTGTCATCATGATACCTAAGCCTTATAAAGAATCAAGAAAGAAAGAGATTACAGATTAATTTCCCTTACAAACATAGAAGTAAAAATTCTCCTTAAAACTACTGCAAACCATATCCAAGAACATATTAAGCAAGCTTCCTTCTAGAGATGCAGGGATGTTTCTACATATATAAATCAATAATGCAATCTACCATATAAGCAAACTGAAAGAAAAAAAGCCAAATGATCATATTAGATACAGAAAAGGCCCTTGACAAAACCCTAGCAACATCAATCTAAATGGAGAGAAAATCAAAGCATTTCCACTCAAAGCAAGAATAAGGCAAGGTTGTCCGCGCTCTCCATACCTACTCAATAGAGTACTGGAAGTCCTAGCTAGAGCAATAAGACAACTGAAGGACATCAAAGGGGTGCAAATTGGAATGGAAGAAGTCAAAGTATCTTTATTTGCAGGTGACATGATTGTATACATAAGAGATCCTAGAAATTCCACTAGAAAATCTTACAGCTGATAAACCCTTTCAGCAAAGTAGCAGGATACAAAATTAATACATAAAAAGGAATAGCCTGTCTACATACAAATGACAAACTGACTGAAAAAAATCAGGGAAACAGTACCTTTCATAATAACCTCCAAAACCATAATTTATCTTGAGGTTATTATAACAAAGCAAGTGAAAGCCTTGTATGATGGCCATACTAATGAAAGTCGTCTACAGGTGCAATGCAATCCCCATCAATATAACAACCAACCTTATTTTATTATTCTTTTTATTTTCTTTTTTCATATGCCTGTTTGTTTTCTAATGGAAGAGAGCAAGCAAGGATGTGGAGTTGAGTGGGAGGGAATGTGAGGAGGATCTGGGAGGTGTTGGGAGAGTGGGAATCATCATAAAATTATATTGTTTGGAAATAATCAATTTTCAATTTTTAAGAAGTAAAATGACCAAACTTCACTTTATAGTGTCTGAAAACTTCAAAGAATAAATAAAAGTTAGTAGTGATAAAATCATATTACAAAACAGACATTTAAGATGCCTTTGTCTTTTATAGTTATTACATAGAATCTCTATATGTACTCTTACGCCAAGCTTCACCACTGTAAAAATGGGCTTAGTCCTATCACAGTTGTGGAAGTTCCCTGTGGCTCACTGAAAGTTAGGGCCAGACTTCTCAGTGCTGACGAGCATTCTGAGCACTCAGGTTGTGTCTGGAGAAAGGAAATTCTGAGTCTCCATCTTGTACTACCCATAACTGTGCAACGGGACATTTGTTTATTAGCTGCTAAAATTCTTGAATCTCCTTGAATACAAAAGTCCTCCTTTAAATTCGAAATAGAAGGGAGAGTCCATCTGTCTTATGACCCATAACCCACTGTCATTCCACCACACAGGCACAGATTTCCTGACATTAAAACACCATGAAGAAAGCTGGAAAAATTAAGTGCTGTCTGTTGTTCAGACATCTAGACCAGAGCTTTGGAGCCTGGTATCTTGGAGCAGAAATTCCTAACTTTCAAAGCTAGTCTGAGCATGTTATGGTTTCAAATTAGTTGTGAGCCAAGCAGCACCACCTAGTGCCCTCAAGTCTTTTTGGATTGATTGAGTACAGGGTTTATTCTATCTGCCACTGGTTTTCTATAGAATAGCATTCCTGATATCAAATTAGATCAGTAATTATCTTCAAATGAAGTCTTGGATCTCTCTAGTCTCAACCAAATCTCATACTGGAATAATTTAACAAGGAAGAATCTGTAAAAATGAAGCATTTCAAAACAGCAAGCCCCTTGGTGGAGGGTATCAGACAATAAACAAGCCAGATATAGCGTACTGTTAACGTGGGTAATAGTAGGTATTTGGTGGCAACTAGACAAAGAAATTGGCATCTGAAGAAGCTACAGCTAGCACTTCCTGATGTGCTTAATTGCATCACAGGAAGAACTTGGGACCAGAGGTGACACCAGCTCATAATTAATTTTACGCTGGAATTGCCTTTTCTTCCTAGAAGATCACTCAGTATTTTATAAGCCGAAATTTCCCAGTGGGCAGTAATTCTTACAAAATCTTTTCTCCACAGGTTGTCAGTGAGAACTCCAAAACCAAAAGAGAAAAAAAAAGCCTTCTTCTTTCAATGTTGTGTATGCACACTTTATAATTAAGAAACAAGTTTGCTCCCACTGACTGAGTTATGGTGCTTTTCGCATAGGAGCCATTGATGCATTTGGCATGTATATACTGTAATTCTTTAGCCATCTTCATAATAGTGACCCTTTCCTCCCCAGTTTGTCACTGTGACTTGAGATATCAATGGACAATTTAGTGTTCAACCAGTCATTGACTTAAAAGCAAACTGCTGTTTTCATTGGTAAATCAGTTGTTGCCTAAAGTCAATGATCTATTATTAGGCCACAAACTCTAAAACAACACTGTGATCTTTTCCTTCAGTACCATTCATGCTTGCATCCTTGACATCCACACCTCTTCAGGTTTGATCCCTGAAAAATTAAAGCAAGCTTCTTATTATGGAGGTGCATTCTGAGCACACAGGCAGCCTCCAGAGTAAGTGAATTCTGAATCTTCTTCCAGTTCTAGACAAAGTTCTGTGCCCAAATACCCATGTGTGTTCTTCTTAAATGCTTGCATCTGCTCAAATGCCAAAGTCCTATCTTAAACTGCAAATAGAAGAGCATTACCCCACACCACTGTCTCCTGCCCCACAGCCCTACTACATTCTATTGCATACTGTCAAGGAATTTTTATGACATTTTCTTCTCTCTTTTCTTATCAAATGTAACTGCCCCCCTCCCACCTCAGTCATCTTCTTCCAGTTTCAGAATCTTTATTCCAACAAGAAGTACAAAGTAAACCCCAATTTTAAGCAAAAATAAAAGAATTAGGGCCAAAATATATGACTAGTACCTTATAAAGCTAAAAAGCTTCTGTATAAGTTGATTGTTTCAATCAAGTGAGTGAAGAAGAAACCTACAGAATGAGAGATAACTTTTGTCAGCTATACATATGACAAAGATTAATATTTACAATGCACCAAGAAAAAAATGAATCAAGGAAATAAATGACCCATTAAGAAAATGGACTAGGGATCTAAAAAGGTGTTCATCATCCTTAGCTATTAGGGAAATTCGAATCAAAACAGCTCTGAGAGACCATCTCACCTCTGTCAGAATGGTTAAGATCAACTAAACAACTGACAGCAAATTCTGGTGATGTTATGGAGAAAAGGAATCCTCATTTACTGTAGGAGAGAATGCAAATTAATGCAGCTACTCTTGAAATAAGTATGGAGAATCCTCAAGAAAATGCAATTAAATCTTCCACATCACTCAACTATACCACTCCTTACTTAGCACATACACAGAGGACTCAACATCTGACTCCACAGATACTTGTCAGCAATGTCCATTGCTGCTCTATTCACAATAGCTAGGAAATGTCAACAACCTAAACATCCCACAAACAACAAATGGATAATGAAACTATGATACATATATGTGTGTGTACATATATATGTACATATATGTGCATGTGTGTATGTATAGATGTGCATATATAAGTATATGTATATACATATATATGCACACATATATGTGTATATACATATATATATATGTATATGAGAATACTATTCAGCTCTAAAGAACAATTAAATCCCTAAAGTTGCAGGTAAGAGGATGAACCTGGAAAAGATTACATTAAATGAGGTAACCCAGATCCAGAAAGGCAAATGATACATGTTGTCTCTCATCCGTGGTTCCTTGCTCCAAATATTTAGATAAATATGCATTATGAAATAAATGTATATTTTGTTGGGGAAAAAGAACATTAAGAGTTTTTAGAAATAAATGTGGATTTTGAGAATGAGAGCAAAAGTAAGGGAAGAGAGAGGCTGTGCCTTTGGGAAGCAGGATAGCACAGCCTCTGGATGGCAACTTTCCTCACATTATTTTATCTAATTGCAACAATAAATTAGGCTAAAGTTATTAGTTCCAATCTCCTCCAAACCACACTGTAAATGACACTATTATCAGAATGGCTACTGAAATTAAATAATAATTAAGTCAGGGCTAGAGAGATGGCTCAGCAGTTAAGAGCATTTACTAGTCTTGCAGAAAACCCAGATTCAACTCCCAACACCCATACAGAGACAACCATCTGTAACTCTAGTTCCTGGTACCCTATTTTGTCTTCTTTGGATATAAGATACACATGTGGTGTGCAGACATATATTTATACAAAACATTCACATATAAAATAAACATAAATTAAAAATAATTGTCTCAAAATTCTGATATAATTCATAATACCACCAATAAGCATTATTTAACTTCTTGGGACTTACTGTTGTCAGTGACAAAAGTCAATGAAGGGCCACCAAGATGTTTAACTAGGTCAAGCTACATGGTCTCAATGGGACAAGCTGAGTTGGATTTCCAGGACCCACATGGTAGAAGGAGAGAACTCACACCTGGAAGTTGCCCTCTGAACTCCACATAAGCACCATGGCGAGCTCATGTGCCCCAAACACACACACACACACACACACACACACACACACACACACACACACACACTCCTGATTTAGTGGACAGTCTGTACATGACATGGCAGTTTCTGAAGGGAGTTGAAAGCGAGGGCTGGCTACCCTGTCCAGCCCAGGGACTTTCATTCCCAGGTCTTTTCCTTAGGTGCCTTTGCCTAGACACCTTAGGGGTAGAAACGCTTGGCCTGCTGTTGACAGTCATCGATTGTTACCAGCCCCAGAGACTGACCTAAAAATGAAAGGGGATTATTGTTAAAGAGGTGACTGAGGCTGAAACAAAGCAAGACTTTTCAAAGTCCAAGTGTAAAGCCCTCAGCCCTTGTTCTTGTAGGTTACATGGAAGACTACTGTACCCATCCTCCTCAACTCTTGACTGAAGAGCTTGGCTGATAGTCTTTCTTTCATAATAAATAACTCAATAAAAACTGAATAATGTTCATACTCAGTTTTTTGTTTTGTTGTTATTGTTTTGTTTTGTTTATTTTGGAGGAGTGAACAATTCTATTTGTTTGTTTTGTTTTGTTTTAATTTTTTATTCATTTTACATGCCAACTACAGATTCCCCCTCTCATTCCTCCTCCCTCTCCCCCCACCACACCTCACCCCCTTGATCCACCCCTCATCCCCTCCTCCAAAAGGGTAAGTCCTCCCATGGGGGGACAGCTAAGCCTGATACATTCAGTTGAGGCAGGACCGTGCCCCTCCCCACTGCATCAAGGGTGAAGAAGATTTCTGACCTTAGGTAACGGGATCCAGAAAGCCAGCTCATGCACCAGGGATAGATCCTGGTCACACTGCAAGGGCTCCTCAAACAGACCCAGCTACACAACTGTCTCCCATATGCAGAGGATCTAGTCTGGTCTGGTTCCACAGCTGTCTGTCTAAAGTTCCTGTGTTCCTATGAGCTTGGTTCAGTTGTCTCTGTAGATTTCTCCATCATAATCTTGACCCACCTTGTTCATATAATTCCTCTTCCCTCACTTCGACTGGGCTCCTCGGGCTCAGCCTGGTGCTTGGTTTCCTTCAGGTAAAAATTAATCATCAATGATAAGTAATCTCATGGGGTTTGAATATAACTCTTTGATGATGAGTAGAAAGATGGACCCTGGCTCCTAGACTGTTGAAAAAGAACAGCTTTCTTGACCAAGGAGAATACAGTGAGTGCATTTAAGGGGATAGCAAAATGATCTCAATAGACTTTAAAAATTACAAGAAGTCAGCACAGAAAGGACAGAAGGTCATGTCAGGCAGGGGAAGAGTATGTATAAGGGATAAGCCATGAATGAGCTGACATGGAAGGAAGCAGCAGAATTCAGTGGCTGTAGCCACATTTGAAAATGTGATGATAAGGAGCAATAAAGACGAGATTGTTCATGTGTTTATTGGTTTCTTATCTATTTGATTTATTTGTTTTGAGACAGGGACTCAGGTAGCCCCAGGTGCCTTTGAATTCACTATGTAGCAAATATGACTTAGAATTGTTGCTTCTTCTGTTTTTGCCTCCAAAGTTCTGGTATTATAGACACACACCAGCACACTCAGCATATGTTCTGCTTAGGAACAAACCCAGGGTTTTGTACAAACTAGAGAAGCACTCTACCAACTGAGCCTCAACCCCAGCACAGACAAGATGATTTTTAAGCTGAGGAAAGTATGTGGAACTCATTGATCGTGGAAGAAGCATAAAGATTTTGAGAAGCCGTGCTCTGGAAACAAGAAACTCTGGGCAGCAGCTCAGTGGGAGTCTAGGGGACTAATGAGACACCACTGCAAACACCCGGGTTTCAAATACTTTCTGTATGGTACAAAGTGAGGCTGAAAGATCCTGATGGCTCTTATCTAGTTATTTAATTATCTAGTGAAAAGTGCTTCCCACTGTCCTAAGAGACTATTCCATAACATTTGCTTCTCACTCCATTTATCACCCACAGCACAGTACACACTCATGTATAGGCAACTGATGTTGATATCTTCTATATCTTTATCAAAATATCTGATAGCAGGTACCAGAGGTACTAGACAAGCCAGCTGTTCTGTTTACAGATTGCCACTTGTGAGGCTTAAAGAGAATGCTAAAGAGGAAGTGGGGGTAAAACTCTGTACAGGCCAATAAGAATAATTAGAACAAATCTATTTTTTTCCAACATTTGAATCTGAAGGCAGGTTTCAGATATAATCCCCCTTGAGGTCCATGCATTATAGTGAAAAAAGGCTTGGATCAATTGCACACAGTCCTACTGACACTGAAAAGTTGTCTTGCCTGGAACTCTTATAGTGGGGTTTGTTCACTGTGTACCTCACTAATTGGAGGCCCATGGAGAAGTTATTTCCACAAAGACAGGCAGCAAAACTGGCCTGTTTCATTTAATGCCTCATATACAGATAAGATATCTGAAGAAAGGGTGATCTGAGGTTTCTAAGCCAAATCAAGGGTGATTTTTTTTTTTTTTTTTTTTTTTTTTGGTTTTTCGAGACAGGGTTTCTCTGTGTAGCTTTGTGCCTTTCCTGGAACTCACTTGGTAGTCCAGGCTGGCCTCGAACTCACAGAGATCCGCCTGGCTCTGCCTCCCGAGTGCTGGGATTAAAGGCGTGCGCCACCACTGCCCGGCAAGGGTGATATTTTAACAACATTTTTATGTTTTTATTCATTCTATGAAAACTTCATATATTATTCTTTGAATTTTTTATAAATAGATACAAGACATTTTGATCAAATATAACTAACCCCACTATCTCCTTCAAACTTAGGATACACCAACTCATCTCCCTCCCAGATTCACATCATTATTATTATGGTTGTTATTGCTATTAATAGCCCCACCCCAACTCTAATTACTGCTGACTACATATGAATGGGTATGGGTGCCATTCACAAGGGCATGAACCACCTATCAATGACCATACTCCTAAAGAATGTCTACTGTCCCTCCCTAGCAACCATCAACTACCAATGGCTCCTCAGCTAAGGTGGATCCTTGAGAGCCCTTCCCTACTCCATGATGAATTTTTTTTATTGGAATAGTGATTTGCAATTTTTGTGCAAGTAACCACAGCTGCTGTTGACTTCATCTGTACAAGAGCCATGCCATACCTAGGTAGCAGCATTGACAGCACTTCTGCCCAATCTCAATCTCATAGATTCTGCTGCCCTAAATCCATAAATTTCCCTAACAATTTGAGTTTTTTTTTTTTTTTGGTTTTTCGAGACAGGGTTTCTCTGTGTAGTTTTGCGCCTTTCCTGGAACTCACTTGGTAGCCCAGGCTGGCCTCGAACTCACAGAGATCCACCTGGCTCTGCCTCCCGAGTGCTGGGATTAAAGGCGTGCGCCACCACCGCCCGGCACAATTTGAGTTTTTATAGTGAGATTTTTAAGATTTCATTTTGTGTGTGTGTGTGTGTGTGTGTGTGTTTGTGTGTGTGTGTGTGTGTGTGTGTGTGTGTGTGTGTGTGTGTGTGTTTTGAGGGAATGAATGACACATATGTGTGGGTCTCTGCAGAGGTCAGAAGGGGACAGCAAATACCCTTGAGCTGGAACTAGACATTGTGACATGCTGATGCTGATGCTTGGACTAGAGCTCAGGTCTTCCGCAAGATACATATTTGTAACCCTGAGCCATATCTCCAAACTATGTAGAGTAGGATAATTAAGAAAGTATAGATGAGAAAATTGTCTGGGAAAATCTTCAACCATCACAGAATCTAGTCGAAATGTCAAGGTCATGATTTCACTTAGAGATTGCACACACAGGTGTTAAAAACATCTTATTTATTTAGTCACTTTATGTTTGTATGAGTCCTGGGGTATAGGAATAAGAAAAATTTTCAAACTTTAAGATTGGAATTTTGTGATGAAAGCAATCCATCTCATCAAGAGCCTACAGAAACTTTAGGGGCTTTGGGTATATTGCTTTCATTTTTAAATGGTTCAATTATAAGACATCTATCCACCTGATGACAAAGAAAAATAACACTTTCTCCTCAGAATAAATAAGAGAACTGATTCTCAGTGTGTACCGAAATCATTTCCCATGCTGTCCAAGCACTGGCTGCTCCACTGAGAAAAACATGAGGCCATCTAATTCTAACAAAGTGGATGGATTAAGTCTGGCCAGAGAATTACCACTTCTGCTATGATCAAGGAAGCAGCAATTCACACTATACTACTCATGTTTTCTTTGAGCAGAAATTTTTCTTTATGTTATAAATGTTAGGCTGAAGAGAGGGGAGTGGAAACAGTTCATTTCCAAGATTAACGGTGTTAACAGTGGGTTACAAAGAACTTTGAAAATATTCTAATATGTTGGAAGGGAAGGAGTTAGGCAAATTTCAGAAACCTTTAGACATTACATCAGGCACAACAGCTTAGCACTTGGAAAATACAGCTTTTCAGATATGGTTGCAGCTATATTTTTACAAGACCAATATAATACATAGAAAAATTGAATACACATCTGGACACACATACACACACCACTCACAAGAAAGCTCATTCCAAGAAAGACCAGTTAGCCTGTAGACAATGCAGTAATTAACACCCTAACAGCTGGAAAAGGGAACAGTTCAAATAAAATTCTATCCCAGACACTTGAGGAATAATTATGCATGAAATAGAAAATCAGTTACTGCAGAGTTCACAGTTACAATCAGCAAAAGATTTGAGACTTTGTTTCCCAAAAGACATAACAAGCAAGAAGCAAATATAAAAGGTGATTAACACCAAAGCAGGCAGTAGAGCTTTGTGAAAGCAAACCTCCACTCTCTAAGAAACATGCAAATCCAAACTCTGGCCCAGTACTAAGTCACTGCTTAGATTCTTGTTGGTTTCAGTATGTGTTATTAGTGTCCATGGATGTTCACAGTACAGGATATGTAAATATATTCCTGACTTTAGTGTGGGTGATTGCTTATTGTTGTATAATACAACCCCAAGCAATAACCTGTAAGTCAAACCTACAGTTTGGCATTCCAGATGCTCCTGGTGGAGTCTCCTCACACTGTCAGCCTACATAGTTCATTCATGAGAAAACAGTATGGTTAGATTTTTTCAGTTCTATACTGCTGTGGAATTTTCTCTTAGCAAGGAATACATATTTTTAATATTATTGTCAATGACCTTCCATTAAAATAAAAACCATATATATTTTAAACAAATTTCAATTTGTAGATCACATTTCCATTATTTTTTTTAAACATAACTAGCATAGGACTTTGTTTTCCATTAATAAAAATTTACAAAACACTCCCACACCTTAGGCTCAGGAAACAATTCAGAAGAGAAAGAGGAAAAAATGTGAGAGCCAGAAGTTCAGGAAGTTTGCTGTAAGATTGTGTCTCCTAGGAATGTCAGAAGTTACACTCATAAATTTTCTGCTTAACATTATTGCTTAAAAATGAGCTGAACATGGACACCAGCGAACATGCCAAAGTGGATGGGGAGAAGTCCATGAGGCACCAGTTCTACACAAAGAACTACAGAGAATTGGGGAAAGCTGGGAGTGGGAGAGGTGGCCTTCTCCAAAGAGCACAACAGTTTGTTGTCTAGTGCCCAACAGTCAGACCTGAAAACGTACAAGTGACATTATAAGGACTGAGCAGGTTATATTTAGATATTTAGGCGTGTGTGTATGTGTGTGTGTGTGTGTGTGTGTGTGTGTGTGTGTGTGTGTATGTGTGTGTGTGTGTGTATCCAATAACAACTAGTAAAAAAAAAAGAAAAGAGGAAATAAATTCATAGTATACAGGGTAGGGATATTTAGGAGGGTTTGGAGGAAGGAAATATTGTAGTTATATTTTAAAATATCTTAGCATCACAGCTTAGAGATTACTCAGTGAAGCTTACACAATGAGTTACTTATTATTTAGTTTCTTCTGCAAACAGCCATAGAACCTTGACTTGCAGGAAGATGTTCTGACAGGTGCAGCTGTGTCTAACATGGCTAAAATAACATGAATAGTGTTCTTAGATTACTCTTTTTTTCCATTTCAATGACAAAAATCACATTGTGTTACAGTTCTTGTATAAATTCTCTGGCTTATTGACATGAAAACTTCTAAGTAAATTCAAGACCATATGTTGACCAGAGACCCTGGTTCTGTTTTGTCTCTGTTATTCACCACAGGTTCAACCTCTAGTGATTTGTCTAGCCTTTCTCAGTGTTTTTAAATTTATTTTTGAGTTAGATAAGAGTCCCCAAAGGAGAGCAAACATTGTTCAAAGTCTGCTAACCAGTAAAAAGAAACTAAAGTATTTCTGATGTACTTGCCTCTTAGATACTTCATTAAGACCTACATAAATCATCTCTATAAAAACTATTTAGGTTCTTCCAAGATTGATCTATTGTCATGGTTGATTTTGGCTGTCAACTTCATCAGACTAAGATGTGCCTAGGAGATTAGTGAGCACACTTCTGAGTATATATGTAATGTTGTTTCCAGAGGCAATTAACCATGAGCATGGCTAGAGTAAGAGAAGACAAAGAGATAGACCTCAAACTCAGTTATTCTCTCTCTCCCCCCCTCACACACACACACATACACACACACGCGCGCACACACACACACACACACACACACACACACACAATCTTCCTCCCTCTCCACTCCCTTCCTCTTTTTCTCTGTCTCCCCACTTCTTATTTCTGCATACAACATGTCACCTGTTCTGTTCCATCTCACCCCCAAACCCATGATCAGAACCTCCGAAATCATGAACAAATTAAGTAATTCTACCTTTCAAGTTGTTCTTTCAAGTATTTTGGCACTCATTGTAATGAAAACAAATTCACTTACTCAATTACAAATGATCTTTCATGAATTCCACCTGATGATATCTCAGTCTGTGTTCCTTTGAGGAAGGTCATCATAACTGAGATTAATGCAAACATGGAGCACTGTGTTGACTCTCTTTGTATATCGTTGAGATGAACCATGGATTGAAAGGGTGATGTCAGATACAAGAAGGTCCAACAGAAGACAGACTGTTACGTGGTAAAATGAAGCCAGAGTTGCTGTGAAATTTCTGTGCAAGTCACAATAGACCCAGGGCCCTGAATCACGCAAGTTTCTCTGTGAAGATATCTCTAAAAATTATGTTCTTCAGATATTGAAATTCATAATGATAACATTTTTTGGTTTTGCCCAATATCATACCTACATCACTGGAACTAATTTTGAAAGTTTTAATTTCATTGAAAAGCCAAAGTGTATTAATGAAATTAAATCAAATTAAATAGACTATATTTGAAGAAGAAATAATAATTCATGAGATCATGAAAACTATAAGGTATGTATACATCCATTTTCTGGCTGGCTTTTTTTGCATGGTGGGAATTGAATTCAGGGTCTCAAACAAGGTAGGCCAGCACTCTACAACTGAGCTGCAGCCCCTGTTCATGGAATTCAGCCTCATAGAGAAGAAATAGTTATTCTCCAATTGAGTTTACATAACACTAATAATAAATAAACACTGGGAGTCAATCAAAAATTAAAGTTTACAGATAAAAATTGTAAATTTGTATGTGATCAAAATTAATGGTGCTACCAACTGAATTATGATTCCAACTTAACAAAGAATGAATCAAAATATATGTAAAGATGAAAAATACTCAGTATTTATTATTGATTAAGATAAAGACAAGCTTGTAGAATGGTGTACATAAAATAATTCAATTAGTCTTCCCAAAGAAAATGAAGAAGATACCTCTGTAAATGAATATAAGAAAATCTTAAGAAGAATTACCTCTAAGGAGGGCATTAACAACAGAAAGGTATGGGTAAAGGAGTCTATTATCTTCCAGCTAATCCCCTCTGTGTACTTGATGCCTTACAGTAAGCACAAGGTGCTTTTTTTTTTAATTAAATAGCATTATTTAAAACTTAGCATGGATCACTTGTGGCCAGGAAATGACAAAGAGATTTTTATGATGCCAGCCATATTCATTGTGAAAGAGTTCACATGTAAACATTAACAGAGCAATAAAGTTAGATATTCTCATCTAACTTTAAGAAATTTTTGAGATTTTTTTCACCCATCTATTAAATGAAGAATCATGAAAAATATAGACAGAAATTCCTGGATAATTCTCTTTACTCTATTAATCTGATATGTCTCATAGCTATAAATAGTAATATAAATTAAATGCTTTATTATATATACAAGTGATTGGAATGACATATGATTGTGTTTTACTTATCTTGATATTTTATGTAAAGGAAACATAATTTCTACTAGTCTTCAGTCTTCATTACTTACATGGTTTAGGTGTGATATGTTTCCTGAACCTCCTTCCTGACTGAAGGACTTCAAGCTTAGATACTGATACTCTCACTTGAACATCCAAATGGAAATCAGTTAGTTCCACGCCCCCTTTGGAAACTGCTTTGGTCATATCCATTACTAAAACAGCCTGCTCGGTGAGCTGGGGGAGGGTGTGTGAATGTGTGAGTGAAATAGTCTTCTCAACACACATGGGAAAGTTTTACAGTGCCATACTCAAAACCAGCTTCAGAACTTCTTATAGCGAGTCCTGTGAGAAAAGGAAAGGCACAGTCCAGGATCAACTATAAGAGTCCTTTAGGTTTTTCCCAAATTCATAAACAATCTGAAATGTAAATGGCCTGCCTTCTTCAGAAACACAAATACGGTATGTTTTACCAAAATCCAATGTATCAGACTTTGCCAGAATAAAGAAAACTAAATGACAAAGCCACTGAATGAAACACATCAGAAATGTTTGAAACACTAAGAAAATTGTGGAGAGATTTGTAGCTCAGAATCTTTTCTATGTTTTTAATCTAGAAAAGGCACTATTCTAAGTGTCCAGCATCAGTTAATTTATGCAATCCATACTCGGTTTTCATAATCAGGTATGATAACCATCCAGACTTTACAGCTGAAGAAACTGAAGCACAGTGATACCAAATGCCAAGATAGTACAAGAAATAACAGGAAAGAAGCTGATATTGAATGGACATCCTGTGCCTAAGAGATCACTAACGCTTTATACAGAGTCTACTTTCTAACAAAGAATGTGGGAAAGGCACATATTTCATATTTCCAGTGGGAGTACTATTTTATACTCTGTAGTTTAGCAAACTTTAGTTTTTATCAATAATAGTGCATGAAATTGAGGCAAAATGGAAAGTTCTAAGTTTTATTGGTCAAAGTCATGTTTACATAACAGTAATTTTTGTAAATCAAGTTGGCAGTATACAGTGAATTTTATGATGAAAATGCAATTCAAGGCATTACCATAAGCTCCAAAAGTCCTGGGCAATTGTCAATAACAGCGCTTTCAGAAACATCCTTAAACTCAATCAGGAGAGGAACAGATACATCATTGCTTAATCATACAATGTTCAGTGCAAAAATAAAGCCTAAATGCAATGTGGTAAGTGGTATCAAACAGCCTCATCATAGTTATGATATTCCGTATAAGATTTCTACTTTATTGAACTTTCAGAAATTTATGTTTCCCAACATATGATCATCTGTTAGGGTTTCCTACGGGTACCTGAACAGAGCTATACTCTCAGTCATCTGTATGTAATTTGATATATGACCACAAATTTACATATAATAAATAATGCCCTTATTCAGTGGGGTTTTAGGTTTTACATTTTGTCTGTATAATTTGTATTACATCACAAAGAATATGACAGTCTTTTTAACATTAGGCTTCCTCCCATGTCTTCTCAGGTTACCTATAGGTTTGATTTGTAAATGGGCCACTGTTTATTAGGTGCTTAGATGTTCATGACACGGTAGCTTGTGGCTGTTATCATTATGTCACTTTGTTACTCGTCTGCTGTGGTTATAGAATGCCTTGACAAAAAGGAACCTAGAGGAGAATGAAGTGTTTTTGAACTCACAGTTCTAGGCATAGAGTCTACCATAGTAGAGGAAGCATGGCAGCAAGAGTGTAAGGCTAGCCTCAATAGTGTTTTATCCACATAAAGAAATCAGGGAGTGAGAGCAGAAAGTGGAGTCAGTCTATGAAGCCTCAAAGCCCGATTTGAGTGCTATGCTTGCTCTAGTTAAGACTCTACCATCTGAAGAGTCTATAACTTTCCCAAATGTTTCAAAGGGACCAAGTGCTCAAATCATGAGCCTGTGGAGAGCATCTCATATTCAAACCACAAACACCACTAAGAGGAATCTTAGGTATATAAATGTCTTTCTTTAAAACTCTGTCTGGTCTGGAGTCAGAGCTCAGCAAGCAAATGGTCTCTGAGCTTAATACCACTATTCACATCTTAGTTTTGAAATTTGAAACAGAGTGATATGTAATTTAATTTTTTAATTAATTTTATTAAATATAAAATGTGCACCATTTTATGTACATGTAGACTAAATAAGTATACTCAAAATATTATGTTGCAGATCTATTTTGATAAAAATTTGCCAGATTTTTAAGAACTAAATCAGATTTTTTTTTTTTACTGTTTGGGCCTAATATGTGTGCAAAACCTTATTCATAGAAACATAATACAGTTCTCTTTACCTATTTTCAGTTAACCAGTCAGAATTTCCAAAATAATCTTACTGGGCCTTTTATTCATCTAACTTCCATAGCATTTTTGCCTCTTGCCTTATTGATGTCACCCTTTACCGCTGTTGGAATCGCATCCCATGTGAACTAATCCTCTCTCCCCAGTTAGTACCTGAGCCTTCTAGTCATGGAATCTATTGGAGGCATTTTTTCCCAGTGAGCAACCCCTAGAAGCCCTCCCAAGGACAAATAATTTGGATAAATTATGGATATGTAGCAGGGAGACTCAGTGGGAAAGAGATACAGGTGACTCAGGGACTGTGCCATTATTTGGTAAGAAATCCATGCATTAGTCTGATATGTAGGAAAAATGTGTCTCTTTATTCATGCACTAATTGTACAAAATAATGAACTTCATTGACTGTCGCATTGGCATCTACTTTTCCTGATAGTAGTCCTCTCTGTTGTCCCTTCTTGCCTCCTCCCTCTTTCAGCCTTCTACAGTCTATTTCTACCTAAATTTCACATAAGAGAGAAAAACTTCAATACTTATATTCATAAGACTGACTTATTTCTTTCAACACAATATGGAACACTTCATGAATCCACTTTTTATTCTAGCACAGAGGCCATGCTGATTTCTGTATCACTTCCATTCTAATGTATATGTACATAGCAAGCAGGCAAGCACATTCTAACAAAGATTGTGAGCACATGCACAAAGATAAGGAAACTATGACAGAACATTATAGTGGATGTAATGTGAAGGAGCACAGAAGTAGGCATGTAGGAAGATGTTTTTCCCTAATCGAGTACCATCATGTATGCTCTGCAACAGGACTAGAGTGCTACTCAACTCCTACTACAGCTGATCATTAGAAGTGGTTACAGAGGAGAGTGTCATAATTCTGATTACCTTGAAGAAATTTACTGTTAACATTTAAGGAAATAAATCTCAGGAAGTACTTCAAGGGACAGAAGATTGGTATAAAACCTACTATATGTGATTGGAAGGCATATTAAACCACTGAACAAAAATAAAGTACAGTAGAGATTGGTAACTGAGAGCTGACTTGTTTCCATTCTACTAGCAAATTTTATATTTAATTTGCCTTTATAAGTAAAGCAACAGTAATGAATGACATATGTATCTCTAATATTTCTCTCCACCAGTTTCACTTTATTCTTACAGAGGCAGTCAAAAGGCATATTAATACTCTAAGCTATACCGTCTAAGGAAATAAGATAACTCAGAAATATCAGGATCCCAAGTGAGCACTATGTGTGGAACAGAAGCAGGTAATGAATGGTTTGAGTAAATAAATAGCCAGTATTCATAAGCAGATTTCATCTCCCAAGACAGAGATTCTGCTAGAAAATATGGTTAAGATCCTCTTAAGCCATTAAATTACCTTGTCTTTGCAAGCCTGATGCCCAGGGCACTCCCAGACCATATGGCAGAAAAATATCTTGTCAAGAATTTCATGGCTGCCATCAATCTGCAGCACTGAGAGGCACAGCTGCCTCGCTGGAGAGGGTCCAGGATATCTCATGACTGCTAGTTCTTTCTGGAGCTAGATGGAAAGGCTGAGGGAGGCCTGGGCCCACAGCTTCGTTTGCGTCTTTCTACAAAGGACAGAGATCACAGTCCACAGCCTGGTGCCCCCCTGCTCCAGTCCTTCTGCTCTGTCTGCCTAGTAGAAATAACAGAAGTGTTACCCAGGGCCATGAAGGCTTCAGGGAGTGACACATGCAGCCTTTGTAGAGACTCCCAGATTCTTTATTGTGATGTTGATTTTAGTGAAGGAGATTAAAGAAGCAGGTAATGGATGGACTGTCTATAGGTCTTTCTCTTTTCTTCTTTATTTCAATCTTCTTGAGAAAAGTTTCCTGATAGGTGTCTGGCTGGCCTAGAACTCACTTTATAGATCACACTGGCCTTAAACTTGGGCCAGTCTTCCTGCCTCTGTGTTCCAAATGCTGGGATTATAGGTGTACGACACCATATCAAGAGGAAAAGTGGGATCACTTTATTTCTTTCCACAGCAGTAGAACTTGATTGGATCTGATAACACTTTTTCCAGAAAGCATCATCTCCTCAGTGAAATTTGGAGAGATTTTTTAGTTAATTAATTTACAATTTCATATGAGTATAATTTATTTTGCTTACATTCATCCCCATCACTTTCTCCTGGCCCTTTCCTTGTTCTACTGAACCTCTTCTTCCAAAAGAGGCTCTTTATGCCTTCAGCCTCGTATATTTAATTGTCTTGTGACTCATCAAATTTAATTAAGGCTGCTTGCATGAGCATGAGTGAGGGGACTATCTATCAGAGCGCGGCAGCTAGCCAGTGGCTACAGCATTGAAGAAGATGTGACACTCTCTCCTGCGGCAGCTCTTAGCGGCCCATAGCACCTCAGGAAGGGGTGGAGCCTCGTAGCTTCCATCTCATGCCTGATGAAAGGTGATGGACCCCCATCTCATGCAGGTCTTGTGTAGGTAACCACAGTTCCTGTGAGTACATGAATACAATTACCAGGAGGAATCTCAATAATCAACCAAAACAAGCAGTTAATCATGTGACATGCCAGGCAATTCATTTGCACCTTCTGATCAATATTCTGTATTTACCCATAAGGGTTGCCTGAAAGTGATGCCACTGGCTTAATTATTATTTGAAAATATGAAATGATCTCATTAAGCCTATCCCTTTCAGGAACATTTTTGATGATGTGTTTGATGTATTTTTCTCTTCTTTTTGTTTATTTGTCTAAATTTTTAGAGGGAAAGGTAGTACTGTCCTTGACTCGTGTGTGTGTGTATGTGTGCGTGTGTGTGTGTGTGTGTGTGTGTGTGTGTGTGTGTGAGTGTGTTATGTGTATGTATGTGTCTGGTGTAGGCATGTATACATTCACATGCATATGTGAATTCATATATATGGAGGACAGAGGTCAATTTTGTGTCTTCTGATGTTTACCAGCTTATTTGTTGAGATGGGGTTTCTCATTGAACCTACAGCTCAATGATTCGGCAGGACTAGCTGATCAACAAGCTCCAGAGATCCTGCTGTCTCCACCTCCCCAGTTCTGTGATTATAGGTATGCACCACCACACTCAACCTTTACATGGCTGTTGGGACTCTGATCTTGGATCCTCCTGCTTGCACACCAGGCACTTTACCCACTGAGCCATCTACCTAACCATGTCCTTGCTTCATTCTTGACTTTAACCTTCTGTGCACTGTTCACAAAGACTGTATATGAGCAGTAAGACATCAGGCAAGAACAACAACAAAATAACAGCAAAGGAATGGCATTTGTCCCTTCATATTTTACTATGATATTCAGGGGGAAGGCAGGTTGGAGAGTTCAAGGATCAAAAGCCTTAAGCTGGAAAAAGACCATGCCTAGAACGGGGATATGGGTAGATCAGGAATGCCATGGAAATACACGAAAGCAATGCATCAAAATTTGTTCTCAGATTCCTGAATGCCTAGCAGAGAGCAGATATGCAGAATGAGTCAATCAATTTAATTTCAGAAGATGATGACCCCTGTCTTCTAAGTTAGCCTGGCCTGCATATGTGAATGTTATAACTAAGTGACATTATGACCATCACCTCTGGTTTTGGAGAAAACTCTGGTTTTGGAAAAAACTTTGCAATTAGTGTGTGTGTGTGTGTGTGTGTGTGTGTGTGTGTGTGTGTGTGTGTGTGCAATATGAGTTTAAAAATTACTTTCTACCATTATGCTGTTCTCATAAATCTTATTTTCAGACAATGAAAAAAAAACTGTTTACTACTTTTTTTAATTCTTGCTTTAGGAACATAAATTTGTATCCAGCAAGGATTGTAACATGTTACAAATCAGGCTGAGAACTCTAACCTTGATAACATCAGACACAGCATAATAATAGGTAGACTGTTTCTGGATTAGCTCTTCCTTTGTTGGGCTTAGCTGATGCATTATTTTATTCTTATATTTTACTGGTTCAGAACATACAGGCAGAAATTTAAATGTAACAAAGATTTGTTTAATAAATGATTGAATAATCAGAAACATTTTAAGAAAGAAAGTTAAAAATTTCACCCATTTGGTATCACAGGTAGGAAATGAGTAAACAATGTTCTTTAAACTTGGAAGCAACTATTCTTCCTCAGGAAAAAACAAGATGTGTCAGTTAAGCTACCTCTTGTTTGGAGACAAATACATTACACAAAATTGTGTATAACAAATTCTATTACACTTGAAACTTTAACATGGAAAGATCACAGAACACAATTGTAAAGACAGGGTTTAGGGGGAGATAGGGGAGGGCATAGATGACATAATTATATTATAATCTCAAAAAAACATTAAAAACAAACAATATCCCTGTGGTTGGTTATCAGTGTTTCTGTTGTTTTTTTTTTCTGACTTCAATTTTCTATGTTTTTTTTTTTTTATCAGATTTCTTAAGCATGGTGTTACTGATACCAAAGAACTGGAAAACATATAATGAAAACTAAAATACTACAGTGGTTTACCTTGAAAGTTGACTTGATGGAATTTAGACTCACCAGGGAAACAAGTATCGGGGCACACATGTTTGTGAAGGAATGTCTTGATTAGGTTCACCAAGGTGGGAAGACCCACCTCAATGTGGGTGAGACCACCCCACAGACTGCAATCTTCTAACGACTCAAAGGACAAAATAAGATAAGCCCAGTATTTACCTCTTTCTGCTTCGAGGATATTTACACAATGTGACCAGTTCCCTGATATTTATGCCACCATGCCTTCCTGCTATGGTGGACTGTATTCTCAAAACTTACACCACAATAAGTTCATTTGTCGTGAAGCTGTTTTCCTCAGATATTTCATCATGAGAAGACAGTATTGAATATGGATGCCATTCTAGCAGAATATTTCATATATGCAGTCGGATAAGAAAATGAATTATGGGCCGGGCGGTGGTGGCGCACGCCTTTAATCCCAGCACTCGGGAGGCAGAACCAGGCGGATCTCTGTGAGTTCAAGGCCAGCCTGAGCTACAGAGTGAGTTCCAGGAAAGGCGCAAAGCTACACAGAGAAACCCTGTTTCGAAAAACCAAAAAAAAAAAAAAAAAAAAAAAAAAAAGAAAATGAATTATGCCCTTTTGAGGCCCAGCTCTTCCTTCATTGTTTCCTTTTATCCTCCCCTTTTCGTTTACGAGAAGGAGAGATAAAACCACACAGTTCAGTGCAAAGAGGAGATGCCAACGCTTGTGCAAAGTGCTATCAAGGATCATATGGACAAGAGTGAAAATGTCCTGAGTGCTGTAACCAGACAGCACAGTTGGCTGCCACTCTGGTGTTGGCTCTGTCCTCCAGCCCATGTGTATTATGGGTTTATCCTGCTTGTTTTTTTGCCAACTAGACACAAACTGAAGTTATTTTGGAAGAGGGACTCTCAACTGAGAAATTGACTCCATAAGATTGGCCTTTAGGCAAATTTGCTGGTCCTTTCCTTGATTAATGGTTGATATGGGAGGGCCCAGCCCACGGTGGGCTATGCCATCTCTGGGCAGGTAGTCCTGCATTATATAAGAAATCATAATGATCAGACAGTAAGCAGCATTCTCCTATGCTTGAGTTTCTACCCTGACTTCCTTCCAAGACAGACTGTAAAATACAAGTGGGAGTTAAATTAATCCTTTCCTCCAAATGTTGTGTCATAGTGTTTTATCCTAGCAACAGAAATTTTAACTAAGACAGACAGTTCAACAAATCTAACTATGTGAATGTTACATCAACAAATAAAAAATACATGGGTGAAATCCCTGACTGTGGAAATACTATTGATGATGTGACCTCAAGAAGATTGTTTTTATGTTGCTGGGCATTTTTATATGTGAAATTGTAAACAGTGAATATGATTTCTATCTCAAGTATTATAAAGCTGTAAGTAGAAGACACAAGTCTGTAACCCCTATCTACCAGACTGAGATACCAGATGACCTAGTGCTGCTGTCAATACCAGTTAGTATATCCTGAGTCCTGTTTTCTTATGTCAAAAAAATGAGGATTCACATTCAAAGCCTTACATTTCATAGATCACATTCATTAACGAGTAAGTGTCCATTAGTCTTTCTTGAAGTGGAAACGGATTTTTATTTTGATTCTTGAATGCACTGCTTCATAAAACATGTCCACTCAAAGATGGACTGTGACCCTGAGTAACTTTTTTCCAATGCTTTATTCTTAAGTGATCATTACAGAGTAATGATCTTACAGAGTAAGAAGTCAGGAACAAACAAAGGCAAGGAGTAAACAAATGAATGATAACCTTTCAGCTCAAGTCCCCAAACTCCTTCCATGTGGATTCATAATCCTCCATCCAAGGTGACCCTCCTAAGGTTTCATTTGTTACAATACTTTTTTTTTTTATTTTAACTGTTAATCACAGCAGTTTGGAATGTCTCCAAAAGGGAACATCTAACACATTTGTGCCTATGCTTCCAATGAAATGACAACATCTGAGATTTTCTTTCTAGAGTTCAAAATGTTTATCTCACTATGAGTCATAATGGTCAGACTGTGTGATGCCATTATGGGCTGAAATTTTTGCTTTTGTTACACTCAACTGTTCTTTATTTCCATTTTATAGATTTAATGTTCCCTGTGAGACTCTCACCCCCTGAAGAAAGGCAGGAGGTAAACCTGACTTGTCTTTGAAGTGTGAATGTTCATTCTTTCCATCCAGGTTCTTACATAAGGACGAACTTATGAGTAACGCAAAGATGGATTAAGAATATTGCCTTCTAACTGCAGAAGCAGTCAAGTAATGAGTGAACTTTCATAACTCCAATCTATAAGACCCGATGGTCATAAACTGACTTCTGGTTGCACAGTGTCTTCTGCACACCCCCTCATACACACAAATACCTTCACTCACTAACACACACATAAATGTCAGTGCCAAGGTCAGTCTAGTCACTCCCTTAAAGTTAAAAGCAAAATAAGATGTGTGTTTCTTTACACACTCCTTACAGCAACCCCCACCTTCCTCCCACACACATCAGAGCTCTTCCTTACAAGTTTGTGAAGAAATAAGCCAATCACTTTCTGGACTCTAAAGTGTGAGGCACATATAGCTTTTTTTTAACCCTCTTCCGATATTTTTCATTCCAAAGGAGGCAAAAAGATTAGGGAAGAAAGTGCTTTGACAATTAAAGGGACTTGGCAACCTGTAAACTTTTAATAAAAGACCTGATAATTATAGAAGACAGTTTCATCACGAACTGTATGTAATAGTTTTCTAAATGCCCTAAAAATCCAGTGGATAGAAAACATTACGATAATTTTCTATTGGAAAGCAAATAATGGGACAGTTAGTTAACACATAGGTGTGTATTCATACTCTAGGACAAGTTAGTAAGATTTTACCTTTTCTAGCATGAAAATCAACATCCCAGCCTTATCTTCTTGTGTGGTCTTTTTTCCTTAAGTTTTCAGCACTTGAAAAATGTGAAGTGGTTTCACAATTTATCTTCCAAATGTGATAACAGAACACATATAAAATGACAACATATATATATATATGTAATATGTCAATAAAATTCACAATTATCAAGTATAGTTTACTTCTCATTTCTTCATTTTTTGCATGTAATGAAACTGATGTTCTTAATTTAGTTTTCCATCATATTTAAAGTGATAAATTATAATTGTTTATTAAAAGGTGTTTTCTCATTTACATACACATTGTAGGAGAGTTAAAACTGACCAATTCAAAATCTCTCATCTATCATAAACCCTTTTGAGGTGATAACATTGAAAAGTTATGCTCTTAAGCAATTTTCCAGTATGAAATACATTGTTACTTATGCAATCACCGTATTCGTTAGTAGGTGGTTTGAATTTATTCCTGTCTAGCTAAAACTCTGTGCTAACATTGTAAACTCACTTCTCCCCACCCCTTCCTGTTAATAGCCACTGTTCTATTGTGTGCTAACTTGACATTTTAGATTCTACATATGATTAATATACCATGGCATTTGTGTCTATCTTTTTTTACATAGCTTAATGTCCTAGGTTGAAGATCACACTGTCAGAATTTCTTTGTTTTAATAGTATTCCATTGTGTATACTACTACATTTTCCTTAGTTGCTCTTCCATTCATAGACATTTACTTAGGTAATTTTGGCTTTTGTGACTAATATCATAATGGACAAGAATGCAAAGAAAGTTCTTTGATATTCAGATTTCATTTAATTTCATGAACTGATACCCATAATAGAAATTTCTGGATCATATAATAGTTTTGCATTTAGATTTTCCATAATGGCTATACTAAATTACATTCCTACCAACATTGCACAAGTACTCTTTTTAAAATTTTTTCTTAAGATTTTAATTCTTTTTTATGTATTTATGTGGGGGTTTATGCCACATGAGCACAGTGCTCATGGGGGCCAGAAGAGAACATCAGATCTCCTGTAGTCAGAGTTACAGACTGTTGTGAGGCCACCTAATATGGATGCTCAGAACTGAACCCAGGTCCTGTGGAAGAGCATCCAGTGCTCTTATCCACTAAGCCATCTCTCCAGGCCCAGGATTCCTTTTTGCCACATTCTCACCAACACTTCTTATTACTTGTATTTTTCAAAATAGCCATCATAAGAGGCGGTTGTGATTGAAATTGCCTTGTGAATCAGACATGCTGGGCATGTTTTTGTCTTTTATTGGACACATGCATGTTTCTCTGAGGTAGTAATGCACGTTCACTTCTTTTTCCATTCATAAAATTGTTGTCAAGTTGTTTGGGGCCCCTGTTGATTCTGAACATTATCCTCATATCAGACACATGTCTCCAGAATATTGCTTCCTGTGCTGAGAGCAGTCTTTTCACTCTGCTGGCTGTTTCCTTTACTGTGTAGAAGTGAATACGTCTTAATGTTGTTTATGTATTTTATTGACTTTTGCTTCTGTTCTGTGTAAAGATACCTGATTATTTCTTTCTTTAGCTCCTTTTTTTCTTTTTAAGAAATTTTTAATTCATTTTACATACCAACCACAGATCCCTCTCTCAGCCCTTCTCCTGCTCCCCCCACAGCTTTCCCACCCATAACCCACCCCCCATACCCTTCTCCAAAAAAGGTAAGGCCTCCCATGCGGAGTCAGCAAAGCCTGATACATTCAGTTGAGGCAGGTCCAAGGCCCTCCCCCTGCATCAAGGGTGTGCAAGATGTCCCACCATAGGTAGTGGGCTCCAAAAAGCCAGCTCATGAACGAGGGATAGATGCTGATCCCACTGTTAGGGGCCCCTTAAATAGACCAAGCTACACAACTGTCTGGTTTATGCAAAGGGCCTAGTCCAGTCCCATGCAGGCTCCATAGCTGTTGGTCTAAAGTTTATGAGTTCCCACAAGCTTGGTTTGGTTGTCTTTGTAGATTTCTCCATCATGATCTTGATGCCCCTTGCTCATAGAATCCATCTTCCCTCTCTTCAAATGGACTCCTGGAGCTCGGGCTGGTGCTTGTCTGTGGATCTTTGCATCTGCTTCCATCAGTTACTGTATGAAGGCTCTATGATGACAAGTTAGGGTATTCACCAATCTGATTACCATTGTAAGCCAGCTCAGGCACCCTCTCCACTATTGCTAGTAGTCTAAGCTGGGGTCATCCTTGTGGATTTCTGGGAACTTCCCTAGTACCTGGTTTCTCCCTGTATCCATGATGTCTCCCTCTATCATGGTATCTCTTCATTGCTCTCCCATTCTGACCCTGCTCATCCATCCCATTTCCTTATGTTCTCATCCCACATCCCCTACTCTCTTATTGCCCCCCTTCCCCTAGTTTACTCAGAAGATCTAATAGCTGGTAAACACCTTCAGTAATGTGGTGGGATACAAGATTAACTCAAAAAATCAGTAGCTCTCCTATATACAAATGATAAATGGGCCAAGAAAGAAATCAGAGAAACATCATCCTTTACAATAGCCACAAAAAATATAAAATATCTTGGGGCAACTCAACTAAGCAAGTGAAAGACCTGTATGACAAGAACTTTAAGTTTTTGAAGAGAGAAATTGAAGATATCAGAAAATGAAAAGATCTCCCACGATAATGGATAAGTAGAACCAACATAATAAAAATGGCAATCTTACCAAAAGCAACCTATATATTCAGTACAATCCCCCTCAAAATCCCGAAACAATTCTTCATAGACCTCAAAAGAACAATACTCAACTTCATATGGAAAAACAAAAAAACTCAAGATAGCTAAAACAATCCTGTACAATAAGGCAACTTCTGGAGTCATCACCATCCCTGACCTCAAGCTCTCCGATAGAACTATAATAATAAACAGGTTGGTATTGGCATAAAAACTGACATGTGGACCAATATCTGATTACTTTTATGCCCATGTATTTTGATTCAGAATTTCAATTAATGGGAATTTGTCTTGTCTGTATACTACAGAAATATGGCAAGATTTCAGGAGAATGGATCAGCGGAAAGATGTAGAGAGAATCAGACAAGAAAGGAGCTAAGTAAGAGAGCAGAAAAGAAGCTGTATATAGAGAGAACTGACTCAGAAGAAAAAAGTGTATAGACTGAAGAGTTTTGTGTATGTAGATTTATTAGTGAATCCCTCAGATTAATCCACCACTAATAGAGTGTCTTCTGGAACTCTGGGTGAAGGCTATCGAGGGGCAGGACCCAATAGCTTTCATTCCTTATAGTTTGTTAATTTCATCTCTGTTCCCTGAGTAATTAACCTTCAAGCCATGGGTCACCTTTGTTCTCTTACTTACACATTCTGCTTTAAACAAAAAGTAAAAGTGGAAAGAGCACACACGCAAAGCACCGAGCTGAAAGGAGAGGAAGTATTTCTGGGAGTCGGATGCAGCACTTTCTAGCTTTGAAAGAAGCCATGATACTCATGTGAAATCACGCCCCCCACCCCCTCATCCCGGTCCAGGTCCTTCTGCCTTTCCTGGGTTGATGAAAGTTTCTTGGAAGTTTTGTAAAGCAGATCAGACCCAGACGAGCAGCTAAGGGAGGAATTTCCTGGCTTGTATTTCAAGGTGAGCACTGCTCTACAAAATGTAACAATATATGCACAAGAAAAGGTAGCTTTGGAATAAAGTGTTTGTCACAGATGAACACTCTAGATAATGCACTATATGAACATAATCGGTGAATGTCAAGGAAGGGCACTAATAATATGAAGCCTTTCATTCCTTAACTATAATCAACAAACTGAGTTCAAGCTCATAGCAATTTTCAAAATGCTGTCATGAGAAAAATGACCAAGAGAAAACTAAGAGTTACAAATCTGTTTGGAGATACTAACACCAAGTGTGTGGGGGTAGATGACTGAACTGGTAAAGTAATTGATGTGAGATCATGAGGACAAGCCTTCAATCTCTACAATCCACTTAAAAAACAGGTATGGCCCCACAAGCACATACAGACCTAGCATGGTGGGGCTTGGAAACAGCAAGGTTTCTGGGGCTTTGCTCACTGCCAGCATAGGTTCAGTGAGAGACCTTATCTCAAAGGAATAAGGCAGAGAGTGCTAGATATGACAATGGATGTCCTCTCAATTCTCTGCATGTATCCACACAGGCACATGCATCTGCACACACACTTGTACACACAATACACACACACACACACACACACACACACACACACACACACACACATGCAAGAGTAAACTAAAATAAAGTACAAAGAAACGTATACCAAATCATTTGTCAGAGTTGGTAGGATTGGATCACAATTCTAGCTGTATTTCCTAATGCCTTGTGAAAATAGTTTTCAATGAAAACTCTTAATAGAAAAATATTTTTTAGAAGAAAGATGTTTTATTTCAGTTTTCACACTGAGAAGAGCAAGATCACCTTACAAGGACCTTTGCTGGTCAAGAGTTCAATAATTTTCGATCAATAGGACAACATAACCTCACCTGTTACTCTGTGCCTGATGAGTGAACTGAAGAAACTCTTCCAGAGTTTCACCAAAACCCACAGTCTGCTGCTCTGATCTACACTGTCAACTACACAGTAAGATTCATTGGTCCAAATGCTCCTTCAAGCCTCCTCAGGCCTGTAGGGACTCTAGCCTTCTCTCTTCAGGTGTCCTCAACTCAGAACAAAAAGAAGTTGTCTGTTGTGTCTTCTCTTGATTTCCACCCCTGTTCACAGCCTTCCTGGTAGCTTCAGGTTAGTGACCTCTTAATAGAAAATATCCTGTTGATATTCTGCATTTGGTGATACATGGCTCTCCTCAATTGCCACTTTTGTTTTCCTTTGGGATTTTGAGCTCATTCACAATGTTCATTTAAAGACTTGTTGTGTAACAAGTCTATTCCTTGGGAATCCTGGGGCAAGTTTCTGCCACATTTTTTTTTTAAAACTCATGTGAATGCATTATGCTTCGGTTCATTGAGTGTGACTTGTACTTTGTTTAAGCAGCATGTTTTAATATGATAAATATGACAACTCTACAATCAGAGGTCAGCCTTCCCCAGAAGTTAGTGCTATTCATGATGGGTTGTTGCTGGCTTGTTAGTGGCTTTCCTTAACTTTTGTTTCAATTTCATTATCATTTGAGAAATGTATATATAGATGTGTGTTTTGATCAAATCCACACCATCTCTCCTTTCCAACGCCTCCTCTATATCCACCACTTTCCCTCCAAACATCATATGTGCACTCTCTCCACCATCTGTTTTTAAACTTATTTAGTCTATTTAGTGGACACCTACAACATAAAAAAAAGTGTTTTCTGAACACAACAGGACTAGTGCATACAAAAAATCTTAACACCTGTGACTGCATGCATGCATTTGCATAATATCAATCCAGCCTATATCCTGGCATGGATGGTGGAGGAGCTCCTGAAATGCCACTCTTGGATGAGAAACTATGGCAGCTGGCAGCTCCTGGGAGTGACAGAATCAGTTCTTGATCAGGGTGTGCTTCTTAAAAAGTTGTATGTGCTCCCAACAGATGACCATGTCCCTTATGTCTTGGTTCTTTAGTCCTTCATGGAAATGACCACTGATGTCTATATCCACTTGTTTCATGGTTAAGTATATTGAGGGAAACTTCCTTAAAGTCCTGGAAGCAAATGAAAAAGAAAAAAATGTGTAACCAGGTTTTGCAGCTGGGCCGTGTGCTGGGACATTCTTTGCACTTAGATGAGTCATTTACAACTTGCTTAACTTTCACATCTTGCTTGCACAGAGTTAAAAGGAGATTAAATCTTGCAATCTTCTCAGCACTTTATGATGTTTGTAAAATTTTGCACATGTATATGTTCTTTGTTTCTCTAGTATACATATGAAATCTGAATCCTCAGTGTAGGCACTTTCCTAGGCCCTCACCATTCTGACATTCCGGTTTTCTTCTTCCATGGAATTTTCTCCCTGGGGTAATGCTACCAGTGCCTACTGTTATGACCTTGGAAGCGGCCATCAGATGCCCAAAGAGGCTCTAAATACAGAAGTACTCTGAGCCATGCTTAACTCAGGTAATCCTGTTCACAGTCCTCTAGGAAATGTGTGGCAAAAGTTTTCCTGGAGAGATGCTATGCATGTCTACTCATCCTAGATAGGGAGCCCAAGACAAATCAAAGCACAGATAACACCAAAGTCAACTTAGTGGTCCAATGAGTTTTATTAAGCTCACTTACAGGAATATGGGTGAGATGATAATTATAAGAACAGAAATGACTCAAAGACAGCTGCATCACCAAAGCCCATTCCAGGATGGGGAACAGTTTACAAATGCTTGGAACCTGGAATACACTGAACAGCCTTCAGAAGGCTCAACAAGTGACTCGGTTGGTCTAAACCTCTTCAAGATCTTCTCTGAAGCTTAGCTTGTAAAGCTATGGGACACGGGAATGAATGGGATCCGTCTGCTGTGGAGGCAGAAAAACTGAGTAATATAACTACCCATCTCTCCTTAAGGCAAAGGCATCAAAGCCAGAGACAGTTACAAGGGAAACCAGTTCCTGATGGACTGGTTTATCAGAGCCATTAGGAACACTTGGTTATCTCCATCTGAAGTCCCTATAAACATCCACGAATGGTAAAACAACAGAGGAGGGTCAACTCCTACTGAGGGAAATAGGGAAAAGAGAATCTGTGTTTGAACCCAAGTTCACTGGGCCAAATAGAATTACATTCACTGAGGAGGTAAAGTAAAGAATAATCCAGTGGGGAGCTCAAGAATGGTAAGGAGCTCTAGTGGGTTTGCTGAACCTGTTGGTGGAGTAGGATCTTTATAAAGTAGAAAAGGCTTTGGCTGATCTCAGTGACTTAGATCAGCATGTAAAGAGTTAGTAAAGTGAGAAAGAAACCTATAGGATATAGGGGGAGGAAGATAAGCAGTTTATACATAGGCTTGTATAGAAATGGTCCTCATAGGCTCGTATATTTGAATGCGTAGTCACTACTTGAGAAGGATCGGGAGGTGTGGCCTGTTGGAGTAGATGTGATCTTGTTAAAGCAAGTGTATCACTGAGTATGGGCTTTTAGGTTTCAAGAGTCTAAGCCAGGCCCAGTGTCTCTCTCTTCCTCCTGCCTGCATATCAAGATGTAGGACTCTCAGCTTCTTCTCCAGCACCGTGTCTGCCTACATGCTGCCATGATCCCTGCCATGATGATAATGGACTAAAGCTCTGAAACTGAAAGCAAGACTCCATTGAAATATTTTCTTTTATAAGTTGCCTTGGTCATGGTGTCTCTTCACAGCAGTAAGACACTGACCAAGACAGTACTTCTGCCTACCTTACAGCTCTACCAGAGCAGTGTAAATTGAAAGAAAAAAAATACAAAATGTATACTACACTGATGGAATAGGACATTCCCAGGAACCATAAGGTTATTTAAATTGAAATCCTCCCTGTGAGTTGTTAGTTCTGGTAAGACACTATTGCTGTAGACAATTCTTTGACTGTAGGATGGGGAGAATTTAAGCTGTTTGGTCAAGAACTGTCACCAAAATTCTTGCTTTGCTATTGATTCTGAATGCTAAAATTCTAACATGCCAAGCAGTATGTATTTGCTTGTGCATTAGTAGATCATCTATCATTGGGTAAGACCGACAGCCATTCGATCGAACTGTGTATGTGTATGGATGGGTGTTTGTCTGAATGTATGTCTGTGTACCATATGCATACAGTGAGTGGCCACAGAGGCCAGAAGAGGGTGATGGATCCCTGGAACCCAAGTCACAGGAAGGTAGTTAGATAAGCTGTGGGTGCTGGGAATTGAACCCCCAGGTCCTCTGGAAGAGCAGCCAGAACTCTTAACCACTGTGCCATCTCCTCAGCATCTGTGATTGGATACATTTAAATGGGCATTTCTCTTTTCAGTGACATTTTCCAACACTTTAAAGGCTTGTACCATCCTCCTTCATTATGTACGAACTAAGTACATAACTAACTCAGCTAGCACCTTATTCCTCCCCGCAACAATGCCCTTCAAGCAAAGAAAAAAACAAAAACAAAAAAAAACATGAACTGTTGTTGATTTCCTTGAAGACCTTGACCATTTAGATAGAATTGAGCTCCTTTTTGAAAATTTGCATTTGTCAAGGACATTTACTTCATAGTGACTATAAAGTATCAGTATACAATTTATTTTTATGGTGATTTTATTTTTGAGAAGTCCATACATGAACATTGCATCTATATACTACTCCGGCCTCTCCCTTCAACTCCTCCGAGTTTCCTTGAAAATTTATGAGTGAACTGTATTTATTTGTTTTTGTTTTTATTTGGTCTTTTTCAAGACAGGGTTTCTCTGTGTGGGTATGGCTGTCCTGGAACTCACTTTGTAGATCAGGCTGGCATCAAACTGATCTGCCTGCCTCTGCTTACCGAGTACTGGGATTAAAGGTGTGTGCCACCACCATCGAGCAAAGGGACTGATTTTAAATTATATTTAGTGTGTTTCTGTATGTGTGTGTGCTTGCACAGAGGATATATTTGTGTGGGTGCACATACCATTGTGTATATGTATGTATGTAGAAGTCAGAGGGCAACTTTGAAGAATCAGTCTGGGAATAGTACAGAAAGTGCCTTTACCAACAAAGCTATCTCATAGGCCCAAATTGAAATGTTTTTGATGGAAAATTTTCAAGGAAAGCATCACCGACTACCCATAAAACAATGAAATTAATGAGCTAAATAAGCATCTGGGTAGACAGGAAGTCTAGCTATCGAGAGCATGAGCACAGATCTTTTTTTGCAATATCAAACACATCAATTTCTAGTTTAATTACCTGGAGTAAACGATCTAATTTTATGTCTTCACATCTTTCTGTCTTTGAAATAATTATAACATTTATATAGTTCTTGGAGCCAGGCACTGATTTAAGTATTTTACATATATTAACTTACTTAATTCTCACATCAATCCTATGCCAGAGATGCTGAGAAAAGTGAACCAAGAAAATGTTGTTAATAAATAGCTTGACCATAGCTACGAAGGTATCAATAATATTGGAATCCTACCTACAATGTTGCTTATCTCCTCTGCACTCTGCAACAGCTATTAATGGATGGTATTCATCTTTTAAAACATTTTGACTTTTGCTTTTAATTGTGTGTATGTCTGTGAGAACATGTGCATGTGGAGTTCAGAAGAGGGAGTTGCATATACAAAAGCTATAGTTGCTGGAGTTTCTGAGCCTTATGACCTGGATGCTTGGAACTGGAGTCCCGTCCTCTGCAAGGGCAGTGAGTTATCTTAACAGGTGAGCCCCAATACCCATCATTTATAATTATTTTGAGGATTAGATAACATGTTGAAAGCACAAGAAGGGAAGGACATTGTGTCCAAAAGCACAGACTCTTAATATTGCATAATGATAGACATCCAGTGTCCAGTGGACCCTCAACCCATACTGATTTCACACAATAGATCTGTCTATTAGATCAGGTATTGATAAACCTTTGTTTTCTATAACATCAAAATACTGAAGGTTGTATTTTTGCCATCATATTCCCTCTAACTATTGAACTCTGCCCTTGTGTAAGAACTGTTCTTCTATAGCAATAATAAAAATGGAATGTATTTGCTAGTAATGATAACACAAATTTAGTTGAGTCATAGCCAAACTCTTTCCCCTTTCCCTCCCTCCTTCCCTTACTTCTATCCACTGTGTGTGTGTCCGTTTGTCTGTGTGTGTACTCTCTAATGCAACAATATAATGGAAAAAATACTAAGACCACATGAGATTTATTTCTATAATGCAAGATTAGCCTAATATATGAATTTAATGAATTCAGTAAATCATATCAATTTAATAAAAATCAAAAGTCAGAGGATCATTTCCAAAGAGGCTGAAAATGCATTCAACAACAAATATTCAATACTTTTCCATAATCATAGCTTGCTTGTCTTTTGAATGATAATGGCCCCCAGAGGCTAATGCATTTGAATGCTTTGTCCTGAATTGGGGAGGACTAGGAGGTGTGTGGCCTTGTGGGAGGAGATGTGTCACTGGGAATAGGCTTTGAGGTTTCAAAAGCCTATGCTAGGCCCAATGCATCTCTCTCTCTCTCTCTCTCTCTCTCTCTCTCTCTCTCTCCTCTCTCTCTCTCTCTCTCTCTCTCTCTCTCTCTCTCTCTCTCTCTCTCTCTCTCTCTCTCTCTCTCTTTGCTTAATGCCTGTGGGTTAGGTCTTAGAGCTCTCAGCTACTGCTTCCTGCCATGAAGATCATAGATTAACCCTCTAAAACTGTAAGCAAGTCCCCACTTAAATACTTCCTTCTGAGAGTTGTCTTGGCCATGGTGTCTCTTCACAGAAATGGGAAGTTGGCACTAGGGGGAAGGGAACTGATGTGACAAGCCTGTTGTTGAAGGAATATGGAAGATTGTTCGTAGTTGAACACTTTAAATGGAGCTTAACGGGCCATCCTCCTGGGTACATGGAAGGCAGTAGTGCAGAAAGCAATGTGAACTGTGGGGGTCTAGCTCAAGAATTTTCAGGGGCGAAGAATATTAGCAGCCAGCATGAAGACCATTCTTGTGATATTTTGACTAGAAATATAGCTGCATTTTGCACTTGTTCTAAAAATCTGCCTGAGGCTAAATTGAAAAGCTTTGAATTAATGTTATTAGCAGAGGAGATTTCAAAGACAGCTTAGAATTGACTCTGTCACATGGCTATTAGTGATCACTCCTCTGCAGAACTACAATGAATAAGAGCAAGCAGGGCAAAGAAATACAAAATGTACAATTTGAGGAGAAAAGGAGAATGTAATGTTGGAGCCAAGTCCTGTGCTTAAGCAGACAAGAAGCTTAAAGACAGGCCTAATGTAGAATGGAATAAAGGGAATGCTGCCCTTAGGACAATCCTCAACCCAGGTCATCCTGCAACCTGTGAAAGAAAAGCGTGTGAGGGATTTCCTAGACCTAAACAGTGGAAAGCTTTTATACAAATGTAATTCAACTAGGGAGCCAGACTACAGCTCCCAACAAGCAGAACATGGCAGCTTGGCCAATGTGGTTCTGGCTTTGAATTCAAGAAGGAAAGAGGTGATAGAATCTTTCTCCATGGTTAAGGAAAACTGCTAAGACCAGGCATATGACAGGGAAATCCCTGCATGGAGGCCCACAGAGGCCATTGCTTGAAGCTGTAGAGGTGAAGCCTGGATTGCATTGGAGACTAAAAGATGATGAAGATTTCAGAAAAAAATGGAATGCCTGCCAAGGAGAGCTGAAGACTGCATATGGAACCAACCCAAGAGAGAGAAGTATGTTGCAGTCAACAAATTTGGAAGGAGTGGGAGATCAGAATAGTGCTTTTACATCAGACAAGGAGATGAAGAATTTAGTGTTTTCCCTTTTTGGTCTTGCTTTGATCCAGTGTTTCCTCTCTATTCTCCTTCTCCTCCCTTTTGGGATAGTAATGTACATTCTGTACCATTGTGTGCTGAGAGTATGTAATTTGATTTTACAGTAGTTTACAAGAGATTGCTTTGAGTCATATAAGAGGGCTTTAAAACAGTGTTGAGACTGTGAAAGACTATAGAGCCCTTTAAAATCACATCGAATGCATTTTGCATTTTGATATAGCTACAAGCCTATGGGGGTCAGAAGTGGAATGTGGTGGTTGAATGAGAATGACCCCTATAGGCTCATATATTTGAGTGCTTGGTTCCCCCACAGTTAGTGGAACTGTTTGGGAAAGATTAGTAGGTGTAGTCTTACTGGAAGAAGTGTGGTCTTATTGGAGGAGATGTGTCACAAAGAGTGAACTCTGAGGTTTCAAAAACCCATGCCAGGCATAGTGTCTCAGCACCACGCCTATCTGCTTCCGACTGTAATGATCATGGACCAACCCTCTAAAACTCTAAGCAAGGCCCCAATTAAATGCTTTACTTTATAAGAGTTGACTTGGTCGTGGTGTTTCTTCACAGAATCTACCTACTGCTGGGAAAGACATGAGTCAGACAGATACCACTTTCGTCTTTAATCTGCTCCTCCCTGTTGGTTATGCCCTGTGTTTCTCAGACCCTAGAGCAAGGACACTGGTCTAGAAGCAGATGATCTCACTGTGCCATGCTTTTGATGCTAAGGCTCTGCTTTCTCTCATCACTCTGTCTCTTCAGTCACAGGGTTTACAAACAACAACTGAGTCAAACTTATCCTTAGCTGCAAATGATTCAGTGCATTTATCCATTTATTAACACAGTCATCTCTTTTCCCCAGTACTTAAAGGTATTGCTTCATTATATTTTCATTTTTAATGTTTCAGTCAAGAATCTGCTATGAAAAATTATCACTATCTTCTCTTGAATTTGTTTGCTGCTCTATTCATAAAAGCTGGCAGTTGGAAACAACCTAGATGTCTGTCACTGGATGAATGCATAAAAAACTGTGGTACATGTACATATTAAAACATTACTCAGCTGTTAAAGAGAGATAGTAGCAAGTAAACGGGTGGAACTAGAAAAACATCATCCTGAATGAGTTAACTCAGACCCAGAAAGACAAATATGGTATGCATTTGCTTACATATAGATGTTAGCTGTTAAGTCATTGATAAGCAAGCTACAATCTATATAACAAGAGAGGTTAGGTAAATAGTAAGGGACTTGTGGGGAGGTATGTATCTCCCCAGGAAAGGGAATAGAATAGATGTGGGTGGACAAGGTGGTTAGAATTGAATGGGAGGATCAAATAGGGAGGGCTAGGGAAATGGAGGGTGAGGGAGAGATTACAGAGAAGGGCAGGTAAAACTAAGGGCCATTTGTGGGGTCATATGGAAATCTAATACAGTAGAAGCTTCCTAACATATTTACATATGTGAAGGCAATCTAAATTAGATCACCAAATAATGAGGGTGACAGATCCCCAACTGGACATCTCTCATCACCAAATGAAGTTTCTAGCTCTAAGAACAACGGGTTACATCTAATCAAGTTGTTGGCCAGAACAATCCCGTCGGAACCCGTAAACAAACCAGGTTATTACCAAGGCTATTGGTGACACTCCGCAGACTTACTACCCTATTGCTGAAGACAACACCTACACAACTCATTGAACACAGAGAAGTTGAGCTGGTGCCTACATAGAGCCTTCTATAGTGTTAACAGTTCTGGAAGGTACTCTGCATGCTACCAAAGGAGAAAGGTAAACACCAAGCCAGCAACAAACTCTTCAATATATAAGAGTGACTTGCCTGTAAGATATACTGGTGCAATAGTGGCACAAACTGATGGGAGTAACCAATCAATATGTTATTTGAGTTAAGGCCTACTCCATGAGCTAGTACCTATATACCTAACACTGCTTGGGTGGCCAAGAACCTGAGACTAGATAGTCCAGAGACCTAAGGGAAAACCATATACTACTGTTATGCTAAAATAACATAGCAAAAAAAACCTCCAAATAATATTCTGCTGCACTCAGTTCTATGCCTTGCTCAACCATCAGCAGAGAAGCTTCTCACAGCAGATGGGAACAAGTACAGAGACCCACAGCCAGATAATATGCAGAGAATCAGAGACCTTAGAACACTCAGGCCCAAAAGGAGTGTATCCATCAAATTCCTCCCCTTGGGGCTCAGGGAAGGAGATCAAAAGAATGTAAGAGTCAGAGAGGATGGGAGATACTAAAAAATCAAGGCCTTCTGGACACAACAAGGCTGGTGTACATGAACTCACAGAGACTGCAGCAACGTGCACAGGACCTACACAGGTCTATACCAGTTGGGGCAGTACAGCTGAAAGAAGAAGTAGACACCCAGCCCTGAGCTAGAAGCTATCTAAAATGATAGCCACTTGAAAATTAAAATTTAGTTTCCTCCAAGGTAGTCTCACTGAAGAAAAAAACCACTCTTTTTTTTTTTTTTTTTTTTTTTGGCTTTTCGAGACAGGGTTTCTCTCTGCGCCTTTCCTGGATCTCGCTCTGTAGACCAGGCTGGCCCCGAACTCACAAAGATCCACCTGCCTCTGCCTCCTGAGTGCTGGAATTAAAGGCGTGTGCCACCACCGCCCGGCAACAAACCACTCTTAAGGGTAGGCTCCATGCCCAGCAGTAGATGGCCAACACAAAATGAACTCAACAGCATTTTTGGAGGTTACTTGACTCATAATGTTGAGAAAGTACATTTTATTTTTAACCTTATAGGTCCTTCACATATATATATTATGGCTTTTGTTTTTGTGTTTTTATGGGATTCCTGTGTGTGTGAATGTATTGGTCTCTGCATCTATATGTTGTTTTTTCTTTGCCTTTTTTTTTCTCGTTTGGTTGCTTAAACATTCTTATCTGTGTGTTTTTATCGTGTTCCTTAGATGCCTGTCTCTCCTTTTTAAGGAGAGACAGAAAAGGTTTTGACTGAATGGGAAGGGAAGCAGAGAGAAACTGGGAAGAGTAGGAGAAGGGGAAACTACAATCAGAATATATTGCATGAAAAATATTTTCAATAACTTAAAAATTGTATTTTCTATTCAGTAAGAATATAAGGCATACCTACTACTGGATGCTTATAAAATTGTTTTTAAAATATTCTTATTTCCTTTATAACTGTTTTTTCTAACACATTGATTCTGCTAAAGATGTATTAAATACTTCATAATGCTTATGTAGTTAACTGTTCCTTCTTGTAATTGTGTCAAGTTGCTTTATGTATTTTTGTTCTATCGTTTTGTGCATTCAAATTCATGAAAGGAAGGTAAGTACGTCCATGTGTATCACATCATATATTATACTACACATTTTGTAATTTATGTTTGCTTCCCTGTTTCTCTTTCTGAGTACTATAGAGATATTAAGATAGGATAGTCCATTTCAGAGGTAGAAGAGTTTCAGAAATTAGAAAAATTATAATGAATTGTTTGCCTTGTGTAGCCATTAAAAAAATCAGTTTTCTGGTTTTTGTCTAGTCACTTCATTAAGTAAGAAAAGACCCACTATTATACCAAGTCAGCATAAGAGTTGCTCAGGAAAGTGAGATGTGTAGCTGGGTCACTGGCTGCACTACTTGCCTGCTTTAGTGGTTTACAGAGGTAGAGAGGTAGGCATAGGGATGAGGGCCGGAAGGCACAACAACAGAAAACTGAATGTCCCACTTCTACCCACCCACACTAGAGGGAGGGATCAGTCTACCTGCCCTCCTTGGATTCAGGGTAAGCAGCATTTGATTCAGGAAGGAGCCTGCATGCTTTTATAAACAGCAGCTTTCAGACTTATGACTTCTGCCAAGTGCTCAGCAGCTCCTGCTGCTTCACCTACCTCAGAACCTGAGACAGCAATGTCCAGAGGAAAGAATTGACCTTCAGAATAATCCTACAGACTTCAGAGCACAGGATCTGAAATCAGACAGCAGACACAGGATCCTGGCCCCACTGCTTACAAACTTTCCCCTTGAGTGGTTCATTAATTCCTCTGAAAAAATATTCTTATTCATAAAAATATGCAATGATGTGTGCTTTAATTGATATTATGAAAATTGACATAGATTGTTTCTTTTGAGTTCTTTCTACAATGACTGCTCTTGGCAAAAAAAAATATCAATAAATATTAGTGACTCCTACTACAGAACAAATAAACAGTGGCGTCAAGCCTGACCATAAGCATGAGCTTTCCTTCAGTGAAGGTATTAACTAGCCTTACTCCGTAGACTCCCTCGAGTGCAGCCTCCGAGTCCCTGCACCTGTCAGCTACCAACAATGCCTCACACCTTTCACAGATCCATCTCCACCTTGTATGGTGACTTCCTTATAAGCATTTCTATCTAAGAGATGCTTTTATACCTTTTTTTTGTAGCCTAGTAATAAAAAATGTCAGTTTATTTAAACAGAAACAATTAAAAGTGAATGTCATTCAGGCAAAAGCAGCTTCGATGGAAACTTCATTATTCTTATTCCAAGAAAACGTCCTGTGCTTGCCTGCTTAGATCAGGAAGTTACAAGTTGCTGATAAGGTAAAATATGCTTGAATACTGAATAAGGCATTATAGGTTTTAGTGGAGCACCATTGTCCCTGCTTATACACTTGTGTACCTATTAGTAAGCCCAGCTATAAAAGAAAAGGAAATCTCTGCTTACCTAAATGAAGGTGCAAGTGAGGCTAATTCCATTCCTAAGGAGGCTGTAAATTCAGATCGAAGTCTGTGATGCAGATTAAAGTGAGGTGTGTTGAGGCAGATGCTCCTGAGTGCCATGATCTAAACAGAAAGTTCCAACCTTGGCAACTGGACATTAGGCAACTGTATTAGTTTTGACAAACAAGCTTTGCTATACATTATAGGGGGTTAACAATATCTGTGGACTACATTTACACAGTGACAGTTGCGGCTTCCTAAATTAAGGCACCCAAAAGGTCTTCTGATATTTTCATTTGTACCCTTGGGCAGGCACAGGGAGATTACTTCTTCTTTAGAAGGGCTAGTATAAATAGGGGTGCTCTAAGGCAAAGACAGCTTTGACTTGACTTTGATTATTTATATTTAAATTATACCTTGGTTACTCCCTCATGCACAGCAACCATTTCAGTACTATGCTTAAAATATATTCATTAAAATTTTTGCTCTAATTTGGCACATTCCTCATTAAGTTCAAATTTCATTTTACTTAAAAATGTGGCACAAATTTTTGTTCAGTTGCACACCTGACTTCTGAAATTAAACCAAAATGTTCTCCCTAGCATGATTAAATGTTTGTTTTCATTAGCACTTACTTTTTTATGTGACACAAATGGTGTGTTCCCAAATTTATAAGGTATATTTGCATTTTCAGAGCTATTGATATAACACCCTTTTTTCAGCTCAATGTTATTTTGTCTCTTTTGCCTTATATGTAGATCCTGCATAAAATCAGGAATGTTGTTTCAATCCAACATGAAGAGGATTCTGAAAAACACTAAAAGTAGAAATAAAAATTGCAAACTTTACATTGGCTGCCCTTCTTAAACAACACAAGCTAGAATGGTTTTCTACACTGTTGTCACAAAAGAGCATCCTGAATGTCATTGTCTGTAAATATCAGTCACTGTGAATTGTGTTTAGTAAACTATAATAGAGATTTTTCAAACATATTTAAGTAAAGTATAATTACATCACTTCCCTCCTTCCCCTTCTTCCTCCAATCACTCCCTTCCCTCCACCCCCTTATAAATAAATTTATAGCCTCTTTTTCTTTGGTGATTATTGGTTTGATTTTGATTTTTGAGGGGTATATGTGTGTGTGTGTGTGTGTGTGTGTGTGTGTGTGTGTGTGTGTGTGTGTGTGATTTCAGGGCTGATCACTTTGTGTAGAATAACCAGTTAGAAGATTCATCCCCAGGAGGACCTAATCCTCATTCTCTTGGCAGTGATTAGTTGCCTATGCTCTTTGTCCAGTTTTTTATGTATATTAAAATAATTCAATAGCTGTTGCACCCACTTCAATTTCATACATTCTTTGTGGTCAGAAAGGTCCATTTTGCTTAGAAGTTAGTCTCAATTCCAGAATAATTGAGAGGTCCTCTGCAAGTGATAGTTGAGATAAATCATGATGACCTGACAGGCTCCTACAATCTCCCCTGTGAAACTCATGAAATTCAGTTACAAAGGAAAATACATAGTTTCTGAAAATGGTTCTAAGGAGCTACAAGTGTGAATGAAAACTCCTGAAAAGAAGCTGTGCCTGCAGAGACTGACTACCTGATTAAAATCTTAGTACTGTGAAGAGACTGGAATGTCGCAGGTCCTTGGGTTCAGTTCTGGGGAGAGCTTGGAATGTTGCAGGTCCTTGAGCTAATTCTAGCTCTTAGGAACAGCCATCCTTGCCTATCTTGTCAGAACTAGCATCCTATAACAGATAAAAACTGTTTGGAGTTTATTAACTTAACAGATGACTAACTTCTACCAACCCAAAAGCTCAGCTATACTGTCTTGGACCTATAGTAAAGCTCTGCACATCTCTCTGTACCTGTCTCTCTGATGTACCTACCAATGTATTTTAAACATGCCTTGGTTCATGACTTTCTTTGTTCTGTAAAACTATAAAACATTCCTGAAGATGCTTCCACATTAGAACGTGGAATTTGGAGTAACTTAAATCTGTGTTCCCTGGCCATAGTTACTCAAAGCAGTTCCAGAATAAACTATTACTTATTACCTTTAAGATGAGAGCTGTGGATTTTGTATCAACACAACAAAAGGAAAAACTTAAATTAAAAAAGCATATTAAAGTCAAGGCTTGATTAGACAAAGCATCTTGAAAAATAGAGACGTCAAGAAATAATGGAAAATAATAGAACATGCAGTTGGCCCTTAGTAGAGCCAAGCAATTATGTGCCTGAATGAACAAAGAAATCCCAGCCAGGCTCAGATATCACCCCAGGGAGAAGGTTCCAGTTCTAGAAGACCTGGTACCCTCTTATGGACTCTGGGAGCTCTTGCACTCTTCCAGGCTGACTTATATGCACTATTTAAAATAAACTAAAGATCTTTAAAACAGAATGGAACTGATACAAGTGGATATCTTTAGACCAGTGGAAAAGCTGAATGCCTAAAGGAACATCTACACCTCTATAGCCAACTGATTTTTTTATATGGATGTCAAACCAATCAATATTAATAGAATATTATCTTCAAAAAATGGTGCAGGAATTATCAAAAGAAAAAAATGAAGATCTATCACATTTACAAACTTTATTAAAAAACAAGAGCTGAAAGTAAAAAAAAAACTTTCAGGAGAAATCATGGATAAGTCCTCATGACTGGATATGGCAATGGGATTTTTAATATGACAGCAGAAGCTTGGGCTGAGAAAGGAAGACAGCACATATGAGCCACTGCATATTCAAGATCTGTTTTGAACTACCAAGAAGGCAGAAAGGCAACCAGAGAATGGGAGAAAATACTTGCAACTAATAGGCTTATTTTATATAATGTGTAGACAACTATAGTAACTCCACAAGAGAAACAACACCATTTTCAAAATGAACAAAATGTTTTTATTCACTAATATAAAAAAATGGCTACAAATATAAGAAAAATTCATTGCACCATCAGTCATCAAGGAAATGCAAATCGAAAGCATGTGTTATGCCACTTTACACCTATGTAGAGGCCATGGTGACAATTTTAAAGGAAGTAAGCAGAACATCTTAGTGAGATGTAAAACAATTCACACATCAGACAATAGTTGTCCCTCTACTAAAACAGTTAAACATCGAATTACCATATGAACCAAGAGTTTATTATTGGGTAGAAGAAATGGAATCTTACACCCACATAAAACTTGAACCTGTGCATCTTCACAGCATCATTATTCAGAACAGTCCTAAAGGAAACAGCTCACATACCTACCAATGCACTGATCCATAAATCAACAGCAGTATGTAGGTACCTACCACAGATAAAGAATTAAGTACCAGCCGGGCGGTGGTGGCGCACGCCTTTAATCCCAGCACTCGGGAGGCAGAGCCAGGCGGATCTCTGTGAGTTCGAGGCCAGCCTGGGCTACCAAGTGAGTCCCAGGAAAGGCGCAAAGCTACACAGAGAAACCCTGTCTCGAAAAACCAAAAAAAAAAAAAAAAAGAATTAAGTACCATACATATTACAACAAAAACTTAGGGGGGAAAAGGTATACTAAATTAAAGAAGCTGCACCCAAGCATCAATATGTCATATCAGTTTATTTTCTGAAATGCACAGGGTAAATATTTTAAGACTCAGAAAACCAATGGCAGATGTCTGGGTTAGAAGAGAGAGAATGTGGAATGCTAATGTGGTATAGCTTCAATAAAAACATGATGCTTGAGCCACAGTACAATTGATGTGGTCACTTTATGATAGTTACTTTTATTTTTAATTTATTTCCGGAGCTGAGGACCAAACCCAGGGCCTTGCGCTTGTTAGGCAAGGGCTCTACCACTGAGCTAAATCTCCAACCCCTACTTTTATTTTGTAATAGTTACTATTGTTATGTGAATTTTATCTTCATTGATTTTTATATAACCTTTATTAATTTTCTTCTTTTAGAGTTTCCTGCATGCATACAATGCATTCTGTTTACTCTCACTCCACCTTTTTCTGTCTCCCTCCCACCCAGGCACCTCCCTGCTCACAATCCCTCTCTCACACTTACCATCTTTGTGTTTTGCCTTCTGATCCATTGACTTTCTGATCAGGGCAGTCTGAACGATGTTTTTTTAACTATCCATTGGAAGCTAGTGGGTTCATCCATGGGTACACAAATGAAAATAATTATAGCACTCTCTCTCCAATAATACACTAGTAGCCAATAGTGCATCAGGGTGAGGTGTGGTTCTGCAAGTCCCTTTTTGCTTGACTGATAATAGACACACTGTTGTGCGTACTGTGTTCAGGCAACCATGTGCTGTGAGATTATGATTACAAAAGTTGTGTCTTGCCTATGACAAAGAAAGAAAATTAGGATGGAAAGTATATAAATGATTTCTTAAAGGTAGAGACTGAAAATGAAAACTAAAGCAGAGTTTCTTTTTTAATTATGTATATATATAGATATATATATACCTTACAAGGGGTGTTTGCACACCCTTGCAGTTGTGATACAAAGGCAATTACACAGAGCAAAAGAGCAAAAGACACAGTTAGGACTTTCTTTCTTTTTTAATTTTTTATTCACTTTACATACCAAACCCAGATCCCCCTCTATCCCTCCTCTCACTTCCCTCGCCCACAGCTTCCTTTTCCCGACTCACCCTTCATCCCCTTCTCCAAAAGGGTAAGGCCTCCCATGGGGAGTCAGCAAAGCCTGGTACATTCAGTTGAGGTAGGACCAAGCCCCTTCCCCCCCCCCCCCCCCCCCCCCCCCCCCCCCCGCATCAAGAGTGAGCAAGGCATTCCACCACAGGTAATGGTTTCCAGAAAGCCAGCTCATGCACCTGGGAGAGATCCTGATCCCACTGCCAAGGGTCCTTCAAATAGAGCAAGCTACACAACTGTTTCCTATGTGTAGAGGACCTAGTCAGGTCCCATGCAGGTACCACAGCTGTTGGTCTCCAAGGAGGACCCTAAAAGGGATGCATGGATCACCTTGGAAAGGGGAAACAGATGAGATTTCCATGAGTAAACTGGGGATGAGAGGGGCAACAGAGGGTAGAGGATGAGGGATGAGAACATGAGGGAACAGGATGGTCGAGCTGGGGGAGGGACAAAGAGGGAGAGCAATAAAAGAGATATCTTGATAGAGGGAGACATTATGGTGTAAGGAAGAAACTGGGTGCTAAGTAAATGCCCAGGAATCCATGAGGACGACCCCAGATTAGACTACTAGCAATAGTGGAGAGGGTGCCTGAACTGGCCTACTCCAGTAATCAGATCGATGAATGCCTTAACTCTCATCATAGAGCCTTCATCCACAAAATGATGGAAGCAGATGCAGAAGTCCACAGCCAAGCACCAGGCTGAGGTCCAGGAGTCCAGTTGAAGAGAGGCAAGAGGGATTATATGAGCAAGGGGGATCAAGATAATGATGTGGAAATCTACAGAGACAATTGAACCAAGCTCATAGGAACTCACCAACTTTAGACAGTTAGGACTTTCAACCTTCCTTTGCAGTAATTCTCCTGTGATAGAACACTCCTGAGTGAAGTGGAGAAGGCTCTGAATAACATCCTTGCTTTCTTTTGGGTCTCCTAGAAAGAGTAGTCATTAATCTTAGTTAAATGTAATTTTTGCAAAGCCTGGTACATTCAGTTGAGGCAGGACCAAGCCCTTGCCCCATGTATCAAGGGTGAGCAAGGTGTCCCATCATAGGTAATGGGTTCTAGAAAGCCAGCTCATGCACCAGAAATAGATTCTGATCCCACTGCCAGGGGCCCCTCAAACAGACCAAGCTACACAACTGTCTCCTGTATGCAGAGGGCCTAGTCCAGTCCCATGGAGGTTCCACAGCTGTTGGTTTAAAATTCGTGAATTCCTACGAGCTTGGTTGAGTTGTCTCTGCAGATTTACCCATCATGATCTTTGCTGACTCCCCATGGGAGGCCTTACCCTTTTGGAGGAAGGAATGAGGGGTGTGTTGGGAAGGAGGCTGGGGGGAGCGGGAGGAGGATCTGTAGTTGGTATATAAAATGAATAATTTTATTAAATAAATAAACGTAATTTTTGCCAGCCTGTAATGTTAACTTAAGTTCTCAGAAAACTTAAGTTAAAACAAAAGCTACACCTCTGATGAGCATTTCTTAAGGCTCATTAATTCAGTAATTGTGAGGAGTTGGGATTCATAGGTCCAAATATGTTGGACTATCTTATGCCCCCACAAATGCCCATTTATTGGCCGCCTCTGTGTGTGAACTATTATCCTTGTGACTTGTAAGTGTTTTGGGGGTATATAAGCTGAAATTGTCATCAGATAGGAGGTGAGGCCTGCAGTAGAGAACTCATGCTTTGCTGCAAACTCTTACCTAACCTATCCACCAATGCCTAAAAAAAAGTGTTCTCAGTTTCTCTGTTCTATTACAGCGGTTCTCAACCTGTGGGTCGCAATCTCTTTGTGGGGGGTCACAATTCAAATATGCTGAAGGTCAGATATTTACACTACAATTCGTAACAGTAGCAAAACTACAGTTATGCAGTAGCAACGAAATAATTTTATGGTTGGGGGGTCACTACAACATGAAGAACTGTAATAAAATGTTGTAGCATTAGGAAGGTTGAGAACCACTGCTATAAAAACCTCATGAAATTGTTACTGCATTGGAACATGATATTTAGGGCAATCTAAATCTGTATTCCTGGGCCATGGCTATCGGGTTTTGGCTCCTGAATAAAAAATCTATTGTCTTTGAGGTAAGAAATGTGCTCTCTATGCTGTCACAAATTATGAAAATTCAGATGTTGCAGATAGGTGGAACTCTGTCACATTTGAAAGTTGGAGATCCTCACTGTCAGAGACAATACTGTAGAGATAAAGTTAAAGGAGTCAGTTATGATGATTCCTTGTTGATGTCTGCAGACTACCTCCCATTGGTGGAGATGGCTTAGTAAAGCAGAGTAATGAACAGTAATGTGATCCCATCTATATCAAGATCGCTAAGAACTGATAAAGCTACCCAAGTCATGTAAATGCCTACCACTGCCAAAACTGGGAAAGTCCCTCCCCTTTAAAATTCATTCCTTAAAGTTTTCATGCATATATACATTGTATTATGATCCTATTCACCACTGTACCCCACCTCAACTCTTGCTGAACCCTTTACCAAATGCCCCTTTCAACTTCATGTTCTCTTCATATTTTTTCATATCTCATTGTATTCAATTAGTGATATCAATGTGTGTTTGGGGCCATCCATGTACACTGGAATCCTCCCTATGGCCCTATCCCCAAAGAAAACGACTATCCACTCTAGCCACAACTGACTAAAAACTCTTCAGCTAGGGATAGAAATTTGTAGCATTCTGGAATGTTGACTGGCTTGGTCTTGTGCAGGTAACCACAGCTGTTGTTCATTTATGAGGACACCAGCCATGGCATGTCCAGAAGACATTACACAGCACTCTTTGCCATCCTCCAGATCTTACATTCTGTCCACCTGCTCTCCCACAATGCCATCAGCTTTGTGAATTGGTTTTGACATAGATGCCCCCTTAAGGGATGCACAGTCAGTTGTGAACTCTGATATTACTTCTAAACAAGGCTGTTTACAATCCTCACAACAGCAAGAAAAATCACAGTTGCATCACCCAGCACCTCTGGTATGCCAATCCTCTTCAACCCCTAGTGCTACATATAGCATTGCTAAAGTATCCAAAATCTTCTCTGAGCAACTTACATGCCCACTGCCAGTGCCTGGACTTTCCCATCTGATGATTTAAATTTTGCAATGTAGAAAGCAACGTTGTAGCTCCTGTCTCAACTACTGGTTTTCCACTCACTGCCCAATGATACCTCTATTCCCAACTCATCTTTTCAACATTATTGAAATCTAATCTCTTCTAAGTTTCCATGAGAGGCCTAAACAACTTCTTTTACTAACACTTTTGAAAATACTCTGACTTTGATTTTGTGTGCTAACCAATTTGAGTAACATTTACTCATCAAGATAGTAAGAATATTCTCAGAGACTCGTACAGTTATTTTATCAACAGAGATTTTAACAAAAGAACAAAATGTGCTGGTTGACAAATACATACAGATTGATTCAATTATCAGAAAAAAAGATACCTCCCCTCTATTACACACTCAGATTTTATTAGCCATTGTAGTTTTAGTTAAATGTATAACCCATATAAGAAAATCTATACATTAAGTATATTCACTATTTAATTAGACTGCTTTTTCATTCTAATCCATGGCATAAATGTCATAGTTTCATATTTAATAACTCAATTTATTTTCTATGCATGCACATACATAATCTCAATAATAAATTTGATGAATGCTACAAAGTATAAGTATTTCTAATTAGTTTGATCAAAGATCTTGTAGTCAGTGCTGAGTAATGGAAATTGTGCCAATAAAAATTCTATAGCTCCTGACAGGGGGAAAAATGGCCATACATTGATTCCACCCTCCCAGCCTTCCAGAGAAACATTTATGTGCGGCATATTTATAACAGCACCTAAATGTATATATAGTCACCATTTATAATATCCCTAGAGGCCCTGCAGCAGCAAGCAGCAGGACAGCAAGCTCTTTCTGCCGGTTTTCAAATCGTTCCTGCCATCTTTAGCCTGGTCTATTGTAACTTTTAACTCTAGTACTCTTTGGGAAGACCACAAGGGCAAACAAAGAAATGGTGTGACCATAAAGAGATCCCAAATGGTCCTCCAGTGTCACTGCTGCATCCAGGGAGGGTTTGATGTGCGAATGAAAATAGATCGCCCTTCCTGAAATCGCGACTCCAAACGGTGAATGTTTACTGGAGAGAAGAACTAAACTAAATAAAACCTGTGGGAAATCAGTGGGAAATGAGTTAAATTCATATGTCTAGGGATAGATAAGGCTATAACTGATTTCTTCAGAGTATCAGAGATTAGGAATCAAAGGAATTATAGAGAGGCTCACAGGACCAGAGGCAAGCGAAATGCAGCATAGCTAATGCTGATGATTTCTCTTAGAGACTCATGATCCAAGACACTTCAAGGAAATAAGTTTTGGGAAAACCTAAGGTTTCCACAGCCATGCAGCCAAATAAGATTTCAAGTCCTTCTTTTAGGTGTCATGTGAATTTAATCAAGATTATATTTTTGTCAAATCTTAGTTTTTGTCATCTAGAAAACATGTCAAAAACAAATTTCGAAGCACAGGAGAAATGCTCCGTGAATGAGCATATCTTTCTTATGTTTATTTACTCATTTTACATTCAGTGAGCATGAATTAACATAACTCAGGCATTAACATATTCAAAGTTGTTCCTTCTTACAAGAAGTTTGTAGTCTTATAAATGAGTGGGGGGGCAGGCTTATGAAGATATGGCTGGTCAGTTAAGAGCACTGGCCGCTCTTCCCAAAGACTCAAGTTTGATTTTAAGCATCCTGATGGCAGCTGAAAACTGTCTAACTCCAGTTCAAGGGGAACTGATGGCCTCTTCTAGCCTCCACAAGCACCATACATGTGTTTCACAGGCTTACATGCAGGCAAAACACCCATACATATAAAAATAATAAAAGTATTTTAGAAATCACAATTACAAAGTGACTCTTCTCATATGTTTCATTAAAGGAAAACATAGGGTGGTATACAAGGGATCTTTCTGGGTTTCTATTAAAAGTTTTTTTTTTTAAAGGAAGTGACATTTAAGATGGAATAAGATGCATAAATAAGATAGAGAAAGAGAAAATTTTTGCAGAGGAGGAAAGAAATGCCTGTGATAAATCTGAGAATTTGAATAGGTTTGGCAGGTGCTAGGAATATGAGGCGGGTCAGGATGAATGGTGCATGGGAAGTGCAGGTGTGATATGATGAAGTAAGCAAAAATGTAAGCAAATTGTGCTGCTATTTCTTGCATATCTTGCATGATTGTATAATTGCACATAAAATTAGCTTTTACCCTCAGCATAGTGGGAAGAATCTATGATAAATTCACAGAGAACTGGCAATACCATGCTTTTATTTAAAGAAGTTTATTGTGGAAATCATGTAGATAATCATAAAAGTACAAACAGGGATCCAGGGAAAATTTGATGTGAGACTTGATGACAGCTTGAAATAGGATTATACAAGATGTAGAACTAAAGAGTTTCAAAAGAAGCTTGACAGTATTTGTACCTGATTTTATACTGGACCTGCCACTGGAAGAAGTGGAAATAGCCATTGAGACATTTCATACCTTTTATTATTCTGGAACCTAAGAAATGGGTCACACCAAGAAGGAAATATCACAAAGAGTGACAGTTTTTGCAGCTCATTTCTGAGTAGCAAGTCTTGAGGCATGCCCACAGGCTGGTGGGTACAAAAGTACAGAAGTCAGAAAAAAGAGAGAAAGGAAAAGTTACCAAGAGAGAAGAAACCCCACAAAGTCTTTAAACAGAAAGAATGAATGGGATTCTAAGCACAGGACACTGTTTCCATTTATTTAACTGAATAAGAAAGTTCCAGGTACAAAGAACAGAGAGAGGAAGAGACAGGACATTCAGTAGAATGAAGATGGATAAATCCTGAATGAGCAGAGTGTGAAAAGCAGAGGAAGGGTTTGAAGTGGGAAAACATATGAGAGAAGGTATGGGTGAACAGAAAAACTAGCAAGTTGGAGAAACAAATGCCATTTCCAAGCAACATTCAGAAATTACTTCATCTCATTTTTGGATATAAATTTAAGTAGAGACCAGGTTCTATGTGTTCAATTGATTTGGACTTTCCCAATACATTTTCTCCAATGGAACTAAGGATAATGACAATTGTACAATAATTGTGGTGGATCATAGAATCTAATCTAGCTGTAGAATTCAACAAAAACTTGAAGGGAATAATAGAATAAAAAGTCTAGACTCTAACTTAGCTAGATAATTCAATGAGGACATTGAATTATTAGGATAGTGGAATAAGTAGGAAGAAATAGTAGGATAAAAAAATATACAAATCTCAATACAGACAAGAGAATGATATAGTGGAAGATACACACACAGTTACATGCTGGGAAATTGGGAGATGATGATCAGATTTCAGAACTTGTATTACCTGGTGATGGTATAATAAAAAATGTGACCATGAGAATAGAGTAGAGGAAATATTGTTCATGTAATAAGATGTATAATTATATGGATAGGACAAAAGGAATTCTAAAAGTAACAGTACACAAAGAACACTGAAACCCCAGAGGCTTTTTAGTAGATAAGAAAGATATCAATTTCAACTAAATCTCTAGGGAAAGACATTGGCTACTTCACATAGCCTGGGAAATATATGACCTAAAGCATTTGATGTTTGTCTATTCTTTGGTCACTTGAAGCATAAAAATCTACAAATTAAGTGTGATCTAATTGCTTCTTTGAAACCAAGTACCTCTATTTATTTCATGTTTGATCCCCAGGGAAGTAAAGTGTTGCCCAAGGTTGCATCACAAATTTATAGGAATTTTAGACTTTAAACTTAGTCCAGTTTTCCTTCCATACTATCAAATTCCAGAAGTATTTTCCAGTTCTACAGTGTAAATATTTAGGGTTTTCAAAAAAGGCCAATAAATAATGTCTGTCTTTTACTTCCCTTCTTTCTTCCTTTCTTTCATTTTTTCTACCCTCCCTTCCTTCCTTCTTTTTTCTTTTTTTCTCTTGTATATGTGTATGGTATATCTGTGTGATTATATACCTGTTACATCTCTCTCTCTCTCTCTCTCTCTCTCTCTCTCTCTCTCTCTCTCTCTCTCTCTCTCTGTGTGTGTGTGTGTGTGTGTGTGTGTGTGTGTGTGTGTGTCTTATAGAATATTATTTTAAGGTGTGTTACTTTTATTTATGTTGCATTTGTTTAACTCTGTGAAGCTGTGTTATTGTGCCTGTCTAAAACATCTGATGGTCTAATAAAGAACTGAACAGCCAATAGTAAGGCAGGAGAAAGGATAGGCTGGCAGGCAGAGAGGATAAATACAAAGAGAAATCTAGTAGAAAGAGGAAGTAGCCAGAGATGGAGAAGGATCCAACTACACAGAAAGCCACGAGTAAGAGTAAGATTTACAGAAGTAAGAAAACAGGAAAAACCCAGAGGCAAATGTACATAGGATAATTTAAGTTAAGGAAAGCTGGCATAAAATAAGCTAATCTAAGGCTGGATATTTACAATTAAGAATAAGCCTCTGTGTATGATTTATTTAGGAGCTTTGTGGCAGGCCCCCAAGAGAGTAAAAACAATAACAACAATGTGTGTGTGTGTGTGTGTGTGTGTGTGTGTGTGTGTGTGTGTGTGTGTATGTGAAAACAGAGGTCAGTGTTTGATGGCAAGTGTCTTCCTCAATCACTCTTCACTTATATATTGAGGCAAAATTACTCACTTGAATGCAGGGCTTTTTGATTTGATTGGTTTAGCTAGCCATCCTACCATCTACTAGGATAATAAGTAGTTCACAAGGCCTTCCTGACATTTAACATGGATGTTGGAAATCCAAACTCTGGTCCTCACTCATGAATAATAACTACTTTACTCACCTACACATTTCTACAGCTGTCCGGCTCCAGTTCTGAATAAGTTACAGATAAGAAAAACAATCAGTACATTACTTATAAGACCTAGATTTTAGAAGTTCAATCCCAAAACATGTGAGCAGAAAAGGAGTCAGAAAGATTCTAAGAGCCAGAGGACCAGGAAATCTGCTGAAATTTTGTCTTCTAGAACTGATAAGGAAGTTTCTCCCACGATACTTCAACAATATGGCTGCCTACACATGACCCAAACAAAAATACCAATAGACATGCTAATGTGGAAAGGAGGAAGCTCATGGAGCTCTATCCCTAGAAAAGAACTGTAGACAAGGAAGGGCGACTCACAGTAAGACAATCACTCTTCCTCATGGATGAGCCCTCTACTCCTAATTAGTTATCTAAAGCTAAGTGATCAATTCTGAAATCATATACATACAAGCAACACAGAGTACACTCAGCAGATTGTACTTAAACATGTACACACACACACACACACACACACACACACACACACACACACACACAATAAGGCCATGAATTTGAAAGAAGTAAGAGTATGGAAGAAGGGGACATGAGAGGGATTGGAGGGAGGAAAGCGAAGGAAGAAAATTATGTATTTATATTTTAAGTATAAAAGATAAAAATTTTAAAGTAATCAGCCTTACTCTATTTGTCTAAATTTACCAAATTATAAATCTGCTTTTCTGAAAAAGAAGTGCTGATGAAACAAACATAAAATAATAATAATAATATTGATAATAATAATAATAAAAACATGAGCCTTAAACTCACCAGCATATTGACATATAAAAAAAACTATCAGGAGCTTGGAAACAACTTCTTCCAAATAACAAAGAAATCATAATCAGATCTTCTTCCTGCTTCTCTCCTCCTCCTGTTCCTGTTCCCCCTACTCTTGCTCCTCCTCCTGCTCCCTCCTCCTCCACAATGGCTTATGTTGAAAGCAGGAACCAACTTAATGAAACCTTGGTCAGTATCCTGCAGGGAATTAAGATATAGGGACTGCAGGGACCTTACTCCCAACTTCTCAACCAGAACAGGCCACTCTGGGGCTCATATTGCTTCTCAGTCTCTTTATTTGAATATTTTTCATTTTTTAAATATCTTTTTCTTTGACTTCTCAAATTAAAGTATTCCATTTATCTTGAAAGAGAAACAAATTTTCAGACATTGTGTGAAGCATTATCAAGCACTTTTTAATACAGCCCCAGTGAAAGAAATCAGAAGTGCAAGTCTTCAGCCTTGTAATGAGACATAACGGTTGTATCATTTGCCAGATGTAACATCCTCACATTTCCCTGAAAATCAAGTTTAAATTCAAATTGTCTCATTTATAGATAAATATCAGCCATAAACTAATTGTCAAGGTAGCAATGAAACCAGAAGTGGGAAGTACATCTGTGTAGCTTTGCTTAATGGTAACATGTTGGAGAATGACTAAATTCTCACAAGTTTATAGTCCTTCTTCATTCTTTGCTTCCGCTGGAAATATCCATAATTAAAAAGGAATGCTAAGATGATCAGAAGCTGTGGTGTGCCTTGGGTACAGAACCAATGCTCTATACATACTATTAAAGGATATTCTTCACTGAGCTCTGAGAGGAGGGATTTGATAGAGACACCTCATTTAGAGCTGTGTTTTCCAAGATCTCTCTCTCTCTCTCTCTCCCTCCCTGCATAATGTCTGTCTGTGGGTCTCTGCACCTGCTCCCATCTGCTGAAGGAGGAAGCCTCTCTAATGATGGCTGAGATAGGCACTAATCTATGAGTACAGCAGAATATCGTTAAGAGTCATTTCATCACTTTTTAGTTTTTCTTTTTTCTTTTTCTTTTCTTTTTTTTTTTGAGACCAGGTATATTGGGTTCTTGTACATTCTACTCGGGCTCTTTCCCTTCTGTTGATTTAACTTGTCCAACTTGGATGTGGTTTTTTTTGTTGTTGTTTTATCTTAGCATATTTTATTTTGTTATGCTTTATTGTTATCTCTTAGAAGCCTATTATTTTCTAATGACAGGAAGGAACTGGACCCAGATGGGAAGGGAAGTGGGGAAGAACTGGTAGGAGTAGAGGTATGGGAAACTGTAATCAGGCTATATTGTATGAGAGAAGAATCTATTTCTAATAAAAGGGGAAAATTAAAAAGTATGGTAGTCATTCTGAATATGAGAAGATAGAATATAAAGACAATTTTAATTTGCATGTCCATAATAGTTAGGAACACTGGACACTTTTTCAGACATTCAAAGCCATTCTTACATCTTCCACTAAGAACTCTCTTATTGGATGGATGATTTAGAATGTTTTTAATTTAATTTCTACACTTCTTTATATATTCTAATCATTAATGCTGTGCTTAATGTCCACTTGACAGATTTTTTTTTCCCACTATTTAATCTTTGCTCTTGTGATCACTTCATTTGCTGTCCAGAAGCTTTTTAATTCCATGCCTGTGGTAGCCATTATCAACTCTCGGGGTTATTTCCCATGTTGTTGGAGTCATCTTCAGAAAGCCCTTGTTTCTAATCATGACATGTGCAAGAAAATGAATGGAACTAGAGATCGTTACATTAACAAAAGGAGGCCAGACTCAGAAAGACAGATGTTTCATTTTTTTTTCATATGCAGAATCTAGATTTGTGTGTGTGCATGTGTGTAATAAAACTAGAAGTGAGAGGATGAGAAAGCAAGAAGAGTTTCTATTGAGGAGAAGGGGTTCAGATAACATGGTAGTAGAATGAAAACAGAGCAGGGCAATATTTGGAGAGTGAAGAGGACCAGCAAGAAAGGAGAGGACTACTGGAAGATGAGAAATAAGCATCTGGTATGTTGATGTACATGTATAAAAATATCATAATGAAACCAATTATTTTGTATATTGACTTTAAAACACAACACAAAAAAAAGAGGCTTAAGAAAATCCTCTTTGGTTTAGATGTATATGCCTCTGGAATCTGTACATAGAAGGCCAAGCAGAGTGGAATAGCATGAAACATCTGACAGTCCACAGGTGCTCAGGATCAGAGCAATAAGGACGCCCCATTTACCCTTGCTTTGTAATGGATTGTGTCCTCCAGCAATGTACCACAGCCATCTCAGGTGCCATGTAGCCAAGTGGAAAGCAGTAGTAAGGATTTATGGTTTAAATAAATTACTTCCAGAAGTGATGTTTCCAAACTATTAGTGTGGAACAAATAGTCTGAAAGGGCTGGAAAGAGAAGACAGATTTCTGCAAGCAAGTCAGCAGGATGAGCAACATTCACAGCTTCACCACTTCAAATCACATCTATGCATCTGTTCTATAACACGATTAAAAATATCCTGCTCAACACAATTAGCAATTAGATTAATAAACATGTTCAGGCAAAATGAAATTCTCTAGCACCTTAGTTTTCATTTTTCTTATTCAGACAAGAGTCAACTAAAAAGTTGGCCAGTTAGAATTGAAGGCAATAAAATTAGCCTGAGTTTCCTAGCCCAAATGACGTCTGTTTTAAAGTTCACACTGAAGTAGTCATAGCAGTCTAATCCAAGTGTTCATGAAGTAAATTCTTCTATAGATCATTGTGTCAGAAGAGACTAAGTGAAGACGTCAGTCCTTCAAAGGTAGCCAAGCTCACAACCCCAAATTTTCAGTTACAGAAAATAGCAAACACCCATTGCACTTTCACTTTACATGTTCAGTAAGATATATCAGAGAATTACACTCATTGTTGTCATTTTAGACACATTTTAGGCTAACAGTGTGCAACTAAACTATGACATCAATATTTTATTATATGCCATCCGGATTACAAGCAGGAGAAAAAGCATGGGATAATAAATGTCCTACTTTGAAAATACACCCATCACTTCTCACATTTGCTAGATAATAAATAACTCATCACCAGGATATCTTTAATTTCAAAGGAGTAGGGAGTTACAAGTCTTCATGAACTTGGAAGTAAATGAGAATCATATACAAATGAAAAATATTTATAAAGGCTAAAATGCCTACCACCATTTAGTTTGTTAGTCATTCTATAATTTAATCTCAACTCTTCCTCCAAGGAGGCATCATCAGTATCTAGCACGGGCCTATGATGGAAGGTGATGTTTACAATAAGATCAAATTTTTCTTCAGAGAATTAGAAACTAGAAAATAGATTCACTCTGTTCGATAACTCAGTATACATGGGCAGAAACAAAACAAGATAAAAACAATAAACGTTCACTTCACTTCAAAATGATGAATGGGAAACATAAAAATAGCCACGGGTTTATAACAGTTCTGAAATTCCATTGAGCAGAGATTGCCAAAGCTCCTCCATTAGAAGGAAAGTCTGGTTGCCTTTCACAGCTCCTCAGCTGCTTCCTTTCTCTCTGCAGCAAGAGCTTCTTGGACTGGATGGCTTTTGCCTTTTCAGACTCAAACAAAACATCACACTAAGAGGCATGGGTCACACTGTCCTGTGTAGCATCGTTGCTGTGAGATGAGGTCAGAAGCCATAAATGTGATCAGTTAATCCCCCACAGAATTGGCTTTGCCAATGGGAAACAGGAAAGAGGAAGGAAGCATCTCTTCCCGCAAATATGCCAAGGTGTGTTTTCCCTTCACTCTTTTCTAAGAATTAGTTTTGGAACAGTTTGTGAAAGAAAAAACAAACAGATGGGTGGTTCATAAACATCTATCTTTCTTCCATCGACAACGTTCTCTATAAAATAACGAGATCAAGAAAGCCAAAGCTTGGCTATCAAATGCCTCACAGAACAGCATTCCTCTCTCCTACTCACATTACAGGATGCAGAATAAGTCATGTGGAATTACAATGGTGAAAGAATTATAGTCCTCCTCATGCCTGGAACTGGAAAAGATGTCAAGAAAACGTTTTATGTCTACCACAGATAACCTCATTGCTTGGACTTCTCAGGCACATCTTCCAGCAACTTTTCTGCATGGGGTTAAGGTAGGGGGGGAGAGATTTCTGAGCACAGAGACCAAGATCTCCATCACCCTGTGCAAAACCTTAATCATCCCACAGCGCTACCAGCCTCTGCCCCATGAATACACGTGTACATACATGCATTCAAACAAATACATATGTATAACACACAAAGAAATAAAAATAAAAAAGATGTCTATAATGAAAACCATGTCCTTTTGAATCTGAAGATCTTAAGCCACAAATCCCCTGGCCCTTCAGAATGCTTTGATTTTTAAACTTAATTGAATATGTTTTTCATTCTAAAAGCAGTGTTTTATCCTGAATATTTTTATTGTTTGGTTTCTATCATCCATTTTTTTAAATGGGTAGATTATTTTCTTCTATCTTATCAAGATTTTGGAATGTTTTAAATTTACTTCACTATATTTCTTTCTTTGTTCTCTATGTTGAAGAATCTCTTAACGTGACAATTGTTCTTGACTCTCCATTCATATTTAGAAGCCTGATTGAAAGAGCTAGGCTCCTCAAAAGTCCTTACAAATCCCTAGATTTCCCTGGTTCCCTGTTCAAGCATGAATTCTGGTTGTCTTACGTATGACTGCCATTTTCTGAATAGAGGAAGCTTCCATTCTCCTACCCGAAGAGGCGTCATCAGTCCTGAAGAATCACAAGAGCAGTTAGAAAAGGTGGATGGGATGTACAGCACTAAACATAAAGCTTTTAACTTGACTCCAGCGTTCAGTGATATAATTCACCCCTAATTTCTACTGTGCTTCATGGACCAGACACCGCAGAACTTTGGATTTCATTTCTCCAGAGAATATGCTCAGGCCTTCCGTATGTCAGGGGAAGGTAGATGTTGACTGTGGCTGGACCTGTCAAGTAATTCTTTCGGTCACTTCTGTCAGGCACACTGTCTGTGGACTAGAAGAACTGCTCTTCTGGGTGTTTTGCTGGCTCCTATGGAGTCTTTTAATTATTGGTCTCCTATCTTCTCCTTAACCCTGTTGTTTCATGCCTTGATATCCTAAAACTGGCATGTCTTGGTCATTTTTGTTCTGACTTTCCTTTTTTACAATTTGTCAAATTATGAATTATAAATTTGTTTCCTGTCCTTTGTTGTATTTTTTCAGATGTCTTAAAAGTATGATTTTATTTTTAAGTTTTCCTGGCCTAACACAACAAAAAGCAATTCTATCCATCACAGCAATTTACAGAGATATCCAAAACAGAATGAAGAGGAGGTCATCTCAGGTCACAGATGGATGGGAAGAGAGCACAAGAGCCTGGAATTCATATGAAGCCTTTATTTATGAACTGAAGAGATGATCTACACTAAAGTCCATGTGTGACTTTTCTTGCTAGATCATAAGCAAGTACAAAGTATTATCGGCTGTCCCCTGTGGGAAAACTGCCTTCCCCATACCAGACTTGAGACATAACAAATGCTTTAAAGTCTCCAGATAAAGATACAACTACCATCTCAACCCCCACTCATAGACTATGAATGTATATACAGCTGCATTCCTTGATGATAAGTATTCATCAGTATTTTATACAAGGACTTGGCTGAGTTGTTGTTAGGTGCCATTGCTGAGGCCTCATTGTAGCTAATCATTACATAAAATACTTCTTCACTGGTCTGACTCAGTACTAAGTACATTCCCATTCCTGGTTTACCCCATACACCATCCGCTTGGAACCCAAAGACCATAAAACTACAGCAATTTTTGTTCAGAGCTTAAGTTAATGAAGTTAAGTTAATGACTTTTCTGATTTTAACCACTATGTGGTTTCCCTTGGGGAGAAAGAATGAAACAGGGGAGAGCTATTACTTTGAGTGGTCTGGCCTATTGAATTCACTGCTACAGTCTTGTGTGTCTCTATACTGTATGAATCAACTCGCACATACACTACTGAGAAGCACCAAGATTCAAGGCTTTTTAAAGATTATCTAATTCCTTTCATTTGATAGCTTCCCTCAAAAATTGCAAAGGTCGAAACTCTGGGAGGATTCAATGAGATGGTTTGTGTAAAAATCTTAGAATAGTACACTTTGTCCATTGACTGATGGAGGCAGATGCAGAGATCCATGTTCAGGCACCAGGTTGAGCTCCGGGAATCCAATCGATGAGAGAGAGGAGGGATTCTGCAGGCGGGAGATGTCAAGATCATGATGGGAAGATGTGCAGAGATGACCAGCCACACATGGAAGCCTATGAACTGTAGACTATTGGCTGTGGAGCCCCCATGGGACTGGACTAGGCCCTCTGGATAAGGAAGACAGATGTTTGGCTTGAACTATTTGGAGGGCTCCCAGGCAGGGGCATCGGGATCCGTCCCTGGTGCATGGGCAGACTTTTGGGAATCCAGTGACTATGGTGTGATGCCTTGTGTAGCCTTGGTGCAGTGGAAAGGGGCTTGGACCTGCCTAGGCTCAGTGTGCTGGGCTCTGGAGACCTTGATTTGGGGGATGTGGGGATGTGGGATGGCTTGGGAGAGAGGGCTGTGGGGTAAGAGGAGGAAGGAGGTGAGATCTGTGGGTGGTATATAGAGTGAGTAGAAAATTTCTTAATAAAGAAAAATTTTTAAAAAAGTAAAAAAAAAAAAAAGAATCTTAGAATAGTCTCAGGCACCTAGTAAATAGGAAGTCACTAACAATGATGTTATTGAACATCATCATGATGATGCTTTAGACTGCTCAATATCAGACCTCTCTATGTGCTACACATTTTTCTCCACACTTTGGAGTTCTGTTTAATTTATTTCTGCTCACTAAAAAATTAAACACCAATATTTAAATAATAATGAGCAGGGGTTCCAGAAGGATAAATAATTTGAGCCTTGGGTCCTCAATTGAAATTTTATTTGCATTCTGGCAAAAAGAGATCCATCAGCTCAGATTGCAAATTAAGTCCTCACCCTGAAGGCAGAGCCTAAGGAATCATGATTTCCATCTGTGATCTATTTATTTGTATTCTACAAAATGTTTTCAAGCTTTCCTACTTGAATTATGAGTTTTTGTTAAGGCCCGCAGTGTCCTAAAAATGATCTTTATTCCCCCCTCTGTGCCTACAGTCATATTTTATAATTCAGATGCCGAATCTCTGCATGAAAAGATTAAGATGGAAACATTTGAGAAAGGAAATTCTAACTATTGAAAAACTATTTCATTTTTTTGTCTCTGCCATATCATCCTCTCCTCCCCCAGAACATAGTGGACTAGCTGTTAGTACTTTCCACAAGTAGATTCATTACAATACATTATTATGAATAGAGGCAAATGCTTTGAAGATGTATCTGGATGTTCAGGAATTATAACCAATTCCTTCCATAAACAAAGAAAAGATACTGATTCTTTAAAACTCTGCAGAGGAGCAGGACAGTCATCCCTATAGGTGAAATTATACTGCAGATTTTCTTGGTTTAATGACAGTAAACTTTTCTTTCACTCATCGGTGCTTACACGGATTGATTCGTTCACCTGTTTATGTATTTGTATAATGGTCCTTGTGTGTGTTTATATCCATATAAGGATTCCTGAGCCAGATAACTTCATTTAACACCTCTACAGGAAAAAATTGTCAACCTGTCTCCAGCCCAGAAAACACAGTTATCTCTTCTCTCAGTCCTCTTTCACACTGTGATCTATGCCATGAAAAAGTCCTAAATTTTCCTTCTTCAAGTGAACTCTTGATTTGGATGGATATAAAAAATTTCCTATCATGAACATACAACTTCAATTAAATAACTACTACATTTATATTGGAAAAGAAAACTGGTAGTGATTTATGCTATGTGGTAAGAAAATAACTGTCAGATTCTTTAGGTGCTACCAATGTGTAAAGTCTACTGGAGAGCATTCTGTATTCTCCTTTGATAATATCCTATTATCAAGGCACACATGAAAAGACCAATGATTAGGATCCAGTAAACAATAAATGGTTTGTTTTGAGAGATTCAGGGAAATAAGTTATACAACACATGAACAATACAGCTAACTTAATTTGTTCATTTATTTCATATTGCATGCATATGGCTGCTCAAGATGGAAGCATGTCTTAGATTCATTAATTTAAACACTCATGTCCAATCATGGCAACTTACTTGGTAAAGACTGGCTAGTAATACAAAATGTATTAATCAGATTTTTTTCATCATTGTTACAAAAATACTCCATGGAGATACCTTAGAATGAAGGAGATTTATTCTGACTCATGATTTTCAAGAAATCAATCCACCAAGGCAAGGGAGCACTGGGAGAAGCAGATCAGTTTAGGATGCAGAGTATGTGTATAGAGAGTGGACAAGGTAAGTTAGAGTCCAAATGATAATGACCCCAGTGGCTTACTTCCTCCAACTTGGCCCTACCTCCTAACTTTCACCACTTCTCAGTGATGCCATTTATTCTAAATCCATTAAGGGTCTAACGCTTTGAAAAGAGCCCCTAAAATCCATTTGTATTTGAAATAAGGAAGTGTAGACACACTCAGAGCTGTATTCCACTGATGTCATAAATTGATAATCCAGTCAGGAGATGAATTAAAACAAAGTTTGTTCATTAGAGGAGAATCTAGAATTCTTCTAGAACAACAATAAGGGGACTATTAAACATATTTATTCTGATGACTATTAACAGAGCAGAATAGATTGGGGTATTTTTAAATCATGAAAGAAATTAAATCTATCCATTAGCTAATGTGAGGTTTTGGCAGACTCCTAGGCAAACTTGGGGGAACCAAAAGGAGAGCTGTAAATAGAAGCTAAGTTTCCCTGCAGTAGTTAGTGGGAACAATTAAAAAGAAATGCTAGTAGTGAGAAGTAGACAAAGAATATACAAAGGCTAGACTTTTTTGTAAGACATAGTCATCTCTGTTTTCTCTAAATGCTTCTTTCCAACAGTAAATTATTTAATTAATTAATGTACTCCAAAATGACAACTAATATAATCCTATGCCTAGAATTGGTGGGTCAGCTGGGAGCTTCAAATTTAGTCGCAGGCCTGGCTTTATTTACAAGGTTTTGGCAGATGAACTTGGATGGCAGAATGAAACTTAAATTGTCTTTTACAGGGTACCAGGTGGCTTCATGAACTGAATGCCTTAACTTTAAACTACACAAGTCTCTTTTTAATGATTAGTTCATGACAGGTTAATAGATTAGGGTCACTCAATGCTAATATCAAACACTCAGGCATCCAGATTGTTTCAAATAGACATTGGACCCTCTTGGTTGGCTATGAAATGAAGCCATAAAGTTAGTCTTATGATTAAACTTCCTACCTGGCAGTATGGGCACTCATAGGTGTATCAGCTGCGATGCAGTGGAAAAGAGAAATATGATTAACAGAAACTTGTATTTAAATCAAAGAAGCCAAACAATCAGAACATTTATTCGGACATATTGATTAGGCACCTGATCTATATAGCTGAGACAGCAGGAGTGGGTTAGCAAATTAGGTCTGTCTTCATTATCAGACCTCACTTTGATTTCTGTGTGATTGCTGACTGAAGATGCCAACCGAGGACAGAGCCTGCCTCTTGCTACACATGCCAGGTAGACTTAGACGAGGGAAAATGTGTTATCTTTCCAGATTTTCCAATAATCTCTGTGGTAACAGCTCTGTTATTTCATCCCATCTATTAATTCAGTATTTTAAAATCTCATCCAATGACCACATGAAGAATTGCTGCTTGTGTTTCCCTGTGGTGTGAATGTGCCCTGGAATTAATTCCTGGTTTTGGCTAAGCATCCAACACCTGGTGATTTCCCCCAGTTCAGAGGTAACATCTGTCATCCAGAATCTACTCTATCATTTTACAAAGGACGTGCATGGACAAAAGCTAACATACACTGTGCAGAGCCTCTAATAGACCTCGGATGAGAGTGGGTCTGTCCACAAATGACCTTGCACGAGCCAGTCCATGCAGTTATTCATCGAACCAGCTCTTCACAAGTGGTCTGTGCCTGATCCCTGAGTTTCTTCAGTTGCAATGCACATTTTCTTTTCTTTCTGCAATGTCACACTCATCTCAGAATCATGCTGAATTTCTCTAAAACCACCAGTTCCTTAATACAAAACTCTAGACAGTACAATATAGATTTTTTATCTTATTAACATTTGCTTTCCTCTTAATATCTGCAATAATTGGTTTCATTTATAACCTTTTATTGTTTCTGAAAAAAATATAAGTCTGATTATAGTAAGTCTTGCTTCATATAATATTTTCCTAAGAACTCAAGTCAGTGCTCAGTAAATGACCACAGAATAATTATTTTTACTTTGCTCTTTAAACCTGGATAAATTCCCACACCCTCATTTTTATCTGTCTTCCAGAGTCATTAACCCAGCCATCGCCATGCATCCATTCACCATGATTCTGTTTGTCATATTTCATCACAAATCAATTGATTTATTTGGTGTCACCCAGATGAGATCAGAGGAAACTGTGCTTTCTAGCAGGGTGGTGATAAATGTCTGTAGCAGTTAGGATTTTCCAGAGAAACAGAACCAACTGGATATACAGGAGGATTTGTCACAGATGTTGGTTCACATAGATAAACAGGCAGAGAAATTTCATGTTACACCACCTAATCTCCTAGATAAAGACACAGAAAAACCAAGCCACATGTTCAGTCTGAGCACTACAGCCTGCAGACCAGGGAAATCAATAGTGTGACTCTCAGCTTAAGGATAAGGCTAGAGAAACAAGGTCAACACTGGTGCAAATTCTTGAGTTCCAAGTCCTGGAGGTCTACTGATAGTGAAAGAGAAGAGGAGGCATGCCCAGGGTCCAGAGGCAGAGGTGTTCAAAGTCACAGAGCTCTACTGTAGTGAAAGAGAAGAGGAGGCATGCCCAGGGTCCAGAGGCAGAGGTGCTCGTCTCTCCTCTGCTGTTATTTCTGCACAGATTCCCAACAGATCAAATGCTGACTGAGCACACTACAGACAGCAGTTTCTCTTGTTCTGTCCGCTGGTTCAAATGCCAGTCTCCAGAAACACCCTCCAAGGCACACCCAGGAATAATGTTTCCCCAGGGAGGCTTAACCTGACCAAGCTGACACCTAAATTAACCATGGCATGCCAACTTGTACTGCCTTACAAATATAATGAAGACAAGAAGATATACAGTTATACATGGTCAGTTAACCAGCAGTAATTATGCAATACGTTTGTTGAAACTTAGCAACCTATTTCTTGGCATCTTGAAACTTTTCTTTCCTTCCATTTGAGGGCAGGGACTAGGTTTCTCTCCTCTCTACTTCCTCCACTGCGCCTGCCCAGGTGCCTCAACAATGTCGCAAGGAAAGCTTAACTCGGTAGTTAAGCTGAGCTACTTAACTAAGTAGTTACCAGTAGCTGTGAGGCTGTTGTTCTTGCTTCAGAGTTAGTATTTTTTATTACACGATATCATCATTTAGAAGACCAAAGGTGGGAGTCACAACTCATCTGTGTCACCCACAACAAAGTTATCTGAGGTTAGGAGGGGAGGAGAGGGCAGGGGAGAGGAAGGGAGGGAAGGAGAGGAGAGAGCCATAGAGCTATGCAAAGCTTGTATAGATACAGACATGTATCTGATACTTTATTGAGGGCTGGTCCTAGAAAAATCCTATAATTCTTGATCCATCTGAAAAATTCAGTATTTTAAAATATATAACACATCTTAACTGGCTGATGACATCATGTCTGAGACCAAAAGTTGCATCTGGCCAAGCTTCAGTCCAAATCATCTGAGTAATGTCTTCATAATTTTACATATTTTTCAAACAAGACATTCAATTAGTGCTTATTATGATGGAGGGGGAATCTTGGCAGCTACTCCACCTACCCTTTGCTGCCTCCAGCAGACATAGTCTCCTCTTCCTTCTATCAATTCATGCATACACATGTTTGTTACTGAGCCATTACAACCATGCTGGATAACTCTATAGGAAAGAAATATGCTGGTCTCGAAAGCACAGGTTACAGAGGGCCCTGTCACACAGATATGGCCAACACATCTTTCAAGTCTTAGCAGGCCAGGAAGAATACAGGACTAACTAGTTGATGAAGATCCCAAAGAGGATTATTCTTTTTTTTCATGATTAAACATTGTTACAGTGCTGAGATATACACAGTATAATCATAATGGACAGAGGCTACCCTACATAGGTTCTACCTTATGTCACATACATGTATGTGGCATTGTGCCATAATACAGCTCTTGATATGCCACATAGCAAGGTTGGTCTCATACTTCCTTGAACACATGTTCTAGGAAGAATAAAAAAGGAGACTATGTAACTATATCACAGAGCCATCTGAATTTTCTATGAGCTGACCCTCATGTAGAATTCAGAAAGGATAGTTAATGAATTTCTGGAGACTGAGGTCATGGTGGCTATTTAAAAACATAGATAGAAACAATGTCTACCAAAGCAAGTACGCATAGGTAGAAAATAAGGATCAGAAGCTAGATGTGTTCCACCCAGCTCACTTCTGATTCCTTTCATTTTGTTGACAACTCTCATCCTTCTAGGTTTGGTTTGACTCTCCTCCCATGTGTGATTCCCTTACCATTTTGGTACCTGGATACCAGTACTAGAAGAGTCCTCAATGATATATGTACCTTTGAAATGCCAATTTATCAATGGCTAATAGAAATCTAGGCAGATTCAGAACTCCTTGTGAACCAGACTGATGATGCTGTGATCTTGACTACAGTTTTCCCCTTGCCAGATTTCATCCCTTCCTCTCTAGTCATTGTTTAAAAACTTCCTCCTAGGATCAATTTTTCTAAATACTTCTATATCACCAGTCATGAAAATTTACCTCATATCTCTCTTTTGGGACCTCTACAACCAGCTATTCCTTGCTAGTCCTTATTTTCTTTTGTCTGCTTTTGCTTGGCATACATGTTTGTATGTACACATTGTTAACCATCAAAGTGAAAAAGACTGAGGGCACTCTCTCTGCTCACATTTTGTGACTAGTGATTGGCTGGCATCTGAGTCTTTGATTCAAATACACATGGTCTGAGAGAGGTCTCATCATTCTCAAAGACATATTAACAATTCTTATCATATAAAGAAGATGCAGTAAAAATGTATGTTCACATATAAAGGAAAGAGTGGGTGAGCTCAGGCCCATGAGACCATAGACCCTATGCACCATACGCATAGTGCACTCTCCCATTGCCAAATTAAAGACAGTTGGGAAACTACCTCCATGTTTCTTCTCCTAGTATTTGTTGAAACTTAAAAAGAAAGCAGGCACCTTCAAGTTTCCCTGCCTGTTGACAGAATGCAATCATTTTCAAGGACAAAATTACCAATGGAAAAATCAGTGAGTACCTTGAAAAAATAATCCACCTCCATTTTTAAAGGAATTGTTAGGTAAAGTCATCCTCATGGGGAAAATAAGACAAGTATGAATTGACTTTATGAAAGATGATTCATAACTGAGAGAGAGAATATAAATTCTCAGAAAATCTAAGTAATCTTTAGTGCATGCATATGCACATCAGCATGTGTAAGGGTGTGGGGAGCTGCATGTGAACATGTGGCTGCATGTGGAAGCCAGAGGATTACCTCCAGTGTCATTGCTCAAGTAAAAAAAAAAAAAAAAAAAAAAAAAAAAATTCATGTCTCACTAGCCCAGAACTCACCAAGTATGGTAGGCCTTCCTAGGAAAAGCCAGGCCCAGGGATCTGCTTGTCTCAGCCTCACCAGTGCTGGAATTTCAAGCTTTTTAAAAAATAGCCATACCTTGTTGGAGGAGGGAATTGGGGATAAATTGGGGAGGGTAAGGCTGGAGGGGTGGGAGGAGGGAAGAGAGGCGGATCTGTGGTTGATAAGTAAAATGAATGAAAAATTCCTTAATAAGTACCACATTTTGTTTATCCATTCTTCAGTTGAAGGGCATCTAGATTGTTTCCATGTTCTGGCTATTACAAACAATGCTGATATGAACATAGCTGAACAAGTGCTATTGTGGTGTGGTTGAGCATTCCTTGGGTATATGCCCAAGAGTGGTATAGCTGGATCTTGGGGGAGATGGATTCCCAATTTTCTAAGAAAGCGCCATATTGATTTCCAAAGTGGTTGTACAAGCTTGCATTCCCACCAGCAGTGGAGGAGAGTTCCCCTAGCTCCACATCCTCTCCAGTATAAGGTGTCTTCAGTGTTTTTGATCTTAGCCATTCTGACAGGCGTAAGGTGGTATCTCAGAGTTGTTTTGATTTGCATTTCCCTGATGATTAGGGATGTTGAGCAATTCCTTAAATGTCTTTCAGCCATTTGAGTTTCCTCTGTTGAGAATTCTCTGTTTAGTTCTATAGCCCATTTCTTAATTGAACTGTTGGGCATTTTGATGTCTAATTTCTTGAGTTCCTTCTGTATTCTGGATATCAGTCCTCTGTCAGATGTGGGATTGGTGAAGATGTTTTCCCATTCTGTAGGCTGTCACTTTGCCTTGTTGACCATATCCTTTGCTCTACAAAAGCTTCTCAGTTTCAAGAGGTCCCATTGATTGTTGTTTTTCTCAGTGTCTGTGCTACTGGTGTTCTATTTAGGAAGTGATCTCCTATGCCAATGCGTTCAAGACTACTTCCTACTTTCTCTTCTAGCAGGTTCAGAGTAGCTGGATTTATGTTGAGGTCCTTGATTCACTTGGACTTAAGTTTTGTGCACGGTGATAGATATGGATCTATTTGCAGCCTTCTACATGTTGATATCCAGTTATGCCAGCACCATTTGTTGAAGATGCTTTCTTTTTTCCATTGGGCACTTTTGGCTTCTTTGTCAAAAATTATATGTTCATAGGTGTGCGGATTAATGTCAGGGTCTTCAATTCGATTCCATTGGTCCACATGTCAGTTTTTATGCCAATATCAAGCTGTTTTTATTAATGTGGCTCTGTAGTGGAGCTTGAAGTAAGCAGAGAAAAACAATGACATCATGAGGTTTGCAGACAAATGGATGGATCTAGAGAAAATCATCCTGAGTGAGGTAACCCAGACTCAGAGAGACAGGCATGGTATGTACTCACTCGTAGGAGGATACTAGATGTGGAACAAGGATGACTGGACTTCTACTCACATCACCAGGGAGGCTACCTGGAAAACAGGACCCCAAGAAAGACACGGGGATCGCCCAATGACAGAGAAATGGAATGAGATCGACATGAACAGCCTGGACATGAGTGGGGATAGTGAAGGGCGAGGGTCGAGGGAAAGAGAGCTTGGGGGAGTGGGAGATCCCAGCTGGATCAACAACAGAGAGGGAGAACAAGGAATAGGAGACCATGGTAAATGAAGACCACATGAGAATAGGAAGAAGCAAAGTGCTAGAGAGGCCCACAGAAATCCACAAAGATAGCCCCACAACAGACTGCTGGCAATGGTCGAGAGACAGCCCGAACTGACCTACTCTGGTGATGGGATGACCAAACACCCTAATTGTCGTGCTAGAAACCTCATCCAACTACTGAGGGATCTGGATGCAGAGATCCATGGCTAGGCCCCGGGTGGATCTCTGGGAGTCCAATTAGCGAAAATGAGGAGGGTTTATATGAGCGAGAATTGTTGAGACCAAGGTTGGATAAAGCACAGGGACAAATAGTCAAACAAATGGAAACACACGAACTATGAACCAATGGCTGAGGGGTCACCAACTGGATCAGGCCCTCTGAATGGGTGAGACAGTTGATTGGCTTGATCTGTTTGGGAGGCATCCAGGCAGTGGGACCGGGTCCTGTGCTCATTGGATGAGTAGGCTGTTTGAAACCTGGGGCCTATGCAGGATCACTTGGCTCGGCCTGGGAGGAGGGGACTGGACCTACCTGGACTGGGTCTACCAGGTTGATCTCAGTCCGCCCGCGGGGAAGGCTTTGCCCTGGAGGAGGTGGGAATGGGGGGTAGGATGGGGGGAAGGCGAAGGGGGCAGGAGGGGGGAGAACAAGGGAATCCATGACTGATATGTAGAACTGAATTGTATTGCAAAATAAAAATTAAAAAAAATTCCTTAATAAAATTTTTTTTAAAAAATAGATACTTGAATCAGATCCTTAGATCCTCACTCTTGCAAGGCAAGCATTTTATCATCTCCCCAGTCCCAGAACTAAATATTTTTACTGCATCGTTCATCTTTGATCATAAAAATATTTGATTATTTTTCAAATGAATTACATGGGGACAATTTTTTTATTATAAAAGTAATATATATCTGTTGCAGAAAATTGAGGAAGAAAGACTAAGAAAACAAAATTAAAATGAATGATTATCATATGACATGTACCATTACTGTACATTGAGTGTGCTTTCCTTCAGTTTATATAGGTAAAGATGAATTTAACTTGGGATCAAATTGCTAATAAAATTCTACATAATGATTTGAAACACTTTCTTCATCTTGACACTAACTCACATGAGTGCTACAGTTCCAGCACTCTTTAAGAATATGAGCTTAATGATTATACACTATTTCTCCTTGGGATAACTACACTAGTAATCTCTGCTGTGTATCAGGTCACCCCAGAACATAGCACACAAATTATGAGCACCAGGCTCTCACAGGCATTAGATAGGTGTCTCTGCCTCAGGGTCTCTCCTGAAACTGCAGGAAGCTGACAGTAGGGGGTTGGATGATACTCTCTGATGCTCACTTACCTTTGTATCGACTGAGAACTTCAGTTTCCCCCTACATTGGCTTCTCAGCCCCTCTTGAACATGGATCTGATTACAGAGGGCTTCTAACAATGCCCACAGGGACATGGATGGTGCAAATCATTTTGTGTTTGTATGTGTATGTGTGTAGGAAGGTGAAGGTACATTGTATGCATTAGGAGGTCAGAGGAGAACACTTGGTTTAATTCCTCAGGGTCTCTCTTCTATTTACATTTTATTTCTTTATCTTTATAACTCTGACTATCCCTTTTTTTCTCTCCCCTAGAAGTGGTCTCTCAGTGGACTATAATTCTTCAGCTAGGATAGTTTGGCAATATCATCACACATCACCATAACCAGAGTTTTCAGTGTGAATTCTGGGGTTAGAATTTAGGTCACCCCAGACTGAGCTACCAAGGTGTTACAATTATACTTTCCTTTATAAGCCAGCCTTTGATTCATCTCCATTTCTTCCATCACATACTTCAGTGAAACAAGATGGCAGCACATGCTCACAGGTTAATGTGACAGCAAAATATGGGCCACAGCAGACAGGAACCCTTGAAGTGTCTTGATTCTTGACTGTTGTATTTGTCTTAGTATTTGCATAACTATGTAAAATTTTTATTTTGCCTGGTATATAACTGGATACAATTTTATACTTTAGATATTTAAACTTATTTCTATTTTTACTACTTAAAAGTGGTTATTATTTTTTATTTAAAAATACACACTAATTGTCTTCAAATGGCCATATATCGAATTAAAGACTTCTTTTATGATACTATATGAGAATGAAATGATAATTAATGGTGAATGAAGGAGTGGGTGTTCTTTTCTCTGGTGGTGTAGCCCATAAGCTGCCCATAGTTCAGTAACTAACCTCCCACCCATGTGAAAGCAAACCTATTTAAACTCACCAGGTTATGCACACAGACATGCATACACATGCACGTGCACATACACACACACACACACACACACACACACACACACACACACACATACACACACACACACACACACACACACACACACACACACACACACCCTAACACAAAGATTCAGAAGTAGACTTTTGGGGAAGAATGGTTTAATTGAGAGAAAAATTAGATAATAGAGTAATAAGGGATGAAATGAAATGAACTAAAATTTATTATATGCATATCTGAAACTGTCAAAGAATATACATATATGCATATAGTTTAGTATATGTATGTCTGAAACTGTCAAAGAATATATACATACATATACGTGTGTGTGTGTGTGTGTGTGTGTGTGTGTGTGTGTGTGTGTGTCTTTTCAAGACACAGTTTCTCTGTCTTTTGAGATAGTGCAGCAGCCCTGGCTGTCCTGGAATTCACTTTGTAGACCAGGCTGGCCTCAAACTCACAGAAACCCACCTACCTCTGCTTCCCGAGGTCTGGGATTAAAGGTGTGCACCACCACCACCCGGCTAAGAATAAATATTTTTATGCCAGCAGGGTGAGTGAAGTCTTTCTCATTCTTATTCTTCTGTTCTCCCATTTGATTTTAGGAATCTTGCCACTGGATCAACTTCATGCAAAATGACCTCCAACTTAGGGTCACTTGATAATATTTCTTTGACATGCAATTCTACTTCCCTTTTGTGACTTGAAATACCATTTACAAATTCTGTGGAATAGGGTCTGAACAATTTTGGGAGTATTACTCTACTTAGCATGATGCCTAACATGTTTACTATAGTTGGCACTAAATAAACATTTGTTTTCTAAATGAACTATTGCTATGAAGTGACATAATCTTTAAATAATAGTGACATTTCGCAATATTTTTAAATTTTGCACAACTGTTAAGAGTAACGGCTACGCAAGTTTCTACTTTAATCATTTTCTGTCGACTATCAATTTATCAACTTTTTTGGTTGTGGGACCTGATAATACATTATTAGATTGACTGTCGAGTCATTGTGCACACTTTCCTAGTGTTAGCACTAGTCTGGTGGGTTATGTATTTAAAAATCTAGGTGTTCATAACACATGTGTAATATTGGACTTGGTATCACTGAATAAGCTTAAATATGTTTATTCATTTAACATAAAATGAGACTAGTAACTTTATATAATAAATGTATATTATTTGCTCCATAATGAGGTTACCCATGAGTATTATCAATGTTGCCTAACTATCCTCTGTCTTCCACACTGTGTTTATGTAAGATTTTACAGTTGGTGCTTACAATAACTCTACTTTGTAGACTTTATTATTGCCTTCATTTTATAGAGAAATAAAATGAATTTTATAAATGCTTCATATTTTTCCTGTTATATCCCTAATAGAGATGACTGCAGTACACCACCTCTGATGTTTTGGATTCATAATCTGTACTGCTACACACAGAGTTTTGTCGATCAGTACATTACCCATCATGCTCTTTGCTCTGGAAGTTGGAAGCACAGCACTCTTGCTTCCCTCCCACACACACATTTCTTTTAAGATTTTTATTTTATTTTATATGTATGAGTGTTTTGCCTATATGTGTGCGTGTGTACCATGTGTGAGCCTGGTGCCAGAGAAATTAGAGGAGGGCATCAGACACGCTGGAACCGGAGTTACAGGAGCTCATGAGCCACCCATGTGTGCAATGGGAACCAAACAAAGGTCCTCTGGAAGAGCAGCCAGTGCTCCTAACCTCGGCAACATCTCTCCAGCTCCAGTACTGTTTCTTGGAAATTTGAAAGAGTACGCTTACAAAGCCTGGACTAAACTCTTTCTAAGATAATTTTTATTATACTCTTGTCAGTATTGTATCAGCCTGGACTCTCCTTCCAAATTTTTATGTGTTAATTAGTTTGTTAGATATTCCAGTAACTTTTTCAGATATCTATGTTTCCCAAGAAATATATTGGGTTTTGTACTGTCACAAAATCCATAGAATTATATCAAGTTATTCATATTTATGATAAAAAGCAAAATAGAATACTTAAGTCCTACTTATAACTTTCTCTCATATATAAAAGCAAGGGAAGTAAGGCACAAAACAAAGAGACAAAATACCAGAGATGTTGAAAGATCATGGAAAGGGGAGAAGGGATAACAAAAACTAACAGAGAGTAAGGACAATCAAAGTGCATTATGGGCATAAATAAGCAGAGGTCAAAATGAGGTTTATTTCTTTGAACAATTAATATGCACTGAAATTGTAATTGCTACACCAAAAGAGACTTATAAAATGGAATTGGATGCAACTGAAGGACTGATATAAGTTACAGATGGGTCAGAAAAGTCTGGCCTTACCACTTGAAGACATGACTGTGTGAAATGAGATAGAGAAGGAACAGGCCTGAGGAGAATGAGTCAGCCTTGTTTCTTGGTCTTTGGGATCAGACCACAACTGAAATTTTCTTTGAGTTGAAAAAGTAAGTGTAAAATTATAAACATTATTCTCCCATTCATGTATGTGTCATCAGAATCTGTCCTGCATAGCTTCAGTGTTCTGACTGTTCATGCTAAAATGTGCAAATGTTAGCCTACATTTTATTTTTCCAGGAAATAGAATGGGTACATTATTCTTAGTCCTGCTCTTAACCAATTCAGAGTAGGGCATTATAAATTCTCACTTACAATGGTAATCTGGACCAGTGAAAATACCATCATTTAGGGCTTGGCTACATTGCTAAGCAGGTAAAAGTACTTGCTGCCAAGCCTGAGCATCTCATTTCCATACCTCAGATCCACAAGGTAGCAGGATACAGCTCCACAAAGTTGTCCTCTTACCTACACATACACACTATGATACATGAGTGTCTCACCACCTACCCAGTACACATTAATTAGTTTAACTAATTTAATTAAAATAAGAAAATATAAATAATTCAGGTAAAAGTTTTATCTTGCAGGTTTAGATATTGTACTTTGCAAAGAACAATCCATTATATGTCCATGAGCTAAAACACACACCAATTCACATTTTGTATTTAAACACCAGGCTTTCAGAATGCATCTTTCAGGATTTGCATTTTTACAGATAAAGTAACAAAGAGTGATAGTGCTTAAATACAATCCCATCGGACCTCAGATAATAAATCTGAGCTCTTTTCTCTTGTCAAAATTTCTTGTCTTTGTCATTTAATTTTCCCTGAATGGCTATAAAATCTGTCATGGCAAAGCACTTAGTCTCTGAGGGCAGTTATTGATAAAGCTAGCTGGATCCATCCAAGATATGTATTGGGAAGGTGAGTCCCATTATACACAGCTCCTGATAGAGCAGGTTGGTTTTTAAATTCTGATATTGAAATAGAATTAGAAAGCTGCAAGTTAATGAAATGAGTCATTGGAAGTACAACATAGGACATCTATATATATGGGGAATTAATTAAAAATGGAAGACTACAAATACTATAAGTCAAAAACAGTCACCTGTTTTGGCCAAATTGTAGGCTATTCTGCTGATATAAGCAAAAGTGTTAATATTTTATGTGTGCTGTTGCCCAATTTTTGCAATGGATGAAAGGTTTATGTGACCTTAAGAGAAAACAGAGTGTGTACCCAATGCTTATAACACAAAGCAGCCAAGGGGATTAGCTCCAATAGCACCTACTTTCATGCAACCCCAACACACACACACACACACACACACACACACACACACACACACACACACACAGAGAGAGAGAGAGAGAGAGAGAGAATTTATATTTAAAGTTAAAAAGAGACATAAGGAAATTACAAGAATCAAATGAAATGCATGTACACCTCTCACAAGCACCATGCCCAAAGTCTTTATTTAAATTACACTATCTTTTCTTTTTATTCTTGTGTCTGTGTATGTGCATGTCTGAGGATATGCACGTGCTTGCAGGTACCCACAAAACCAGAAGCGGGAAATTGACGCCCTGGAACTAGAGGCTCCAGAGGTTGTGAGCTGTCTTTTTGTGGGTGCTCAGAACTGAACTTTGTAGCACGAATCTTACAAGGTCTTATAAATAAAGACACTCAGGAACCAGTTATTGGGGTGAACACTGAAAGATTAGAGAAACAGAACAAACCACATCCAGCCTCACCTTGGCAACTTCTCAGCTGATCTTGTTTCCTCAAACTGGAAGTCTTCTGAGTCCTCACCTAAATGGATCTCAGCTGAACTGCTGCTAAAAGTCTAAAAGCTTAAAAAGCCTCTAGTTCCTAGTTTTTATGCCTTATGTACCTTTCTACTTCGTGCCATCACTTCCTGGGATTAAAGGTATGTGTCTTTCCCAAGCAAGATATGAGATCTCAAGTGCTGGGATTAAAGATGTATGCCACCATGCCTGGCTCTATTTACAGTGTGGCCTTGAACTCACAGAGACCCAGATCTCTGCCTCTGGAATGCTAAGATTAAAGGTGTGTGCTACCACTGTATAAACTCTATGTTTAATATAGTGGTTGTTCTGTTCTCTGACCCCTAGATAAGTTTATTGGGGTGCACACTTTATCAACCACAGAACTCTGATTCTCTGCAAGAGCAGCAAATGCTCTTAACATCAGACCTATCTCTCTAGGCCCCATGCCTGGGATCTTTATGACTGGACTGGCCAACTCCAAAGGGAAACTTCCTTCACTAGACATAGAATGTCCTCTCGGGTCTGCACTGAAAGGTTTCTGGCAGATGATTCAAACAATACCGTTCCTAAATCCCTGTATTACTTCTTCCTCCTAAAAAATCGTGACAAGAGTAAATGTCAATATATTATGAAACAATTTTCTTGGCAAAGTAAGGCTGGAAACTAATTCATACCATTTACTGAGTCTCTGGAGCATCATTTTCCTCATTTGTAAGATGTGGATCAATGTTAATTTCACATAAAAGCTTAGAAGAAGCCTTTCAAAAATTAGAAAGCACAGATGCATTTGGACACATGAACAACTCAGGTTCTTGATAGTGCTCAACAAATGCCACGTTGGTAACCATTCAAATTTCCAACTTGATGTTAAACTTCTTTATAACACACACACACACACACACACACACACACACACACACACACACACACACACACAAAACCTGTGCTGCCAAGGAAATGATTAAAAAAATGAAATGAAGCCACCATCTGGGACAGAATATTTGTTTTTTAAAAAAGTATTTTATTTGAAGTTTTATTTGATCCAACTGTGACTGAGGATCCATCCTGCACTTTGCAGGATGCCACATAAGCAGAGGTGAAGGTTTGATAAGGGTGGGATTGGTCAAGACAGATATGAGATGAAGGAAACAAATTCTCTGCACAGAAGGGCTCAAAACATCTTTATTTTCTTTTCAGTGTGCAAGACAGTTGTTTGATGTTGTTAGCCCTTACTTGATTAATCCTAAGAAAAACTGAGTTAAACATCCTAGGAAGCAGATCTCTTTACTCTCAGTTTAAAATTGCTGAGAAACCTTGGGTCCCACGGGGGAAAAAAATGGGTGAGACATTTATGCCACATTGGAATATGAAGAGATGGATTTTCTCACACAGTGGAACATGCAGCTTAAAAGAGGTGTATTTTGTAGTCAAACATAACAAATGTTTTACTGGAAGCTACTGTCATTTCAAAACCTGCCTAAGCAGCAGTATTGAGCATGGAAAAAGAAAACCCCCCTATGTGGATTCCTCACCCCGTAGCTTATTAAAATTTGAAGTGAAGAAAACAAAGCTCAATTCACATACAAAATAAATAAGGCAATTTCTCTGTCTCCAGTTTTCATTACTAGTGAGTTTTAGAAATAAATCATGTATAAACAGTTTTGATTTGTTGTGTTTTTCCCCTCCCCGTGCTGAGTAATCGAACCCAGGGCGTTGTGCATGCTAGGAACTTTGTCCTCAACCCTAAATCTTCTGTAAACAAATGGTCCTTCACAAATTCACAGAGCAGTTTATCAGGGGACAAAAGCAAAAGAAAATACAAAGAAATTGTATGTAAGGGTCTCTTTGTCTTTGTTGCTGCTTTTCACGAGTGAAAAGAAGTAAGTTGCTTGGAGTTTCTTGATTTGTGCTGTGCAGGACACACATTGCTCTAACACGGTGAACATTTTGTAGGCGCTTTTTTGTCCTGACTCTAGAGACTCAAGCAGCTTCTCCAAAGCCTGTCTTAGGTCTGTCCTTTTAGTGCTTGTGTTGATATTTTGCAATAAAGAGACACTTCCCCAGCTTTTAAGCTGCATGGGGAATTCTGAAAAGAAAATAAATTATCATCAAAAGGGTCATCAGTGGGCTGAAACTCAAGACAGTAGCCTTGGACTTCAGAGTACTCACTAGGAGTCCTCTTACATAGCCCTGGGTTTGGTTCCCATTACTACAGAAAAAAAAGAAAAAGTGAGAGAGAGAAAAGGCAGATCGATAGATGATAGATAGATAGATAGATAGATAGATAGATAGATAGATAGATAGATAGATAGATAGATGGAATGATGGGTAGATGGATGGATGGATAGATAGATGATAGATAGATAGATAGATAGATAGATAGATACATACATACATACATACATACATACATACATACATACATACATAGATGGAATGATGGGTAGATGGATGGATGGATAGATGACAGAGACAGAGACAGAGAGCAGAGACAGACTACAGAAGTGAGAGAAAAGAGAAGAAAGGATGGAAGGGACAAGAAAGTGGACAAGAAAGAGAGACTGAGGCAGAGGGGGAAAGGGAGGGAGATCTGTATAGGTGGAAAACTAGAGGGGGGAAAGGTGAGTTGAAAAAGAAGAGAGAAGAAAAAAGAGGGGAGGAAAGAGTGTTGTCCCTGTGGTTAGCAGACTAGCGGTCCCCTAAAATGCATACACCTTCTTGTCCCATCCTGATAGCCAAGAGAACATTCAGCGTGTGATTATCGTAAGTTCAGAAATATAAAGAAACATTATATTAGATGATCTGAATGAGCCCACATCTAACTTCACAAGTATATAAACATGGAAGAATAAAGCAGAAAAATAAGAAAGACAGTGACATGAGAAGACTGAACACCTTGGTGTGGGTAATGTAGGGACTGAGGACCTCAAATAGAACTTTAGAAATTGAGGCAGCAACTCAGCCAACCTCCAGCAAATGAATCTAAATTATTCCAAAATTCCAATGAAAGGAAACAGGTTCTCCCATTGAGCCTCCAGAACATATGCCTTGATCTCAGCCCAGGGAGAAAACCATCAGACTTTTGATCTACAAAACTACAGTGTAATAAATGATGTTAAGCCATCCACTTGGGAGGAAATTCATCATGGTATCAAAGGAAAACTAACACAAGCCCCAGTCCTATTCCTCTCAGAGTCTGGCCTTAGCAAATTACTAAATGATAGTTCATATTTGTCTTACTTTTCTATTGCTGTGAAAATGACACCACCATGACCAAGGCAACTTATAAAAGAAAGCATTTGACTGGGGACTTACGGTTTCAGAGAGTGAGTCACAGAATCGTGGCAACAATCATGGTGCTGGAGCAGCAGCAGGGAGTTTACATCTGATCTACAGCACAAGGCTGAGAGAAAGAGAGGGAGCCGACCTGGAATGGATGGGCTTTTGAAACATCAAGCACACTCCTAGTGACCCACCTCCTTCAAAAAAACTCTGTCTCCTTCCACAAGGCTACACTGCCTAGTTCTTCCCAACACTCCAACTGGGAACCAAACACTCAAATATATTAGCCAGTGAGGACCATTCTCATTCAAATCACCACAATATTCAAAGCAGTTGTGAAGACAAAATTAGAAATCACACAGAATGAGGGGCTAAGCAGATGGCTCGATGGGTATGTGCTGCTGTGTAAGCATGAATACCTGTGTTCAGATCCCAGCACACATGGAAAAGGCCAGCTACAGTGACATCACTGGGGAAAGCGGAGGACAGGAGGATCCCTAGAGTTCACTGGCCAACCAATCTGGCCAAAACAGAGGAAGACAAGAATGCTAACCTCTGGCTGTCGCATGCACATGATTTAGGGTGTATATCCACACGCATACCTTCATACACATACAATAAACCAGAAAGAAGTACTTTACCCTTATACTAAAATCTTTACTTAACATTAATTATTAATGATATATGAAACTAACATTTAAAAAAATCCATCGTATTTCAAACTTTTGAGAAATGCCATGTTACTCTCCTTTTAAAATAGCTTTATAATGGCTTAATTGACTTTTTAAAAAACTACACGTATTTGATGCACAATACACATGATTTGATGGGTTTTAGTATGTGATGGCATAGATCACATCCCCACAATCAAGGAAAACAAAGATAATAGAAACTGGATTGACCTCTTTACTGAGGTCTCAACAGAGAATTTAGCAAATGAACACAGTTTTTGAAATTCAAACGGAACATACACTCTACAGTATTTGGCCAACCTTGCACAAAGAAGTTTTATTTTACCAAAGTCATTTGGTGCCACTGCAATTATGTTTTAGGAAACAGTGAACTAAATTCTAGGACTGTAGTTGCTATGCAGCAAATATTTATGTACCCTCATAATTCATATATTGAAAACATAATATCCTATGTGTTGAGGTTTAAAGGGACTCTTTGGGAAGTAAGTAGGTTTAGATAAGGTCCTGAGAGTAGAGTCCCCATGGTGACTTTGTAAATAAGAAGGAGACAGAGGAACATCCTGCCTTTATCAAGTAAAGACACAGCAATAGGGTGCTATATGCCATCCAGGGAGTGGTCTTTAAGCAAGTGTTATACCCACTGGTACATTAACCTTGAGATTCTCAGCCACAAGAACTACTGGAAATTAATTGTTTAAGCAACCAGTCTGTGGAATATTGTTCTAATAGCCAAAGCTAAGACACATAAAAAATAAGTATTCCTGGAACGAGTAATAAAATTGTTTGTTGTCAATCCTGTTGACATAGGAATATAAATCTTTTTTTTTTTTTTTTTTTTTTTTTTTTTGGTTTTTCGAGACAGGGTTTCTCTGGGTAGCTTTGCGCCTTTCCTGGAACTCACTTTGGAGACCAGGCTGGCCTTGAACTCACAGAGATCCGCCTGGCTCTGCCTCCCGAGTGCTGGGATTAAAGGCGTGCGCCACTACCGCCCGGCAGGAATATAAATCTTTTAACAAGTTACATTATGTAAGTATTCTATTTTAAAAGAATGAACTTTGTTTCCTTTTCTAGTTAAAGAGTGGAGGGGTGGTAGTTAATACTACATAACTCATGGCTAACACAGGTTGGAAAATGATTTCTGCCTTGCAAGATACCATGGATCAAGGCAGTCCAGAGATTCTGCTATTGCTCAATTCAGGAAGTTGCAAGAAGAAACTTAATTCCCAAGATTAACTAAGACTTCAGACAAAGGTGATGTTTACAATCTTTGAAAAGTAGTGTTCTACTGAACAAAATGCTCTTTTCCACAGCATATTAAAAACATAAGGTAGCTTGTATGTTTTAGCAAGTAGCTGGAGGACTGTAGTTCATTCTATCCACAGTGCAAGGTCAGGGTCTTTCCCCTTAAATAAGCAGATATAGTAGGAATAGATTAAAAAGAAATACACTGTATGAAGAAATAACTCAGTGGTGATTTGCCACATCAATAGTCTTCAAAAAGTCACACACACCTCAAGAATTAGAGATGAAAACATGTACACAAGTAACATTCTGCACACTGAGAATGGTAAATTAGAAATATATATGTATATGTGTGTGTGTGTTCATGTAATAACAATTAATAAAAAAGACCACGCAACTGAAAGAGCAAGAAGGGGTATATAGGCGAGCTTAGAGGGAGGAAAGGGAGAAATGTTATAATTACATTATAATAACAAAAATAGATATATCAGTAAAAAGAACAATATAAGACTTTTAAAGGTGCACCCAGAAAAACTTTCAATATACAAAGCAGAGGAAGCAAGAAGAATGCAAACGTAAGTTATATTTAAAAATAAAAGTATATATTTGTAATCTCTATTTCATTGATGTCTGTATCCATGTATACATATATAGCTTGAAATGAACACTTGGAAAAAAACTGTAGCTATTTAAATAGTAGACTAGACAGAGCTATGGTCAAATAAATGACTATTTCAGTAGATCTCTGAAAGCATGCATGTAACTGTAGACATTGATAGAAAATAAGAAACGGAAGTGATAAGGGGATGAACACAAAAACTCACTGTTCAACAGACAATAGAATGAGATGGAGAACTTCTGAAGATACAATGATTGTAGAATTTTCAGAAGAGATAAGATCCCTAGTGATGCTGAAAGGAAAATTCGAGAACACCAGATTATAGGCTTGGACAAATGTTAGCATTTTATTGCAGTGTAATAGTTACTGAAATTGATAAGGGAGATTGAACGGTGCAAGAATCAAGTGAGGCTAGGAAGGTGATGAAATTTAATTAATAAAAGTAGACAAAGTTCATGGAATACTGTTTCACAAAGACTAACAGGATTAGACTTGGGATTTTTAAAAAACAAAGTAATATTACAATCTTGTATAGTGGGATATTGATGGAGTTGGTACGAAGAAACAGCCATAAAGTTTAACCAAAATACTGGAAATCTGAATGTGAAAACAGTCAGGAATTAAATGAAAGGGGAGTAGTTAAGGCAGATATCAGAGCTATCCAGGGGCAGGAGCAAGATTATTTTGAAGAATGATACAATGTTGGCAATTGTGGAAGCTACTGAGAGATTATGATTTGAGTCCTTTAAACGTGAGGTTTACCTGATGGTGAGCAGATAGCTAGCTTCATTAGTGCTCACCTAAGGAAAAGATTCCTGTGGGGCTGGAGCGAGGAGTCAGTGATTGAAAATGCTAACTGCTCTTGCATAGGCCTGAGTTCAGTTCCCAGGACCCACATCACACAGCTCACAACCACCTGTAACTCCAGCCCCACCCAGGAGATGCAGCTCCCTTTTCTGGCCTCTGCATTCACCAGAGGGTTGAGTAGTGCCTAGTCTACAACTGACAATAATTTAATGCATGAACTAGATCAAGATAATGAGAAAACTCCCAGTACAAACCAACTACATATATATTAATACCAAAATAAAAGAAACAAGATAGAAAATAAATAGAAAAAATCCACTGGAGAAATGAGATTACAGTAAACAAATCATTGGAGTCAGGAGTGGAATCAAGTTGTGGGTTCGTGTTCAGTGGGAAATGAAGCATGTAGAGGAAAAGGAAAAGAAGGAGGCAAGAAATAATCATTTCACTTGTGTGCATTTTGACATTGATGGACACACCCTGTGTTAATAACCAACTGCCAATGACAACAGGAGGTTGGTAGCAGAGGAGCAAATATAGGCAAGAAAAAATACTAAAAAATAAACAAAGAAGTATAAGTCTTCTTAAAAGGAAATATTTCAGATATCTGTGATCATGAAATACAGCCATAAACATGTTTTAGGAGGTTGAGGGGGGTAGGAGGAGGGAAGAGGGCAATCTTTGAACCAGGAAGAGCATCAGCTCTATTCAAGGCACTAAGACCACCGATGTTTAAACACTTGAATCTTCAAGCAACTTACAGGTCTGTTCATCTAGAAATAAAAATTACCTGCTAAAATAGTCATCTCTCAACCAAACATGCATGTACACACACACACACACACACACACACACACACACACACACAGAGAGAGAGAGAGAGAGAGAGAGAGAGAGAGAGACAGAGAGAGAGAGACAGAGAGACAGAGAGAGACAGAGAGAGAGAGAGAGAGAGAGAGAGAGAGAGAGAGAGAGAGAGAGAGATCTGTACACTCCCACTCCCACTCCTTGTTCATGCATTTGGTCTTATTACTGATGTCAACATTTCAACATTTAGCAGAAACTGGATCAGGATGCATCAAGCTTTCGAAAAGGATAGTAAAACATGTCAATAACACATATCAGTTTTATCTATGCATGCAATCAAAGGAAAAACTCAGTTTAAAATGATTAAGTCACCTATGATCTATGATCATGCTGATAAGTAACTCTAAGATTGAGAAGATCTCCATTTCAAAATCAACAAACCATTCCGAGTGAAGTGAAACCTAAAGTAATGAAGAATCACATCTTATCAGATCAGAGCAGTCAGTCTCCAAAACCTGCTCGGATTGATCTGTAGATCAACTGAACGGTCTGTCAAAATCCCAGCAAGTGTATTTGCAAACTGGTTTTCAATTTTTCTGAAAGAGCAGAATGACAAGCCTACCTATTAAGGGCAGTCTATGACAGAAGAACAAAATGAAGACGTTCACATTTTCACTTGGTACTCATCACTTTCAGTAGTTCTTCAAAAGTATTTGAATACTAACACAGTTATTTAAAGTTCTCTACTAAGTCTAAAATCTGTCCCCTAGGGTATTTTCTGCTGGATTTTTCATTACTTTGTATACATGAACATAAATTCTTATTTATTCCCAGGTTTTCTTTTCTTTATTACATATTTTCTTAGAAAAGTGGTCCATTTCCTATTGACACATTCTCTGAATGATCCAAACAGACAGCCAAGATTTGAATTTCCCCAGGAACTAGAAGTTGACACAAAATCAAGGGAAGAAGGCAGAAAGACTGGAAGAGCTAAAGGTTGGGCAGATATGCTGTGGAATTTGATCCTCTGAAGATGGTCTGGCTACTGCAGCCATGGACTTACAGTGCTGTCGTAACCTACAAAAGACCAACACGGCATCATGCCATCCAAATCCTCTGATAGGTGGGGTGTATTCATTACTTTTCTGTTGCTGTAATAACACACTATTTATTTGGGTTTATGGTTCCAGAAATGTAAAAGTCTATCATGGTAAGAAAGCTGAGCAAAAGGTAGCAGTCTGGATGCTGTGAGATTTCATCTCTTAATGAAAACATGGCAGGAGAAAGAGCTGGTAGCAGAGTGTGGCCATACTCTCTCCAAGCTCACTTGTAGTGATGTGCTTCCTCTAGCAAAGCCTGATTCCTAACTCCCTAAACAGTGCTAGCAACTAGGGAAACACATGCTCAAATGCCTGAGCGTATGTGGAATATTTCTTACTCAAACTATGAGAATGGGAGAGATGATCTCTGGCATCCTTCACTTACTGAGGAGTTATTGGATGGACAGGGAGAATCATTCTCTTTAGGGTTTTTTTTTTTTTTGATAAGACCACTGGTAGAGTTCCTGTTCTCCAGTGGCTATCCATGGGTAGGATTAAGAGTGGTGGATTATCAAACAGCAAATGAAGAAGAGATGAAGTTAGAAGCAGAAAAACTAGGGGGTGTTGGAAAGGGAAACAGAGAAGGTGGTCATATTATTTTGTACACGTATGACATTCTCAAAGAATATAAAAACAAAATGTAGAAATATTAAATTTGAAGATGTTTTGAATAGAATTTCAGGCGATGTCTACTCTTTACAGTGTCTAGAATATCTCTAGGTTTTGGCTACACAAAGTTGAACTGTAGACACCAAAAGAAGAAACATTAGTTGAGAACAGTACTTCTTGGACTGCCTTTAAAAATTCAGCACTTCTTTTTGGTAGAGCATTTTCAGTGGACCTCAGTTAATTAATTACTAGAATTCTGAAAAATTAACGCTAATAATTTTGCTTATAGTTTTTTCCCCCATTTTACAGGGAGAGGGCCATCAATACTTACACTCTAACATTATATAAGCTGATTCTCCTTTGGTTAATCAACACCTTAAGCATGCAAATGTGGCCACTCATTGTCAGTAATGGGGCAACCTAGAAAATACAGCTAAATCTCATACTGACATTTTGGAACACTTGTCCTCAATTAGAAAAAAAAAAAAGGAAAGTTGGAACAGCTATGTAATATAACTAACAAGGAAGCTGCAAAGATACATGGATGAAATTTCCTCTCTTTTATTGGTTTTTCAGTTAAACGCCATAAAAAAGAAATGAATGGGTCTTAAAAGGGATGGCACATACTAATACCAAATAAGATTTATCAGTTGGTGGAGCCAGTAGCCACTTCTGGATCTTAACTTACTTTTCAATTTTACAATTCATAAAATATTCAGCAAAGCATGACACAAGTTTGAGTTCAAGCGCACTGCACTTTATGCTGCGAGATCCATTAAAAGCAATAATTTGTAATATCCTCAATAGGGCTGTGTGCACTTCAAAATCACTTCAAAGAGGGAAGCAGGACCAATTAGTCCAGTTTTATATTAAAGTAATTTCCTTTTCATCTGTGGCCACTTCTCTCCTGAGATTGTGATGCGTTAGAGGGCTGTGTGCAGAATGAATGACACCCCTTCATGTCAGGGGTTCTCACTCAGAGTATGCATTCATGACCTGGCTTGCTCTTGGGACAGCAGGAGAAAAATCCCATTCTGTGAAAAAAATGAAAGGGACTCTGAATGAACTCATTCTGTTCTGGATTGTCTTCCTGTGTTTCCTCTTTTTAGTTGCTTCAAGTTCAGAGGATGAGCATGCTTATTTTGTGTTATTACCTTCTTTTCACCCGTTTGTCCTTGATAAACGGAATTCCAACCTGCAGAAGGTAGAGCCACAATTACGAGTCTGGGAAATAACTAATCCTGGAGGAGATCCTGCACGGTCTGTGTGGTCCCAGATCTGGGAACATGGTCCTAGCTCTCTCAGAGTCTCCCTGTCTCTACATATAAATTGGAAGCTACTTGTTCCTTTAACATAGTTTGCATTTTATTTTATGTTTACATAACTTAATATATAGTTTATGTCATTTATATTTATTATGTGTATGATGTATATGATTGCTGCCAGCATTATTATGAGCATGATGTACATATGTGAGACCAGCTTCCATGTGCCATGGTGTATATGTGAGGTTCAGCCAGGGAATATCCTGGCATCAAACACAGGCAGTCAGAGATTTTTTTTTTTTTTTTTTTTTACCAGCTGAGCCAGCTCACTGGCTCCTTGTACATGGTTTTATTGGGTTAGCAAATGAGAAAATACATGGTTGGAAGCCTTGCTACACACAAGCTCAACACAAATATAAAAACTTGCAAGTGCTAATAAAAGGATCACAATTCCATTAGAAAAATCATTTTGAAACAGAAGAACAGTCTGTGCACTAATATTGAGTGTGCCATACAACACTCGTTCCACACAATAAGGCTTTCTGTAAGCAATGATCAATCTTTTCTCTCTTACCTGCCATCACTGCCTCATTTATTGACTATTAGTTTAAGCCATTAAAGGAGAATTATCCTGAAATGCATCACAGTTTGTAGACTCTAAAACGTAATAATATTAATATGTACGAGTCACAAAGGAAGGAAACTTTGTTGAAAGGAGAACTATAAGCCTATGACATTTGACAGGATCCCAACTTTCCCCAATTTATACGGGAAAATACTGAACCAACAACCAGGGAGCCTGCATGGGACTGACCTAGGCCCTCTACATGTGTATGACAGTTATGTAGCTTTTTATCCTTTTTGGGACATATAACAGTGGGAACAGGGACTGCCTCTGACTCCTTTGATGGCCTTTGGGAACCTATTCCTCATACTGATTGCCTTGCCCAGCCTTAATACAAGGGAAGGTTCTTAGTCTTACCGCAACTTGATATGCCATGCTTTACTGACACCCATGGAGGCCTGCTCCTTTCTGAACAGAAACAGAGCAGTGGATTGGGATGGGGCAGAGGAGAAGTGGCAGGAGGGAAGTGGGGGAGGAGGGAGGGGAAACTGGGGTCGGGTTGCAAAATAATAAGTAGATGTAAAGACTTTCTCTTTGCTAGATTGTTTCCTTTACTAAACAGAAGCTTGTAGTCGGAGAAAAAAAGCCCATTAGCTTATTTTGATTTTGTTTCCTATGCTTTGGGGGTCTTGTTCGAAACTGCCTATAATTGAAGGAAGCCAGGCACAGGAAAATGAGTATTACATGATCTGAGTCATGTGTATAATATAAAAATGTTTATATCCCAGAAGCTGAGAATAGAATAGTGGCTGGCAAAGGAAGAGGGGAGGGAGAAATGAGGCAAGACACTAAGTCAAGCTGATGCAAGTAAAAGTCTCTGAGGCTCTGTGGCCCAGCAGTCTCATGTTCTACGCAGCTCAAAAAAGCTAGATTGTGGTGATATTTTATTTGTGCTGAAAAGTGGTGATTTTTTTTTTCGTGCTTTGATAAATAAAGCTTGCCTGGAGATGGGGCAGGGGAGGGAGAGACAGCCATTTTAAGTGGTACATGCCCTTAATCCGATCACTTAGCAGGCAGGGTCTCTGTGTGTTCAAGGCCACACTAAGGAACAGAGCCAAGGTGGTGACACATACCTTTAATCCCAGTACCAACCATAGAGACCTGGAGGTCTGTACATACAGACAGTGACAAGGAAGTGAGGTAGTTGGGCTAAGAGAGCCAATGAGAGGGCAGAAAAGCATGGCATATAAAGGTGTAGGTAGACAGGAAGTAGCTCACATTTGGAAGCTGCAGAATTGGTGAGGGAAGGTTGGCTGGGGGTTCTCCCTATTTCCCTGATCTCTCTAAGGCTTTCACCCCTATATTTGGGTCCATGTTTTTTATTTAATAAGACCATTTAGAAATTTATCTACACTAGATGAAAAGATTTCTTGGATGTTTCCACAATGAAGCAATGATAGGTGATTGATAAAACAGGTATGTGTAACCTGTCTTAAATGTTACATGCATGTATATATGAAAAAGTCACATGCATCCCTTTAATATGATCTTATTTTTAAATACATCAAATAAATAAATAGGTAAATAAATATATTTGAAAAACAAAAAAGTTAACCTTAGCATAGATTGGGTTTTAAGATAAATATGTGTATATATGTGTTCCTGTATGAGTTTATGTGTACCACATGCATACAGGTGCCCAAAGAGGCCAGACAGTTTGTTGCTTCCCCTGAATCTAGGGTTATGGGTGATTTTGACCTGTTTTGCATGGGTTCTTGGAACTGAACTCAGAAAATCTGAAAGGGCAGCAAGCTCTTGGAGTCACTGAGCCTTCTCTCCAGTCCCAGGTGTCACATTTTCTATGAATTTCCATTGATTTGCCAAGACGAAAAAATACTGAAATGTTATATTCCTTTTGCTGTGTCTCCATTCTGGGGAGGGAGCCCTAAACCATATATTCTCCAGCTCAAGGTTGGGCTTTAATTCCTGAACTGCAAACTGAGTTTCTGCAAAGTTCTATGTGTTCTTCGGGGTGGTGATGATGAGTGTTGGGCGAGACAGAGGAAGCCTAGAAGGATGCAATGTTAGGGATAGAAGCACAAAGCGCTCGGTACCAATCCTCCTGTCCCTTCCATTCTGCTGTTTCCAAACTTAAAACCATCTGGGCTACATTTGCTCCATTCTAGTGAGCTCACCAGGACCTGATGCTTAGTTCCAAACCTGGGATCACACAGACGGTTCTAATTAACTCTGTGGGACACTAAACCAAACCAAAATTAGTAAATAGGGAAGAGATTTGTAGAGAAGAGGGTGAGTGCTGACAGGGGAAGGAGGGAAATGGGAGGAGGAAGGGAGAGAGGAAATATATACTTGCATACATATGGTTTTGCACATATATGTACGTGCACAAAACTGTGAAGTAAATTTTACTATTAAAAGGAGACTATAACTGAAAAAATTAAGGGTAGGTACATTTGAAAGAATTTTTAATGAACTACAGATATTGTCCAGGTAGCCCTCGTAAGTGTGCACCACCTACTTCTCTACTCCCTGCAGCCTATCTCATTTCCAGTCTCCAACAAGAAGGAGCTCACTAAGCCCATGTTGCTCTAGATTTTGTTTAAATCAAACACCTCTCACAGGATGTACCCCTGACCCTTTCCTTTTTGCTAAAATTATTTATGTGTCAGTCTTATCCTCCGTGAATTCTTGTAATCTCCTCGAGGGCAGCATGCATACCTGATTTGGCTCCAAGACATCTCATATACACATGATGCATTGCACA